>NC_142053.1:9821441-10445441 GCF_982192425.1 Myodes glareolus | reverse complement strand
TGCAAGTTTCCTTTCTCATACCTTTTCCTTCCCTCCCATCTTTCTCTTCTTTTCTTCCAATTTTTTTCTTCATTTGTGTTTATCTCCGTATTTTCCTTTCTACTTCTTTCTCTTCCTTCCTCCCTCTCTTCCCCTCTCTTTTCTGTTCCTTTCCTTTCTTTTCTTCTTTTCTGTCATGTTTTCTCTCTATCTGGTCTTTTTATTTTGACTCTTTTGTCCTTTCATTTTCCTGTCTTTCTTCATTTCCTTATTTATGTATTCAAATATATTGATTACAATAATTTCACCTTGGTATTTGATTATGCATGTTTTCCATATTGACTTGTCAATTATAATTCAGGGCTTTCCCCATGGACAAAATGTTTTCATATTTAAAATTTATTTTGGGTAAATATATTTGAGTATGTAAAAAGAGACTTGTTTATTTTATTTTTTTCTGCCAAGTCTACTGTTTATCTTTTCCTGATGACATTACCAATTATTTCAAATGATGTCCCTGAATAATTAAGTATCTAAAACACCAAATAGTGCAAAATATACATTACTTTTCAAAGAATTTTTAATTTCTCACAATAATTACCTTAAATTATTAGTGGACAATGTTATTCTGACTGTTTTATTTATGTTTTGTATATTGCAGTTCATAATTCTGGGACTAAAAAACTAATGTATACCTTTATCTTCTTTGATTTTTGAGACAGAGTTTCACTGTTTAGCATTGGCTATCTTGAACCTCATTCTATAGACCAGGCTGGCCTCAAAGTCCCAAAGATTCACCTGTTTCTGCCTCCCAAGTGTTGGGATTAAGAGCATGAGCCTCCACAGCCCATCATAATTTTCATTTTCAGTCCAAGTTTTGAAAATGGCTTTCCATTTCTCTCCTATGGTTTTTCTATATTTTAAGTGTTTTATATTGACAATATTACCTGTGTACTGAAATATGACCCAATTAGTACAGCCAAAAAGCTCATTGGAACATCACATTCTCTAAATGATCTATTATAACAATAAAAAGTTTGTTTTTGAGTTTATATGCCATTTCTCATACTATAACTCCACTTTTTTTATCCATGTTCTTAAACTACATTTAGATAAATAAGGGTGCCAGGAAATGATTTCCAGACATTGATATAAACAAATCAAGAAATTCCCTCCTTTTAGTAACATAGAAACTCATTATAAACAATTTAAAATTATTTTTAACAACAGAAAATGAATCTGCTTCACAGTTTAACTAGAAATTTTCTAGGTGGCCTTTATAAACAGAAGAGTAACACAAAAATAAGCAATATATTGTATTTATACAGATGTATACAAAATATTATAGTTAGTAAAATTTTGACATGAAATTAATATTAAAATACAAATAAAGAGACGAAACTGAATGAAGAAAAGTCCACAAGGTCTTAACCTTATGAAAAGAACTATATAGCCAAATGAAAAAGCTGGGAAAAACTAGGAGTGGGTAGCCTTCTTTAGAAAAAAGCATATCAGTAGATTATCCAGTGCAAAACAATCAACCCTGAAAACATTCACACAGACTGTACCATAAGGATTAAGTAGATGATATTTAAGACCAGATGGGTAGATGAATAGATTTGCATATATACATTCATGCAATAACAATTAGTAGAAAGCGAGATCCTGTATTTGAAAGAGAGTAAGGAGGGTTGTATTGGAAGATATGGAGGGAGGAGAGGGAGAAATGTTATAATTAAATAAAAAATAATAAAGCTTATTAATGGACTATCTTATTTTAAATGATAAATTACAGACAATCATGCCTATTTTACCATTACTGCATCTTTGTGGAATTTTCACATTTCATGTACTTGTATATAAAGATGATTAGTGGCTGCCTGTTAAAGTACAGTAGCTTAATTTAATACAAGTCTGTATGTAACATTAACTAAAAGTCTATAATTTTTATTATAATATTGGCACAATGACAAAATTTATATATAGATTAGTAATTAATTTCTATGCTCTGACATAATTATCATACCAATACGTCCAAATTTGTATTTCTACACATCTGTCTTCCCTACACAGCTAATAACCCACTTAAATTTTGATTTATATATATATATATGTATTTTTATATATATGTATTTGTATATATATATATATAAACATGAACTCATTTTACAAAACCATTTTTCTGAAGATTGCTTCCCATGCACAAGAAAAGATAGTATATATCTGGCCCTGGAACAGTATTACTTAAAGTTTTTTTTCTCTTACCTAACTAAAATATGTTTGTGTAAGTATAGAGACACGGACCTTTTGTGTAAGTATAGAGATTAGGACCTTTCTTGTTTCAATAGCTTCTAGCATGAATTTGTCCTTGAAACATTTTAACTTTTATTATGTTGTGTTGCACTTTTAATAACTTGAGTCATATGTTTAATTTTAATACTTGTGCACTGTCATTAAAATTAATTCAATAAAACATTGATTAGATAAAATAATATAAAACATTAATCAAAATAAAATACTTGTTCTTAGAGAACCTGCATTCTAAGTGGGAGTCGGGAGTCAGGCATAAGTAAATCATGTACCAAATGGAGATAATCAACTTAAAACTCAAATAGTGTAGCACATTTCCAGTCTACAGGTAATCTAGTGTTCTTTTGTCAGTACTTTTTCAAAATTTAAGATGATCAAAGATAACAATGGCATTTTGAACAGTTGAAACGTATGAAAACTGTAAGAAAGAAATAAAATGAATTAAAAGAAAAGTATGAACAAAGGAATTATTCCATCCAAGTACTCTAAGGTAGACAACATGGTTTAAATATAAAATATCTCTAATAAGTTCCCATTTTGAATGCTTAATTCTTCTCTGAAGCTGCTATTTTGGAATATTGGAGTTAAAATGGGGCACAAAGTCAAGGGACATTATGCCTAATTCCTGTCTCCTGCTGTCTCTCCTGGTAAATTCTAAGATCACCGAACAGTTCCTATAACTGGAGTACAATGTCCTTAGGGAGTGGGTAAATATCAGGTCACAGAAATGAAGGTACTCTATTTGCAGATTTATGTAGATTTGGAATAGCCACTCAGGGGACTGGCTTTCATGTTTAACTGAATAGCGACTGTGGTTTTCTTTTGTGTTTTGCTTGTTTTGCTTTTGAGAGAGGGTCAGATGAAACCAGGTTGACTTTGAAGTACTGATGCAACCTACAGTGACCTTGAATTTCAGATCCTCCTACATCACCTCTCATTCACTAGTTCAGTTTTGATACTGCAAAACCATGTCATTTTTTGTTTACTAGTTGCAGCAATTATTTTATGTGTGTTTGAAAGAACAAGAGTGGTGTCAAATTAATAATATTTTCATAAATTAATGTTAGAAGCTGTCAGTTGAAAAATATCATTTAGTTGATCAGGACATCAGTTGCATTTTACTTTGGTACTGTAATACAATGCTAATATCTACTATTATATTCCTTACAGGCCAGAATCTCTGGAAATTTAAGATGAAAGTTTATTATTAAGTATTATTAACATAGAGAGTGTGAAGCCTAACACTTTGGACATATTCAATTTAGGATTGAATGTATATAGATAAATTTAAGGAGTCACAAAACAAGAGTGAAGATTACTCTAACATAAAAATAATATGGGATAGTGGAGACAGCAAATGACTTTGGAAGCTGGTCACAATATTCTGAAAACAGGTTGCATTAGATACCTAATAAGTAGTCATCAGGGAATGACTCTCTTGGTGAACATATTGATGCTGAATCTGTATGACTGTGAATTAGGTAAAGTTTCTTACTATGATACATGGGTCACAAACACATAAAGTAATATATATATATATATATATATATATATATATATATATATATATATAAATTAGATCCCATCAAAGTTAGAATATTATGTGATTCAATAAGCAGTACCAAGAGAGTGAAAAAAAATGTGTACTCATAAGAATGTTATGATACAAAAGACTTATGCAGTCTCTTGTAGGATACAATAATATAAAATAGAATAGTAGCTGCCAGGTTGTCAACCCCCATTATAGTCCTCCACAATTATGGTTGAATATTTGTATCACTTTTCTGCACCTCACGTTGATACTTGATTCCCACTTGAAAACTATTGAGATGCAAAAATTTAAGTAACCCACATGTTTATCTTATAAAGATTGACTCTCTAGGAGTTAATAGCAAGCTATCAGTACTAGGCCAATCTTTAGGGGAGTGGATGATTTCTTACTCTCACAGAATTGGAGGAGTTACTAGAAAAAGGTGCAATAAAGTGAAGTTTGGCCCTTATATTATATCTCTTTCACATATGCCTGCTTCTCTTTCCTCTTTTATTTTTTTTGACATTAAATGAAGCAGTATATGGCCCTCTCCAGAAGCTGTCATCATACCCTTGGATTTCCAGTCTCCAAAACTATGAGTAAATGTACTGCACTATTTCATAATTACCTGATCACAAACATTCTGTCAAAACAAAAGAAAACAGACTAACATAAAGATTTTCCACAAATGCTTAAAATGTTTCAAGGACTTTTCTAAATTGTCCACATTCACTTACTCTATGAATTTCTACAGAAAACGTATGAGGTAAGAATATATTTGTCTTATTGCCATCAAGTCAAATTTTTTAAAAAGAAAATTCTAGTAATTGTGTGGATGGGGAAAATTATGCAAAATCCTACTCCTAGATGAAAAGCTACAGGCAGAAATTGGCTTCCAAGAAAAAGAGAATCAATTTTGTCTAGGAACAAACTCCCTGATATGTATCCAGTCCCAAGTAGAAAGTTTAAACACATGTGCATCTGTCATTGATCAAACTAATCTGGATACTGACTAATGGAAACACTAAATAGTTTGTCTCTAAAACATAAATAATTGAACATTTTGTTACCTTTATACTTTTTTCCTGTTGAAGTAAAAAAATACTACTCCTGGAAAAGGGCGAGAATACCAATTTAGATTCTTTGCTCCGTTTCTTAGCTGACAGTTCTTGTTCATCATTTTGAAGATTATTTTTCAATTATATCTTCTCTATACTTCATGTATTATATTATATAAAATCAATTTCATTATTAATATTGGTAAGCCACCATCTCCTCTTAAATTATAATGTCACTTGACTTAAGTACAACACTGTAGAACCTTCTGTATCAAATTATATTATTTTGGTGATGTAATTAAATATAGGCAGTAGAAAGAATTGTTGGAAAAACTTACTTTACAGTGAGTAGGGAAGTTCTGAAAAGCAACCAGGATTACTCATATTTGATTTTTAAGATTAAAAATTAAATTTTTATGATTTTATGATTAAAAATTAAATTTAAAATAATTTTCCTTTCCCTTCCTTTCAGTGTGGCAACAGGGTCTTCCATTCAGAATATATAATGATCAATTAATGAATGGATAGTGGTTTTCCTGAATTTAGAAGGACATTTTCTTTCAAGTTTGTCTTTGTTCAAGCTCTCTCTCTCTCTCTCTAATATACATACTCTCTGTATGTGTGTGTGCATTTTGTGTTTGTTTGTGCAGAGGTATGATTTCAATAAAAAAAAATTAGGCTAGTGAAAAGTATTTTTTAAATAAAACCATTAAGGTAGTTTGAATGAGAAACGATTCTCATAGTCTTGGACTTTTAATTCTGATTCTCCAGTTGATACAGTTGACCTTAATTATTTCCTGGAGTAAATATATCACTGGGAGAAGATTTTGACAGTAAAATACCTTTCATACTTCTAGTTTGCTATCCTTATTTTGTGCTGTTGGTCAAATTTGAGAATTCTCAACTTCCTGTTTCAGTTGCCATGTCTGTTGTCTGTTGTTTAGCTTCCGTGCCATTATGAAGATGGACTCCTAACCCTCTGTGCATTGGTTTGGACACATTAATAATAAACTCAGAGTCACCAATAAAGTGCTAGTGTTATGTTAAGGACAGAAATCAATAAAGTACTCCCTTTTACTGTCATTTTACCAAACGAGAACCTAGATTTATTTTCTTACTTCACTTTTCCTTTGTCTTATATCATCTCTGTCTTCCGTTGTGTTAGTCTGAATCTGTTTTTGCCTGAACACAATATTGTAAATCTGTCCCTGTCTCCTTGTCTGTCTGTCTGTCTGTCGGTTTTGCTTTCTGTTTCATGAAAAACCCAAAAAGCTTCACATGGGAGAGGAAAAAGGGACACTTTGTTGAAATCTTTAACAATATAATCACAAGGGATAAAGTCACTGACAACTGACCCTAACTGACCCAGATAACAAGTGAACAAATATTGTCAAGTAATATCCAAATTTCACTTCCCGCATTCATGGTGGGATATTTATTTTATAAGATTGTTTTCAACTTATATATTGTTTTCAGCAAATGGTTATCATAACACCCATAAGCACACATGCATTGCTCTTGAATAAGTAGGGAAATAAAATTATAAGATTATAGCTATAAATTAACTGAAGTTATTAAAAATTGATTATGTAGAAATCCAAGGATAGTGAGGATGATTTTTACATTGTTTTCTTAAAGGCAGATTAAACAAACAGACTGAGTACACAATAGGATAGCAATCTTAACCTGATACTCCAGCAAAATCCCTACCCTATGCCATGCAGCTGGGAATGGCAGAACTCAGCTAAGTGCCCCAACCAGAAGCAGCATAGGGCAGTACGTTTTACATTATAGCACTCTTAACAGTGACATGTATGTCTACATGTGCTATTTTTGATTTCTTCACACTACAATTGAACCTCTAAACAATTTAGTTCTTAAAAATGATATCTGTATAGAAATTTAAAAATATATTTGTTCAGATATCTTTACTTCCAGGTGTTCATTACAAAAAAGTCATTGATCTGGTTGGAAGCCTCTGGTTTCTAATACACTATCAAGGTTGGGACCTGACTGGAACTGTTCCTGATTCCTGGGTATCCCTTTGTTACCCTCTATCATAAAGGTCCTGTAGCTTCGGATCTGTGGGTAAGGTTCCTTCACATGCTCCAGAAACTTATTTAGAATAGGCTTCAACCTATAAAAAATAAAAACCAGACATCAAGAACAGCATACTATATGAGTACCTTTAGAGACCATATTATACAGGTCTTATATCTACATTGTATGACAGTTAGAATTTTGAGCAACATGGCAAGGCACAATTTGCACCTGCCATCCAGAAGATCTTTGTCTAGCCCTTTGATAGTTAAATAACTTGATGCCATCCTAAGCTAAGGGACAGGATATGCTAATGTTGTTTTGCTTCTCCTATTGTCATTTAGAAGGTTGCCTGGGGAAGAGGAATTTTTCAGTCTGTGCAACAGAGCAGGCATAGGTGGAAAGACTTAATAAAATGGGCATAGATAAAAAGATGTGACCTAAGTCATCCCCCCTCCCCGCTACCTAGGAAACAGAACACTAATAAACTTCCACCTCACCACCTCAGTTTACATTTTGATATAAAAGCTGCTTGGAAAATAAACACGGGTGATTTTCAGGATGTAATTTCAGGATTTCATAAAAGACTAAAAACTCCTTCCCAATATAGTCATGCAAGTGGTGTTTTCATTCCCACACCTCCACTCTGGGACGAGAAATAATTTTAGGTCTGGGCTGGTAACAGACCTCGACAAGTACCATGCAAAAACCATCACAAATTGATGCTAAAGAGATGTTTCCTTGTTTAATAGCATTTATTCTAGCAGCGGACCTATATTATATTCCTGATATTCCCATGCTGGTTCACAATCATCTAAAATCCCAGTTCAGGGAATCTATTGCTGTCCTCTGGCTTCCATGGGCATTGTGCCCACATGGTGAACATGCATACAGGCAAAATGTTCATATGCATAATATAAAATCACAAGTTTTGTCACTGTGTCAAATAAAATACTTAAAATTACTGTAGACAATGTAAGTGACTCATTGCCATACATACAGATGTTGGTTTCTTTCTGAGGTCCTTGACAACTGTCAGATATGTACAGCATTAGCCCTTACCAGTAGCACCCAACTTTCTCCACATAGAGGTAAAAGGGAAACCCTGGTTCTATGATCACAGTAGACAAAGGCTTTCCCTCTATCGATGAAAAGGACTGAATACATTTCAAATGACTTCTTAGGAGTTCCTTGTTTAGCATTTATTAGTTATTAGTAATGTTTAGGAAGTCATTAGGTGGGAAGGAAGCATGCCCATGATTGTCAATTCCCGTTGAGTCTGAGGTAAGCTACATAAATTTCAGCACTTTCAGCATCTTGAGAGACTTTGAGACTAGTAGTAGCAACATACATTTTTTTTAATTTGAATTATTTAGGTATTCTTTTTGTTGTTCTCAAATATGTAATTTTTATTCTACAAGTTCATTTTATTTTCTTCAAAAACTTATCAAAATATGTTGATCAATTTTTATCTAGGTTATAGTAATTTTTATAAGTGTTTCCTGTTTAGTATTTTAAATGTGTATTCTTTTTAGTTAATGAAGGCAGATATCACCCTATGACTCAGAATTAATTTTAATTTTTTATTACTTATTTGCTATTTGATATTCAGATATCCTTAATTTTTCTGATTTTATAATGTACTGAGAATTAATGCAGCTATTTCCCATGAAGCCTTCCATTTCTTGCTATATGTCTTCATTAATTTTCTCAAATATACAAATGGGATTTTTACTTCATGATTATTTAAAATTGTTCTATTTCTTATGGTAAATTACAGTTGATACTATATATGATCATTTATATCCGTATTTTATATAAACTGGGCACTATTTCTTGTGTGTTAATATAACCCATATTAGTTTTTTTTGACTAATTTTTGTCAAATTTATCTTTTTGTGGTTTCACTTTCAACTATGAATTATTTTATATATTATATACCTTTAGTAAACATCTTGTGGTTTTAATTCTCTTTGTATTTTTTACTATTTTTTGTCACATAATCAAATCATTCTATATAAATCATGTCCCACTTTTTTCTTCACTGCTACTTTCTTTCAGTCATTCATATTGTCATAAGAAACTTTATTATGACAATTTATAAATTTTTATTCCTATTGCTATAGCATTTTCCTCTTATTTAAGAACTTCATTCATAAGTGTTTGAACTGAAAATATTTGAGAACAGAATGTCTAGGAATTTTTTTCTAAAATTATTTCATCTTGCTCTTTTACTTAATTAGTTGGATATATTTACTATTTTCCTCAAGTTTTTATATCATGTGCTATTATGTAAGAAATATTAATCTTTCTTTTGAATTATGTCTCTCTTTATGTTTCTAAAATCTCTTCCTTAGTCATTAAAATAATTCATTCTGATATGGTCTGATTTTGTTTGTGTGTATTTGAGTGTGTGTGTGTGTGTTATAATTTATCTCTTCCTTTTAAGTGTACTATGATTCTTTTATTTACTCATCTTTATATTTTGTTTTCTTTATGTTTTACTTCCTCTTCTGAACTTCTATTTTTATTTCTGAGATGCTTATTTAAAATTTGATTCGTGTTATTAAAGTACTTTTTTCTAAGTCATTTATTTGCTAACTTATGTATTTAAAGTATGTATAAAATTGTATGGATTTGAAACTATGACATGAGTGCAGGAGCCAAGAAGGTTAAAAGGGGGTGTTGCATTCCCTAGATCTGGACTTAGAGATGGTTGTGATCCTACTAACTGAAATCTTCTGGAAGAGCAGCCATTGCTCTTCACCAGTGAACAACCTGTCTATTCCCAAATACTAAAACACTCCAACATTTATGTTTAATATTTACTTTTATAATGCTATATAAATTCAAAATATTTAATGTTATAGTCCCATAATATCTTTATCTGATCCACATTCTTCACATTGCATTTTCTTTTCAATTCAGGATCTTGATTTAGTGCTCAAGAATCAAACTATCAACTTGTTGGATTTAGTGGTGAACTTTTTTAATCCCAGTACTCAGAAGGCAGAACCTTGTGAATCTCCCTGAGTTTAATGCCACCCTTGACCATATAGAAAATTCTAGGCCAGACAGGGCTACAGAGTGACACCATGTCATAAAATATTATTGTCAAACACCTCTCTCAGTTCTGCTACATGACCTTTACTGTTAGAAATTAATCTAGTCTTCTATTGCCATTGTATTTGGCAATCCTTACACCTTTACAATATCCATGAATTCATATTATACAAATTTTAAGTAAAAAGTATTTATTTCTGTCTCTCTGTGATCCTTGTACATTTCAAAAGTATAAATAAATAAAGAGTCTTACGCTAATGTGTTCATAGTTGAAATCCTTCATTACAGTATTTTATTTGAAGTCTCAGATGATGAAAACAAATTTATAATCCTCTTAATCCTGAGTGAGACACAAGGGAAGAAAAAAATGATTGCATACTTCTTTTTGAACTCTCTAAGACAAATTATTTATATACCCATAAGTCTATGTAAGACTCCCTTCTCTATTTATATGCTAATAGTAGTTTTCTGCTTGTCCTCATATCATTGTGTAGGTAAAGGGAGTTTTTACTAAGTTTCTTATGTCCTGAGGAAATTAAATTTGTTTAATTCATGTCATACCACCTCCTCAAACTTATACTTTTGTATTTTACAAAGCTGATTATATAATAAATCTATTAAAATTTCTTTTGACAATATCCAATAGTTAACAGTTCTAGAAACTCATATACTATGCCTTGAGAAAACAAACAAGAAATTATATCTCATTTCTGAATTGGCAATAAATTTGAAATTATTAGGTTTAACATGTTGCTTGTAGTTTCAACCACTTCCTAGATAAATATATATTCTTTTTAATCTCATCACATCAATCTTCTACATCTAATCATATGAAAGGCACAATATTTATATAAGCATGTGATGTTTTCCCATTTTGAATGGTAATCCTTTTTCTCCCTATTAGTTCTGATGGTGTATAATTTTCTAAATTTTATTTCAATTAATCTGTCCAGATTGCTATTACTATAACTGTCTAGAGAAATTTGATTGAGATTTTATATTCCTGTATTACCATGTTGTTGAAACTATTTCATAAAGACCTTAACTTTTGTGCCTATAATGCATTTTTGTGATAGTTACTATAGGGACTGTAGACTTCAGTATATGGCAATATATTAGAAATGAAATGAAGCTATACAAAATTAAATGAAGTTGTTAAGCAGTAAAGGCTTCAAAGTCTGATTTTTCTTTAGAAAACTCCATAGTTTGCTAAAAAATTTTAATAACAAACACAACAGTGCCTATATATATATTGGAAATTATAAGTAAATATCTTCTCAGGATTAGAAATATGCATGAACTTTTATAAGACAGAAAATAATTATGTGTCATTGCAAATAGATATGATAATATATTTGAAAGTTTCAATTCACACTGAATATTTTATATTAAATAAATATTAACAAATGTTATGTGGTGCGGGAGAATTATCTGTATTCTGTCAATCATGTATTTTAATAAAACACTGATTGGCCAGGCAGGAAGTATAGGTGGGTCAACCAGACAGGAAATAGAGGCAGGGCGATGAGAACAGGAATATTCTGGGAAACTGTTACAGATGGCGCCCACATGGATAACTGAATCCACAGAAAGCTTGACAAAGTTTGGGAAAGAATAGAGTAAAGCTTGTTTTCTTGGTAGCAGCGATTTCTCGGGTCTGCTCTGCTTGCTAGAGGCAAACAAATGCTCTCATCTAAGAAAGGCTTCCTGACTCAGCTTTAGCTGCAAAACCCTGCAGCTCCTTTAAGAGGTCCTGCCACAAAACACTTAAACTGTGTTGATGAAAAGCTAAATGCATGCTTTTCGGTTTTCAGCTGTAGCAGGAAAAAAGCTGCGCTGTTTTAAAATGCTGGTTTTCTGGGCTTTCCTGCCAGGGTAAACTCTGACTCTTTTAGGCAGGCAGTCCGACTGACTGTGGTCTGTGAGCAGAATGTTACAGTTTGCTTGCTGGCAAGGACCTTGAAACGCCATAGAGTTGTGACAGTGAACACAGCTCTGGCTGGTATCTCAGCCATGAGGCTGGAAAGCTATGAAATGGGCTGGATCTAACTGTCAAAGCCAGGGCTTTAGTCCTACCCGTTAAAGACTCATACGGTCAGAAAAAGAGAGATATACAGTAAAGAGAGATTCAAAGAGGAAGAAAACCTCTAAATGTTTTACAATGTGTTAAAAATATATGCAGGATAAAAGTTAAAGTTCTTAAAGTAAAAAAAAAAAGAGAGTAGTTGGGTACACACCTTTAATCCCAATACTTGGGAGGCAAAGGTATATTGACCTCTATGACTTCAAATGACAGAGGTAGAGATTGACCTCTGTGACTTCAAGGTCTGGTAGCACACGCCTTTAATCCCAATGCCTGGGAGACAGAGACAGACAGATCTCTGTGAGTTCAAGGTGTGGTAGCATACACCTTTGAGCCCAGCACTGGGGAGGCAGAGACAGAGGAATCTGTGTGAGTTCAAGGACAGCCTGATCTACAGAGTTATTCCAGGACAAAGATATACAGAGAACCTGTCTCAAAAAGTAAAAATAAAAGAAATGAAGGCTGAAATAAAGCCGCGTAAAGTTGGAAAATACACAGAGAATCTTGATACTGTATATTATTATGCTCTCTTTTAATTTTTTGAATGCTGAGGAAGGAGCAGCAGCTGCTAAAAGACTTTTGTTTATAAATGCTGCTGAACTAACCCAAGATAGGTATTTTGAAAATACCTTGGTTTCAAAACTAAAGTCAAAAGGAATGTTACTTTGGAGAAGAGATTTTGCTTTTGTTTCCACAGAAAATGAGAGGCTATGGATTCATTCTAAGTTAAGAAAAATCAGCTTTGATCAAGGGAGGCCACCTGAGAAATCTCCAACAGGAACAGATGGCCCAGATGTCTGAGTTCTTCATCCAGAACAGGATCAAGACTGCTGCCTGAGATGATCAAGACTCACAGGATACTCTAGTCAGAACTTGATTATAACTCTAAATTTTCTTTAGTCCCCATAAGATCATCAGCACCCCCAACCAGCAGGAAGTAGCCTGAAATTATACACCCACATTCCCAACAAATGGATTATGGGTATTTTCCTTTGTTTAAAAAAAAGAGGGAAATGGTGTGGGAGAATTATCTGTATTCTGTCAATCATATTTTAATAAAACGCTGATTGGCCAGGCAGGCAGTATAGGCAGGAAAGCCAGACAGGAAGTAGAGGTGGAGCAAAGAGACTGGGAGTATTCTAGGAAGCTCCCTCTGGCAGTTCTGCCCAGACCACCAGAGAGGAAAGATGTAAGCTGCCCCACTGGAAAAGGTACTGAACCATGTGCTAATGTAGATAAGGATAATGGGGTAACATAAGTTATAAGAGCTAATAAACAGCCTGACCTAATGGGCCAATCAGTTTATAACCTTTTGGAGTCCTGTGTGTGATTTTCCTTGGGAGTTCTGGTTGTGGGGTACCAGGTGGGACAGAAACCCCAACAAGCCAGCCGGGCCTCATGATACAGTTATGTCATAAAATATTATGCTTTACTAATCAAATTAGTTTCAGGGACAGAAATTTTAGTTTTAACTTAATGACTTATGAGATGCTCTGAATGAGAAATATCCCTAATAGTCTTGATCACTTGACAGTAGGTTGCACTACTTGGGGATGTTTAGGTAGTGCAGTCTTGACAGAGGAAATGCAACACTAACTTCAGATTTTGAGAGAAATGGTCTCACCTCCTTCCTGGTACTCTCTCTGCTTCATGCTTACAAACTCTCAGCTTCCAGTTTTTGATGCTAGACGGTGTCCTTGTCATTATGGTCACTAATCCCCTTAGATTCTTAAGTCCAAATCAACATCCTCTTTTATAAATTAGTTGCCTATTTAATTACAACAAATGGAAAGCAACAAATATAGAAGTTCCTATCAGAGAGTGGAATAATGTTCTGATAGACCTGACCATATTGTTTTTTTAGAAGAATGTTGACTATTTGGAAATTGTGGAATAGAAAAGTGGTTGAGTGCTATAATCAGAATCAAATAGGCAATTCTAGCAGGATACTGAAAGGCAGTAGTGACAAGAGAAATTTAGAATATGGAAGAACAGCTCAAGAGATTTCATAAAGGAACAATATCAGTAACTGGTCTAGAGCCCATTACTCTTATATGTTGGCAGAGAATGTGGGTGAGTTCTACTCATTCCTAAGTACTTGCCTGACACTAAATTTTAAAATAATTTGTTGGTGGCAATTGAAAAGCAGTCTGATATTGAAACTGTGATATGGTTGCTAGTGACTGTTATGCAAGTCTACAATCAAAAAGAAGGAGAAGAAGAAGAAGAAGAAGAAGAAGAAGAAGAAGAAGAAGAAGAAGAAGAAAAAGACTGGTAGAAAGAAATGCAAAGTTAGTTTTTTTTTTAAAAAAGTACTAGGAAGGTTCATGCTATAGCCAAGGCTTATAAAGTAAGAGATAAGAAGACTAGTTCTCTTAATGAGAGACCCCATGCTCAGGACCAGAAAAAAGGAAAAGATGCTCTCAGGGAAAGACCCCACCCATATATGCTTTTAACCTGTAAAATAAAAGGCCTAAGAAATGATCTGCTTCTGTAAAGCAAGACATTAATATGATTGAAAGGGTTGTTATCCATTCCAATCCAAGTGCAGAAGTTGGCAGTGTCATCCATATGGTGGTGCTGTAGGTTTCTGAAGGTTTCAAGGATTAAAAGGTCATATATTAATTGTCTGTAATCAGAAAGTCAATGTGGTAGGGTCATCCTTGCATTACAGTCCTAAGAGAGCAGGAGTCCATGAAAGGTCAGTGACAGAAAATACAAAAGTGAAGCCTGGATTGACCTGGAGACTCCAAGATGTTGGAGATGCCACAGCTGTGATATATCTGTCAAGGAGAGCTGCATATATGTATCAGAACTAAAGGGAGAAATGCATGTTTCAGGCAGCAAAGTTAGAATAGCAGAGCCTTCCAAACTCTTTGACCCTGGAAAAGGACAACAAGGTTTGATGTTTCCCTATTGGATTCTGGTTTTGTTTTGATCTACTATTAACCCGTTATACCCCAGATTCTTCCTTTTGGAGTAATAAGATCTATGCTGTGTCATTATATGTTGCAAGTATGTAAATTGCTTCTTGTTTTGACAGGGTGTTAGAAATAATAGATTGTTTTTGATTGTTTTTGAATCCCAGAAGTGATTTTGTACTTTTAGAGAGAATTAAGATAATGGAACATTATGGGGGGTTAAGAAGTTGGACTAACAGTTCTTAAAGATTATTTATAATGTAAATTGTGGAAGCTTTATCAATTAATTTCTCATACAGAGATTCTATTCATTTATATTTCACTCAGAATAGATATTAGGTACAGATAGAATTAAAAAAAAAGAAGTTGGACTAAATTCTCTTTTTTTATTTTGATATGATCACATGACTGTGGTTGTCAAGGTGTGGTATGCTTTGGCTTATATGAGCAATATTCTTCCCCACAGTCTTGGGCACTGGAATACTTAAATACAGTTGATGGTGCTGTTTGGGGATGTTTACATGGTGTAGCCTTGCTGGAAGAAGTATCTCAGTTTGCAGGGTGGGTTTAAAATAAAAAGCCTTACCTAATTATCTACTTCTGTTTTGTTCTCTCCTTTCTGTGTCAATATATGAGCTCTCAACAGCCTATTCTTTTCATCATGCCTACAGCCTGATGCCATTCTTCCCTTCCTGTAACCCTCTGAAACTGTGAGCCCAAGTAATTTATTTCTCTTACAAGTTACCATAGTCATGGTGTTGTATCACAGCAACAGAAAAATTATTCAATATATGATCATTTATAAGTAGGTCATGGTAGTTAAAATTGATAGTGTACTGAAGGCAAAATTTTGAAAGAAAAGGTGTGTGAAATTAGCACCATCAAAGAAAAACCTAAATTGCAGTGGGACAATAGGAAGCATGAAACTAGTCCATCAACCCAAGACTCTAGCAAGTAAGATGCATTTTTATAAAAAGAGAGCCTACAGTGAGAATACTATTGAAAGTATTCTTAGCAAAACAACCTCTAAGGGAATTGTTTCCCAAATGTCAGCACACAGCACCTGTTGCAATTTTCATCCAAGGGTGGCAGGCTACACCTGGAGTTTGCAATACAACATAGCAGTTGTGGTGATACTTTGTTTGCAGTAACAAATAAAGCTTGTCTAAGGATCAGAGTGTGCACTGAGCCTCTAGTAAGCCATAGATATCGGGCAGTGGTGGGACATACCTTTAATCCCAGCACTTGGGAGGCAGAGGCAGATGGATTGCTGTGAGTTCAAGGCCAACTTTGGGCTATACTAGATTGATCCATTCTCAAAGAGAACCTGAACCAGAAAGGGGGGGACTCACACCTTTAATCCCAGTATTTGGGAGTCACGCACCTTTAATCCCATCATTATGAACTTGGAGACAGGAAGTGATATGGCTGGGCAGAGATGAATATAAGGCAGAAGGAGACAGTGAAAGACCCCCAGAGGGTGTCTTTAACACTTGGAGACCCTCGACCAAGTACCAAGTCCGAGCCACAGGATGCAAGAGCAAGAGGCAATTTTTATTGTTCACACAGGGCCTGTGGGTGCTGCAGTCACATGGAGGACTGAGCGTCCCGGGCTGGCTTTTGGGGCAGATTATATGGGGTTGGGGTAGGCAGAAGCAGGCGTACAGAAGCAGATGCATAGTTACAGGGGTCTCATTGGTCAATTTTAATGAAGCCATGAAGTCATGCCTGAGACAGGGTGTTGGCTCTCCACTGGGTGCATGGCAGCTTGGGGACTTTCCGTTCCTCCCCCTTATCTTTCTCATGCAGGTGGCAAAACTCCTGATGTCTCACCACAGGCATCCTGTTTATGCAGACCTGTGACCTTATTATGAGCCCAAGTTCTTAGTTTAAGCCTTGCTATAATATGGCATTACAGCAGCTAAGCCAGGCGGGGGTCTTTCAACAGGAGCTCACGACATTCAGTCTGAGGACTTGTAGAGGCAGAATTCTCCTCCAGTCTGAGGATTTCTTAGAGGTAAGAACTAGTGGGTGTCTCTTCTGCTTCTCTGAGTTTTCAGCTTTCACACCCTAATATCTGACTCTAGATTTTTATTACTGAGAACAATTAGAATTCACCCTATAAGCACTTGTTATCCACATGATACTGGTTTGGTTGGGAGTCTAGGAGTATTGTGCCAAAATCCCAGTGAGGGATGCTGTGGGTTTAAAGGACTGGAATGGGAATTATGTTTGTGGTTTTAAAGATGGAGACATGTTAGTGGAAGGACAGGGAAAGCGGAAGAGTGACTTACTTAGTCAAGATGGCTAGTGACTCAGGAGGGATTGAGGACGGTGGGCCAGGAACTAGGCTTATGAGGTGAGTATTGGGTGCATTTTTAGAGATTAATGAATAGAGAAACTGTACAATTCATGTACTAGTAGTTGTACAGCTCATCTCATCTTCATTCTGTTAAGAATAGTTTCCCTGTACAGCTTGATGAGAAGTTATGTTTCTAACCTCTTTCCAAAATAGCTCTAAATTTCCCTGTGTCATGATTTAGGCATTTGTATGCTAGCTTTTCATATTTTTCATCAATAAGAGTAGTAGTAGGTTATAGTAATTCAATGATTACCATATATCTTTGCTAATCTTGTAAGGTGATCTTAACTATTTGTTTTTGAGGCCCATTGTTTCTATTAGGAACATATGTCTCGTCCTTTTGTTCACATTTGTCATACACCCTAGTATAAGTTAAGTGCTTACAAACTATTTGAAGAGTCAAAGATTCTACTTATATAGTTATCAACGACTTCAGGCTAATAAAGACATTTTTCTTTCTGATCCATTTTATTCCTATATTTGTGTTGGTAAATTGCAACTTTGCCCAATACCCAAGTCTATTTTCATAGTTTTTAGATTGTCCATATGTTTGTTCTTCTATTGAATTTTAGAGGTCAAAGAGATATATAGTAGTAATCACTCACTAACCTAACTACAAAATGTTTATTGAGATAATCATGTGTGAAATAGCTATAAGATTTAAATTATTAGAATTCTGTATAAGTGATAGGATTTTAGATTTGATGCTAATTTAATCATAAGTTCCTTATGAAAACTGTTCTAAATGCATAGTATTGGCAAAGTCATTCTTCTGAATTCTGCTTGTATATGTTTATAATCTCTATTTGATAGAAATAATCTTGGCATAATAATTTAAAATGTTCTTGCCATATGTAAGAAATAACCATATTTCTCCTTATCTGTCAGCAAAATGTTTCAGTCTTGCTTTTTCAAAGTGACCTAGACATATCCAAAGCCTATGAGAGTTACTCTGAATTTATTTTGAAAAAAATCAATATCAGTCTTCCCCTTGCCCATTTTTATCGGGGATATTTTCTCTTTTCCTTCCATCTATTCACAGTAGAAGCTTTAGTAAAAGATAAATAATATGACAACCTTTTCAGATTCATCTCCTTGAAAGGAAAGAGATTTTTCAAATTGGCTCATTAAGTTGAGATATTCTGTCCTGAACAAGACCTCTAACAGTACTGAAAGCAGATGCTAGCTGAAATTCAAAATAGGTAAAAAAAGAAATATTTTAGTTCACCTGCACATAGAACACATTCTTGGCACCTAAAAATTAAATCATAATTCTAAAAAATACCTTTCAAATCCTTATTTCCAAGAGGAATAGACTAGTTTCTTACATTTATATGGTATTTGGCAGATTTGAGTTCACATAGATTCATTTCTTAACCCGTCATCATTGCATTCTTAGTTTCTACAGAATAACTTTGTCTGTATCTAAGGCTGTCACATGGAAAATAGTTCTGATTAAACAGAGAAAAGAAGGAAACACAGGTAAAAGCAAACTTTAAATTACATTTATTAATTAATGCAAAAAGAAAGACACAATTGTTGTACACTCTCCCATATCTTTGCTTTCTCAGTCTTTAATATGAATTGCTTCCTGAAACTACAGGAACATGCTTACATATGTACTGAAACCACAGTAAATAGAATACTAGAAATATTAAAAACTTTATAGTTGAGCACCAAAACTGTTTGAGATGTTATGCTATTGTGAGGAAAAATAGACCTTAATTTGTTCATCCACAATTATTCTGATATTCCTGCTGTTTCTCAAAAATTTCTAGTCAACAGAACTTGACCACCATAATTTGATAGATGAAAAGTGAACTTGAATGCACAATTAATAAATTGATCATGAATGTAAAATATGAATGTTTATTAAATTAAATGCTATATATTTAAATATGTTAGTATACTAAATTGTATTAAGGAAAATTGGGAGAGAAATGCTAAGGGAAAGTTAAAATTGAATTTTAAAAATTGTATCAGGTATCAATGTGGTGATACATGCCTTAATAGTAGCATCCAGCAGGTAAAGACAGGTGGTGCATGAGGAACTTGATTTCATCTTTGGCTACATGGTGAATTCTACACCATCTCTATCAATCTGTTCATAAATAAATGCAATGAAAAGTGGATAAATACCTCAGTACTTTTGAAAATGTGCATCATCAATCTCCTCAATTCACTATAACTTCTGATAATTTCAATTATCATAAAAAACGTAACATGAGGGGGCCGGGCTTGTTGGGGTTTTCTGTCCTGCCTGGTTCCCACAGCTGTTTAGCCCCAAAGAAAATCACTCAGAAGTCTCAATAAGTTATAAAACTTATTGACCCTTTAGCTCAGTTTTCTTATTAGCTTTTGTAACTTATATTAACCCATTATTCTTATCTATGCTAGCCATATGTCTCGGAACCTTTATCAGCTGGCAGGTCACATCCTACTTCCTTGGTGGTCTGCACAGGAGGGGAGGAATCAGCTTCCTACTTCCCAGAATTCTCCTGCTCTCATTGCATCACCTCTTCTTCCTGTCTGGTTTTCCCACGTATACTTCCTGCATGGCCAATCAGTGTTTATTTAAAACATGATTGACAGAATACAGACAATTCTCCAGCACCACTTCCCCTCTTAAAAAAAAGAAAAAAAAGAAAAATATCCAAAGTCCATTTTTTAGGAATGTGGAAGTAGTATTCCAAGTTACTTCCAGCTGGTTGGGACTGCTGATAACTCTGATAATTTTATGGGGAATCTAAAGAAAATTCAGAGTTATGATCAAGTCCTAACTTAAGTATCCTGTGAGTCTTGATAATATCAGGCAGCAGTCTTGAACCTGTTCTGGATGAAGAACTCAGACATCTGAGCCATGTATTCCTGCCAGAGATTTTTCAGGTGGTCTTTCATGATCAAAGCTGATTTTTTTTTATCTCTGAATAAATCCAGAACCTCTCATTTTCTCTGGAAACAAAAGCAAAATCTCTTCTCCAAAGTAACATTCCTTTTGACTTCAATTTTGAAGTCAAGGTATTTTCAAAATACCTATCTTGGGTTAATTCAGCAGCATTTATAAGTAAATATCTTTTAACAGCTATTGCTCCTTCCTCAGCATTCAAACATTTTAAAGAGAGCATAATAACATACAGTATCAAGATTCTCTGTGTATTTTCCATCTTTATGTGTCTTTATTTTAACCTCTATTTCTTTTATTTTTGCTTTTAACTTTTGGCTTTTTGAGACAGGTTCTCTGTGTATCTTTGTCCTGGAACTCCTTCTGTAAACCAGGCTATCCTTGAACTCACACAGATCTTTCTGTCTCTGCCTCCCAGGCAAATCCTATGGGCATGTGCCACCACAACCAGCTTCTTTCTTTCTTTCTTTCTTTCTTTCTTTCTTTCTTTCTTTCTTTCTTTCTTTTACTTTGAGAACTTTAACCTTTAGCCTGTATATATTTTTAACACACTGTAAACCATTTAGAGGTTTTCTTCTTCTTTGAATCTCTCTTTACTGTATATCTCTCTTTTTCTGACCATGTGGGTCTTTAATTTGCTAAGGAATATGAAGAAGATTAAAGCCATGGCTTTGATGACTTTATCCAGCCCATTCCTTAGTTTTATGAAATTCCACCCTCATGGTGGAGGTAAGAGTTGTAGCTACGTTTGGCACCATTCTGTAACATGGGATCCTGCTTGTTGGGGTTTTCTGTCCTGCCCAGTTCCCACTGCTGTTTAGGCCCAAAGAAAATCACACAGAGGTCTCATTGCATCACCTCAACTTCCTGACTGGTTTTCCTGCCTATACTTCCTGCCTGGCCAATCAGCGTTTATTTAAAACATGATTGACAGAATACAGATAATTCTCCTGCACCAAAAAAGGCATCTTACAGAAGTAGTAATTTCATAAATTCTGGTACATATCATCTATATTTGATGTTATTGTGCCAATGACTGGTGGAACTACTACCTAATACTCTGTCAAGTATATACCTATGTGCTATATTCTTCTGTTGCTATTAGATGTACTATCAGTATGGGGTCTTTAGGATGTTTTATGGTTTATATTACATACGCTTTTCTATGTGGGATTTCTTGTTTGTGGACTACTCATAATGTGTACTAGCCATTTTTAATCACTATGACATAGCATCTAAGTGGCATACAATTATTTGTACATTTTTAGTTTGCATGTTAAATCTAAATTATATTTAAATTCAAAAAAGAAAAATCATAGTTCTAGGTAGTGTTTTTATTTACAATTGTATAATTATTTAATCAGAAAATTTTACTACACTAATTTTGAAAATTTCTTCCTTTTGATGTGATAGTGTGGCACATTACATAGATGAATGTTTTAATGTAAAACAAGCCAATTATTTCTGAACTAACTCTACAGTGTAGGTTTATTGTCACTTTGTGTTGCCAATATTTTGTGTATTGTTTTATGTTTATTTCATCTGAGATTCACATAAAATTTCCTTTTACCTCACAGCTATGGCTAAAGTTTATAAAGAAAATGTTCTTAGACGCATTAAATGAGCTAAGAATTTCACTCTCTTTTGCCATTATTCAGAATACTAGTTTGTGTAATTCTGAAATTACTGATTCTGTAAATGTTGCTAGAATGATCAGTTGACACTTTTACAGATATGGCTTTCAATAATTTATTGATAATGCTTTAATAATAATAAGATTATTCAGTTTTAAATTATTTCTGATAATTTTTGGTAATTTATATTTTCTAAGAATTTCTGATTTATCTCAAGTTTCAATATAGTGTTACAAATTAATGAAAATCTTTCATTATTTTGTTAATGTATCATATAAATATGGCAATTTTTCCATTTCATTCCTAATGGGCTTGGGCAGTGGTCTATTGGATTACTAAAATATACTGAAATTTTAAGAGAGCTCTAAATACACAGAGAAAATGCAAATATAGTACAGAGAGTACCTTTATATCTTAAATTCAGTTTCCTAAAATATAAATATTATATTATTTTAATATTTGTAAATTAATGTACCAATATTCACTATAATTGACTAAAATGCATACTTGATTCACATGTCCCTTTTCTATTCTATGTTTCACATGTTTCTTTTCTATTCTAAGATTTGCTTCAAATACAAAATTACATTCAGGTGTCATGCTACCATAGAACACAGCAGACAATGACAGTTTATCATATAGTTCTTGTATTTATTAATAACATTATAAAATATTTGTCACAGATTTTATACAATGTATATTAAAGTTTGTCTAATATTTTTCTCACAATCATTATCTTGGGCTCATGGTAAGCACTGCAGTGTGACTTGTATGAATTTTGATAATGACGTTGACTGTGTGGTTAAGGTAAGGCTTGTCATGTTTCTCCATCATATAATTAATCTAATTAATCTTCTTATAGCTTTTGCCCTGGAAAAAAAAGTCACAACATCTGGCATGGTTAGGATTCAAATATCACTAAGGAATGGGGTATTATTGT
Source organism: Myodes glareolus (assembly GCF_982192425.1). Classification (NCBI taxonomy): domain Eukaryota; kingdom Metazoa; phylum Chordata; class Mammalia; order Rodentia; family Cricetidae; genus Myodes; species Myodes glareolus. The sequence goes on along the minus strand of NC_142053.1, from coordinate 10,422,618 downwards.
ACTTCATAATGGAAAAAATAGGTACATCAACTTTTCAGATTTTAGATATACAGATGGTATCTTTGTTTTTTTTCTTCCATTTAAATCATTTAAGTTATATATGTGGAGACATGAACACTGATTTTAGAAGTGGTTGATTACTCATACTATAATACTATTTTGCTTTATTCCTCAAACTACCACAACTTTTACCGTTAGGATTTCTGTCTATTGATTCTTGTGGCTCCCTAGTACTTTCTCATAATTACATGCATGGGGTTTTCTTTTTTGTTGTTGTTTCCTTTTGGGGTTTTTTGGGGGGGGTGTGTTTTTGTTCATTTGTTTGTTTTGGGTTAAGAAAAAATGGTGCCCATAGACATCATGATCATGGAAACTTATAAAGAAGGCATTTAATTGGGGGATTACTTACAACTTCAGAGGATTAATCCATTATTAATGCACCACACACTGTGATAGGAGCATGGCTGTAGGCTGAGGGATATTGCATTGAAGCAGAAATAGGGAGCTCATGTCTGACCAAAATTTGCAGTGGCAAAAAAGTGACACAAAAATAGTGCGGGCATTTGAGTCCTCAAAGCACCTCCTCTGTGAAACACGTCTTCAAATAGAGTCATATATTATATTGCTCATTTATTTTACTCTTAGCTCTTTCACTCTTTTGGAGGTCTGCCATCCACCTTTCAAGTAAATACACACGGAGACTTATTACTTACAAAATTCCTGCCTTAGCTTGACTTATTTCTTGCCAGATTTTCTTAACACAAATTATCCCAGCTATCTTTTGCCTCTGGGCCTTTTCTTTTTCTCACTTCTGTTTATCAAACTTTTACTCTTACTTCATGGCTGGCTTTGTGGTTGGATGAGCGGCCACTGATATCCTCCTTCTCTTGTTCTGTTGCTCCTTTCTTTCCATCCTGATTTCTCCTTCTATTTATACTCAATGCCTGCCAGCCCTGCTTATCTTTTCCCCTGCCTTGCTATTGGTCATTCTGCTTTTTATTAAATTTTTCCCTATTTTAGGCAGGTAAAAAATCACAACTTCACACAACTAAACAAATGCAAAAAATAACCAAAAAGCAACACATCTTTACATCGTTAAACAAATGTTCCACAGTATAAACAAATGTAACATACCATAATAAAATAATATCCTACAACACTTCTCAAACAGCCCACTCCCTGATTATTAAGCATTTAAATATAAGTGTCTGTAAGAGTGTCATTCTCTTTCAAAACAACATAAGTCCTGAAAATAGAACTTGGAAGATTACTGTTGAAAGTTCTGACATTCCTAAACAAGGAAATCAACACAGGTAAATGGTTGCAACAACAACAAAAAAATAATAGTGATAGAAACCTAGGAACCTTCAAGTAGATTTTGAAATGGATGTGAAGTTAACTGATTAGATTTTAGAAGTATACAGCAGAATTGATTATTTTTGTAATACTATTGAAAAAGAAGAAAGGTCAAATTGACATTAACATGTCAGTTTTGGTTAAGAAATACAAATTTTAACTTTTTTCAAGTTATCTGTCATTTACTATGTAACTTTGATACCTGAGAGCTTAATGTAAGTTAGGTCTTTTCCATTAAACTAATAACTAGTTATATTCTTCATATAATCTTAAATAGTGCTTGGTCAATTTAGAAAAGTAGTTAGTTGAAACAGAGAATTATCACAAAGCTGCATGTGTCTGAATTATAAGTCTTAATTTGTTTTGAAATATAAATGTATATCATTTATTTTTCTTGAAATCATGGTCAAGAATATTATTCGAGTAGCTCCCATTGGAAGAGATCAATAGCACACAGAAAATTTATAGATTCTAAAAATCAAAACTGCAAGGAAACTTGCAAAGCAATTTTAAAATAAACTCCTTTCAAGTATTGTTGGATTTTTTTAAAGTAATTTTATTAAATTATAAAAGTTTCCATTTCTGCCCCTCTTCCCAACACCCTCCCACTCCCCCCACTCCCTCTCCTCCTCCCTCTTTGTCCCTATGGGCAGTCAGGGTTTCCTGCCCTGTGGGAAGTTCAAGTTCCTCCCCCCTCCCTCCAGGTCCAGGAAGGTGAGTATCCAAACAGACTGGATCCCCAAAATCCAGTATATGCAGAGGAAACAAGTCCCAGTGTCATTGTCAATGGCTTTTCAGAAAGACTCCAGGCCAGCCACATTCAGAGACTCCGGCCACATTCAGAGAATCTGGTTGGATCACTTCCTCATTCAGTCGCAGTCCAACTGGCCTTGGTAAACTCTCATTAGATCCATCCCCTTGTATCAGTGGGTGATAGTATCCCTCGCAGTCCTTATTTCCTTTTTCATTTTCTTCGTCCTTCTGCTCCTCATTTGGACCTTGGGGGGCTCAGTCTGGTGCTCCAATGTGGGTCTCCATCTGTGTCGTCATCCATCGCCAGATTAAGGATCTATGGTGATAAGCAAAATATTCATCAGTATGATTATGGGCCAAGGCCAGTTCAGGCACCTCTCCTCTGTCCAGAGAACAATCTGGGGATCTCTCCTTAGACCTAGGATCCCATATATAATCAAGTCTCCTGTAAACCCTAAAATGACTCCCTTAGTTGAAATATATTCTTCCCTGATCCCATATTCATCCTTCCTCCATCCCCCCCATCCTGGTCAACCGAGCTTTCCCCACTCCTCCCCTACTCCCTTCTCTCTAACCCTCTTCCCTTCCATCAACCCTCCCACCCCCACATGCACCCGAGGTTACCTGGGACTCTTGACTATTTCCTGCCTCCTGGCAGATAGCTAAATAATCTTCATCAGGTTCATCTTCTTATTTAGATTCTCTAGGATCATGAATAATAGGCTCAAAGACCTTTAATTATGGCTAGAATCCACTTATGAGTGAATACATACCGTGTTCCTCTTTTTGGGTCTGGCTTACCTCACTCAGTAAAGCGTTTTCTATTTCCATCCATTTGCATGCAAAATTCAAGATGTCATTGTTTTTTACCGCCGAGTAAAACTCTAATGTGTATATGTTCCACACCTTTTTTAACCACTCTTCTATTGAGGGGCACCTAGGTTGTTTCCAGGTTCTGGCTATTACAAATAGTGCTGCTATGAACATAGTTGAACAAATGCTTTTGTAGTATGTTAGGGAATCTCTAGGGTATATTCCCAAGAGTGGAATTGCTGGGTCCTGAGGGAGGTTGACTCCCAGTTTCCTGAGAAACCGCCACACTGATTTCCACAGTGGCTGCACAAGTTTGCATTCCCACCAACAATGGATGAGAGTTCCCCTCTCTCCACATCCTCTCCAGCATAGGCTATCATTGGTTATTTGACTTTAGCTATTCTGACAGGTGAAAGATGGTATCTCAAAGTGGTTTTGATTTGCATTTCCCTGATCTCTAAGGAGGTTGAGCATGACCTTAATTTTCTTCAGGCCATTCGAAGTTCATCTGTTGTGAATTCTCTGTTAAGTTCAGTAAACCATTTTTTAATTAGGTTAATTAGAGTTTTAGTGTCTAGTTTCTTGAGTTCTTTGTATATTTTGGAGATCAGACCTTTGTCTGATGAGGGGTTGGTGAAGATCTTCTCCCAGTCAGAAGGCAGCCTTTTTGTCTTACTGACAGTGTCCTTTGCTTTACAGAAGCTTCTCAGTTTCAGTAGATCCCATTTATTCATTGTTTCTCTTCTTGTCTGTGCTACTGGGGTCCTAATTAGGAAGAGGCCTCCTGTGCCTATATCTTGTAGATTACTTCCCACTTTCTCTTCTATCAGGTTCAAAGTTGATGGATTAATGTTGATGTCTTTAATCCATTTGGACCTGAGTTTTGTGCATGGTGATAGATATGGATCTACTTTCATCTTTCTACAGGTTGATCCAGTTATGCCAGCACCATTTGTTAAAGATGCTTTCCTTCTTCCATTGTATACCTTTAGCTCCCTTGTCAAAAATTAGGTGCTCATAGGTTTGTGGGTTAATATCCGGGTCTTCTATTCGATTCCAAAGGTCGATTTCTCTGTTCTTATGCCAATACCAAGCTGTTTTCAATACTGTGGCTTTGTAATAGAGTTTGGAGTCAGGGATGGTAATGCCTCCAGAAGTTCTTTTATTGTATAAGATTGTTTTGGCTATCCTGAGTTTTTTGTTTTGCCATATCAACTTGATTATTGTTCTCTCAAGGTCTGTGAAGAAGTTTGATGGGATTTTGATGGGGATTGCATTGAATCTATAGATTGCTTTTGGTAGAATTGCCATTTTTACTATGTTGATTCTCCCAATCCAAGAGCAGGGGAGGTCTTTCCATTTTCAGGTATCCTCCTCAGTTTCTTTCTTAAAAGACTTAAAGTTCTTGTCAAATAGGTCTTTCACTTCCTTGGTTAGAGTAACCCCAAGATATTTTATGCTATTTGTGGCTATCGTGAAAGGTGATGTTTCTCTGATTTCCCTCTCTGCTTCTTTATCCTTGTGTATAGGAGGGCCACTGATTTTTTTGGAGTTGATCTTGTATCCTGCCACGTTACTAAAGGTGTTTATCAGCTGTACGAGTTCTTTGGTAGAGTTTTTGGGGTCACTTATGTACACTATCCTATTGTCAGCAAATAACGAAAGTTTAACTTCATCCTTTCCAATTCGAATCCCCTTGATCTCCTTATGTTGTCTTATTGCTATTGCTAGAACTTCAAGCACTATATTGAAGAGGTATGGAGAGAGTGGACAGCCTTGTCGTGTTCCTGATTTTAGTGGAAAGGCTTTGAGTTTCTCTCCATTCAATTTGATGTTAGCTGTCGGCTTGCTGTATATTGCTTTTATTATATTTAGGTATGATCCTTGTATCCCCAGTCTCTCTCACACCTTTATCATAAATGGATGTTCAATTTTGTCAAATGCTTTTTCAGCATCCAATGAAATGATCATATGGTTTTTTTCTTTCAGTTTATTTATATGATGGATTACATTGATAGATTTGCGTATGTTGAACCAGCCCTGCATCTCTGGGATGAAGCCTACTTGATCATAATGGATATTTTTTCTAATGTGTTCCTGGATTTGGTTTGCCAGGATTTTATTGAGAATTTTCACGTCCATGTTCATGAGTGAGATTGGCCTGTAATTCTCTTTCTTGGTTGTGTCTTTGTGTGATTTTGTTATTAGGGTAACTGTAGCTTCATAAAAGTAGCTTAGCAATGACTCTTCTGTTTCTATATTGTGGAATACATTAAGGAGTATAGGTATTAGCTCTTCCTGGAAATTCTGGTAGAATTCTGCATTAAAACCATCTGGTCCTGGGCTTTTTTTGGTAGGGAGATTTCTGATAACAGCTTCTAATTCTTCACGACTAACAGGTCTATTTAGATTGTTCACCTGTTCTTGGTTCAACTTTGGTATATGGTACTTATCTTAAAAAATGTCCATTTCTTTTACATTTTCCAACTTTGTGGCATATAAACTTTCTTAGTAAGATCTAATGATTCTCTGAATTTCCTCTGTGTCTGTGGTTATGTCCCCCTTTTCATTTTTGATCCTATTAATGTGCATGTTCTCTCTCTGCCGTTTGATTAGTTTGGATAGGGGTTTGTCAATCTTATTGATTTTCTCCAAGAACCAGCTTTTTGATTCATTGATTCTTTGGATTGTTTTCTGTGTTTCTATTTTGTTGATTTCAGCACTCAGTTTGATTATTTCCAGTCTTCTACTCCTCCTGGGTGAATCAGCTTCTTTTTTTCTAGAGCTTTCAAGTGTGCTGTTAAGTCTCCCATTTGTGCTTTCTCCATTTTCTTTATTTGGGCACCTATTGCTATGAACTTTCCTCTTAGCCCTGCTTTCATAGTGTCCCATAGGTTTGAGTATGTTGTGTCTTTGTTTTCATTAAATTCAAGGAAGACTTTAATTTCTTTCTTAATTTCTTCCTTGACCCAGGGGTGATTTAGTAGTTGACTGTTCAACTTCCATGAGTTTGTTGACTTCCTGGGGGTAGCATTGTTGTTGAATTCTAATTTTAATCCATGGTGATCTGACAAGACACAGGTGGTAACTAATATTTTTTTTTTTTTTTTGATTTTTCGAGACAGGGTTTCTCTGTAGTTTTTGGTCCCTGTCCTGGAACTAGCTCTTGTAGACCAGGCTGACCTCGAACTCACAGGGATTTGCCTGCCTCTGCCTCCCGAGTGCTGGGATTAAAGGCGTGCGCCACCACCGCCCGGCTACTAATATTTTTTTTTATCTGTGGAAGTTTGCTTTGTTACCGAGCATGTGGTCAATCTTCGAGAAGGTTAAATGAACCTCAGAGAAGAAGGTATATTCTTTCCTATTTGGGTGGAGTGTTCTATAGATGTCTGTTAAGTCCATTTGATTCAATACCTCCAATAAATCTCTCAATTCTCTGTTTGGTTTCTGTCTGATTGACCTTTCCATTGGTGAGAGAGGAGTGTTGAAGTCTCCTACTATTAGCGTGTGTGGTTTGATGACTGCCTTGAATTCTAGAAGAGGTTCTTTTACATATGTGGGTTCCTTTATATTAGGGGCATAGATATTCAGGATTGAGATTTCTTCCTGATGAGTTGTTCCTGTTATGACTATGAAATGTCCATCTCCATCTCTTCTGATTGATTTTAGTTTGAAGTCGATTTTGTTAGATATTAGAATGGCCACACCCGCTTGTTTCTTAGGTCCATTTGCTTGGAAAACCTTTTCCCAACCCTTTACTCTGAGTAGATGTCTGTCTTTGTGGTTGAGGTGTGTTTCTTGCAAACAGCAGAATGTTGGATCCTGTTTTCGTATCCAATCTCTAAGTCTGTGCCTCTTTATAGGTGAATTGAGTCCATTGATATTAAGAGATATTAATGACCAGTGGTTGTTGACTCTGGTCATTTTTTTTGGGTAGTAGAGTGTATGTGTTTTCCTTTTTTGGGTTGTGCTAGTGAAGGGTCACTAGATGTCTGAGTTATTGTAGGCAGTGTTGGCAATGTTGGATTCCTTGGGATGTAATTTTCCTTCTAATATTCTCTGTAAGGCTGGATTAGTAGTTACGTATTGTTTAAATTTGTTTTTATCCTGGAATATTTTGTTTTCTCCGTTGATAGTGAATGAAAGCTTGGCTTGGTATAGTAGTCTGGGCTTGCATCCATGGTCCCTTAGTTTCTGCAGTACCTCTATCCAGGACCTTCTGGCTTTCATGGTTTCCATAGAGAAGTCTGGTGTAAGTCTGATAGGTTTACTTTTATAGGTTAATTGACCTTTTTCCTTTGCAGCTCTTAATATCCTTTCTTTAATCTGAATGCTTTGTGTTTTGATTATTATATGGCAAGGGGATTTTTTTTTCTGATCCAGTCTATTCGGTGTTCTGTATGCTTTTGCAACTTCATAGGAATATCACTCTTTAGGATGGGAAAGTTTTCTTCTATAATTTTGTTGAATATATTTTCTGGACCTTTGATATGCAATTCTTCTCCTTCTTCTACTCTTATTATTCTTAGATTTGTTTTTTTTATTATGTCCCATATTTCCTGAATGTTTTGTGATGAGAATTTGTTGGATTTGCTGTTTTCTTTGGTCAGGGCGTTTATTTTCTCTATGGTGTCTTCATAATCTGAGATTCGTTCTTCTATCTCTTGTATTCTATTGGTTATGCTTGTTCCTGAAGTCTCTGTTTGTTTACCTAGATTTTCCATATCCAGCCGGCCCTCGGTTTGTGTTTTCTTCACTGCCTCCATTTCAGTTTTCAATTCTTGAACTGATTCCATTACCTGTTTGATTGTTTTTTCTTGGTTTCCCAAGGTATCATTTTCGAATTTACTCATTTCTTCAAACTTTTTGTTATATTTGTCTTCCATTTCTTTACCCATTTCTTCCATCTTTTTGTTATATTTCTCTTCTCTTTCTTTAAGTGAGTTATTCATACCCTGTTTAAGAGACTCTATTGCTTTCATAATGACACTGTTTTCCACTTTTTCTGGAATAGGGCGTTCGAGTCCTTCTGTCGTAAGATTGCTGGGATCTGGTGTTTTCATGTTGTTTTTCAGATTATTGGAGGAATTCTTGCCTTGGCGCCTGCCCATCTCTTCCTTCAGATGCTCTCCAATGGCTCTTCCCTCCGCTGGGTCTTCTTCTACTGGATTAGTACCCCTTGCTATCCAGGAATCACTTTTCCTGCAGTCTTAGCTTGCTGCAGGCCGGCTATTAGAACAAATGGACTCCCGTCCCTTTGCACTCACCGTCTCTCCGGCCCGCGGCGCCCACCCCGGCTGAGATGGAGGAATTTAAGCCCTGAAAAAGGGAGAGGGGAAGGGTAGAGGTTCCAGGTAGAAAGCTGGAATGGCGTAGCAGGAGAGAGGGTTTAGCTGGGGGAAGCTGCCCCTTTGGAGTAGCCAGGAAGATAAGGATGGTGGAAATATTGTGTGTTCCCTAACTGAACTTGTGTGGCGGTCAGAAACAGCACACTTATCCCTCCATTGTATCTTCTGGTACAGGATCAGAGCCCCTCGCTGGTCAGAAGTCTCCCTGCCTGCCGTATTGTTGGATTTTTAATGAGTTTTTCTTAAGTTTTTAACGATGTTTCTCACAGTTAATTTAGAACTGTTTTTTAAAGAATCTTTTTGAGAATCTTTCCCAGTCAAAAAAAAAAGACTTTTTCTTTTTTTACAGAAAAACATTTCTTTCTTTACTCTTAGTTACTGAGGTTAATGTAATAGCTAATTAAATTTATTAATGCAAGTCCAAGTACAAATGTTATTTTTGTTGGGCAGGTTGGGAAGGAGCACAACTCTCCAAAACTTTCACTGCTGAAATCAGAACTGAAACTCAAAGAGTATGAAATCTATTTTGCGTATCATTTACTACATTTTTACAGATGAATTGAGAATGTAGATTACTTGTTTATGGGCACTTATGTGTTCTCTTAATATAATTTTCAACCTCTAAGATACCATCTGATGGATAAGAAAGATTAAATTAAATATAAGATTATTTTTAATAAGAAGGTGTTAGATATATGTTTGAAAGTTAGGAACGACTGGTGAAATTGAACAGAAGAAATAAAATTATAAATATACACTTCTATCTTTATTTTTCCATTTACATTCCACTATCCAATTTCCTAGCAAATTATTCTTCATTTCAATAACAAATATTTGATCTCTTTGTGAAAAAATAATAGAAATTTCAAAACATCTATTTCTTTGACCAATGTAATTAAATTCAATAACCAGAAAAATTCACACATATGTGGACAGCTGATGTTTCATAAATAAGCTAGAAATACACACTGGAAAAAAGATGTCATCTTCTACAAATTATCCTGGTTAATGGATGTCTGCATGTAGAAAAATACAAATACATCCATACTTAACACCCTGTAAAAAACTCAAGTCCAAGTGGATCAAAGACATTGACATAAAACCAGATACCAAACCTTACAGAAGAGAATGTGGGGAATAGTCTTGAACACATCGGCACAGCAGACCAACAATTAATAAATAGGACCTCATGAAATTGAAAATATTCAGTAAGGCAAAGAACACCATCAACTGTACAAAACAGCAGTTTACATAAAGGGAAATATTTTTGCAAATTTTATAACCAATATAGGATTAGTATCCAAAATATATAAAGAACTCATAAAACTGTGTAACAAAAGACAAATAACTCATTTTTTAAAATAGGGTGCAGTTCTAAACAGAATTACCAATACAGAAATTGCAATGACTAAGAATCACACACCATTCTGGATAATGGATAATATTAGATGGAAGAAAATTTAAGAACTAATAGAGAAGGGTGTTACTTTAGAAATATTGGCCTGGTGTTTTTATGTGTTGTCTATTTAACTTAGGAAAAATTAGTCATGTTGATTAATTAGAAGACCCTTACAAAAGCCAAGACTTAAAATATTGAGTCTAAATTGGAGGGAAAGCGGAGGAAATGAAGAAGACAGTTAAATATAAGAAACTGAAGAAAAAAATGATGAGCCCCAGTGACAACTTCATAATAGGTCCTCTTGAGTTTTCATAGATACTGGCCCTATACTTGCTTTCCCATTTCAATCAAAAGTACCATGTATTCAAGTTCATAGCATTATACTTACATATCAGTCACTTTAGTCCTGTTTTTGTTTTGTTTTGTTTTGTTTTGTTTTGTTTTGTGCTTTGACCAGGAACTGTTTCTCATAGTTTCAAATGCAGCACTTGGCTAACTGATAGCAACAGGTGCTATTCCTCATGTCATACCTTCATTAGATATAAATACAATCAATGATAATTTCCTAAGAATTAAGATTAGTATATACCAAGTATGACTTTAGCCAAAAAATGTACTCTGACTTCTCAGGGATTTATTTTATGACACATGAAAAATTAAAAAAAAAAACTTTTAATACTTAAAAAAAGAGAAATGTTTAACATTCTTAACCACTAGGAAAATGCAAATGAAAACTACTTTGAGATTCCATCTTAAACTTGTCATAATGGCTAAGATTAATAACACAAGAGCAATTCATGCTGGTGAGAATGTGGGGCAAGGGGAATACTTCTTTTGCATTGCTGGTGAGACGGAAAATTTGTGCAGCAACTGTGGAAATCAAAGAGCCAGTTTCTCAAAATGTTAGAAACCGGTATACCTCAAAACTCAGCTTCACTACTCTTGGGGATATACTCACCCTTAATAGGCTCTTCATGAGTGCTGCTATTCGGAGCTGTGGTCTTGTTGGAAGAGGTTTGTCACTAAGGGCTGGGCTTTGAGGCCTCAGAAACTGAAGTCTGGCCAGTGTACCACTTTCACTTCCTGCTGCTGCAGATCTAGAAATAATACTCTCAGCTACCTCTCCAGTATCATATCTACCTGCATGCCACCATGCTTCCGCCTGTGATGAAAATGGACTAAACTTCTGAACTGTAAGCCAGATGCAAATCAATGTTTTCCTTTCTAAGAGTTTCCATGATCATAGTGTCTTTTCAGAGCAATAAAACCCGAAGAGACCTATTGACAGAAGAATGCATAAAGAAAATGTCATACATTTACACAATAGATTATTAGTCTGATACTAAAAAATATGATATTGTGAAATTTACAGGAAAATGTATAGAACTAGGAAAAATCATTCTGATGTGGCAACCCAGACACAGAAAGACAAATATGGTATGTATCCACTTATAAGTGGATACTAGCCATTAAGTAAATGATAGCCAAGCTATACTTGTTTAACCAGAGGGGTTATATAAAGAAGAGGGATCTAAGGTGGATTTATACATCTCTTTGGCAGGGGGAACTAGATTTTATGAGAAGTATAGGGCCAAGTGTGAACACTGAAGGGGCTGGAGGGAGATGAGGTAGAAGGAACAAGTTTAGTTAAAGATTTCTGAAATTGGCAGACTTTTGGTGTGTCGTATAGATATCCAGTGGAGGAAAAATAACCTAAAAACTATGAGGGTGATTCTAATAAGAACTTCTAGTAATGGGGCCTAAGGAGTCTCAACTAGCCATCTCTGGTTGCCAGTTGAGTCTTCCAATACTGGGATTGAGTTGCATACAGTTGTGTTGTTGACTAAGGGGATCCCATGGAAATCTGGAAATAACACAAACATTGCCAAGACAAAGTGCTGCTATCTGAAAACTGACAACAGGAGTGCTCAGTGCCAATGATAATACCCATACAACTCATTCATCATGAATAAGTTAAACTAGTGCCTACATCAAGCCCTCACCGATACATTCTAGTGTCTTCGTTGAGGGAAGGTACTCTGAAGGTCACCAAAAGATCAACATGGACACCAAAACAGCCACAAAGTATTTAACATAAAATCAGCCCTTCCTGCAAAATATGCTAGGGCAATAGTAGCATAGAACTTGTGGGAGTAGTCAACTAATGTCTGATATCACTTAAGCCCTACACCATTAGAAAGAACCCATACCTTCACACAGCTACAGTAATCAAGAACTGGATACTAGATAACTCAGAGAGCTAGCGTAAAATCAAGATCTACTTACTGGTCAGTGTGTATGTGTATGTGTATCCTAGTGATATTCTGCTACACTCATAGATCAATGCCTTATCCAGTCATCATCAGAGAGGCTCCCTCTGGCAGCAAATGGGAACAGATGTCAAGATCCACAGCCAGACATTATATGGAGAGAGAGTCAAAATGGGAGGTCTCCATTAAAGGAGCTCAGAGAATACCATGGAGATTGTAAGAGCCAAGGAGTATGGAGGACATCAGAAGAACAAGGTCCTCTGAACCAAATAAACAAGCTACATATGTACCTACAGAGACTAAAGCAGCAAGCACAGGGCCTACATGGGTCTACACCAGGTCATCTGTGATAATATACCTATTAGCTTAGTATTTTTATGGGATGCATGATTGTGTAAATGAGTGAGTATCTGATTCTTAGGGCTCTTTTCCCTCTGTTGGGTTGACATGTCCAACTTTGATTTGATGCTTTTTGCTTAATCTTATTACATCTGATTTTATAATGTTTGGTTGTTATTCTTTAGAAGCCTGTTCTTTTCTAATGAGAGAGAGAAAGGGAGTGAATCCAGAGGGTAGAAAGGAGAGGACCTGGGAGAAATAGAGAAAAGGGAAATTATAATCAGGATATATTTTATGAGAAAAGAATCTATTTTCAATAAAAAGTAAAAATATAAAATAAAATACACTTAGAAAAATGGGCTGAGCTTTTATGCACAGTATTTATAAATTAAGAGGAATTGGAAATTTTTAATATATTTGTATTCAAGAATAAAATATATCTTTCAAAATATCCATTTCTTTGATGCAGAGAACCACAGATGAACAAATAGGGGCGGAACTTGGAGAATCCTGCAAAAGAGGAGGAGGAAGGACTGAAGGAACCAGAAGATCCAAGGACATCACAAGGAACCCACAGAATCAACTAATCTCGGCTCATATGGGCTCATAGAGGCTAACTGACAATCAGAGAACCTGCATGGGATTGGGACAGACATGGAACCTCTGCATATATGTTACAATTGTGTAATTTGATCTTCTTGTGCTACTCTGTGGCTGATTCTGCTCTTTTGTTGGTTTTTGAGAGCCTACTATTCATATTAGGCTTCCTTGTCCAGCCTTAATATGAGTGGCAGTGTTTAGTCTTACTGCAACTTGCCATGTTTGGTTGATATCCTTGGGAGGCCTGCCATTTTCTGAAGAGAAATGGAGGAGGAGTGGATGAGAAGAAGGAGGAGGGGTAGGAACTGGGAGGAGAGGAGGGAAGATAAATGGGAAAGGATATAAAAAAATAAAATAAAATAAATCTGTTTCTTATTGATAACTCTAACTCCATATGAGATCAATTGGTCTTGTATTAGCTGGGCAACAGTTTTATGACTTTTCAGCAATTCCCTATAGTAGCTCCCTGTCAAGTTACCCCATTTCCATCTTTTCAGCTACATAATATTCATTCTTCTCAGTATCTATCTTTTGAAATAATAACATACTTTATACTACTTTCTGACTCACATTTCTATGCAATTCTCTTGAAAGAGTGATGCTTTTGTTGTCTATCCATTGTATCTATTCAGTTTTGTTTTATAACACTACAGTCTGAACTTCGACATTCATTGATAGAAGGGGGAAAGTAATTTTGTCTTAATTTAGAATTTTAGCTTTAGTCTGAACCCTCAATATGATCCAGATTAATTACCTCAAAAAGACATACCATGTGAAAACAGCTTTGTAACAACTAATATGTGAATAAAGCCATCATCATCAATCCAGGCCCATGTGAGCTTCTGGATAACTAAAAAATCATAATCTACATCAAGTGGCATTTCCTGTAACTGCATGGCATCTACATTGTTTCCTTATTAATGGAGGATTCTGCCTTTCTGTAAACGGAGACTGTTCTTATGTTTCCTGGCCACCCAGACTCAAACAAAATCACACAGAGACTATATTAATTACAATAATGTTTTGACCAATGGCTTATGTGTATTTATAGTTAGCTCTTACATCTTAAATTGACCCATTTTTATTAATCTCTGTATCACCATGAGGCAGTGGCCTACCTGTAGTGTTCCAGCGTCTACCTTCTTTGCCCACCCTCTGAGGCATGAAGTCACATAAGACCTAAAAAAAAATCTTTGAAAAAGTACTTCTAGATCTAGAAAAAACAACAGGCAATTGGAGCGTCTTGGTAGCCACATTTTTTCAGATAATCTCTATTTGTTGGCAATGAGCAGTAGAGGAGGTCCTTGTAAGAGAAGGATTCCTGACCCAGAAATTGCAGCAAAAACTGCATGGCTTCTTTAAGAGACAGTTTCTTTTTTTAGGAGGTTTTGCACTTAAATGAGGTTTGTGAGCAGCATGCTACTAGATGCTTAATGGCGAAAAAGTCCTATTGCATCCCAGGAACTGCAGCAATGAGAAAAGCTTACAGAGGTAGTGAACAAACCTCGACCATGTTGGGCAGACTGGAGCCAACAGATAGAGCAGTGGATTTGGTTCTAGCCTGCTTAATATTTTTTTTTAAAGTTGCTGCTGATCAGAAAATGATCAGATACAAGATACAAGATCAAATACAAGATCAGATATCTTGTATAGATATAAGATAAAGATATATCAGACAAAAATAAACCTCTGAACTGGTCATATGGTTCAGGGGAAAGAGCTGCTTGTTTGTCGGGGCTGTCTGCCGAGCAGGAGGGCCCAGTTGTTTGTGCCAGCTGCCTGGCTAGTTTAGCTTCAAAATAACCAAACATAAATTATGTCAATTAAAACACTGCTTGGCCCATTATCTTTAGTTTCTTATTGGTTAACTTCTACATTTTTATTTAGATCATTTCTACCAATCTGTATATCATCATGAGGTCCCGTAGCCTAACAGCAAAATTTCAGCATGTCTATCTCTGCCCTCAGATCTATGGTGTCCCTCTGACTTTGTTTTACTTTTATTTAATTAATTTATTTATATATTAAAAATTTCCACCTCCTCCTTGCCTCTCTTTTCTCTCCCTATCCCCACCTCCCCCTCCCTCTCTAGTCCTAAGAGCAGTCAGGGTTCCCCCAGGTATATAAAGGTAAGCATCCAATCAATCCAGGATCCCACTAAGGCAGTTCATGCAGTAGAATAAAAACCCAGTGCCATTGTCCTTGGCTTCTCAGTCAGCCCTCATTCACAGCCATATTCAGAGTGTTCAGTTTGATCACATGCTCCATCACTCCACAAGTCCAGCTGGCCTTGGTGAGCTCCCATTAGATCAGTACCACCGTCTCAGTGGGTGGACACATCCCTCGTGATCCTGACTTCCTAGCTCACGTTCTCCCCCCTTCTGCTCCTCATTTGGACCTAGGGAGCTCAGTCCAGTGTTCCAGTGTGGGTCTTTGTCTCTATCTCTATCCATCGCCAAATGAAGGTTCCATGGTGATATGCAAGATCTTCATCAGTGTGGCTATGGGACAAGGCCAGTTCAGGTACCCTCTCCTCTGCAGTCCACGGAACAATCCTGGGATCTGTCCTTGGACCTGGGAACCCGTCTATGGTCAAGTCTCTTGCAAACCCTAAAATGGATCTCTTAATTAAGATATTTACTTCCCTGCTCCCATATCCACCCTTTCCCCATCCCGCCTATCCCATTCCCCCAATCTCTCCTGAATCCTCCCCTTCTCCCTTCTCTCTACTCATCTCCCCTTACATCCACCCCCCACACTCGCGGGCACCCAAGTTTTGCCTTGCAATCTTGTCTAATTCCAATATTCAGGAGGATAACTATATAATTTTCTTTGAGTTCATCTTCTTATTTGGCTTCTCTAGGATCACGAATTATAGGCTCAATATTCTTTAATTATGGCTAAAATCCACTTATGAGTGAGTACATGCCGTATTCCTCTTTTGGGGTTTGGGTTACCTCACTCATGGTGTCCCAGATTTCCTGAATGTTTGTGTTAAGAATTTGTTGGATTTGTTTTGTTCTTTAATCAGTGAGTTTATTTTCTCGGTAATATCTTCAGTGTCTGAGATTCTTTCTTCTATCTCTTGTATTCTGTTGGTAATACTTGTCTCTGTAGTTCCTGTTCATTTACTCAGATTTTCCATATCCAGCCTTCCCTCGGTTTGTGTTTTCTTCATTACCTCCTTTTCATTTTTCAAGTCTTGTACTGTTTCTCTAACTTGTTTGATTGCTTTTTCTTGTTTTTCTTGGGTATCTTTGAGAGATTTATCCATTTCCTCTACCTTTTTGTTTTTCATCTCTATTTCTTTATGGTCATTTTTTTACCTCCTGTTTAAGGTCCTCTAATATTTTCATAATGTTTCATTTAAAGTCGATTTCTTCTATTTCTTCTGGAGTAGGGTGTTAAATTCTTCTTGTTTCGTGATCCCTGGCTTCTGTTGATATCATGTTGCCTTTCAGGTTGTTGGAGGAATTCTTGCATTGACGCCTGCCCATCTCTTCCTTAAAATGCAGCCAAGAGAGTCTTGGTTTCTTGGTCCAAACTTTGCTGTGACTGACTCTGGGTGGATCTTGTTTCCTGGTCGGCCGGTCAGTCTGAAAGGTTGTCCTCAAGACAGGGACTGGACTCTTAGAAGTCAAAGGACCCCACAGGCAAAAGGGCAACCTTAGGTGGGTGGGGGTTGTGTGGAGCCAAGAAGCCCCTGTAGCAGAAGCTGGAGGTGCTGTGCTCTCCCACTCACCCCTCTGAGTGGGTAGCCTCAGTGAAGGAACAGGACCTGTTCCTGGGCAAAGGACCTCGCAGACAATGGGGCAGGCTTAGGTGGGTGGGGGTGGGCAAGGAAGTGTGGGACAGAGAAGCCTCTGCAGCAGGAGTTAAAGGGGCCCAGTGTTCCTTTCCCGGATGTTTTGCCCAATCCCGGTATAGTACCCACTCACTGGTCTGAAAGGTTGTCCTCAGGATAGCGACAGGATTCTTCCTGACTTTGCTTTCTTCCTCCCAAAATTTAGTTCCATCTTTCACACTTTACCTAAGCACTGCCCTATCAACAGTCCAGGGCAGTTTCTTTATTCATTAACCAGTGACCATTGCACATGGACAAAAGGACCTCTCACACCATTTCCCCTTTTCTGTTTAAACAAAAAGGAAAGCTTTAACATAGTAAAATTACATATAACAAAATAGTTATCAAGCAAGAATTGCAGTTCCATATTTATATCTACTTTATCTTTTATTATAATTAAGGAAAACTATACTAATAACTATACATTTTTTGACTTCATCAAAGATTCCAGAAATATATAATATTTCCTAAGTAAACAGGAGGTGCATTGTAAGCATCTTCCAAAACTCTAGAATTTATAGAGACATCTTGCTGCCTGGAGAGTCACCCAAAGTTCTTCTGCACGATTGGGGTATCCATCTTTAGCCTAAAGGACCATAGTATCCAGTAGGCTTTTTGATGAAGCAGTAAATTTTAAAGACAGTTCATTCACTTTCTTCTGTATCCTGCAGAATGTCTCAAAGAGTCTTTCATAAAGCAGGAACCCTGAAGGATCATCTCACCTTTAGGCAATTTCAGCAGTGATTTTTCTGCGGGTACTGCATGTCCAGTTCAGCAGTTCAGGAAAGAACATTTTCTTATGCAAATTGCTAAGGAGCTTCTTTGATGCCCATCTTCCTCTCTAAGTAATTGATGCTGCTAGGAACAGATGTGTCTGTCTCACTGTCATGAAAAGTCCTAAATTCTTTAAACATTTTACATGCCATATTCTGTAATCTTTGAAAGATATGAAGAATGCCTATCCATCTGAAATATATCTATGCACATCTAGAAAATCTTACTAACATGACTATACGCTTGATTATTATAGATGATTATCTATTAACCTATATTTTTAATTATACATTATATTTTTAAATGAGCTACACAATCACAATATCTTAATCAAGATCAGAAATACATACTCATATAACAAAACTGGCTTTAAATTTGTATCAATAAACCAAGATCCATACCAAAGCAAATTTCTATAGCATATCCCCCTTTAAATGTAAACAAACAATTATAAACAATATTTTGAAATATGGGTATAGTTTTAAAGCTTATCTTAAAGGAGTGGTGGGATGCCATCAGCAAATGCAAAAATCTGTGTTAAACTCTGTATTTTTGTGTTTAAAATTATGTTCTCTCGGGTTTTTAAATGGATTTTGTCCATCTTGTTGACTCCAATTGTTGAAGGGGAAAGAACTGCTTGCTTGTCTTTGGCCACCCAGCTAGCAGGAGGGCCCACTTGTTTGTGCTAGCTGCCTGGCTAGCTTAGCCCTAAAATAACCACACAGAAATTGTATTAATTAAAACACTGCTTGGCCCATTAGCTCTGGCTTCTTTTGGGCTAACTTCTACATCTTTATTTAACCAATTTCTATCAATCTGTATATCACCACGAGGTTGTGGACTACCAGAAAAGTTTCAGCATGTCTACCTCTGGCAGCAGATTCATGACATTCCTCTGATTCTGCTTTCTTCCTTCAAGAATTTAGTTACATCTTCCCTGCCTACCTAACGTCTGCCCTATAACAGGTCAGAGCAGTTTCTTTATTTATTAACCAATGAAAGCTGCACATGGACAAAAGGACTTCAAAATTTGTGTCTAAGGATATGTTACTTTGAAAAAGAGGTTCTGCTTTTGTTTCCACAGAAGATGAGAACCTTCGGATTCCTTTCAGGGTAATGTGGTTTGATGGAACAAGACACCCTAAAAGATCTCTGTGAACCCTAAAAATACTTTGCCCAAAAAAACAACAGAAAGCAATATGGAGAAAACAATGACCAAATTCCCCAATTGTTTATTTATAAATATTTGTTTTCATTTGAAGAGTGATATGATATAGACATGAATACTTTTTATTGGTTTGAATCTTTGACTATTAATGCAAATTTGGGTTCAATTTTGTTACAGTGTGTGTGTGTGTGTGTGTGTGTATTTCTCCTCTTTGTTTAAGGTATTATGTTTATACGGCTAATATAAAAATGTAATGTATAATTAAGAATTATAGATTAATATTCATTTATGACACTAAAGCTTGTAGTCATGTTTGTTGTTATATATATATATATATATATATATATATATATATATATATATATATATATAGAGAGAGAGAGAGAGAGAGAGAGAGAGATATTTCAGCTAGATAGATAGTCTTCAACACTTCAAGAAACTATGGAATATGGCATTTAAAATATTTTAAGAACATAGACTTTTCTTGACATTGAGACATATTTGCTTCAACAGCACCAATTTCTTTAGAGAGGTTGATGGGCATTGAAGAAACTCATTGTGGATTTTGCTTTCAAGGTGACAAAGCTAGTCACTCAGGTGGGGAACTGCTCTTTTCTGGTGTATTTTATGATATGTTGTATAGACTAGACATGCAGAATCCACAGAAAAGTGACTACTAAAATTTCTTAGGATGGGATGTTCCTTCAGGGTTCCTGCTTCACAGAAGAAACTACCAAACATTCTGCATGGAACAGAGGACTGCAACTCACAAATTTTGCCATTATGAGATAAGTAGATGTTCCAATTTCCTGCTTCACTAAAGTGTCTGCTGGATATTATGGGCCTGTGGTCTTAGAATGGATGTTCTAATGTTACCGAGGAACTTTGGGTGACTGTCCAGGCAGGATGTCTCTGTCAATTCTAAAACTTTGAAAGTTGTTTACAATGTACTTCCTGTTTACTTAGGTAATATTGTATCCTTCTGGGTTCTTTAAAGATTTAAAGACAGATAGTTATAATTATACTTTTTCTTAGTTGTGATAAAAGATATATTAGATATAAACTTCAGACTCACAAATATAGGATAGATGCTTCCTTAATTTGCCACATGTATGAACTAAATATTGTATCTATAAGTATTGGTTTTTGTTTATGCAATTATACTATGTGAAAGTTAAAACCTTCCTTTTAATTTAGACAGAAAAGGGGATATTATATGAGATGTCTTGTGTATATGCTGCACTTATTGGTTGATGAATACAGCTTTTTTGGCCAATGGCTTAGTATAGTAAAGCCTGTCAGAAAATCCAAACAGAGATATATATATAGAGAGAGTATGCAGAATAGGGAAACACCATGTAGCTGCCAAAGGAGAAGGACGCTGGAACCTTACCTGTAGGCCACAGTTTCACGGGAATACACAGAATAATAAAAATAGGTAAATTTGAAATGTAAGAGATAGCTAGAAATAAGCTGTTGACCAAACAGTGTTGCAATTAATATAGTTTCTTTCTATGTGATTATTTAGCTCTGGAAAGTTGGGAAATGAATATGCAATCTCTGTTTACACTTTTCATATTGTGTTATTTCTTCAAATCCTTAATGATACTTAATTGTACATAAATTAGAGTAAGAGACTAAAAACCCTAATCAAAGTTTTAGTTGAACTGTTTATTTTTGGAGGGGGTGCCTGAACAATCTAGTTTCGAAATCCCACTGATTTTAAAGACTTATTTTAATTCGTATTACTTGTATATGTGTGGATAGGCTTATTCCACATGTGAATATCACAATCAAACCTGGAGTTATAAGTGATTGTGAGGTACTCTTCACAGGTGCAAAAAATAAACTCCAGTTCTCTGGAAGAGCAGCAACTGCTCTTAAATGCTGAGTCATCTCTCCAGTCCTCATAAGTATTTTGGTTTCCTTTATGTACTCACATATTAGGAAATAGCTTACCTTTTATCTGCTTTCTATTATCCATTATGTCTTATAGGCACCTGTTCTCAACTATCAGTGTGAGAAGAAATCTGAGAGTGTTTTTAAATTTTGATGTATAAACTTTTAACTACTTTCTATTTTCTGTGTAGGCTACCAATTAAACTCTTTTAGGAATACCTCAAATGGGTTTTAAAATATATATTTAAAAATCCTTCAGACTAATGAAGGAGTTCTTTCTAATGAGGAAGTTTTTTAAGTCTATCAGTTAATATTTATGTTTTTATTCTCATATTCACAATAAAATTAGATATATTCTGAAGTTCCAGGTTTTTTGTCTATGGTACTTTTAATGAGTACTGGCATTTCTTTAACTTCTTGGTGTTGAACTAAGTTTCTGCTTTCAGAACTGATTTTTCCAGCTCAAATATGGTATGTCATTGATTAAAAAAAATGAACCAAATTTACTTTAGTAAATTTAGGAAAATTTGTTACTAAATAATCAAATAAAGAATTTAATGAAAGAGATTTTTATGTTTTGTTAAGCTTAGCAATTTGATAATTTAAGTCAAAAGAATGAACATGAAATATCAACATTATTGCAGTAAACAAACTTTTTTCAGTATTATAAACAAACAACTATAAATTTCTGTTTCAGGGCTGGAGTGATGACTCAGCAGTTAAGAGGACTGGCTTCTCTTTTCAGATGACTTATGTTCAATTTTTATCACCCTCGTGGCAGCTCACACCTGCCTGTAACTACAGTTCTAAGGGATCTGCCAAAAAAAATAGTAAAAAAAATCTTTTTAAAAAAATAAACAAATTTCTGTTACAGTAAAATGATCTATTTTTATGAACTTGGCATTAAAAGTTAGTAAAAATAATAATCTCATGTATGGTTTTTAAACACTAGTTGCCACAAGGATAGTTTCATTTATAATGATAACTTCAATGATTATTTATGAATTTCAGGATGTCTGCTATAAAAAATGAAGGTCAGTTTGTCCATCTACTATTTTTCTATTGTTGTGATAA
The DNA here is from genome assembly GCF_982192425.1 of Myodes glareolus. Lineage (NCBI taxonomy): Eukaryota > Metazoa > Chordata > Mammalia > Rodentia > Cricetidae > Myodes > Myodes glareolus. Next base: position 10,400,981 of record NC_142053.1, on the reverse strand, counting down.
AACATTGTGACCACAGCAACTTGTTAAAAAAAGTTTATTTTTATTTGGACTTACACTTTAAGAATTTTGGAGTCCACAATGATGAAGTGTGGTAGTACCAAAGAGTTCCACAATAGCCCAAAATGTAGTACAGCAAATGTTTCTTTATTTGGGGGATAAACTCACATTTAGGGTAATGACCTGCTGTCCTCTGTGTGTGCTGGGAAATGAAACTGCATCCAATAGAAAAGAGAAACATACACTTTTCAGCTGCACTCATAGTACATGAGACCATGCCCAAAATGGGCCTGTATCTTAAAGACTATTGACTGTAGGAGTTCTCACAGTACCTCCCCCTTTTATCTAAATAAGAGAGTTCTAAGTCTAATACAAAAATACATAGAATAAAAAAAAATCAAATATTTTTCTAGGGAAAGAAAAGGCAAAATCATACATAAAATTTAGAATTACAACCAGCATGAACAACACCAAACAAGAAACAAGATAAATGTTTCAATAATGCTCCTATCCTAAGGAGCCTATGCCTTATATTAGAAATGGCTTGACTAAGTCATGAGAGACAAGTAACTATGACTATCTAGTCTTCAACACAATCAAAGACATGAGAAGGAAAATAATATTACCTGAGTAAGCAGGAAGTGCAATCAAGCAACTTCTAAAAGGTACAAAAAATAGACAGAGACAACTGTCCACCTGAGAAATCAGGCAAAGTCTCATTTGCAATGTTCGGGCATTCAAATTTGGCTAAGGCCTACAGCATCTGACAGACCATTTTCAGAGGCGGAAAAATTTCAAAACTGTCTTACCTGTCTTGGCATGTTCTGGCAGTCATTTTGCTTGTTTCCTGCTTGTCCAATTTGGTCACCATTTTGTCAGTGGTCGAGACAAGGGCAGTTCTTTGAACAAAGGCCAGTTTGTTGAGAAGAAAACAAGCTCCAAGTGGAATTTCTTCTGTGCCAACATTCTCTCGGGAATAGATTGGTCCTGCCAGGACCAATCATGTTTCACATCAACAGAATCCAAAATTCTTTAAATGTCATATTCTATAGTTCCTTAAAGTGTTTGAAGATTACCTACCTTTGTGGACTACAATCTCTATGCACCCAAAGAACCTGACTTTTTGTCTAAGTATGACAAACATGGGTGATTATTGACCTGTAATTCTTAATACACACACAAACACACACACACACACACACACACACACACACACACACACATATATATATCTTATACACACACATACACACACACATGTATATATATATATATATATATGTATCTTGATCAGAGGTAGAAATGTACAGTGCACCTTGATAAATATATCATAAAATTGCATCAACATACCAGATATCTTAAAAAAGGTAGAAACATGCATGTATACAATATGACAAAATAACTTTGCATAGATGCACAGATTTTTCAAACAAAAATAGGAGCATATTCAATATAACACGTATGATTAGAATTTGTAGCAATATACAAGAATCTATACCAATGTAAATTATCTATAAATAATATGTCACAAATAATAATTTACTTATTATCTAATCCCATTCATTCCCCATTTTTTCATAGTATAACAAAGTTATGTATTTGGGGATAAACTCATAGTAAGGATAACAGTCCTCTGCATGTGCTGAAAACTGGAACCAAATCCAGCAGAAAAGAAGGCCACATATGTTTTTTCATGTACTATAATTATATAGTACATGAGACCACGCCTGAAGTGGGCTGCTCTCTTAAAGGATAAGTTAGCACAACAATGAACTGAAGATATGGGGTGTTAGGCCTGATGACTGACGCAGTTGCTGAGAGCTCACATCTTGAACATCAAGCAGGAAGCTAGAAAAATGAAAATGACATGAGGCTTATAATCACAGTCCTCAGTAAAATATTTCTTCCAGAAAGGTTATACCTCTTAACCTATACATCCCTCAATCAGTACAACCAACTGAAGACCAAGAATTAAAATGCCTAAAATTATACTGTACATCTCATTCTAACTACCAAAGTTAGTCTTGATGGCACAAGTCTATTATATCATCCACTCAGAAAGCTGAGGAAAAGGATCAAAAGTTGAAGCCTTGTCTACCTAAAAGAGAATTCAAAGATACCCCAACTATTTAGTGAAACCTTCTCTAAAAGTTAAAAGAAGGATGGATATGTAACTAAATATTAGCACACTCATGAAGTATATGTGACATGATGAGTTCATTATCCAATTACATACACATGCACATGCAAACACACACACATGCACACACACACATACACACACACAGAGAATATAAATGTCATGTTGGTAACATGTTTATAATCCCAGTTATGAACAAGTTACGATAATTATTAATTTATGGTTAACCTCGACTACACAAAATATCTTGTCTGAATGAATGTATGATAATTACATGTGAACATTGGCACCTTGGTATTATCTTACTACATTTTTAATGCTAGTCAATTCCTAGAAAATAGTCCTTTCTCTTCTTGATGTTGACAGTTCATAAATATTATTCAAGATTTAATTAACAAAAATAGTGTATGTGCAATGTGTTGTGTAAAATAATTGTGTATGCTATATAATAAATAGCTATATATACACATATATTACCTTATATACTTTTTATAATGAGGACACAAAATGTGTCATTACAATCTTTAAGAATATAGTATACAATTTCAAACTATGGTTATTCTATTATACTTCTCTTAAATTTATTTTTGCAACCAGAAATTTTATATACATTGGAATATATCAGCATACATATATACATACACAAACAAATATACATATACAACACTTATAAATTCCCAGGCCATCGTCCCTTAGAATATTACAGTTACATACTGTATTTGAAGTCCTGTCTGTCTGTAGGGCATCATTCGGATCTTGTCTGACTTAATGAATGAATGAATGATTAAATGTGAACTTGAACTTGATATCTTTCAATTATACTACTGATGGCAGTCAATTAGTAGCAAAATGATCCCTTCACCTGTCAGTGTTGTCAGTTTTTCAATATTACTTGAGTTTTAATTAACAAAAATTAGTGCACATACAATGTATTCTTTTCTCACACATCTCTTGCTTTGGATTGTCTTGCTTAGGTTAAGAAGAAACATTATGTTATAACTTTTCCAGGTTGAGCTGTGGTGTGACACCAGAGATCAGGAAGGCTGTATTGTTTTAAGACAAGTCTAGCGCTGGCAAATACAAGGCAAATATGTTTGATGATGTACTTGTTCTAATACCCTGAAGTTGAAATGAACTAAAACTTGTTCTAATACCCTGAAGTTACTAAAACTTCCTCTAAAACTCTGTAGTATAATGAAGTATATCATAGTTTACCTTATTAGGCTTTTGGCCTAAGAAAAGGAGTTTCTTATTTCATATTTTAGGCAATTTTTTCAACATCTATTTAAAAACACCCAGCCATCAGTACCATACAAACAGCCAAGCCTTCAAATGCAGTGGCAGCTCCAATATTCTAAGGGAATATTTGTAACAGTTTACTACCATAGGCCAACCATACCTGCCTTTTATGTAACTTTTATGTGGTAAGATATTCAAAGACATGTTGCATGTTTCAAAATAGAAAAGGTAAACCTTCAGACTGATGAGAAAAGAAGGAGGGGACCAGGTTATGTCTATGACCATGGTGCTGAAATTTGCAAAGCAACTTCATTGTCTTTGTTGCTATGGAGAACATTGTCATTCTTAGCAATAAGCAAAGAAGAGAGGTCTCAGGTATGGTCCAAGTTTTATTAATAGGGAGGATTCTTGTGACTACATAGAAAAGTAAGTTTGTCAAGTGGTAACTACATTTTCTTTGAAAAAATATAGAAAAATGCTTCAATAGAAAGGTTGTCTGTATATGGTGACAAAAAATGGTCGTTTTATAGATTATCAGAAGTTGACATGGTGACTAGGGTTAGGATGTGGGACACCACCTTGAGGAAACACACAGTTCTGTGTCCGTATTCAATGGTATTCCTCAGGGACTGCTTGACCTCCACCGGCTTTATCTTGCAGGGTATACTCTATCTCCTTCTCTGAATTTCATTTTGCCTGTCCACTCATCATCCTAAACACTGTTCAAGACTCATTGACTTCTGTGAAGCTGTTAAAAATACTGTTCATTTAGGCACAGGACTGCTTGGAGTCATATGTGCCTGAAGCAGTATCTAATAAATCATCTTTCCTACATGATAATACTTGTCTCCATTATTTGTCTTTGCACAATCCAACATCTGCTCAGGGTTACAATAGATAATAGCACAGAACTCTGCCCTATCCTGCAAAACCCTGGCCCAGGCATTTTAGAAGCTGTGCTTCTGTAAGTGATGTAATTCTACTACCTGGATTCATCAATGACTCCTTCTGCTGCAAAGACCTTCTGAAGACACAGAGCTAGGCTGTCTGTGTTAGTCTCAAAATATCAATTGTTGACTTTATGTGCAATTCCGAACCACCAATGTCTGTGTCTGTTCTGTTGGCATCTGTGCTTGGTTCAGAAACAATCAAAAATGACTGACAGAGGTGGGAATTATACCTGCATTCTCCTTTCTCAATGGGAATGTTATGAGAATGACTTCATTTATGTGTGTAACTTAGATAATTCACTGTACAGGATTTTTTTATTGGTGACTAAAACTTTTATTAATCTGCTCTCTTATTCTCCGTAGACTTATTTTCAAGCCACTGTTAGAAGAGTAGTGACTTGCCACAGTAAGTTATAGCTGTAGGAAACCCAACAGCCAGTAATTACACGTCCATTGGGATGTGGCCTCTTATACTATTTATGCTGATTGTAGAGCATGCATCTAGCCTCTTTTCCGGCTGAGGGACTTGGTTTCTGATCACCATTCCAGCAGAAGATTCTTATTTGTGAGTCTACTCCTAAATAAATAACCATCTATATCTCAATTCTGAGCTAGTATTAGATTTCTCTTAAGCATCCTTCTTCATTTGATGCCCACATGGATTTGAACTCTACACCTACCGGGTAGATGGCCTATAGGCCTAGCCGGTCCATGGCCCAGACAGTTTCCCAACCCTGCCTGTTTGGCTTGCTTTAATCTAAGTGGTTTTTTGAAGAACCCCTTCCACAGAAGAACTTACTGCTTGTGACAACTTGAAAATTTCCCAAGTACACGCAAAACTGCCACATTCCCTGGTGTGATTTCCTGGCGTGGTTCCTTGTCATATAGCAATTTGCACAGCTTCCGTTTTCTGCTCACTGCTTGTGAGTTCTGGGTTTCTTGTTCTGTGTATGGGATTAATTTAATTGCTTTTAATTTATCAAGCAAAGCATATTTCTCAATATTTAACCAGTACCAAGGTGGGAAACTAAAGCAGCTCAGAAAATAAAGTGGCTCAGTAATATTTCTGTCACCACTGTAAATCTACGTAAACATGACATCTTCTGGACAATAAAAATTATTACACTTAAAAAAGTTTGCCAGATCTCATAATAGGTAATAAATAAATCAATATGACATATTACAGTAAGTAATACTGAAACTTTGAATAACATTTTGCTAATTCTATGGGTTGTATTATGCAAGGCTTATATGATTATGGTGATAGTTCCATTTATTGAATATTGGGGCTCAGTTTATTTGTTCATATTCTCTCATTAAGAAAGAATGTGGCACTTTTAGGAATGATAGAGTCTTTACATATTAATAATGAACACCTAGTTGACAGAATTAATACCATCGAAAATCAAAAGTTATCTAAAAAAACAATAATATTAAAAAGGATAACATTAATTTAACAGACAAAATTGAATCCATATCTAAGGGTACTAAGAAGTTATCTGAAAAATTTATATTGTTGAATTTGACAATCAAAATATGTTTAAAAGTTATGATACATTAGCAGATAGAGTATACCTCCAGGATGGCAATATGTATGCAGTTCAACTAATGTCCAAGGATGAGGCATTATCTTTAAAGGAGTAACATCAGACCTTAAAATCACATGTGCAGAATGAGGACCAGAGACTAGGTGCCTCAAGGAAATCACTAGAAATATATACAGGCCAGGTCATTCAGGCTTTATAAAAGACAATAATAAAAAGATTTGAAAAAATTGAGGAAATTATTAGAGCTGATGAACAGGGAAAGAAAGCACAAGGACAGAATTCAACATCACCAGTAGCTGTCAGAGATGATTTACCCACAGTTTTAGCTTCCTACCCTGTAATTCACTCTGACAAAGCATCAAGTTCTAAAGGCCCAAAAGGATTCAAGGAAGGTAGATTGATAGCTATAGGAATGAATGAGCTAAAAGAAATTAAGCAAGCTGTTGTAACTTATGGCTTGCATTCAACATTTGTTAGATAAATGAAAAGACATGGTCTTCTAGCATCAAAGCAATGCCACATGATTGGATTCAGTTAGTTTCAGCAGTCTTGGATGATGGGCCTCAATAAATGTGTAGAATTTATTTCAGAGAAGAAGCAAAAAAGTTGGAACAACGGGGAAAATTAAAAGGCTTTGAGACTTCCCAAGATCAAATTCTTGGTGAAGGCACTTATGCTGACTCACAGGTTAAAACTCCTTACAATGAACAAATCATGTCTCTATGCCACAAAGCAACCTTAAATGCGTAGGACATGATTCAAGAAATAGGAAAATGAATCGAAACATTTGGCAGGGTTAAACAGGGCCAGAGAGAACTCTTTAGTGACTTTTACAAAGATTAACTAAAGCTATACAAATAAGAGTAAAAGACCCAGACACTAGAAAGTACTTATTGAATCTCTGGCTTCTGAAAATGCCAACTTAGAATTCAAAAAGATACTTGGGCCTTTAAATGTTAGATCAGTACCTACGGATGAATATATCCTGCATATAATGAACATTGAGACATTAAACTATAATACTGAATCTTGTGTAGGAGAAGCAATTTCCAAAGGAATGAGGAGACATCAAAATGCCAAATGTTTTAATTTTGGTAAAATAAGACATCTATGAAGGAATTGTAGACAAGGAATTCCTAGGTATAATATTTCCTCTGGGAATGGCAAGAATAGGAAGACTTATCCTTTATGTCTATGTAAAAGGTGTGGCAAAGGCCAATATTTGTCCACTGAATGTAGATCATCAAAAGACAGACAAGGAAACCCTGTACCGTAGGAAAACTCCTTGAGGGGCATCTTGCAGGCCCCCTAGCAAAAAGTGGATCAGTCATTCCCAGTCACTGTAGAAGGCATGTCTCACCAGAAAAATTTAAAAATTCAGGGCCTTCTGTAAAAGACCATACTGTTGTAGATGATGACATAAACATGGAGGATAATTCAAATATAATAGGAAATAGCAAGCATATATTTATCAGACTTCTATAAATGATCAAAGACCTAAGTTAAGAGTGTATATAAATGACATTGTAATTGTTGGTTTGATAGACATAGATACAAATGTGAGTATCATTACTCCAGAATCTTGAAGTTCAAATTGGTCTCTTCAAGAGGCAGATGTTCAGTTACTGGGAATTGAAATCATATCTCAAATTAAACAAAGCACAAGATGGGTTGACTGTATTGGGCCAGAGGGTCAAGGAGGGAAGCTGAGGCCATATGTGACTAACATTGCAGTAAATATATGGCATTGTAACCTGCTGCAGCAATGGAATACCCAGATTAACATTCTTGAAGTCCCAGGAACTCATAATTCTGAGAAGGATGTTATAAGGTACTACACACAAATGTCACAAGCCATTCAGGCTATACAAGATCATAAAGCAACTAGCAAACTTTTAGAGGTACCAACAGCCTTACGCTTAAAACGGTTAATGGAGAAACCAATATTGGTTAAGAAGCGACCTCTAGCTGAAGATAAGTTGCAGGTTTTAGAACAGCTGGTACAAGAGCAACTAGATGCTCACCATATTGAAGAATCAACAGGGATTTGGAATTCTTCTGTATTTGTTGTAAAAAAGAAATCTGGTAAATGGAGAGTAGTGACATATTTAAGAGCTATAAATAAGGTAATCTAACCTATGGTCCCTCTACAATCTGGAATCCCTCTGCCTTCTCTATTACCAAAAGGATGACCTCTTAGAGTTATTGATTTAAAAGATTTAGAAGATTGTTTCTTCACTATACCTTTACAAGAAAAGGATAGAGAAAAATTTGCCTTCACAGTGCCTACTTATAATATTCTTAGCCTACTAGGAGATATCAATGGACTATCCTCCCACAAGGAATTTTCAATAGTCTCACTCTGTGCAAATACTTTGTAAATCAGCAATTGAAAATATGTAAGCAATTTCTTAAGTCTATAATTTACCATTACAAGGATGTCATTTTGCTATTTGACTCAAACATAGATACTTTGAAAAAAATGTTTTAAGAAGTAAATAAAGTTTTGCCAAAATGGGAACTACAAATTGCTCCTGAAAAAATACAGAGAGGAGAGTCTGTCAATTATCTAGGTTATAAAATAGGTTTGCAGAAAATTAGAAAAGAAAAGGAGAAAATTAAGAGAGACTGGTTGGATACTCTTAATGACTTTCAAAGATAGTTAGGAGACATTTCCAGTCTATGACCGGATGTAGGGATAGCACCTGATCTAATAATTTATTTAAACAAAACCTTAAATGGTGATAAAGACTTGAACAGTCCTAGAAAATTAACATCTGAAGCAGAAAAGGAATTGACAACTGTTGAATTAAATACAAAGTCCTTATAATTTTGTCCAGAAGGCAGAATTATATGATATTCTCATGGTGCTAAGGGATTTTAAAGAACTTCTTAATATCATTACTTATTCACAACATGCAGAAAGAGTTGTCTTGTTTATTGAAACCACTGAATTTATACCAGATGATATAGAATTGACTTCATTATTTATCCATATACAAGACATAGGTTTTGCCCTATATAAGTAACACACTTCCGATCCCATTTGTGTTGGCCAGGTTTTCTAGCACAAGGTAATGCAGAAACTGATCAATTATTGGTTGGAAACATGCCATAGGCCTCAAAATGTCATAAAAACATCATGTCAATAGCAAAGGTTTAAAGAAAGAGTTTTATATTACATGGCAACAAGTTAAGGAGATTATAAAGAGATGTCCTACTTGCTCTTTCTATAACCAAACACCACTAACTGCAGGGATTAACCCAAAGGGTAATCAAAGGAATGAAATCTGGCAGATGGATTGTTCCACTTTGTAGAATTGGGAAAATTAAAATATGTACACCATACCATTGACACTTATTCAGGTTTTCAGTGAGCCACTACTTTAAGCTCAGAAATGGCTGATTCAGTAATCACACATTTATGAGAAGTAATGGTAATCATGGGTATACTGGCACAAATAAAGACAGATAATGGTCCAGGGTATGTCTCTACAAAAATGAAACAGTTTTTTTTTTTGGTTATTATAATATTAAGCATGTTACAGGCATACCACATAATCCTAAAGGTCAGGCAGTTATAGAAAGTTCAAATCGAACTATAAAGGATATGTTAAACAAACAAAATGGGGTGGAAAATGCCACCAGACATAGGTTACATAATGCTATTAACCTTGAAATTTTTTAATGCTAATGAGAAAGGGACAACAGCAGCAGAGAGATATTGGTAATTAATTCAACCAGTTTATTTTAAGGATGTGTTGACCTCACAATGGAAATCAGGAGATGCACTATGTTGGGAAGTGGTATTGCTCTTGTTTCCAAAGGAGAAGAAAAACTATGGATACCATCAAAATTAATAAAGATTCAGTTTCAAAAATAGAAACCTCTTGAAAAAGAGAAATGACAGATAAGCCACAATGGTGACAACCATACAGATGGTATGGAAACCTCATAATAAGGGTTGGGGCAGGGTTCTGTTCTTGTATTTGCAAGAAAATAGTCATCTTCAAAAATTCAAGAGACCCTGGATGTTTGAATGCTGACAGATGGAAAAATAACTATCCACTAAGGATCATTGAGAAAAAGGATCACAATTTTTGATGTCAGTAATTGATACACATACATTTAAACACACACACACATACATACATACATATATATACACATGTATACATAAATATATATACACATACACACACTCACACACATACATACACACACACACACACACACACACACATATATATATATGTATACACACACAAAAACACACACACACAGAGAGAGAGAGAGAGAGAGAGAGAGAGAGAGAGAGAGAGAGAACTGGCTTTGGAGTTGGACATTGACTCTATTCCTCTCTAAATCCAAGAATGTTGTTAAAATAAAAATTAAGAGTTTCTGTCTCATGTCAGGAGCCATGATATGGGACAGAAAGAAAAAAAGAATTCATAGAAAATTTTACTTTTACTCCTACCTATTTTTGACTCTATAGTACCTTTCATTGGATATATATGTCTGTATATATCTATATAAATAATGTTTAAGTTTTCCGCAATGAGCAATGAATTTTCCTGCAGTAACTTTGAAGTTTCAAGGAAAAAGATGGGATGCTACAACAACAACCTCACCTGGTTGATATGATATCATGATGCTGATAGTGCTATTATAAGACCTGTTTTGGGTACCAGCTGCTCAAGATGGTTCTAACTTGGTTAGCTGTCTGTCAGTTGTTCTAGGCCTTAGCCAAAGTTGGTTGCTTCAACGTTGCAAATGAGACTTTGGGTGAATGCCCAGGTAGCCAGCTGTCTCTGTCATTTGTTGCCCATTTTGGAAGTTGCTTGATTGTCCTTCCTACTTACTCAAGTAATATTATTTTTCTTCTCAGCTCTTCAATGGGTTTACAGACTAGATAATTGTACTTACTTTCCTCTCATGACTTTGTCAAGTAATTTTTTATACAAGACTTAAACTAGTTAGGAAAGGAAAAATATTGGATATATTTGTTTTTATTGTATATAATTTTGTATTAGGCTTAGTCCTTTATTATTTAAACAAAAATGGAGGTGCTGTGGGAAGTCCTATGGTCAATAGTTACATGCCCACTGAGGCGTGGCCTCTTAAACTAATTATACCAATGTAGAGCATGTGTCTGGCCTCTTTTCTGGCTGCTAGATTCGGTTTCTAATTTCCATTCCAGCAGAGCATTCTGATTTGTGAGTCTACCCCTAAATAAATAACTTTCTCTTTCTCAGTTCTGAGCTAGTGTGGGATTTCTTTTAAGCATCCTTCTTCAAGCAATTAGCAGTCATGAATTATGCATGGAAGGAAAAAAAACAGAGCACCTTTTTTCTTCACACTTTTTTTTGTACAGAAATTGTCTACACTGTGAACATGCTCTTATTAATGTGACCACATTTTTATTTATAAGATATCATTATTTCATTTTTTGTTTTTTCTCTCCCTCTCTGAGCTCAACCATATTTCCTACTTCATTGAAAAGCCCTCTTTCCTCTGCCACCACTTGAAAATTTGTATTTCTTTTTTCCTGAGCCCACTTGTGCTTTTACTCTTTCCACATTACTGTCCCTGTGATCTCATGGTCACCATAATCACACGTCTTAACACTTAGTTCAGTCTTCATTTCATAAGACTCAGCTGTGTCTCGCAAGTTCAATGGCTTGTCTTTTATACTCTTCAGTAACAACCTGCTATATTTAGAATGGTTCACCTACCCCTTCTGTGAATAAATTGTACTTTGGCAGTGACAAGGAAACTATATGGAAAATATGTGCTGCTTGACATGCTAATTTGGTAACAATATGTTTCCACATAGTTTTCAGATCTGAGGAAGATTACGAGAGTCTTTGCTTTGTCACAAAGTAGCCACAGAATAGATACAGTAACTCACAGCCAATTTCAATGCACATACAATCAGTCAATACACATATGTGTGCTAAGTTGTGTCCTTGATATGGTGAGGGCAGTCATCACTAGGGTTATGTGCACTGAAGCTTAAACCCTAGAGAGTTGCACGTAGCATGAAATTTCCTGAAGTCAGTGATATCATCAGTGGTGTATTCACACTCTGTTGTATCACAGACATAGGACATTTTATCTATCTGTCTATCTATCTATCTATCTATCTATCTATCTATCTATCTATCTATCTATCTATCTATTTCCTTTCTTTCGTGTGTGTGTGTGTGTGTGTGTGTGTGTGTGTGTATGTGAAGGTATTTCTAAATGTCTTTTGAGTGACTACCCTGAGAACATCAGACTGCTCTGATGTTCAGTGTGGGGGACTCACATAATCTGTCAAGGGTATGAATAGAACAGAATGCTGAGTGAGAGTAAATCCTTGCTGCCTTACTGCATGGGTCTATAGTATCCAATCTATTCTGCCCTTTGGACTTGGACTGAAACATCAGGTCTTTTTGGTCCTCAGCCTGTCACTTTAGGGACCAGAACTTACATCTTCAGACTTCTGTGAGAATTTCCAACTGATACCATGAGACTTTTCAGTCTCTAAAATCACTAAACCAATTAATTACATTATTTTTATATTTTGGTTTATAGAGAATCCAATTACAGTTAGTTACTTCTTCTACTAATGTCACCTACAAAAGCTATCTTTGGGGGGATTTTTTGTAATCAGCGTCCTTTCACCTTACCTTTTCTACATCCACAATTATGAATTTTATTACTCATGCGTATCCCTATATCCATAAACACTAGCTAGGAATGAGTCCCATCACTATCTCAAGTTTTCCTGTTTCTCTTCTGGAGCCAAAGTGATGTCCATCTGGAAGCTCTGAGGCGTCAAGGAGCTGGAGTGCTTCTTATACGCTTGTCTTTCAAGATCATAGAGAATCAATGCTGACATATGCAGTCTGTTTGCTTTCTCTTTTTCTCTCAGTACAATTCTCTCAATGTTAATTCAAGTTGCTTGTGTGACCAGTATTTTTCTCTAAGCCTTAGTCTGTATCATAGACATACCACATTCCAATCATTAGTCACTCTCTGTTGTGCAATTTTCTCTGAAATGAAACATTCCCTTATAGACAAGGGGTGAGAAGCTCACAGGACTCAGATAGCTAAGAAAGCTTTGGAGGTTTTGGAGCCCAGAAAGTGACAACATTAACAAGGCCTGTCCCCAAGGCTATATTAAATAAGAACAGTCACTGGGGAGAGGAGACTAGCTTTGATGGAGCTGATTGTAAATTGTGTAGGGAGCTCCAGAGATGCAGCTTTGATGAGTCATCATGCTTCCTGACATAGGCCTTCTAGCGAAGCAGCTGCCTTTGAGTCAACCAGACTGTTGTTAACCCCAGAAAACTCACTGGTTCACCCTGATAGGCATGAGAGGAATGGTGTCTTTGGTCTGCTGTTCCTCTCTCCCCCGGCAAAGGTACATAATATTCCCCTATTAAAAGGGTTTATCATGTTTGTGGTTGGTGGTCATTAGGACTAAAACTTCTCTTTAGCACTCTTATTCAGATTTTGTATTAGTGATTCACATGGATAATTCCCTCCTTTTCTCCTCTCTCATGTCTTTGCTCTTTGGGTAATACACAGACAGTCTTTGATTAGCTGAATCCCAACAGCAACGAGGGCATTCCACAGTTATTTGCAGATTATTTGTGTTTACTGTAGTTGAATGGTTTTCTGGTTATTTTGGGAGAACATCAGTACAAACAGGTGTGAGACATTTTGAAGAAGGAATGATGATTTGTTGAGGCAAAATTGTGAGTCAGGGACCTTGAACTCCAATTTGACCAGTCAGACAGTTGAAAGGGAATAAAAGGAAGACAATGAGAAGAGGAGCTGAAAACCAAGGTCTGTGGCATATGGAGAGGCAACACAGATACATGATGTTGAATAATGTAATGTTGAACATAAGAATAATGAGTGACAGAAGAATATTGATAAAGGACATTTGGCTGACTCCCAGCAACAGTACAAGGGCAGGGAGCCCAGGTTAGAGTCAATTAAAGCCAACCTAGGGTTGTGTGCCACAATGAATCAGCTTCAACTGACATTTGACAATGCTGATGACCCTGGGCCCACTACAAGACAGACAAGTTAGACAAGTGTTGTATTGTGAGACCTGATCTCCCAACTGAGGCTGCTTTGCAAACTATATGGCATCCACAGAACTGTGGTGGTTTTTAATTCTCATGTAGCTGAAAGGGCTCAGGAGTGGATGAGAAAGTGAAAGATGGATTGTCACCTTCCTAGAAGGAACAGAGGAGCTGTGTTAGCAATGGACATCTCTGTACTGTAAACTCACCCACCTCCATGGTAGAGTACAGTACCACATCATGCAAAGACCTACAATGTGTACCCACTCAACATTCCAACAATTGAGAAAAGTCAGTAATCACTTACAGGAGATTTTTCTTACCTGAGCCTGAAGTGCTAGTACAGGGATGGGTTTCAGTGATGTGGTTAGATGTGAAAACTTAAATTCCAAGCATAACTGAAACAGAGATTCTGTGTTTAAGATATTTGGTGGGGGTTGACATCATTTTCAACATTTAACTGTACTATGTTCCCACACTGTCAAACATGAAATGAACCTGTTAAGATGAGACAGACAGAATATACTGAATATCAAAAGGCAAAAAACGTTAAATAGCACTTTTTTCTACTCTCCTTAAAAAATACCAAGTATTGATCTCAAGTAAAGATTCCCAGAAGAATCTCTTTGGAATGAAAGACTATCCTGTCAAGTTGCCTTGCTGTGGGGTGAGAAAACCTCACAATGTTTGTTCTTTCTCTATTTGATCTGTACAATTGCAGGTATTTCTCATCACAAACTCTCTCCATCTATCATGTGGCATTGAAACAGTTTTTATATTAGGCATCACGTTTTTATAAAGGATCACGTTCCTTAGCCTTAGGCACCTTAGAGGGCAAAACACTGCCTGGACATTAGAGACTGTCTCATTCTCCTCACTGCCTGATAGGTAGGATTCACCTTGTATGACGATGGAAACTGCTTAACTTTCAATGTTTTAATCAGTTTTGAGTGATCAGTTTGATGTCTGATCCCATCTGCTTATGTAGTTTTCACTGTTGTTTGTTCATCCACAGTGATATACTTGATGTTATTTGTAATCAAGAGACCCTGTTCCCATATAAAGCAAAGAGGGCTTGAAAATGTTCAAATAAGTAGAAGTAATAGTCACTGTTAAACCTGCAATTTATTAAGATGTGTTCTATGCTTACTTTGTCATTTTATTTATTTATCTTTTTTTTGTCCATCATGGCAGTCTATTTCCAGCATGGCCTCCAAGCTAGCATTGGGGATGAGAAATTGGGGATTGGGAGTATAGCTTTCTGATTTAGGGCCCTGAGGGAAGGAAGCCTTTAGGCTTTGCGGGTATTTCAATGAAGGGGGTTATAGGTCCCCAAGCTCTTCCTGCCTTTTCTTTGTTTCCTGACTCTTAAAAGAGCATTTGTTTTTACCACTTCCCTACATTATAGCAGTGCTACCAGAAAAAGCTAAAAGAACTAGGTCCAATCACCCTTTGACAGAAACCTCCAGAATGAGAAATGAAGCAAATTCTTTATCATTTTAAGGTAATTGCCTTGGAATTTTTTGACACCTCTTTAGTCCCCTTTTCCTTGAAGCTGTGGTGCCTGCACAAACACTGAAACAAGGCTTCATGTTCCAGTCCACTTTGTTGATGCTTTTATTTACTTTTCTCTTTTGAGATATGCAAATTCTAAAGGAAATGGGACCAGTGTCAATCTACTGCAAAACTGTGTGAGCATGCCATCTCTATTCTTCATCTCCTCCCTCTTGAATTTGAGTCTTTAAATTACTAAATTACTTTTGTCCGGAAATAACTATATACCCACAAACGTTAGGTTTCAAGAAATTTCTTTATCTAAAATCTGACTTTATAGACAAAAGTTAACATTCCCTCAGGGACGTAAGAAAATAGTTCCCACTTGCTAACCGGAATCATTCTCCTAATTTCCAGCAAAGGGTACATATGACTCTTTCATTACCCTATGTGGTGCTTATTAGCACATCAAGGTCTATACTAGCCCCTAAGCTCACTCACTTCCTACTCACCAGTGTCTGTTATAGAGTACGTTTCCACCAAGGTGTAACTTGACTACATTAACTTTAGGAATTTTGACAGAGACATTCAGAATACTGGATAATAATGAGGATGAAGATACAACATAGGCTAGAAACAGTATAATAAGGTTAGCCTCAGTGTAAGCCACTTGAGGCAAATGAGTGGCTAGACCCCTGCCCTGAAGACCTTCAACTGCTAGGTTGCATCTACAGAACATTCTGTAACAGTCCTAATGGCTAGACCCAGGCCTCCACCCTACAGAGTAAAAGTCCCAAGCTCTGAACTTGAAACCCCACCCTGAAAAGCATGACCCTGAAAAATTCCACCAAGAAACTTTGTATAAATCCTACCTTGTGCTCAGTAAAGGACCCCTGCTGTTTCTTGCCTGAGCAGAGGCAGCCACCCTCCTGTTTTTTGCCTTCCCAATAAATCTCTTGTGTGAGGTTTGTTCTGTGGTGTGACTTAGTGGTTTTCTTTGGCTCCCAACTGCCAGAATAGGTTTCCATCTGAACTGTAACACTTATATTTGGTGCTAAAACCAGGGATAGGCTTTCCTAGTGCCTCTGTTCCCCTCATGGACCTAAGCTGCACTGGGACCCTATTTCTCATCTCTAGTCCACCCACAACAAATTCAACATTCTGGCTCATCAATTGCTCAGCACCCCATCCACTAGTAACAATTTGGTATTTTTTCCTGAGTGTAAGGAAGTGACCCTTGAGTGTTTAGCAACCCTTTGGTACTCTTGAAGGTGGAGGTATCTTCAGCCTCAGTTTTTAAGGGTATGTTTGACCCTCTTCACTTAACCCCATCACCCTACCCTTGGAACTGAAAACCTGCAGTTTTCTTAGGCCTAAGTAGGCTATTGAACCCTTCCCTGCCCTCTTATACCACCTTCACTTCAGTCCTCATGACTTTTAAGACTCTGTTCTCTATCACTTTACTGTGGATAAGATCCCCTCCTCCTAGAGTTGGGATTTCATCCTTATCTTCTGCCTTTCAAAAGCCCTGGTACCAGGAGCCCAGTATCTCCTCTGGATTAGTTAGGATAAGCCTCTGACCACTGTTGAGTGTAGTGACAATCCACTGAACTACCTCATCCTTGTTCAGTCCTCCCTGCATCCTGGGTAGCCTGTGACTACAGGTTGCAGTGATATGTCCTTCTTCTCTCTCATCCATGGGAATGTTGCTTTATATATCCTCTCATTCCCCCTTGAAATGCATCTTAGGAAACCTCCAACCTCTATAACTGGCACCCAACCAGAAGCACCCTAAATTTGATCATTTTAATAATCAAATTTGACCTCAGTGTCCCATAGATAATCAATCCAAAGGGCAGCTAAATGGTACCCTAGATCCTAATATAATTTGGGGTTTTTATAATACCATGAGAGATCAGGAAAATGGAAAGAGATTCCCCACTCCCTATTTCTCTTTTCTCTACTTCAAGCCCTGTTCATTTTTTATCTGGTCTCCCCATCACCTATGGTGTAAATTTTCTGTCTCTTAAGTTACTAGTTGATGAATCTGTGAGTTTACTGATGCAAAGTGGGCACCAGTAGATAGACCAAACATGAGCCGGAGAAAGCAAAGTAATAGGTCAGTTGCAACATGCACACACCCTGTACATACTCTTCACTGCCTGGTGCATCTCTCAGCTCCTTCCTGTAGTGCCCTCTGTCTGTAGACAACTTACAAATTTCCTATCTTGAGGAATTCTTTGTTCTCAGCTTACTAAATTCAGATTTTCATGGATTCATATTCTTTTAAGTTTGCGTGGATTTAGACTGTTGTTTTATGCTTTCCTACTTCAATTAAAACCTGGTTCTGGAGCTAATGTGTAGATCTTCCTCCTCTAAATCAAGCATATTTATTTAAAGTTTTTCTCCAAAATGTCTGTCCCATGTCAGGTGAATTATTTGATTTATGTGATAGAGAAAGGGGAGCAGACAAAATAAAGGACAGACTATTCTCCCAGGGACTATTACTGCTCATCTCATGTCATTTGATTTTCAATTCTCAAACTCTTCTTAATTTATGAATTTTATCTCAAAATTTGTAAAACTATTGTGTAAACTTTTGTACCTCAAGGTTTGTAAGTGCACTGGGTGTGTTTAAAAACTTAGAAAATCCTAAGGGTTTACTTAAAATTTGTAACACCAGGATTTATGGTTAGAAATCTACATGTCGGTAATCTTAAAGGAAACATGTGGTTTGCTGCCATCTTAGCTGTTGTCCCTCCCATTAGAATGGAGGCAGCCATATGACTGACAGGCATCTTTACTAGGGTTGTAAAAGATAGATATTTCTATATGGTTTCACTCTCATTTTGATTAAAATTAACCACATGACATAAACCAAAGTAAAACCTGCTTCTTGAAACTGAAAGGTCCAAACCAGATAATTTTTCCACCATTTTTATTAACATTAATGATCCTCCTCCTCATCGACCTCAACTCACAGTCCCTTCTCATCCTTTCCATACTCTCTGGTTTTCCTTTTTCCCTCCTCAGAAATGGTCTGTCTGTCTATCAAGTCAGGGCTGAGGCAGTTTCGAATCAGAATTGTAAATGGAATTACAATAACCTAGAAGGCATCCTTGCCAGGGATCAAGTTGTAACTTGTCCCATGGCTTTAGCAACTTCTTAGACTCTCTAGCCTCACAATTCCAAGAACCTCGGGTCTCTGTTTCAAATGCAGTCAAGAAGGTAATTAGGTGTAGACCTATCCAAACCCTCATAAAACACCCAGACTATGCCCAAGATGTCATCAAGAAAGGCATTGGGGTCTTAACTACCCTCATGTTCCTTGAGGCATGGGGACATCAATCCCTCTAGCTGACCTCCTAAGTCTGGCCATGTATGACTGCAGGGTCTGGGTTCTCTTGGCCAGACCACCACCATCTCTGTCCAGAAGTCTTGTATAGATATAACAGTATCAGGGCAATTTGTTTCTCTCCTTTTGGATACAAAGGTCAACTATTTAGTCATGATGGATTTGTAGAGACACACATCTTGCTCCCCTATTGTCAGGGTAAGGAGACAGCTTACCAAACCCCACCACATATGCCACTCAACTCCATATGCCCTTTCTCTCCACAACCTCAGGGGACTTAAGCCTCTTTCCCCTGACCTTTAAGAAAGAATATTCTACATCCCACTTTAACCCTCTTTAATACCTCCATATTCTTGGTTTAAAACAAAACAATAGAGCCTACTACTTGATCCAGGATCTCTGACTTATCAATTCAACAGTGGTTTCCCTTCATCCCATATTACCCAACATCTATACTCTCCTCTCCACCATCCCCTCAAAGACTCCAATTTCTCTGTCCTAGACTTCGTGGGTGCTTTCTTTTTCATACCTCTTCATCTTCAGCCACAAAATACCTTTGCCTTTACTTATCCTGATCAAGATAATCATCTTTCCATCCAGATCTCCCAGATTTTGCTCCTACTGTGTTTCTGGGACATTCTACATCTATTTGACCAGGTTCTAGCTTCTTAGTTATTGTGTCTCTTCCTAAATCTAAGTTTATATACTCCATAGGTGATCGTTTCTTTTTTAGTCCATTTCTACCTTATCAAATTTTCTGTCCAGCCATGTTTATAGGGTCTCACCTTCTAAGATCCATCTGTCTAACCCTCAGGTTATTTATCTGGGATTAGTTATCACTACACCTCACAAGGCCACCTAGATAAAAAAAAAACCACTTTATTCAGTCACTCATTATCCCCACCACCAACAGCAATTCTATCCTTCTAAGTTTGGTCAGCTTATTACACTCTTAGATTCCTTTTTTCTCTATTCTCATAACTCCTCTATGAGAGGTAACCTTTGGCCCTTCATATAAACCTTTTCTTGCATCCATTACTAAGCCATGTTGTAAGCTTCAGCAAGCCATCCTCTAAGCCCCAACACTACATCTTGTGGACTTAACTCACCCCTTCTATTTCTAGGTTACTAAAAAGGAGGGATAAGCACTTGGGATCCTTATTCACTAATGCAGATCTCCTGTGATGCCTGTTGCATACTTATCAAAAAACTGGAACATACTATCTAACAATGAGCTCCTTGCTTGTGTGCTCTGGCTGCAGTCAAACTTATTATATGCTAATAAAAAGTTAACATTCATGTCACCCACTATTATCTTCTCTTCTTACCATGCATCCCATCTTAAAACTCCATCCCTTCCATAGTTCTCTCTCTTCAAGTAGCACTGGTAAAAGATGCTATAATTATCTCTAAGCCATGTCCATGTCTCCACATTTCAAACTGACTCAAGTAGCTGATTTCACCCTAAAGTATGCCTAGATTGTTGATTTCTGCTGATTTATACCACCCATTATATTTCATATCAAATTCTAGTTTGTTCCTGTTTAACCACTTCTCTCTTCTACCTGTTATATCCATCCATCTCTCCTTCATCTTCTACTTGGTAAGTGTCCTCTCTCTGACACCTGGAGCCTGCTATACCCTCCAGAACTCACCCTATGAGCAACTCTCTAGGTACTAAGATATTTATTTCTTTTCCTCTATTGGAACCTTTTCTGATTCCTTGCCTCCTCTGTCTAGGAGCTGCTTGATAAATTCCATAACTTCTTTAAGCCCTTTTGGGCCTCTGTGGTCTTGTCCCTCCTGTCTCTCAGCTCTGAACTGGAAGTCTCCCAGCTTTTCTATGCCAACCTGGGTTTCTCTTTTGCCTCTCATTTCCCTCTTGGAGATTATATAAACTCTTTCCAGTAGAATTGATTTTGTGACCTATTCCCTATTTCTCTGTGGACTTAGATTTTATTAAATCCTCACTCTGTTACTACAAACAGCCTGGCCTCAATGAATTCCAATGACCTAAACTGGCACCTTCTATTTTCAAAGGTGGCAACTACTGTCATTGCACAAGCAAATTATGCAAAAGATATAAAATTCTTTTATATCTAAGCCTGCTATCCTCCTCTACAATTTTTATCACACCTGTCTAGGATGGCTCTTAAATATGGATGTTTATAATCCAAGAGACTCTAACCTCTACGCAATTACTCTTCCTAATAGTGTCCAGAAATTTCTCTACATCATGCTCTCAAAGACTGATTTAGTTCATTGTAACTCACTTATTCATCTCTACATCACTGGGGCTAACCCCATGCTTGTTTTCTCTATTTTTGTATAATAGTACTTATTATGAAAACAAAAATCATAAAAAACAGTGTTTAAGATCAGATTTTAAAATTACAATACTTCGTTAATAAGATGTTAAAGCTGGACCTCCAAGTGTGCATGAAAGTATGTACCTCATACAAGTAGCCAGATTTTATGAGTCATCTAGATGGTATTCAAAGAAAGAGACTTCACAGTGTGACAGAACTGAGGTTCCTAAAAGATGTTTAGGAAAACTATACTGCTCACTCTCATAATAGGGCCTGGAGATTGCTAACCAGCAGGTTACCAAAAGGAGATACTTGTCCTTATAAACCCTAAATTGGCATCTAAAACTCCTGTCCCCTGTGCTTGCTTTCTCACTTGCTGTTTGAGATTTCTTTCCTGCCCGGTTCCCACAATTGTTAAGTCCCAAAGAAATCACACAGAGCTCTACATTATTTATAAACTGATTCTCCATTAGTTATAAACTGATTGGCCCATTAGCTCAGGCTTCTTATTAACTCTTATAACTTAAATTAGCCCATTATTCTTGTCTATGCTAGTCATGTGGCTTGGTACCTTTTTAGGAGAGGCAATCACATCTTGCTTGCTCTGTGGCTGGATCAGGAGTGCATCCTCTTCCCAGAATTCTCCTGTTCTCATTGACCCACCTCTACTTCCAGTCTGGTTGTCCCTCCTATATTTCCTGCCTGGCTACTGACCAATCAGTGTTTTATTAAAATACAATTGACAGGCTACAAACCAATGTCCCATAGCACTCTCTGATCAAACTAGTGATTACTGCTGATACTGACCAGAGACTTATAGAGGTTGCCATTTTTGGTCCTATAAGAAACATACATATTCAATACATATTCAAGATGATATCTACCATTTATGCAAAAGTCTTATGTATGCTAATTCATGGTCCATGAGAGTGTGCACATCCTCTCAACTCCTAGGTTAAACACAGTAGAATAAGTGGTCAAAAGTTTCTAAAAAGTTCTTATATCCCCAATATCACCCCTTTTAGATGATATTTATCCCACATTCATGTCATACAATTTCTTGTTTCAGAACTTAACCATTGCCTGTGAGTTGTTGAATAACACTTTGCCTGACCACTTTAGAGAATGCTGATTGTGTGTCCCTCCTGTAACAAATGCATGACCACTATTTCTGCCTTCACTCATTATCTTATTAGGTTCTCTCACCTTGTCTCTTGTTAATTCCTTTAAGCCAAATATCACTACCACCCCTTATGTCTCCTACATCTCCATCTTCAAGTATCACAGTTCCTGATGCTTTGTGAGCACACTGAATTCCACAGACTGCAATCATTTCTTTCTTTTTTAAATTAATTTATTTATTAAAGATTTCCACATCTTCCTCTCCTCCATTTTCCCTCCCCCTTCCTCTCTAGTCTTAAGAGCAGTAGGGTTCCCTGCCCTGTGGGAAGTCCAAGGTCCTCTCCCCTCCATACAGGTCTATAAAGGTGAGCATCCAAACAAAACAGGCTACCACAAAATCAGTCCATGCAGTAGAATAAAAACCCAGTGCCATTGTCCTTGGCTTCTCAGTCAGCCCTCATTGACAGCCACATTCAGAGTGTTCAGTTTGATCACATGCTCCATCACTCCCAGTCCAGCTGGCCTTGGTGAGCTCCCATTAGATCAGTTCCACCGTCTCAGTGGGTGGACGCACCCCTCGTGGTCCTGACTTCCTATCTCACGTTCTCCATCCTTCTGCTTCTCATTTGGACCTAGGGAGCTAAGTCCAGTGTTCCAATGTGGGTCTCTGTCTCTATCTCTGTCCATCACCAGATGAAGGTTCTATGGTGATATGCAAGATATGCATCAGTATGGCTATGGGACAAGGCCAGTTCAGGCACCCTCTCCACTGCTGCCCAAGGAACTATCTGGGGACCACTCCTTGGACCTGGAAACCCCTCTAGAATCAAGAACTCTAATGTGTTTATGTTCCACACCTTTTTTAACCATTCTTCTATTGAGGGGCACCTAGGTTGTTTCCAGGTTCTGGCTATTACAAATAGTGCTGCTATGAACACGGTTGAACAAATGCTTTTGTAGTATGATAGGGCATCTCTTGGGTATATTCCCAAGAGTGGAATTGCTGGGTCCTGAGGTAGGTTTATAGTCTACTACC
Source organism: Myodes glareolus (assembly GCF_982192425.1). Taxonomy (NCBI): domain Eukaryota; kingdom Metazoa; phylum Chordata; class Mammalia; order Rodentia; family Cricetidae; genus Myodes; species Myodes glareolus. The sequence goes on along the minus strand of NC_142053.1, from coordinate 10,377,708 downwards.
CAGCTGATGTAGGATTCCCCTCTGTATGCTGTGAATACCATTGGTTAATAAAGAAACTGCTTGGGGCCTGTGATAGGCTAGAGCAGAGCTAGATGATGAAAACTAAAGTGAATGCTGAGAGAAAGAGGGCAGAGTCAAAGAGAAGCCACTGGAGACAGATACCAGCACTTTACCAAGTAAGCCACAGCCTCATGGCAATGTGCAGACTAATGGAAATGGGTTAATTTAATGTGTAAGAGCTTGCTAGGAAAATGCTATAGTGATTGGCCAAGCAGTGATTTAATTAATACAGTTTTTGTATGGTTATTTTGAGAGACTGGGTGGCTTCGAAATCAAACAAACAGTTTCCTACAATATCCAGTCCTTATACCCAAACATTCACAATGCTTTGATTCAAGTTTATCGCTGCCTACCTGCTGCAGGGTCTGTGACATGTGCCCTGGTGTTCCTTTTTCCAAAACTGCAGGTGGTAGCTAATGAAGAACCTTTTCCAATTCCCACCATAAGGTTTATAGCAGCACAACATTACTAATGATTGACTCAGGTCATACCTTCTCTAGCAGTCCTGGGTATAACTACTGGAGTCACCAATGGTGCAGTAATACTGACTTTTTCCTTACTTATTTACCATTGGTTTTTCTCTAAATTCATCCAGTATCTCTAGTGAGTGGATCAGACAGACCATTCTCATCCTCCAGGGCTAAATAGACTCACTGACCCACCTAAGTGTTACAAAAATCAGCAAAAATATTTAATAACAGCAGAGAGAGTTGGACCGGACATAAGAAACAGTTCGCCAGTGACTCACTGATTGTCCTATATGGAACTGGATACTATCCTTTTTAATCCACTTTCTCCTCCTTTTATTAATCCTACTAGTTGCACCCTGCCTTATGAACTACTTGCCTAGATTTCTTCAACAACAGTTTCAAAATATTTCTAGCCAGACTTTTAACTGGTTGCTAATACAGAATTACTATTCCCTACCCACAAAGCCAGAGGACAGTGACTTCTGATTATATACTGATGGTGAATATAAAGTTCTCTCATAGGACTTTAATGCCTGTGTTCAATAGGAAATAGTTAAAAATAGCATCATCCAGCTTTCCTGTAACTTGATTGTTTACCAATAATAAATAATTGGGGAATATAAGTCTCTTAGGGCACAAAAGTGACCAGACCCCTCCCCTGAGGACCTCCAACTGCTAGGTTCCACCAACAAAACACTATAACTGTCCTAATGGACAGATCCAGCTCCTGCCCTAAAGAGTAAAAAGCCTAAATTCTGAACTTGAAATCCTGCCAATCCCCACCCTGGGAAGCTTCACCCTGAGAAGTCCCATCTCTTCCCAACTAAGAAACTCTATATAAATCCTGTCTTTTGCTCATTTCCCTGCTGTTTCTCACCTGAGCAAAGGAAGCCACCCTCTGGGTTATTTCCCTCCCAATATATCTCTTATGTGTAGATTGTTGTTCAGTGTGACTTTGTGGAATTCTTTGGCTCCCAACAGCCAAGCTACCTTCCCATATAAACTGCAACACATTAAGAAAAGTTTTGAAGGAATACATTTTTCTGTCATGCTTATCATGAAAAACTAACATGGGGAAAGTGAGAAGGTAGATTATTTGGGTACATAATTCATTGTTAATTAACCACTATACCATCTTGTATTCCTCCATCCTCCCCCAAACCCACCACACCCACGAATGTGTAAAGACTTTTGTGATGTCTAAACTAGCAGAGGACCCCATTGGTTGGAGACCTGGTACGACCTGAGGTACCTGGGTGACCAAACAAACCTTAAGGGTGTGGCTTCTCATGACCCTGGAGTGGCTATATAAAGCACAGGCAGGAGCTCTCCTGCTCATTACTGCCAGGAATATCATTGGCTAAAAACAGATGTACACCAGGGGAAGCCAGAATAACTAAATATCACCAGAAAGATGGAAGAAGTACCCACACAAAGCAACAATGTGGAAAAGACTGAGGCAGAAGAACCTGTTGCTGCTGCAGAAGAACCTGTTCGGCGTGAAAACAGACGAGATGAGAAGGTTAGACTTTCCTAAACTTTTCCCCATGAGTTCCTGTTCCCATGAGTTTCTTCATTACAAACCCTTTTCTGAATCTCCATTCCCTCTTGCAGAGCTCTTTGCTGCCTAGGTATTCTACATCTTACTCAAACTAACACTCTCCCATCTCTCCTTATTTCTTGACTAGAGGGAGAAGATAATTAAGAGAGTAAAAGAAATTCTTGCTCAAAGCCCGAACAAGGCCAATAAACCAACTGTGATCATCATCTGCTATAGAGGTAAGAAGAAGCGAAACCCTAGTCAGCTAGAAAAGAAGGAAGAGACTGTGGACCATTCTAACTGTCCAAGTAACAGCCAATGAATGGCAGCAATGACAGACCACAGCAGCACTGCACCATCTCCAGCAGGCTGTAGAGCCTATAAGGAACACGTCAGGTCTGGTCAATAAAGCAAGGACAAGATATAGCAGGAGAAATTGTAACAAAATTCTTTGGTGGTTAGAATAGAAGAGAACTAGGGAAAGAGAGAAAAGGGGAGAGGAAGAGAAGTGGAGGTGAAAAGAAAGTTAGGGTAAGTAAAACTTGAGGGGACTGAACGGATAGGAGAAGAAGAAGAGAGGTCAGGATGATGGGTGGGACAAAAGAGAAGAAAAAGTTGAGCAAAAAGTAAAGGAAAAGAAAGCCATAGAGAACTGCATAGAGAAAGGAAGAGTTGAGATAGGAAAGAAAACAGAAGAGAACTGAGTAAGAATTGGCTGAGGAAAGGAAGGAGGAGGGCCTAGAAGCAACAAAGAAGGATAAAGGAGAAGTTGGAGGTAAAATCAATTAGAGCAAAGGAGGGGTATTATAATGGAGGAAACAGAGGGGAATGGAGAGGGCTTCTAGGAAAAGGAGAGAGGACAGGAAGAACGAAACTAGAGGAGTAGATGAGAGGCAAGGGAAGGAAAGGATGGGAGGAGAAGAGCAGGAGCAGAAAAGAGGTGAGATCACAATGCAGGGAGGGAAAGAAAAGGGTGGGAAAGAAAAATGAACTAAAGCAAGGGTAGAGGAGGAGATTGGAGGTAAGTGAGGGGAAAGGAAGTAGAAAAAATGAAGAAAGAATTGAATAGAGGAAGGAGGAAGGAGAGGAAGGGATATGATGATTGAGATGAAAGTTAAAAGGAAGGTAGTGAAGAGGAATGGAGATAGAGGATAAAGAAGGGGAAAGGAAGGCATACAGAGAGAGTTAGAAAGAGGAGAAGGGGAAGAACATAGAGGACAGAGGAGGATGAGAGTTGGGAGGGTAGGGTGAGTTAAGGTTAAAGAAGGGGCAAGGAATTAGGAGTAAGGTAAGGAGACAGAAGAAGTCTATAATATAATAGGGGAACTTTAGATAAGCAGGAGAGCTAGTAGGGAAAGGAGATGAACAATAAAGAAGGGCATTAAAGAGTGAGAGGATGAAAAAAGAGGAGCTGAACAAGAAAGTAGGGGAAAGTACAATAGATAGATGGAAAAGAATTGGAAGTAGAGAAATGAGAGAGTAGGCAAAGGGAGAGAGCCAGAGTATGAGTAAAGAGGAGCATAGAGGTAAGTGGTGGGGGAGCTAAAGAGAGAAAGGGACAGAATTGGAAGAAGGACAGAGAAAGATATGGTCATGAAGTATAACATAAAAAGTAAAAGCAGTAATGGAGAATGGAGAAATATGAGTTAGGAAAAGAAAGTCATAGCAAAGAGAAAGGTTAGAGAAGAGAAAAGAGGGAGGATAGGAGAGAAGAGGGAGGGAGTTAGAAGGAGAAGGAGATGGTGGAACCAGGAGAGAAAAGGGGGAGAGGAGGAGGGAATCAAAGGAAAGAAAGGAGAGAAAGGGAGAATTGTAATGGAGGTAACAGAGAGTAAAGGTGAGGGCTAGTAGGAAATGGAAAAACAAGGAACTGGATGGGTAGATGAGAGAGAAGGGAGGGATTAGAGGAGCAAGAAAGGAAAAGAGGTGAGATCACAATGGAAGGAAGGTAAGGAAAAGTTTGGCAAGGGAGTGAACTTGAGGAAGTGTAGAAGAGGAGATTTGAGGTAAGTGAGGGAAAGGGAAGGAGAGGAGGTGGGGAAAGCACTGGATGGAGAAAGGACAGAAAGGGAGATGGTGATGGAGAGGAAAGTAAAAAGGAAGGCAGAGAAGGCAAATGGATATAGAAGAGGAAACAAGGGGAAGGCATGGAGGGAGTTAGAGAGAGGGGAGGGTTGGGAGGGTAGAGTGAGTGAAGGGAAGGAGAAAGGGAGGAACAAGGAGTAAGGGAAGTAGACAATAGTAGAGACCACTGTAATGGGGGAACAGAGAGGGAAAAGGGGAAAGCCATCAGGAAAGGAGGGCTTTAGAAAGGTTAGAGGATAAAAGGGGAGAAGAGCTGGAGATGAAAGGAGGGGTGATTACAATGGAAAAATAGGAAAGAATGGGAGTGAGGGAAAGAAGAAGGTAGGTAAAAGGAGATAACCAGAGTATGGGTTAAGAGGAACATAATAATAAGTGGGAGGAAAGAAAGGAGAGGAAGTGGGACAGAACTAGGTGGAAGAGGGAGAGAGAGATGGGGATGGAGAGTTAAGTAAAAAGGAAGGGAATAATAGGGAGTGGAGAGAGATGAGTGAGCAAGGAAGAGGGATGGCAAAGGGGGGGATAGAAAAAATAGAAGAGGGATGACCAAAGAAGAAGAAGAAAGAGTTAAAAGGAAAGGTAGGGAAGGGAAGGGAAAGGAAGAGAAGAAGGAGTGGGTGGAATCAGAAGGAGAGGTGAGAAGAATGGGAAAGCAAGGGGAAAGAAAGAAGAGAAAAGGGGCGGCAATTGTAATGGAGGAAAGAGAGGGAAAGTGGTGTTTAGTAGGAAAAACAGAACGGTGGAGAATGAGTGAGCTTGAAGGGTAGAGGGGGAAAAGGAGGGACAGGAAAGGATGGTCAAAAAGTAGCCAAAAAAAGGTAAGATCATAATGGAAGGAGGAAAAACGAGAAGGGAGGGAAGACAAGAAAAGTAAAACATGAAAAGAGCAGAATGGAAGTAAATCAGGGTATAGCAAGTAGAGGAAGTAAGGGAATAGTTAGAAGGGAGGAAAAGAAGTGATGGGGATAAACAGGGCATTGAAAAGCAGCTATAAAGGGGGTATTTAGAGAGCTGAGAAGAAAGGGGAGGGTGGAAGGCCTATAGTGGAGATAGAAGAGGAAAGGAAAAATGAAGGGGAGGAAAGGAGTAGGCATGAGTGGAAAAATAAGAAATAGAGGTGAGATCACAATTGATTAAAGTGTGAATGAGAATGTTAAGAATCAAGAGGTGGTGGTAGGGAAGCAGAGAATTGAATGTGGAAAGAAGTGGAAAAGGGATATAAAGGAGAGGAAGGAAAAGAGAGGAGATGGGAACATAATTGGACAGAGTGTATAGAGGGAGGGATGGATGCAGATGGAGAAGGAAGTGAAATGGAAGGCAATGAAGAATAGAGGAAGGTGGTTCCCTGAGAGAAGAGTGAGGAAGAAGTGTAGGACAGGGGTTATGGAAGGCATCAGAGATACATGATAGATGACAGAGATTTGGCAGAAGGAAGTGGGAAGGGAAAGAGTATGAGGAGAAAGGAGGAGGGAGAATAATAGAGTATGTTGCAGAGAGGAAAGGCATACAGAGGGAATGAAAAGGGATGGGGTAGTGGAAGGGAGAGTAGGGTATAGAAGGGGTAAAGGAAAGTGGAGTAGGAGGAACATCGCTGAATAATGGAATGGATGAGAAGGTGAACTACAGGATGGAGGGAAAGGTAAGTATAGAGAGATGGAACAGAAGAAAAGGAAGGAACTAGAGGGAAAGAGGAAGGGGAGGGCAAAGAAAGGTGAGGGAAAGGAAAAGTATGGAATAGGGAGGGGATAGGAGGGAGAGGGAAATGGGGGCCAAGGACAGAGGAGGGAGAAGTGAAGGGAGGAGACAGAGGAGGAGGAGGAGATAGGAATGGATCAAGGGAAGACATGAAGGAAAGCAATAGAAGGTAATGGGAGGGGAGAGTAAAGGTAAAAGAAGCGAATAAAGAAGAGAGGTCAGGAAGGAGAGAGTGGGAAAGAAGTAAGACACTAGGATAAAGGAGGACAATGGGAAAGGCAGTGTGATGGTTAAGGGTGGAAGGAATCATATCCTAGTTGGGTTTCTATTGCTGTGATAAAACAGTGACCAAATGTAACTTATAGAGAAAAGAGCCTATTTGCCTTCCATGTTTTGAGTGCAGTCCATCCTGAAGGGGAACCAAAGCAGGAACTCAAGACTGAAACTGATGGCATCAAAAGAAGCAGAGGCCATGGAGGAATGCTGTTTACTGGCTTACTCATCTTGATGTCCTATACAACCCAGATCCATCTGTTCAGGGCTAGCAGTGCTGCCAATGGACTTGGACCTCCATCATCAATCACTAGTCAAGAAAATGCCATACCCATGCCCAAAGTACAATCTGACAGATGCTCTCTTTCAGTTCAGGACCTTCTCAGCTGTCTCTCTCTCTCTCTCTCTCTCTCTCTCTCTCTCTCTCTCTCTCTCTCTCTTTCTCTCTCTCTCTCATGTCAATTTGACATAAAATAAGCAGCACAAGAGGTGAGGGAAAGGGAGCTAGGGCAAGGGGAACAAAGAGTGCTTGAAGGAGAGGGGGCAGCAGTAAATAGGATAGATGTAAGAGAGGCAAGGGAGGGGATGGAGGAGATGGAAGAGTAGGATAGAGTGAGATAAAGACAGGGAGAGGGGAGAAAGGATGGAAGGGTAAGTGGATGGGAGAGGGCAGAAGAGGGGAGAGGAGAGGGAACTAAAGGCTTGGGATCAAGTGAATAAATAGAGAAGAGTAGAGGGGGGATTAGAAGGGGAATTGGGAAGAAAAACAGATGAAAAATGGAAGAAGAGGTGGTACAGGAAAATGGAAGCAAGGAATATAGGAGAGGAACTGGTGGAATGGAGGGAGGAAAAGAAGACAAGAAAATGAAGTAGAAGAAAAGGGGAAAGATGAATAACTAGGGGAGGTGTTAGAGCAAATACTGACAAGGTGGAAAGGGAAGAGACAAGGGACAGTGGGGAGGGAAGGGAGGAAGAAGTGCAGATTTGTGAACTGAGAAGCACAAGTACCCACAGGAATGGGAAGTGAATACAGAGGTTGACAAGCTAATCAATCTTGTCAATAGGAACCAGAGGAAGAAATGAATAGAGGAAGACACCTCAAAACATTTTGCACCACATGATGATTCAATATTTATAGGTGTGTGTGTGTGTGTGTGTGTGTGTGTGTGCACGCACGCGCACACGCATCGGAAGGGCCAATGAGGATTTGAGATCTGTATGAGGAGTGTTGACATATTTGCAAAAACAGACAACAAAATCTTTCCATTTGTAATAGTGGTGTACTGTAACCCAGGCCATGATATGATGGTACAAAAACTGTCAGTAGAATCAAAAGTTTACCACAGTCTTAAGGGTTTCTATTGCTGTGAAGAGACTATGATGTCTGCAATTGTTACAAAATGTTCAACTGCAAGTTAAGGACATTCTGCTCCTTCCTGTGGGCATGAATGTCTCAGTATGCCTACTACTCTCTGTTGGGAGGCATTGCTGGCCAGAGGTTACAGTCTGGCCTGGCAGCTTTCTCCAAACCCTACAACATGGAGGACACCCTCCCAAGCCAGAATTCCATCTCTGTACCTCCACTACCTGAAGAATGTCTTTGGGCCCAGAGGACTAAACTTATCTGAAAGCTGTTTCTAAGCCTGAATACCTGATTTATCTTTAATGTGACTGTTGACATAGTTCCCTTCTAGAAGTTCTTCCCCTGCTGTAGAAATGGTAACTAAGTCTTGTACTAGGAGCTTTGCTATAGGACACTACTGCTACATACAAAGCCCATGATAGAAGCATGCCACTTAGTGCAAATTAGGTGATGCCCCAATCACATTTCCCAGTCTTTGTATTCTCCTTTCTTTCTGGAATAAAGCAGAATTGTAACTATTAAATTGTTTCCCCAGAGAGCTGTCTCCATTGACTCACAAGCTGTCAGACCCTGCTCACTCACTTTAGCTCCCTCTCTCTTCTCAGATAGTAGTCAATGATCCCAAAAAGAAGCAGAGCCACAACTCTCTACAACAAAATGTCTAACACTGGAAATAGTGCTTCTCCAGGTAGAAAAAAAAGTGTGCATTTTAAATAATGCATATTTTTTTAAATTTATAATGAAATTAACAATTTCCCTCTTGTATTTTTTTAACCTCTAATCTCATCCATATACATTACCCTTTTTGCCCTCTCAAATTCATATCTACTATTTGCATTGTCTTGCATTTGAAATGAGTGAGAAGAACTTATCATTGCCAGAAACATCAATCAGTTATTAAGGATTGTTAAAGCAATGCAAATCTTTGTCAAAAATAACTATTGATGTCGATAAGTTATACAAATTCTTATTGGAGATACTTCTTTTGATGATCACTTCAATAAGCAAAGACTGAGAATGGGTTATTAGACTCCCTAGTTAGCAGCTATTGACTCTCCCTTGCTTCCCTGTTTGCCTTGAGCAAAGAATTGTCTGACAACCTACCAGAATACCATGCTCCAGCACCAATCATCTGAAGCACTTCTTGAGACTGAAGTTCCAAAACTCCTAAATATGCATCCTTATCCATAATTATTTGATGATATCTATTGTATCAGATTTTCTGCTACCATAAACTCCAATGTTATCAATGAACTTCAAATGAAGCTGTAAAATTTTTCATCTTGGTTAGAGGGGTAGCACATCCTCTGTCCATCCCAAAAAGGAATTTCCATGACTATTGCTCAAAGAGATGTTAGTGCAGAACACAAGCATCCATGAGTATGATAGTAGTAAGAGGAGAGACTGTCATTGGCTCAGATATCAGTGATTATGATTGGAGCTAATGGTCCAATGTGCCCTTGGACCACACAAATGGTTTAAATTGATCGAAAAAGAAAAAAAAAATGACTATGATTGGTTCAAATACTCTCTTCAGGTTGTCCAATCCAGATCTTAGTCTCATTTCATAGTCAGCCAGAAGACAATTTCCTGTGCTACCTCCTCTGTTTGGGGTCATTAAACCTAACAATAGCCTTCTCTTTAGTAATCTTTCATTATTGACTTTTCAGTAGTGTGGGCTGAGCAGGTAATAAATAATGGAGGTAACAGAAATACATATGACAGCAAAAGTTAGGCAGTTAACAGACCAATTCTGAATGCAATAAGGTAGTCAACTTCTTAACAGTTGAAGTGGCATTGGCTCTGTTTTTTCCTGGTGAATTTCCCAATCATATTCAGTAGAAGTATGAACCTGGAGTACCCCTAACATTTATGAAGTTGTAGAAGCTGCCTCGTAACTGAAGAAAGAAATGAACAGTTCTAGAACAAGTAGAGAGTGGAAGACAGAAGATAGTTGCAATAACAAAAAAATGGGCATATGCAGATAAACTATATTTTCTCATTGAGAGAAGTATTCCCAAGAGTTGTGAAGTCTTAAATCCCAAGGTCCCTTCCACCCCTAGGCTGACTGCTGTTATTCCAGCTATTTCTATGGAGTAATGAACTGATACCTAAAGCTTACACTAGAACTGTAACAATTACAGAGCTAAAGGTTATGATTGCTAATGTCTGCAGAAGGAGTATAAATGTAAAGTGTGATACAGGCTTGTTTTCTACCTGCCTGTATTCCTTGCTGCCAAACACTGAAGGAAAAAAATGCTGCCTAAGGTCAGCTCTTGAAGAGCTTATGTGCTAACAGATTCTGTCTGAATAGAACAAAACAATATATAGCCAGAGGATTGGTGACACTTTCATTTACATTTTAATATCTTGTATGTAGATATATAAGCAATGGCAAAGATGTGAAGCACCTAGACTGATAATTCTGTAAAAGTTCACTTTGTACCTTCTTATTTGATAATGTTTAATGAGTAAATAAAAAGAAACCATACTACAATACACAATTATTATATAAGTACTAAATTATGGCACAGGCAGTTAAATAAAAATAGCATAGTGGCTGGGTGGTGGTGGTGCACACCTTAAATCCCAGCACTAGGAAGCCAGAAATGTGCAGATCTCTGTGAGTTCAAGGCCAGCCTTGTCTACAAGAACTAGTTCCAGGACAGTCTGAGCTGATAAACAGAGAAATTCTGTCTCAAAATAAACAAACAAAGACTAGCATAGCGGTAGGAAAAATGCCAACTAATGTTGATTATAATAAATAACAAAGTATAATATCATATGACTATAATCCAAACATTTGTGAGACAGTATCATAAAGTTCGAGGCCATGCATCTCTACATACTAGGTTCCAAAGATCACAGAGAGACGCTTTAAAATAAAAAGCATAAAGACATATTAGTGTAATTAAGAATATATTTTAGGCTAGATAAGTCATATTAAAGTTTATTTCTTATAATACAATTTGGTGAAGTTAGATTCATTAAAAATTTGGATCTCCAGTTACTATTTAGTGAATCCAAGTTTAGAAGTATGTAAGGTAATAAAGACAACTGTCTTAGTTAGTGTTTCTGTTGCTGTGAAGAAACACCATGATCATAGCAACTGTTATAAGGGAAAAACATTAGGTTGGTGTGGCTTACAGCTCAGAGGTTTAGTTTAAGTTTATTATCATCATTGTGGTACATGGCAGTGTATAGGCAGACATGGTACTGTAGAAGTGGCTAAGAGTCTTACATATTACAAGCAACAAGTAGTGAATTGTCTTCTTGGGCATGGCTTAATCATATATGAGGTCTCAAAGCCTGCCTCTACAGTGACACACTTCTTCCAACAAGACTACACCTACTTCAACACACCCATACCTCCTAATAGTGCCCATCCCTTTGAGGGTTACTTTCTTTCAAACCACAATGTTCTACTCCCTGTCCCCCAAGGCTTATAGTCATATCATAATGCAAAATTACATTCAGTCCAACTTCAGAAGTTTCCATATTTTATCACAGTCTCAAGAATGTTTAAAAGTCCAAAATTCAAAGTCTCTCCTGTGACTCATGCATGATCTTAACTCCAATCCCCTATAAAACCAAAATAAAAAACATATAATGGCACATGATATACATTACCATTCCAAAATGTAGGGAAAGGAACATAGTGACAAAATACTGGACCAAAGGAAGACTGAAAACTAGCTGAGCAAACTCCAAGCTATTCATCTCCATATCTGGTGTCAAAATGCTGTTCAGATCTCCAACTTACATCAGTTTTGTGCAGGCAACAAACTTCTGTATTGGGTTGATTCTGATGTCTATTAGCATCTTTCCTCAAAAGATATCCCATGACCGTGGCATCTCTAAGAACTTGAAGTCTGCAAGGCAATCCAGGCAATCTCTAGGTCTCCTTGCAGGGACACTCCTGACACATGCCTGGCCTCAGTGGTCTGTCATCGTTGTTCCTTGAGTATTAAGCCAGAAACATGTGGGTGAAGCTGCCAAGGTCTGCTTCTTGCTGGAGCTAGAACATGGCCCTCTCATTCAATTACATCCTCACCAGCTTTCTGCTTTTCATTGCCCAAGATTGACAGTCCTGAAACTGAACTGTAGACACGGTTGACCTCAAACTCAGAGATCTGTCAGTATTTGCCTCTGGAGTACAGGGTTCAAAGGCATGTATCAACAACCCAGCTCTAATATTTTCTTTAATTACTTTCACCAGTAGTAAACATAACTAGGTGGGATCTTGCCCTGAGGTTACCTCATCCTTTATTCCATTTCTTATTCAGTTTAACTCCTTGGATACAGGATCTAGCTCCATTCCACTTTCCAGTACCCCTTTTCTCCTCAAATATTTTTCCTTACCTAGCTTGGTCCTTTTCATTTTTATATCTTCATTAGAGTTGACATTAGTAACCACACAAAAGAGTCTATCCTAAGCTGTATTAAGATTTTCTCCACCAAAGCAATTAATCTAAATTTCCTGACCTTGGCCTCAGGCAGACTCTTCTAAAAAGGGCAAAAGACAGCCACTTTCTTCACTAAAATATGTGACAATATTTTGTATGTGCTATAACAAGTAAAACTTGCCTGAGAATCAGAGCGTAGAATGAGTCACTAGCTAGCCATAGAGGCCAGGCCAGGAAATGGTGGCACACACCTTTAATCCCAGCCCTCAGGAGACAGAGGCTTGTTGAGGACTGGCCTCAACTAAATCACATCTTACCAGGGGAATGGGAATTGAAGACAGAATCCATAAGAGAGTGTTGAGAGGGAGTTTCAGGGATTACTCAGGTTCTTGACAGTCACCTGCGTTTATTTTCCACAGCTTTAATACCCAAGGTAAACTGGGGGAGAAGGTAACAAAGACTTCTGAGACTCCCCACCATCAACATTCTGTTGCCTAGGTAGTAGCATGACCCAAGTCACACACTCTGAATTTCATATGCAGAAAACAGCCTTTCCCCAGGTGACCTCAGTTATAATGGAAGGAGCAAAAGTACATTTGCATATCCTGGCCACCTCTCAGGATGGCATGGAGCTATTTTACCTTCAAAAAGGGGCCAGGCAACCATCTCTTGTGCTAGAAGGTGCAATTAAGCCTTGTTGTTCCCCAAACTCTCTGACCATCAGATAAGGTGGGAAATGGACCTACATTTCTCGGCCTCCACAGAGGCTGAGGGATCTTTATGAGTTCAAGGCCACCCTGGACTACACTAGATTAATAGAGTCTTAAAGAAAAACACCCTGGACTACACTAGATTGATCCAGTCTTAAAATCACGAAGCTTTAGATGATCTCATCACTTTATTCTTATATCCACTAATACATAAATTTGACCATACTAGGTTATATGGATTTCAAACGAGAGCTCAAAAATATATAATACTGTGAGCAAGAAACAGCCAATAACAGTAACCATAGGAAATGGTTTAAATAAAGTGCTTCTTTCTGATATGAGTGCCATGAAAATTGAGTATGGAAAGATAAGGGTTTCCAGATTACCCAAACATAGATAGTACGGGAATAGTTGCTAAGCAACATTAACCTGTGACAAAAGACAGCAGAGGGTAAGGTATCACAGCATTTAATGTCACATATAGACAACAAAGGGAAGAAATTTTTAGTTAATAATAAAACTGAAAAAATACAGTCCTTTAAATATACTTTATTTACATAAAGTATATTTTACTATAACAAATTTTAAAACATTTTAAATGTATATCAGTGCTAAAGTCCTGCCTTTTAAAAAGACTCCTACCTCAAGCATTTGTGGAAAAATAATATGTTTTCTTTAAGGATACTTTGATGTCTTGGTAGGGTTTCTAGTGCAGTGATAAAACATCATGATCAGAAGCTACTTGTACAGGAAGGGTTTCTTTCATCTTATAACTGGTAAACCATTATACAGGGATTCAGGGCAGAAAATCAAGAGAGGAACAGATTCAGAAGCCATGGAAGTGTGCTCCCTACTGGCTTGCTTCTTGTGGCTTACTCAGCATTTTTTCATACAGCAACCATTGTCACTATCCCAGGAGTGGCACTGTCCACAGTGAGCTGGTCCCTCTGACCTCAATAACCAGGAGAGTCTGGTGACGCATTTTCTCAGCTGTTCCAATTCCAGTTGTTTGGGTTAAGTTGGATTAAAAATGACCAACACAAATGATTTACCTCTTGGTAGGTTGATAATGTGAGGATGGAGCCACATCTGGGAGTATATGGGAAACAAAAGATAGAACATAGTGAGTTATCCAAAAACTTTAAAGTCGCTGATAAGATAATGCAGTGTTCATTAGTGTTTCAGAGTGGGGCTAATATACAAAATCCATTCACATAGCTAAGAATCATTAAGGATTATAGAAGACAAGATAATCAGGTAATTTACAAATGCCCTGATTCAATTGAGACCGTGGACCCAAATGTACAATTTCATACTCTGTCTCATGAAATAACTTTCGGAAAACTATAATACATTTTTTCTTTTTATTGAAAATAGATTTTTTTCTTGCATTATATATCCTGGTTATGATTTTCCCTCCCTATACTCCTTCTCTTTTTCCCTTCCATCCATATTTATCACCTTCCTGTCTCTCATTAAAAAACAAACAGACTTCTATTGGATAGTAACTAAATAAAATAAAATGAAACAAAAACTAACCCATTACAATTGTACAAAACAAACAAACATAAAGACAAGAGCCCAAAAGAAGGCACAATTGAGTGTGAAAACTATAAATCTTACATCATAGTTTGAAATTTATGAATATAGACCAAACCACTTGAATCATCTGAAAAAAACTCAAGAACCTGAAATTAAACCAATTTGCTCATTGTCAAAGTCATTCATAACAAAGAACTGAGGGCAAGAGTAATATTTTTTTTCCTTGACTGGCTTCAATAGCTTACCATTGATTGATCACTCATACCCTATAATATTAATGATAAATTTTGTAAACGTACTAATACTTAAGTATGAGTATTTTGGTTACTTTTCATTGTTGTCGTAAAACACTATGACCACAAACAGCTTATGGAAATGTTTATTTTGTTTATAATTGCAGAGGGGTAAGAGTCTATTATCATGGGAAAGGATGACAGCAAGCAACAGGCATGGCATCAAAAGCAGGATCTGAGGGATCACATTCTTTTTTTTTTTAAAGTAATTTTATTAAATTATAAAAGTTTCCATTTCCGCCCCTCCTCCCACCACCCTCCCACTCCCCCCACTCCCTCTCCTCCTCCCTCTCCATCCCTAAGAGCAGTCAGGGTTTCCTGCCCTGTGGGAAGTTCAAATTCCTCCCCCCTCCTTCCAGGTCCAGGAAGGTGAGTGTCCAGACAGACTGGATCCGCAAAATCCAGTATATGCAGAGGAAACAAGTCCCAGTGCCATTGCCAATGGCTTTTCAGAAAGACTCCGGGCCAGCCACATTCAGAGAATCTGGTTGGATTGCATCCTCCTTCAGTCCCAGTCCAACTGGCCTTGGTAAACTCTGATTAGATCCGTCCCCTTGTATCAGTGGGTGATCGCATCCCTCGCAGTCCTTATTTCCTTTTTCATTTTCTTCGTCCTTCTGCTCCTCATTTGGACCTTGGGGGGCTCAGTCCGGTGCTCCAATGTGGGTCTCAGAAAATATATTTAACAAAATTATAGAAGATACACATTCTTATTCCAAAGAAGGAAACGCAGATAGCAAAATGGAGATAGCATTAGAGTTTTACTGTCAAAGTCCACCCCCCAGTAGTGTACATCCATCAACAAGGCCACACCACCTAAAGCTAACTTTAAATTACCACTAACTAGGAAAAAATAATCACATTGTCTTAGACTATATGAAACATTTCTCATTTCAACCACTATATTGAGATACCCAATAATAGGAATACTAATAGTAGCAGTATCATTGCTTGTTTTCCCCGTCATGCTGTTTGTTAACAAATAATCATTTTAATCACACATAACACTTTCATAGCTCAAATATGTGAAAAAAATATTCTAATATTTTTACAAATACAAAAATCGTTTTATTTTCACCTCCATTATATTTGAGTAACTTGATATCATAATATTTAAGACATGGAAATAAAAGTATAAAAGAATACTATCTTTTAGTGAAAAATTACAAACAGTCTCACTTCATATCTATACTTTCAATAACAAAGACTTGCTTTTGAGCAACTGAGATAAAGAAAGGTTAAATAATTTGTTCAACTTTACAAATATTTCAAGTAATGATTTAAGGATATATCAACATTTGTCAAATACAACATTATATGCAAAAATCCAAAATTTAAAACTGCTAGGAACTTCTGACATCTTATTTGTTCAGACAATCACAGCACAAATTACATCTGATACATTGGACAGGAAAATGATACTAATGTCATATACTCTCCTAATTTATACTTCATCTATAACCACAGTTCTTTATAATCCTACAGTAACACATTGATTCTTAGTTTTCTAATACTACAGCAATACAGTATAGATTAGCTGCCCTAAAATGTTATTTTTTTTATTTTACAAATTCTAGAAATTCCATTATTATTTCTCCCACTATCATCTTCCAAAGACAATTTAGGATCAAGTATTATCTAACAATATATTTTCAGGTTTTCAGGCTGAGTCCATCTGCATATTCTTCTTCCCCTTCCTAGAATCAGGCAGAAGAGTCAAGATAAATTAGATGGATACATGGATGAATGAAGAGTTCTGAGAAATTAGGACAAAGAAAGAATGGGTCAGAATAATTCCTGTTTCTACAGCTTCAATTCTCAAGGTGATGAAGATGGACATATGACTAACAAGGATCAGAGTTTTTCCTAGTTGGGCCATATTTCTTCTTAAGGTAGCCAAATAAAAATTTTGAATTCCCAGCAAAATTTTGACTGATATTTCAAAGTTGTTATGACTGTGAGTACTCTTCTATTAATCCAATGAAAGTTGAAGAAAAAAACAAACCCTCTCCTAGTAACTTCCTCCTATGCTAGAAGAATGCTCAGTATCACATGGGTCCTATGCAACCAGTTCTCAAGGAAGAATGACTCATATGCCATTAGTTCTCTTCTTGTGTAGAAGACCCTAGAAAATGTAGTCTAGAGTCTACATTAAGCTGTAGGGACATCAGGATTCAGAAGTTATCTATGAGTATGCTGAATAGATTTGAGGTAGGCACAGAGAAAAAGAAGTGGTAGTAGGACCAAGGACCAGTTACATGGGTTGTCTAGTAGAATATAAACTTTCTGTGACTAAGTGCTTTAACTGACATGGCAATAAGGGAATTACAAAAGGACAGACACATGGATGTTTATAGAAAAGCGCTTGCTCGGATGGAGGACACCAACTGCAACTGAATCAATAAAATGATTTACTATATACAACTGTGCTTTGGGACAATGATTTTACCCAATAAAGATTTGTTTCTTGTACTTGTTTAATAAAATGCTGATTGGCCAGTAGACAGGCAGAAACTATAGGTGTGGTGAACAGAAAGAAAGTAGAGGCAGGGCAACAAGAGCAGGAGAATTCTGGGAAGAGGAAAGATTCAGTCTACAGTCATCACGCAGCCGCAGAAGAAGCAAGAGAAGAGAGCCTCGTGGATATAAGGTACCAAACCACATGGCTGTCACATATAAGAATAATATGTTAATGTATGGTGCAAGAAAGAGTTAATAAGAAATCTGAGCTAATAGGCAAACCAGTTTATAATTAATGTAGAACTCTGTGTGTTTCTTTGGGAGTGAATGACTGCAGGACCAGGTGGGACAGAAAACTCAGTCAACACAATTGAACAAGGAGACAAGTGACTAATGTAGGTAGGAAGTCCCTTAAGGGGAGCAGAGTTAGTCTGTAATCATTCTGCAGGAAGAAGCTGTGGTTGATAATTTTTTCCATATTCAGTCAGCATTCACACCTTTACCAGAGGGAAACTTTTATTATCCCTCTGAGTCACACATATAAACAGGAATTATCTAAAATAAAGTAATGTGTAATAAGATTCTAAACGCCACCTTTGAAATTTTAGCTGAACTGAGATAGCAGCACACTATTTTGCAATAGAAAATATCTGAAATCCTTCTACCATTGTCTACTTCTGTACAATATTGTACTGATTTCATAAAGATAACTGAGCACATTTTGTTTCCTAGGAACATCAGCTTCTTTTGTGTAAATCTAGATCACTGACTCATTAGTTACTTAGTCTTGTATTCTGTATGTTATAGGATTCAAAATGAATGCATGAAAAGATAACTAGCCAGCTCTCTCTGTCTAGTGTGTTGTTTAATTAGTTTATGTACACAGATTTTCTAAAAGCCTTTCTTTTACTAAATTCTAATTTTATTGACCTAAAAACAGAATATGCTTTCTACTCTTTGACAGTATTAAAATTTATTGTGTTTTTGCAAATTAGGGAGTGATCCTTTCTTTTGAATATGCAACATGAATTTTAAAAAGTACATCTTTTAGTTGTTACATAGCATAAACTGAACTTCAAAAATATTTGCATTAAAATTTCTTGTAAGACTGATAAATTTATTAAAATTTTAATGAAGTTTGGCAATAGGGTTTAATGGTTTAATGGGTAAGGATCTTGTCACCAGGACTGAGGATGTGATTTCTATCCCCTGGATACACATATTGGTTGTAGATCTCAAATTCCTCCAAGTATTCTTCTCACCTCCACATACCTCCAAACATATGACACATACACATTAATTTACACACATGCCTGACCACACACACACACACACACACACACATACACACACACACACACACCAGTGTCTGCATAGTATTAGAATATAGTAGGCCTAGAACCAAATTATCTTGGGCTAACTTAGACTTCCTATAATCATTCGATACCCATCTCTGTTTTTATCTAATATCCTGGTAACCTTTAGGTAAATAGCTTTGAAAATTATAAAAAGTCCCCTAGCTTCCACCAACACAAAGACTAAGGATGTGATAAAATAACATCTGAGGCTGTAGCTGACATTTCCTACTTTGCAGTAACCTAAATGATGTTTTCACCAATATATTTGAAAAGAACTTTTATGTATATCTTTTTTGATCTATTTTTACAAAAGTTTTATGAAATTTACTACCTTGGAAAATTGTATGGGGGAAAGTTAAATTTGTCATCCCAGTCCATGGGTGCTTATATTTGGCGAACCACAACTCTTACCTTAAAAAAAGAATTAGGATGGTTTACTCTGGAGCTGTATTGAGTGACAGACTATACTCAAAGAACACAGATTTAGATTATTCCAAATTTTATATTCCAGTGTGAAAACAGTTTCAGAAAGTTTTATAGTTTTACAGAACAAAAGATCTCACAAAACAAGTTTAAATGCATCAGAGAAACAGGAACAATGAGAGGAGTTTGTCAATAGGCCTCAGAAGATATATGATGACATTATTAGTTTTTGAATAGGTGGAAGCTAGTGGTCAGCTAAGTTAATAGATTCCATAATGTTTTCATTATTATTCACAGAATATTAGTTCCAACACTAATGGAGGCAGGCTTTTTTGCTACTGTTTTTTATGTTTGTTTGTTTTGTTTTCAAAATTGGGTTTCTCTATGTAGCCTTGTTTGTCCTGGACATCTTTCTATAGACCAGGCTGCTCTCGAAGTCACAGATCCATCTGCCTCAGCTTCCAAGTGTTAGTATTAAAGTCATACCTCATCAAATCACACTTTACTGACAGAGTTCCTTTCCAAGAATTATTATCCACAGCTTCAAATCTCATAATCTAATTGAGTTGAGAGACATTTAATTTTTGTTATTGCTGTTTTGTTTTTGTTTGTTTGGTTTTGGTTTTTGTGCATTTCTGCTTTTTTTTATATTTACACTAGAAGTTACAGCCTCTGGACTTCATCAGTGAAAGTTTCTATTCACTGCCTTATTCATATTGCATGGAAAAGTTTGTCTTAATTGTTTGCAAGCCACATAACTTTTAATAAAACAACATTTAAAACAGTATAGTGTCACATATAAAAACAAAGGACAAACATCACTATTTGGGAATTCCTGTATAGTCATATTTGTTTTCTGTCATCATATAGTCTTTCTCTTACTAGTGTCTTAATGTTTCATTTTCTCTTTAAAATTTTTTGGATTTTGTTTTTTTTTTTTTAAATGCCATTCTGTTCAGCCTTGGCTGGACTGGAATTTGCTCTGTAGACCAGGCTGACCTGGAATTTATAAAGATTCAACTGTCTCTGACTTCTGAGTGCTGGGACAAAAGGTGTGTGTCAGCACCACCTGACTTCTTTTTAAAAATTTTATGCTTAATTGTGTGTATTTTGGGGGAGAAGATATCATAAATGTGAATGAAGTTCTTGATGAGGCTAAAAGAGAAAGACAGATTTCATGGAGCCTTAGTTACAGGTAGTTGTGAGCCTCCTAAGTTAAGTGCTGAGTATGTGCTCTTAAGTGCTGAAGCATCTCTCTGGCAACCTAATTGCTTCATATAATAGCAACATGTTCAAATAGGCCCTGTATTTAAGACATTCTGCTGTGGAATAATGATCTTGTACACTGTAAACGTTTATCACTAGTATTGGTTTAATAAAACACTGATTCACCAGAAGCCAGGCAGGAAGTATAGGTGGGATAGCCAGACAAAAAAAATTCTGTGAATAGGAAAGTCAAAGACACAGTCATCATCCAGAAGCAAAGAAAGCAAGATGAGAATGCCTTACTAAGAAAAAGTAGCAAGCCACATGGCTAAACATAGATAAGAATTATGGGTTGATTTAAGTTGGAAGAGGTAGGTAGTAATAAACCTGAATAATAGGCCAAACAGTTTATAATTAATAAAAGTCTCTGTGTGTTTCTTTGGGACCTAACAGATACAAGACCAGGCAGGACAGAAACTTCCATCTACAAATGATGCCCAAATGTTTGCCAAAAATTTCCATATAATGCCTGAGCAAGCTTTAAAAAAGATTATAGGCAGACAAGAATAGAGTCAAGGGCAGCTTCTTGGTAACCATCTTTTCTACAATACACTATGTTTGTTGAAAGCGAGAAGAGGTGTGACTCCTTTAAGAAAGACTTCTTGACACAGAATTAATGGCAAAAAACTTGCAGCTCTTTTAAGAGGTTCTGCCATCAAACACTTAAATGGTCTTTATGAGCAACCAATATCAGGCTTCATGGTGGTGGTATGGACCTAGAAACTTCACAGAGTTGTGGCAATAAATGTGGCTCTGGCCAGTATCTCAGCCATGAAGCTAGTCTCTCAAAGAGCTAAGGGAGGGGTGGAGCAAGCTGCCAAATGGGCAGCTTTAATACTAACCATTCTGTTTAGCAGATTAAAAACTCATGCAAAAAAAGAATAAATAGACATTAAAAAGAGATTCAGACCAAAAACTCTAAACAGTTGACAGTGTGTTTAAAAATATATGTAGGTTTTTGAGAGAAAAGAAAAAGGATAGAGAAAATCCTTAAAAACAAATAAAGCAGTCAAGTAGTCATGGCACACCCTTTTTATCCCAGCACTCAGGAGGCAGAGGCAGGCAGATCTCTGTGAGTCTGAGAATAGCTGGTCTACATAGTGAGTTCCAAGACAGCAAAGATACACATAGAATTCATTCCTCAAAAAATCAAAAATTAAAAAAATAAAAGAGAGTTTTTTAAAAAGCCACATAAAGATGGAAAATACACAGAGAATCTAGATACTATATGTTACTATGTTGTCTTTAAAGAAGATCCCTTGAAAAATCTCCATGTGAACAGATGGTCCAGATGATCCAATGTTTTAGAACACCTTTGTTGCAGTTTCCTTAGAGGTCTACATCCAAAATAGCCTCAAGACAGCTAACTTAGATGATCCAGCATCAAAGAATACTCCAGTTAGGACTTGACCACAATCCTAAATTTTCTTTACATGATCCCCCATAAAATTATTAGCAATCCCAGTCAGAAGGAAGTAGCTTAGGAAACTGTGCCCACATTCCCCTCAAAATAGATTTTGGATGTCTGTCTTTGTTTAGAGTGTTGGGATAATGTTCTTCTACACTGTAAAGATTTGTCACTCGTATTAGTTAATAAAACACTGAATTACCAATATCAATAGCCATCTCTCATAAAGACCCTATCCCCAAATAAGGTCACATTCTGAGGTATTAGATAGTGGAACATTTTATCAGATGACATTGTAGAAAGTAACAGAATCTCTACTATTATATATGTGTATATAATATATACATATGTGTGTGTATGTGTGTGTGTGTGTGTAACCATAACTGTAAGTTATAGATTATTGGGTTATTTAATGAGTTTATAACTTCCTTCATTTGTTATCATAGCTTAAAGAAATTGAAAAGTTAAACATCACTTTCCAATTTTTCATAGGGATAAAGTTCTGTTGAATGAACCCTTTATGAGGTTATATAAACCAAAAAGTTAACAAATTAAAATAAATAAAATTTCCTGGGGAATTCTCACTCTAGTAAAGTAATGGACCTTCTCTGGGAATGGTGCTTTTGAGTAATATCAAACCTATTCTTCCTCCTGAAGGATATTCTAGGCTTATGGTTTTCATGATGACTGATGGGTTATTGTCTTTCACAACTTCCATAGATATGGAAAGTGAAAAATAGAAGAAAGCAAGTAAAAATACTACAAGTTTCAATGTTCTTACAAAAATTTGGATATTTTCAAATTCATGCTCTAGATTACTGCAAAATTTTGGTTAAAAAATGAGTTTTCACACCCTTCTCCCTATAATTCTCCTTGCATTAATGAAGAAGAAGACAGTTTATCGAGAAGACAGTTCCACTATACTCACTGATGTCAAAATGGTTTAATTTTAAATCTAATCAAATATATGCAAGAACTGCTATGAAATATACAATATTGAAAATCATTAAATAAATAAAAGAATAATGCTGGATTGGATGATTTGACATAATTATTATATCATTTCTCCTGAATTGTATTCATAGATTCTTTAAAATTCCTTTCAAAAGTCCAGAATAATGAGAGTTTTTTGTAGATATTGAAAAAAACATAATGATTTATATTGCCAGGAAAAAGTCCTTTAATACAAAAATATCAATACAAAAATGTCTTAAATTTGGCATTTATGACAGCATGATATTAGTGCACAGACAAATATACAGAGAAATAGAAAAGATTAGAGAAGTGATAACACCTCTCTCCCACACAGAAAATGGATCTCCATATACAAAACAGAAGAACTTGTACACACATTTCCTGTGATTCCTGTCAGTTTGCTTACAGCATCTATCATATCTTTGGAGGGGAATGCCATTGGTTTGATAGCTTTAAAAACAAACAGTGGTTTTTAGAGTACTGGTGAAAACTAGGATATCTGAATATTTTCAGTGTGGCTGAGTCAATCATGACTGATAAATTTCACATTCTAATCTACCTAAGTCTTTGGATTATTTCAATCACACAAAACTGAGCTAACAAACCAGTGGTACTATTGTTATAACTGTCTTAATGTATTATGGCCTTTGAGAAAACATAAAAACCTGTAAAAAAAAGTTTTGTAGTAATTTGTCTGAAACTATTAAAGTACAAAACAAATAAAAACCTGGTGAATATTATAATAAACTGTTAGAACCTGCCTTCCAGTGGATATCCATACCCGACCCAGGCGCATGCCTTCCCGAACTCGGGCCCACGAGAATGGACGATTGTCCTGAGGGTTAAAAACAGACACACACAAAAAAGAGAACTTTGCTCATTTACCAAGAGTAAATGGCAACTTTATTAAACTCAAGTCGGATATTTATACCAGTGGGCAACCGGGATCAAAAAGGCAAGGCCTCCTCCCAACAAAAGCAGGAAGGAGAATAAAGGCCCCAGTAAAGGAAAACTCCTCCCACCCAGAGGGGGCTGGGGAAACTGGCCTCTGTGAGAGTTTTTCCCCAGGCAGGTGGTCGAGGGTTCAAGGCAATGTCAGATAGGTTAGATGGGCCTTGGCGCCTGAGCTTCTTTGAGGCAGGTTGAGAAATTACCGTTTTAAAGTAAAATAGATCCCTCAGGCTAATGTACCAGGCTGTAGCAGAACCAAGGACGGAACTAGCAGGAAGCTTAGCTGGTTAGCGCAAACATTATTTTCATCCAGTATTTTGGTCTCAAGGATCAGAGAGGACAGGGTCCCACAATAAACTGCTATGATCATACAATAGAATATTGTTTAGAGCAAAACAACAATTTTACTGGGAATATTTTAGGTTTGAAAAAATTTTATTTCAAATTTTTGGTTTAATGATGTTTAACCAGTATTGATTCACAGAATTTGCATGAATCATGAGTAAATTTATTAATTGAAAGAAGCTAGAATCCAGCTTCCATTTCATATAGAATGTTGACAATGGAAAAATACGAACTAAAATAATTATTTCCATCTGTTGAACTGTGGAAGGAACATACAAAGAGGCTATAGAAGAAAATCTTGTGGCCAGAGAACTTCCATTTGAAATGAATACACAATGGCATATGTGATATGCAATACATGATGATTTCATGCATTTGTCAAATTTTACAGAACCATTCAATATAAAGATGAATCTTTTAACTATGTTAATAAATATGCCAACTAACATATGTCAGGTTTCCATCACAGAATATAGAATACAACTAATACAGTCTAATTGTATATATTTTGATATCATTAAAGGATATATAGAAAAGGAGGTATCTGATGTAAATAGCTCAGGGAAAGTGTTTTGTCTAGATACTATAAGTATAAAGGTAAGAGTAAATATATTATATTCTAGGTGGAAATTTTTTTACAACATTGGGTCAGTGATTTCAGACATTTTTTTTATTCATTCTTCTGGTATGTGGAAATACAAGATTAGAAGAGAGGTACCTATAGTTAAAGAAGTTAAGCAAATTCTAAAAGTAAGAAAATGATGTCAATGTGACACAAGTTCCAATCTAAAAGAGGTTACAATACAAAAAGACATAATGATTTTTGTACTAAGAGAAATACTTAAAATGATTAGAACATAAAAGATAAAATGCATATGCATCATCTCTTTGGCCAATAAGCACATATTTCTTTGTCATATATACACATGTGTGTATATATCAATTCGTGTATATATTAAACACACATATGTGCACACGCATATATATGTATAAAGTACAAACTGTAACACAAAGAAGGAAAAAGAAGATTTTTTTTTACAATGAAACTTATCTAAGTGCTAAACTGTGTTCAACTAAAATGAATGTACCTCTGGTATGATATGATGAGCAACATAGTTGAGTTCTGTAGAATTCTTGCCAGAAACCCATAATTACAGCATAATTATGAAAATGTGATTATATATAGGGTATATGACGTAGAATTTCCCTCTGTGTGCTGTCAATATGTTTTATTACTATTCGTTAATAAAGAAGATATTTTGGCCTTTGACAAGGCAGAATATAGCAAGGCAGAAACTTCAAGCAGAGATAGATCAAGTAAGAAGGCAGAGTCAGGGAGAGGCCATGTAGCTGACCAAGAAGCAAGAGGTAACAAACCATGAGCCTTGTGGTAAATATAAAATAATAGAAATGTGTTAATTTAAGATGTACAAGCTAGCTAGGATTATTCTTAAACCTCTGGCAGAACAGTGTTATAATTAATATAGGTTTTGTGTGATTATTCAGACTGTAATTAATATAGGTTTTGTGTGATTATTCAGGACTGGGTGGTTGGAAAATGAAAGAACAGTCTTCACTAATAGGTATAGTCTAGATATTGCTTGTGCATTAATCTTCAAAAGCAGAAATGTGTCCAGAAACTGCTAAAGACTGAGGGAAGCCAAGAAGGCATTAAAACTAAATTCTGTGTGGATCCTTGGTTGAATTTTGGAGAAATGCATAGAAAAAACTTGTGCTTTAGTTATTTTTCAATTGTAATGATGAAACACCAGAACCTAAGACCTTTACACAATAAAGGATTTAGTTAAGGGCTCACAGCTCCAGAGAATTAGAGTTTATGCCCCCTCATGGCAAGAAATGTGGCAACAAGGAGGAATTCAGACAGCACCCTGGAGAAGCAACTGAGAGCTCACATCTGATCAGCAAGCATTTGACTGAGAAAATACTAAGAGGTAATGAGGTAGAATTTTGAAATCTTAAAGCCCACTCCTTGTCGCATACCTCTTTCAAAAGGTTACATCTAATAATCTTTCCAAAACAAATTCACAAAACTGAAGCTTAAACATTCAAATGTATGAGCCTATGGGAGCTATTCTTATTCAAAGTACCACAACTTGTGAAAAGCCAGGTAGA
This sequence comes from Myodes glareolus, assembly GCF_982192425.1. NCBI lineage: Eukaryota > Metazoa > Chordata > Mammalia > Rodentia > Cricetidae > Myodes > Myodes glareolus. Next base: position 10,351,955 of record NC_142053.1, on the reverse strand, counting down.
TTGCTCAGTTGATAAATCTGTTAGTCACTGAAGCCTGATGGCCTAATTTCAACCTCTAGAACCCACATAGAAGGCTGGATATGGTAGAATGCATCTGTAATCCCAACACACCTATAGCAAGATGGGAAGCATAGACAGAAGAATGGCCTGGCAGCTTGAGGGCCAGCTAGACTGAAATAGCAGCACAGCAACAGAAACAAGAGAAGACATTTCTCAACAAGGATGAAGGGAAGAACTGTCTACAAATAGTTGTTCTCTGATATCTAAATTTGCATCATGAATAGTCACACACACTAAATAAATAAATAAATAATATTCTTAAAAACCTTTCTATGAAAACTGGTGAATATGACTTATGTCTATAAGATAGTTCATTTGCCAATGTTATTTTCTGAATTTTGGCTTGTTATCTCTATATTTAGAATTAATAAAGTATTCATTTTAAAACTGTACCTAATTTATTGTGTAGCTCTTTCCCCAAGGTTGGATATGACTTTTGCAGTCTTGAATGAGAGCAGTTGTGACACTTTGACCTTTTCTATGGAGGAAGGAGGTTCTTGAAGCTCCTCTGGTTCCAGCAGATTTTTACAATGTCCCTTGCCTCTCTGATGTTATACAGCAGGTTGAATGAGGGAGGTGCTTCCACTGTGCAGCTCCCTGTATGTTGCTTAGGGGATTCTTCAACAGTGGGGGTTTTTGTGATTTATTTTTGCAGAAGATGAGATTCTTCACATGTGTACTTTTCATTTGCCCAGGGGACTTGATTACACTGTAGTTCCTTTGAGTGGTCCAAATCCTGGTAAGACCCAAATAAACTCTTTTGTTCACCTATCTGAACATGAATAGAATCCTTTCTTTGTGCATTTGGTGCTTTTCCTATCAAGTGTGAATAGAATCTTCTTTGTATCTCCCCAGGAAAAGTCATGTAACAAGGTCCTTAAAGCATCCCAAACAATGCATCTTTCCTGTGTATTGTCTTTTTCAGCTGCATTGGCCTTATTTTATTTCTTCTAATTTCGTTTCTTTCAATTACTGTGATTTAGTTACTACAAAATATTTGCATGTGTTCTTTCATTCACCTGGGAAACCTATCCTTATTGTTTTACCTTGCTAACTTCTAGTCATCCTTTGGATCTCAGCCCAATCTTTAGTGTTTTAAGGAAAATCTTTCTGTTCCCCATGACTGTGTAAAGTACAATTGTAACAGAATACTACTGACTGATAAATTTTTCCTTGTGGCAATCACACTCATTTAATATGATATGTAGTATTGATGTTATTTGATTAACATCTGTCTCTGTTACTTAAAAAGTTGAAATAGGTGTCAGCTCAGCGACATTCCTGGCCAGCAAGGGGCACTGATCTTCTAGCAGACATCCATCAGAGGATTGAATTTGCTCCTGGTTCACAGCAGAAGCCCAGCAAGGAGGAGTTCAGACTTTCCACGACTCCCTTGACTCGCTGGTCACCCTGCAGAGGTGGCTCCACCCTGCTAAGCTCTCCCGCCTCCCATCCCAACTTTCATCCAGGTACACCTTCCTCTATTCCTCACTTCACCCTGGGGCCGTAAAATTTCCCCAGCTCAGCTGCCTTGCATGCTGGGCCTGGGCAGTAAGCGCAACCCAGCAGGAAGCAATTCCTGTGTTTCAATAGCCTGCCTGAGGAAAGGTAGGCCTTCTGTCAGTGAAGTCCCTGCCAAACAAGGGAACCTGACCCGATATCAGAAGATCCAATAGAGAGCATTTGAAGAAAGAGATGGGCAGACGCCAAGGCAAGAACTCCTCCAACAATCTGAAAAACAACATGAAAACACCAGATCCTAACAACCCTACAATAGAAGGACTTGAACACCTTAATCCAGAAGAATTGGGGAAAACTACCATTATGAAAGCAATAGAGTCCCTTAAACAGGATATGAATAATTCCCTTAAAGAATTGGATGAGAAGTATAACAAAAAGTTTGAAGAAATGGGTAAAGAAATGGATGAGAAGTATAACAAAAAGTTTGAAGAAATGGGTAAAGTAATGGATGAGAAATATAACAAAAAGTTTGAAGAAATAAGTAAATCTGTGAATGATACCCTGGTAAACCAAGAAAAAACAATCAAACAGGTAATGGAAACAGTTCAAGATTTGAAAACTGAAATGGAGGCGATGAAGAAAACACAAACCGAGGGCTGGCTGGATATGGAAAATCTAGGTAAACGAACAGAGACTACAGAATCAAGCACAACCAATAGATTGTGTTTCTTGTTTCTATTTCTTGTGTATTCACAAGAGATAGAAGAACGAATCTCAGATTCTGAAGACACCATAGAGAAAATAAACGCTCTGATCAAAGAAAATGGCAAATTCAACAAATTCTCTTCACAAAACATTCAAGAAATTTGGGACACAATAATAAAACCAAATCTAAGAATAATAGGGATTGAAGGAGAAGAATTGCAGATCAAAGGCCCAGAAAATATATTCAACAAAATTATAGAAGAAAACTTTCCCAACGTAAAGAACGATATTCCTATGAAGGTTCAAGAAGCATACAGAACACCGAATAGACTTGATCAAAAAAAATCACCTTGCCATATAATAATCAAAACACAAAACATAAAGATTAAAGAAAGAATATTACGAGTTGCAAAGGAAAAAGGTCAAGTAACTTATAAAGGTAAACCTATCAGACTTACATGAGACTTCTCTATGGAAACCATGAAAGCCAGAAGGTCCTGGATAAAGGTACTGCAGAAACTAAGAATCCATGATGCAAACCCAGACTACTATACCCAGTCAAGCCATCCTTCACTATCAATGGAGAAAAAAAATATTCCAGGATAAAAACAAATTTAAACAATTCATAGCCACAAATACAGCCTCACAGAAAGTAATAGAAGGAAAATCGCAACCAAAGGAATCCAACATTGCCAACACTGCCAACAATAACTCAGACATCTAGCAACCCTTCACAACGACAACTCAAAGAAGGGAAACACACAAACTCTACTACACACACACAAAAATAAATAAATAAATAAAATAATAATCGGAGTCAACAACCACTGGTCATTAATATCACTTAATATTAATGGACTCAACTCACCTATAAAAAGGCAAATACTAAGAGATTGGATACGAAAACAGGATCCAAAATTCTGCTGGTTACAAGAAACACACCTCAACAGCAAAGTCAGACATCTACTCAGAGTAAAGGGTTGGGAAAATGTTTTCCAAGCAAATGGACCTCAGAAACAAGTGGGTTTGGCCATTCTAATTTCCAACAAAATTGACTTAAAACTAAAATCAATCAGAAGAGGTGGCGAAGGACATTTGATACTCATAATAGGAACAATTAATCAGGAGGAAGTTTCAATCCTGAATATCTATGCCCCTAATATAAAAACACCCACTTATGTAAAAGAAAAACTTTTAGAACTCATGGCAGTCATCAAACCACAGACACTAATAGTAGGAGATTTCAACACACTTCTCTCACCCATGGACAGGTCAATCAGACAGAAACCCAACAGAGAAATAAGAAAATTAATAGAGGTAATGAATCAAATGGACTTAACAGATATCTATAGAACATTACACCCAAATAAGAAAGAATATACCTTCTACTCTGCAGCTCATGGAACCTTCTCGAAAACTGACCACATACTCAGTAACAAAGCAAACTTCCACAGATACAAAAAAATATTAGTAACCACCTGTGTCTTGTCGGATCACCATGGAATAAAGTTACAATTCAATAACAATTCTAACACTAGAAAGCCTACAAACTCATGGAAGCTGAACAGTCAACTATTGAATCACCCCTGGGTCAAGGAAGAAATAAAGAAAGAAATTAAAGTGTTCCTTGAAATTCATGAAAATAAAGATACAACATACTAAAACCTATGGGACACAATGAAAGCAGTGCTAAGAGGAAAGTTCATAGCACTAAGTGCCCAATTAAAGAAAACAGAGAAAGTGCACATTGGAGACATAACAGCACACCTGAAAGTTCTAGGAAAAAAAAGAAGTATACTTACCCAGGAGTAGTAGAAGACTGGAATTAATCAAACTGAGGTCTGAGATCAACAAAATAGAAACATAGAGAACAATCCAAAGAATCAACAAAACAAAAAGTTGGTTCGGAATCATTAGATCTTACTTCGAAAGTTTATATGCCAAAATTGGGAAAATGTACAAGAAATGGACTGGTTTTTAGATAAATACCATTTACCAAAGTTAAATCAAGCACAGGTGAACAATCTTAATAGACCTGTTAGGCGTGAAGAATTAGAAGCCGTTATCAAAAACCTCCCAACCAAAAACCGGCCAGGAACAGATGGTTTCAATGCAGAATTCTACCAGAACTTCCAAGAAGTGCTACTACCCATACTTCTTAATGTATTTCACAATATAGAAAGAGAAGAGTCATTGCCAAATTCTTTTTATGAAGCTACAGCTACCCTGATACCAAAACCACATAAAGACACAACCAAGAAAGAGAATTACAGGCCAATCTCACTCATGAACATCTACACAAAAATTCTCAACAAAATCGTGGTAAACCGAATCCAAGAATACATTAGAAAAATTATCCATTATGATCAAGTAGGCTTCATCCCAGAGATTCAGGGCTGGTTCAACAAACGCAAATCAATCAATGTAATCCATCATATAAATAAACTGAAAGAAAAAACCATGTGATCATTTCATTAGATGCTGAAAAAGAATTTGACAAAATTCAACATCCCTTTAAGATAAAGGTGTTGTAAAGATTGGGGATACAATGATCATACCTAAATATGATAAAAGCAATATACAGCAAGCCAACAGCTAACATCAAACTGAATGCAGACAAACTCAAAGCCATTCCATTGAAATCAGGAACACGACAAGGCTGTCCACTCTGTCCATACCTCTTCAATATAGTGCTAGAAGTTCTAGCAATAGCAATAAGACAACATAAAGAGATCAAGGTGATTCGAATTGGAAAGGAAGAAGTTAAACTCTCATTATTTGCAGATGAAATGATAATGTACATAAGCGACCCCAAAATCTCTACCAAAGAACTCCTACAGCTGATATCACCTTTAGTAATGCTGCAGGGTACAATATCAACTCCAAAAAATCAGTTGCCCTCCTATACACAAAGGATAAAGAAGCAGAGAGGGAAATCAGAGAAACATCACCTTTCAGGATAACCACAAATAGCATAAAATATCTTGGGATAACTCTAACCAAGGAAGTGAAAGATCTATTTGACAAGAATTTTAAGTCTTTGAAGAAAGAAATTGAAGAGGATACCAGAAGATGGAAAGATCTCCCCTGCTCTTGGATTGGGAGGATCAACATAGTTAAAATGGCAATTCTACCAAAAGCAACAGATTCAATGCAATTCTCATCAAAATCCAATCAAAATTCTTCAAGACCTTGAGAGAACAATAATCAACTTTATATGGAAAAATAAAAAACCCAGGATAGCCAAAACAATCTTATATAATAAAGGAACTTCTGGAGGTATAACCATCCCTGACTTCAAACTCTGTTACAGAGCTGCAGTATTGAAAACAGCTTGGTATTGGCATAAGAACAGAGAAATCTACCTATGGATTCGAATAGAAGACCCAGATATTAATCCACAAATCTATGAACACTTGATTTTCAACAAAGGAGCTAAAGGTATGCAATGAAAGAAGGAAAGCATCTTTAACAGATGGTGCTGGCATAACTGGATGTCAACCTGTAGAAGAATGAAAGTAGATCCATATCTATCACCATGCACAAAAATCAAGTCCAAATGGATTAAAGACCTTAACATTAATCTGACCACTTTGAACCTGATAGAAGAAAAAATGGGAAGTAGTCTACAAAACATAGGCACAGGAGACCACTTCCTAGGTAGAACCGCAGTGGCACAGACAATAAGAGAATCAATGAATAAATGGGACCTCCTGAAACTGAGAAGCTTCTGAAAAGCAAAGGACACTGTCAGTAAGACCAAAAGACTACCTTCAGACTGGGAGAAGATCTTCACCAACCCCTCATCAGACAAAGGCCTGATCTCCAAAATATACAAAGAACTCAAGAAACTAGATACTAAAACTCTAATTAACCCAATTAAAAAAATGAGGTACTGATCTGAACAGAGAATTATTATCAGAAGAACTTCGAATGGCCAAAAGACATTAAAGGTCATGCTCAACATCCTTAGCGATCAGGGAAATGCAAATCAAAACAACTATGAGATACCATTTTACACCGGTCAGAATAGCTAAACTCAAAAACACCAATGATGCTGGAGACGATGTGGAGTGAGAGGAACACTCATCCATTGTTGGTGGGAATGCAAACTTGTGCATCCACTGTGGAAATCAGTGTGGCTGTTTCTCAGGAAACTGGGAGTCAACCTCCCTCAGGACCCAGCAATTCCACTCTTGGGAATATACCCAAGAGATGCCCTATCATACTACACAAGCATTTGTTCAACTATGTTCATAGCAGCACTATTTGTAATAGCTATAACCTGAAAACAACCTAGGTGCCCTTCAATAGAAGAGTGGTTAAAGAAGGTGTGGAACATATATACATTAGAGTTTTACTCAGCGGTAAAAAACAATGACATCTTGAATTTTGCGTGCAAATGGATGGAAATAGAAAACGCTTTACTGAGTGAGGTAACCCAAACACAATAAGAGAAATAGAGTATGTACTCACTCATAAGTGGATTCTAGCCATAATTAAAGTTCTTTGAGCCTATTATTTGTGATCCTAGAGAAGCTAAATAAGAAGGTGAACCTGAAGAAAATTATGTAGTTATCCTCCTGGATATTGGAAGTAGACAAGAGTGGCAGGCAAACTTGGGTGCACCGGGGGGGGGGTGGGGTGGAAGGGGAGAGGGTTAGAGAGAAGGGAGTAGGGGAGAATTCGGGAAAACTTGGGGAATGGGATGGGGGGAAGAAGGAAGAATGGATATGGGAGCAGGGAAGTATATATCTCAACTAAGGGAGCCATTTTAGGGTTTGCAAGAGCCTTGATTCCTGAGGGGTTCCCAAGTCCAAGGAGAGGTCCTTAGATTGTTCCCTGGACAGCAGAGGAGAGGGTGCCTGAACTGGCCTTGGCCCATAACCATACTGATGAATATTTTGCATGCCACCACAGAACCTTCATCTGGCGATGGATGGAGATAGAGACAGAGACCCACATTGGAACACTGGACTTAACTCCCTAGGTCCAAATGAGAAGCAGAAGGAGGGAGAACGTGAGCAAGGAAGGCAGGTTCAGAGGGAACCTTCACCAGACGATGGATGGAGATAGCGACAGAGACCCACATTGGAGCACTGAACTGAGCCCCCAAGGTCCAAATGAGGAGCCGAAGGAGGGAGAACATGAACAAGAAAGGCAGGCCTGTGAGGAGTGCGTTCACCCACTGATACAAGGGGACTGATCTAATGAGAGTTCACCAAACTGGGACTGGGACTGAACAAGCACGTGATCAAACCAGATTCTCTGAATGCTGACGGATTCTCTGAATGTGGCTGGCACGGGGACTGTCTGAGAAGCCATCGATAATGGCACTGAGACTTGTTTTCTCTGCATGTACTAGATTTTTGGGATCCTAGTCTGTTTGGATGCTCATCTTCCTAGACCTGGAGGGAGGGGGGAGGAACTTGAACTTCCCACAGGGCAGGAAACCCTGACTGCTCTTAGGGCTGGAGAGGGAGGAGAAAAGAGAGTAGGGGGGAGTGGGAGGGTATTGGGAGGAGGGGCGGAAGTGGAAACTTTTATAAATTAATAAAAAGAAGTTGAGATTGCAACTTTTTTTGCAGATTTTTTTGAGATTTCTGCAAGAGATTGCAGAAAACATGTCTGATTTATTTCTTACTGCCTAGTACATTACACATTTTATAATGAATAAAGAAGTATTTTTAGAAGAAAAATGAATATTTAGTACAATGTTAGGTGCTACTCTTCAGATTAAAATAGTTTGTTTAACATTTATATATTTTATTTATGTATGTTGTAAAATAATTTTTGAAATTTTCCCTTATTTGTTATACATTTCATTTCATGAAGAGTTAGTATGGTTTTTCTCTTTTCTTCCACTGATGTTTGAATGTCATGTCTGTTTTTCAATTTTTACTAAACTTCTAATGATACATTTTGATGAAATTATAGGTAGTTTTAATAAAACAGATATTTTTTTATGAAGCTTGAGAGTTAGCACTGTACTGCCTGTCTCTTAGTATTCTCCCTTGTTTGTGTTGTAATTCTGTTTCACCATGAAAAATATCATCAGAATTATCTAGGAAAAGATGAGGCTTTCCTATCAAACTGTCAGTTCTTTATGTGTTTATTCAGTATTTTCTAAATGCTCATAAAGAATCTTGAATACTAATATAATTAAAGATTGCATGATGTCTTTTAAAACTTAGCATATAATCTTACAAAAATTTAATTTTGAACATTGAACAAAGCTTGTGACGTGTTCCTTGTCTTCCCTGAAAAAAAATCATAAAGAGATGCAAAACAAACATCTCTTAGTTGTCCTTAAGTTGAACAACTAGTATTAGAAATATTGTTCCATAAGGGCTTCTGTTCTTACTTATTGAGTTATTAACTACTCAATAAGCAGGATATATGAGTCAGGCCCCTCTACAACATTAAGTATTATTTGAAAAGGCAAGCAGTTAACCATTAGCTCCTTTTCTTGTTACAGTTATTATTCTGTAACTGTACTAAAACACCATATTCATAGCAACTTAGGAAGAAAAGGGTTTCTTTAAACTCACACTACCAGATAACAGCCCATGACTAAGGGAATTCAGTGCAGGAGCTTAACACACGAACCTGAAGGCTAGAACTGTGACAGAGACTATAATGTAGTATTTGCTGCTGTGTTGCTCATGATTTTCTCAACCCACTTTCTTATAGTCCCGGAGATAACCAACCCAGAAAGGGTACCACCAACAGTGATCTGAGCCATCTTACAACAATCATCAATAAAGAAAATGCTCCACATGCCAATATTGTGGCATCGTATCCTCTGTTGAGTTTCCTCTTCACAAATTACTCTGGCCCATATGTACTGTGGAACAATGGTCTTTTAGCATGTCACTTGTATTATTTTTTAATAAAATGCTGATTAGTTAGTAGCCACTCAGGAAGTATAGGCTGGGCAACCAGGCAGGAAGTAGAGGTGGGGCAATGAGAATTCTGGGAAGAGGGAAGTTTTAATCTGCAGTCATAATCCAGACACAGAGCAAGCAAGATGTGACTGCCTTGACAAAAAAGGTACCAAGCCACGTGGATAACTCAGACAAGAATTATGGGCTAATATAAGATGTAAGAATTAGTTAATAATAAGCCTGAGATAATGGGCCAATCAATTTATAATTAATGTAGACCTCTGTGTGCTTTTTGGGACTGAACGACTGAAGGACTGGGTGTGACAGAAACCTCTGTCAACAAATGGCGCCCGTAGGAAGTCATACTAATATTAATATGACGATTTAAAACATTACAGCTTTTCAAAGTTCTACAGTCTTTTACAAATCCAAACACTTTAATGTTTAGTTAAAATAATCAAATTGTACACCACTATATAGTATCTTTCTAAGAATATCCACAGTCTCTCCCAAATACTAGTATTTCTGTTACATTCTAAAATCTGTCTAAAATTCCAAAGTCTTATTAAATATAGGCTCCTATAAAATCGAAACTAAGTTAAATACCTTCTTATTCCAAGAAGGGAGAACTAGGGCACAGTCACAATCAAGTAAAAACCAAACCAAAATTCAACAGTATAAAAAGTTCAGTTTTTGACATCTGAGGTGCAATCACAATCCTCCCATATCTGAAGGGTATTTGTAACTAGTTCCACTTCCTTAAACTGCTATTAACAGAACAGAAAATTTGTCGTACAGTCTTATTAAGGCACCTCTCCATATATGCTTCTCTCCTTGGTTATCATCCCATGGTAGTGCCATCTCTAAAACTGCTGGTATCTGCTGCTGTGATTTGAGTACAGTTTTACCAATAGGCTTTCCTGGTATCTCTTAAGGGACTATCCTGTCAAATCATATCACTCCTCCACTTCACAACATGACCCCTTCAACTCTGAATCTTCTACTGCATCTGAAGCTGTATATTCACTACTGGCCATTCCTGGTCTCCCTTCATGGACTCCAGGCCTACCACATAGTGTTAAGCATCAACTGTTCTTCATGACCTAATTTATGTCTTCAAAACCCATACCACTTGGGTGATTCTTCCACATTACCAAGTTTGGATCCCACAATGAGATGGAGACTTGGCCTCCTCTATTTCATAGTCGTTATGTGTTGACCCTAAGGAAATAATCCAAGAATTAAAAGATCCTCAATGATGTTGATCGCTTCTTAATCACTGCTCATTTCTCAGCTTCTACTGACCAATTGATTTCTTGTTAGTCACAGTTGTCTCTTCAGCACCACCTGAACAGACATCCTAGATTCTTAATTCAAAATATTAAATAACCTTTATAGAGTCTTTACGAGATTCTCAGAACTTCTCTCTGAAACTTCATGTCCCAGGCTTCCATCATCTACATTGCTCTCAATATGCTTGTCTTACAAGCTCTCTCAGTACAACTCACTGAACTCTGAGTAATCAATACATTTTCCAGCCCCCAGTTCAAATGTACAACAATCCTCCCCAAAATACATAATTAAGTTTTTTACAGCAATATTTCACAAATTGTTACCAGTTTATTTCTTTGTTAGGGATTCTACTGCTGTGTTAAAACTCTATAACCATAAGCAACTAGGGGAGGAAATTGATTACTTCACTTACACTTCCTGTTCATAGTCAGTCATTGAAGAAAGACATGGCAGGAACTGAAATAGAGCCATAGGGATGCTGCTTAGTGGCTTGTTCTTTATGGCTTGCTCATCCCACTTTCTTTTAGGACCTAGGACCATCAGCCCAGGGAGACACCAGTCACAGTGTGCCATCTTGCATCATTAATCATCCAAGAAAATGTATCATAGGACTGCCCACATACCAATCTGAAGAGGTTCCCTCTTCACATGATTCTTGGTTATGTCAAGTTGATTTACAGGTGAAAACCAATGTGCTTGAAGACCAGAAAATAGACATTAAAGTTACATTCTATTACTCTATCTCCAAGAAGAAAATCGATCTTGTTTGTGCTTCAAAATGGGTAACTATTATTTGTCCTTAATTACAAAGATTTGTCATGTAATTATATGGCTTTTTAGGCATATAAATTTAATCTTTACTGAGTTTTTGTTTATTTTTAAACTGAAATTCTTCCAATTAAAAAGTATAAGCTCATATATTAATTATGGGAAAAAGAGGAAAGTAAAAACTAAATTTATAGTTCTATCATACAAAGACCAAAGACAACCTAATTAACTTGATATATACTACCTTACTTTATATTAAAATTATCATCAACATTACATAAAATTAGTCTTCCTAACACTTTAAGTTCAGTATTTCCACTTAGTCATCCTGGAATATAGTTTTAGAGTAATAAATAAACAAGCATACTTTAGCTTTAATTTTATTAATAATGTGGGAAATATTTATTTCATCGTAGGGTTCTATATTTAGAAATTTTATAATTTGGGAAATGGAATCTATGGGAGTGGGTTTCATCAAGAAATGTGATTATACAGTTTTGAAATTTTATTTAGTTTCTGCAGCTCCATTGCTAAAGTGGTTACAAATTTCAAGGTCCTTAGCTAAGAGAATTTTTCAAATTTTTGTGAGGTCAAGTAAAGTCTCTTCTTCAGTTTATACACAGGAAATCAATAAACACAAAATATAGCCTTTGACAAAGGGCTGTTTATGCTGCAACCAATGTCAGAAGATCTTCATAGGCAGTACTAGAAATGCTCCTACTAATCTTTCTCAAGTCATATATTTAAACAAATTTATTTTCTTATTCAGTGTACTAAATCAGAACAGTAATTTTGAAAAATAGAAATTGTAATTTAGCCTTTCAATTGGTTTATTAATATAAATATGGAGATTGTTAACAGAGAAATGATAGATCTTCATTTTCCCCAGTGAACCATGCACAAAGCACTAAGCATTGAAATAGGAAGTTTTCTAACCCATGGTTTATCTGACAGAAAAAAAATGTCCTTTTGGAACCTCTAGACAAGTTCTAAATACATAATTTGCAGAGACGAAGTAGTCATGTAAGATAATTATCCATTTAGAATAGATTTGGTGACTCTGTTTTAGGACATTAGTTGTAAATTTCTATCTAGTGGCCAAAAGAACTTTTAATTTATGTATAAATCAAATTGAATAATTGTCTTAATTTTATATTTGAATTTATGCATGATAATAAGAATGTCATGGTTGATTTTATAGCTTATTTCTTTATGTGTACTAAAATTAATAATATGTGAAATTTATTTCATTGGATTTGATTTTATAATTGAAGATACAGCAGGAAAATCATATGATTTATTGTATTACAATGCTCCACTCACTTTCCATTTGAGGGCTATGTAAAAATACACATTTATTTTAATTCCACCAACTTAAATTTGCATTGAAAATTACTTCATGTGGTAAGAATGTATTTTTATATTGGCCATTGCTGTTCATGTTCAATCACATTCTAAGTTTCTACTACTCCAGAGAATTTGCAATGCTTTCATACCAAAGTCAAAATAATTTCGTGTGACTATCTAGCATCTTAGGAGGAAGTAAAAGTCTTTTAACATATACACCTCTTTTGGTTCCTGAGTAGACTAGGAGTAGAGTTTGTTTAAAATAAAATACAACCATTTCGTGTAAATTTTGATGTTATTAAAGATAAATGTAGTCATATAAGTACTACCCAAAGTAGAATATAGGATTTTAATTATCTCAAAATATGTTTTTGTGTCTCTTTACAGTTAGTACTTAAAACACTTGGCCAGTTTTCAAAGTCAGTGAACCATTTAATTTCTACCAACTATATAGATATGTATTTTAGTACTCAAAATTCTTTTCAATACTTGGTTTACTAAGTACGGTTCACTTTAAGCTATTATAGTTAGTGAATCGAGATGTACATTTATAGTTAGTGAACTGAGATTTACCTGATGATTTATGGTTTATTTATTTATATTGACCTTGCAATAACTTTCTAAAAGAAATTCATTTTCAAATTTGTTTGCTTGTTTTAATTGGGTTTTGTTCATTCTTTAATTGTCCTGTCTCTTTTTAGTTTGAACTATTTTATAAATTATTATAGACATAGGCCATGTAAAAATATATTAACCATATTTTTCCCTTTGGTGAACTGATCTTTTGCATTCTTAATGACATTTTTGGAAAGGAAATGTTTTAATGACAAAACTCAATATATGAATCTGCTAGTCCACAGGCCCTTCTTGTTAAATTTTGAGAAAGACACTGACTACATTTTACCTATAACCTAGGTACTTTTCTGAGGCTAAATTAAAAAAAATGAATTATTTTCTTTGGCAGAGGTGATCCGAAGCAACATTAAGTCTGCCATATATTTATTGTCAATAATTCTTATGTGATCTACAATAAAAAAGAGCAAGTGGGGCAATAGAAATATAAAATGTACTGTTTGGAGAAAATAGTAGTAAGAAACATATTACAGAAAAGGCTTATGCTACAAAGTTGCTGATTTTTTTTCTCTATCAACTTCTCTGTATTTCTTTTCTTTCTTTACTGATTTTATTGAGTTACACTTTTTTCTCTGCTTCCCTCCCATTCAGTCCTCACCCATGGTCCCCATGCTCCCAATTTACTCAGGAAGTCTTGTCTTTTTCTACTTCCCATGTAGATTAGATTCATGTATGTCTCTCTTAGGGACCTCATTATTGTCTAGGTTCTCTGGGATTGTGATTTGTAGGTTGGTATTCCTTGCTTTATATTTAAAATCCACTTATGAGTGAGTACATATGATCATTGTCTTTCTGGGTCTGGGTTACCTCATTCAATATGATGTTTTCTAGATCCATCCACTTGCTTGCAAATTTCAAGATGTCATTATTTTTTCTGCTGTGTAGTACACCATTGTGTAAATGTACCACATTTTCCTTATCCATTCTTTGGTCAAGGGGCATTTACGTTGTTTTCAAACTGAAAACCTTCTGTAAAACAAAGGACACAGTAAACAACACAAAACAGCAGCCTACTAAATGGGAAAAGATCTTCACCAAGCCCACATTAAACAGAGGTCTGGTCTGCAAAATATACGAAGAACTCAAGAAATATATGAAGATCTTCACCAAGCCCACATTAGAGAGAGGTCTGATCTCCAAATTATATGAAGAACTCAAGAAATTGGTCATCAAAAGAACAAATAATACAATAAAAACAGAGAGCTCTCAACAGAGGAATCTAAAATTTCTGAAAGACACTTAAGGAAATGCTCACCATCCTTAGCCATCAGAGAAATGCAAATCAGAACAAGTCTGAGATTCCATTTTACACCTGTAAGAATGGCCAGGATCAAAAACACTGATGACAACTTATGCTGGAGAGGATGTAGGGAAAAGGGAACACTCTTGCATTTCTGGTGGGAGTGCATATCGGTATAGCCCCTTTGGATATCAGTATGGTGATTTCTCAGAAAATTAGGAAACAACCTTTCTCAAGACCCAGCAATACCACTTTTGGATACTCGATCATACCACATTGTTTGTCAAAGCTGCTGGAATTTTTAAGAAGATTATATCCATTAAGTTACAAAGATTCCTCTGGCTCAACACTGAAATAAAGAGGATGAGAAAATCAGGGAAAGACCGCACCCAATAATGCTTTCAACATGTAAAAGAGAGCTATTAAGGAATATTTGTATACACTCTAAAGGTGTGTCTCTGAATAAGGTACCATCTGTTTAGTTTTTAAAAAGATCTAAATGGCCAATAGTCAGGCAAAAGAGAATAGGTGAGATTTGTGGGAAGAGAGAGAAACTGGGAGAAGGACTCTAGACTCAATATTTACCCAGAAGACTCAGAACAAGTAGGATGTACTGTACTAATAGAAGTTAACCAATTTGGATTTGAATTCTGCGCATGGCAATAGATATGGATCTTTTTGAAATATGCTCAATCATACCACTAGGACATGTGGTCAACTATGCTCATAAAAGCATAATTTCATAATGTACAGAACCTGGAAAGAGCCTAGATGCCCCTCAACTGAATAAAAGATAAAGAAAATGTGGTACATTTACAAAATTGAGTGCTACATACCAATAAAAAAATAATTGTAATGATTCAGTCACACAGCATTGCTGACACTTCCGGGTTCCAGGGCCATACTTTAAGACAAGCCCTCAGGCAGGAGTGCCTAATTGCTCCAGGAATACTAAAGGACCTGGCATGACCCACGTGCAGCATGATTGCATCATCTATGTATGATATAACTGAGTGAGCCCTTACATGCATGCATGAGCTCCGTCACTTGCACATGATGCAGCCACACCATCCCCCTGTGCGCATGCACTAGGCAGCCTTTAAATGCTGGCCATGCCATCTTCAAGCTTTTTCCTTCTTTCTGCACACTGACCTTCACTAGGCCTGTACACCCTCCCCCAATAAACTCCTAAGCAGGTTTATTGTATGTTCCATGGTTCCTTCCACTTGCACAAGATAATTTCATTGGTGCCATGAGACTCAGGAGGCTTTCCTTCCCTGAGCCCCTCTCCCAGGGTCAGGATCTGGAACCAGGTATTTTTTCTACAACAACCCTGTGTTCCATCTGCCTGAGTGTGAACTCTCCACACACCAACAGTTTCAATTGGTGAGTTCCCCATTCTGATCGTCTTAACCATTTCTCTGAAACTGAGGAATTGACTGTTGAGCTCCCAGAAATATTCTAGTTTCCTAGAAATGGGGGGAGTCCCCAACCAAGGCCTTCCTGGGTACAGTTGAGCCCTTTGCTGATATTCATCTTTGGATTTCTTCTCTTAGCTGAAATTTTGCTTGGATGACATCAGGTCAGTCCTCCTGTGACTGAGGGCCCAGGGTCCCTTGGACTTTTCTTTCTCTTTTTTCTCTTTTCTTTTAGAAAAAAAAGTGGACCCTGATGTGAGAGACTGTTCAGTCTCTAGGCTCTCTGGCTTTCCAGTCATCCAGACTAGAGCCAGTCAGGCTTTAACATCCCACCTCTAGATAGAGGATGCTCATCTACAAGCCCTGTGGTATTCGCTGCAATTACACCTGGCCTATAAAGGGGAGACGTTCCCCTATAAGCCTTGCAGTGTCAATGTTTTCGTGGGTTTTCACAGTTTCAGCTAGGGGTAGCAAGCCATCCAAGACCATCAATCCAGCCTCCCCCCGAGATGTCTTTTAGAGACCCTAAATCCCCAAGCCTTAATGCCTTACTTATAGTTTCCCACGCGTGTCCATATTTTTTCAAAAAAATGGCCTCATTACAATTTAGATAACAATTTAAAGTGGCTACCTAATGGCACCTTTGATCCTAATATTCTATGGGAGCTTTCTAACTACTGTCTGTGCACAGGCAAATAGAAGGGGTTTCCTTATATCCAAACCTTTTACTACCTAAGCTCTAAGTCCCAGTCTTACAGTCTCACCTTTCATGATATCTATATGATCCTATCTAATAACCTACTGCTTAAAGAGTGCAGGAGAATTTGGGAGCAGACCAGACTACATGCAGATGATATTCACAAAACACATGCATCACATCCTCCAGGTACAGAGGTGGTCCCCGAGCAGGAACCACACTGAGACTATAATATGCCAGGTAAAATTTTAGCTATGGACCGGTTTTTTACTTGCCTTCTGGCAGGTAAGTCTGCCCTCAAGCTAGTAAATTATAAGCTCTCAGAGGTCATTCAAGATATGAATGCAAATCCTTCTACATTTTTGGAATGCTTCACTAAAGCTATGTTACAATATACTAACTTAGATTCAGAAACCGTGGGAGGCAGGCAGTTATTCATGACTCATTTTTTTTTTCTCAGTGCTACCCTGAAATTAAGGCTAAACTTAGACATTGGGAGAAAGGCCCCTTGACCCCACAGGCAGAAGTATTAGAGTTGGCTTTTAAGGTGTACCATGCAAGGAATGAGAAGCCCACTATCATTACAGTTACATGCTAGCCATGGCCCTTCATCCAGCTGAGGTGACAGAATGCCTGATCTGTGCTGTCTGTGCTGCTCCCTTGCCACCTCTCAGGGCTCAAGAACTGCCAGGCCCATGTTTCAAATGTGGTAGAGCTGGTCACTTGGTCCCATGAGGCCTTTTCTAAGACACCTTATGGAAGGACATTGGGAAGCTGATTGTCCACATGCACTTTATGGCATGGAGACAACAAAACAGGAAAATTCCTAAGTTGACTTTCTAAGTCAGGCCATAGGCAAGTGAGGCTGCTCAGGCTCCTTTGACCTGATCACAACCATCATCTGTAACAGGGAGCCACAGGTAAACATCATGGTATCAGGACAGCCCATCTCTTATCTCTTGGATATTGGAGCACATACTTGGTACTAAGAGAATTCTGGGAACCTACCTCTCCTTCTAGTTTTCCTATTGTTGAGGTAGGGCCACAGCTTACCTCAGCATACCCCAACACTTAATTGTGATTTTAGGGGTATTTATCTCACTCATTTTTAGTCATGCCAACCTGCCTGGTACCTGTTATGGGAAGAGCTTTTTTTTTTAGCAAAAGTAAGAACTTCCATTTCATTTGCTCTTTCAGTACACTTCATGTCAGACTCACCAACAGCTCCCCTTCTCCTCCTTCTAGACTCACACCTCCCAGTTCCAGTGTGTCATTTCCTCTACCAGTCTCTCAGGTGGACCCCATCTGGGACACCCAAAACCCCTCTGTTGCTAAACACCATTCCCCTATTGTTATCTAATTACAAGACCCTACTAAGTACATTACCCAAGCTCAGTTTCCCTGCTCTCTCCAGATCCTTAGGGGACTTAAGCTGATTATCTCTGACCTTTTAAGAAAAAAGCTATTTCACCCCCACCTCTTCTCCCTTTAACACCCCAATACTTGCTGTTAAACAAACTAACAGAACCTATCATCTGGTTCAAAATCTCTGACTCATTAACTCCATATTGGTTCCTCTTTATCTTGTAATGCCTAATCCTTATACACTTCTTTTTACTTTCCCCCCATGAAGCTAGCACTTCTCAGTTCTAGATAGATCTTAAGGAGGCTTTTTTTTTCTATTCCTCTCAGTTCTCAATTTCAAAATATCTTTGCCTTCACTGGGCTGACCAAGCTGCTAGAATAGCAGCATTCCAGAGCCTAAACCTACCTCAATCACCTCAAGGGGTTTATACAGTACAGCCCACAGTACAGCCCACATTCTTGGAGACATTCCCTGACACCTGGAAAATTCTGTCCTACCTACATCAGCTTCTTCATTCTAATAGCAAAGCTCTGTTTTATCTTGTCAAGGCTTATCTCCAACCCACACCTGAGTACTTAAGAGTTCTTAAAAGCTATCACTGCCTCTTGTAAAATCTGTCAAAAATCAGATCCCAAGACCGAATATCATAGCTTCCCTTTTTCCCACCCACCAGGCCAGGGGCTCCCTTCCAGAAACTGACTGGCAGCTTGATTTTACTCAGATGCCCACAGTCAGATGAGTTAAATATCTCCTGGTTTTGTTGGACACTGTGTCTGGGTGGATTGAAGCATTTCTCTCTACTAACAAGCAGGCCCCAACAGTTTCCCATGTTCTTCTCTGAGAAATTATCCCCCAGTTTGGAATCCAAACCTTGCTTCACTGGAATAATGGCTCAGAGCTTACCTACCAGATCTCTCAAACTTTAGGTAAGATGCTTAACATTCACTGGTATTTTCATATCCCATACCATCCTCAGTCTTCAGGGAAGGTAGAATGAATTAACCATTCATTTAAAAATGTTCTTGTTAAGATGTCTTAAGGGCTTCACCTTGACTGGGTAAAACTTTTGCCCCTGGCCCTTCTTGGGCTTAGGGCTCTCCCCCAAAGGCCCTTTTTCATCTCACCCTTTTAACTCATGAACTCATATATGGTCAGCCGGTTTTAACCTCCAGACTCTCATTTGAATCCTCTCCCCTTCCTGATCACCTGCTTACTCTGTTGTTATCCCATCTTTGCTCCCTATTATGGGAATTTACCAACTACTCATTACCTCAATCATGTACCAGTTTATGTCTACTACTGATTAAAATAGGAGATCAGCTACTATTCTCTCCCCGAGACAAACACTCCTCATCACTTTTCCCTAAATGGCAGGGCTCCTTTAAAGCAATTCTTGTAACTCCCAGACCTGCCAAGCTCAAGGGACTCTCTCATTGGATCCACCTGTCTCACCTTAAACCTTTTACTCTTTCAGCTCAAGATACAGCCTCATATATGGAAACTCAAACAGGGCCCTGTTCCCTTAAGTTCCAGAGGACACCAAGAGCAGTCACTTTTTCTCCAGTTCCAGAAAAATAAAAGTTTCATCACCATACTCAACCCTCCTATGCCAAAAACTCCATATATTTCCCTCTTCCTCTTTCTCCTATCTTCTTTACCAACTTCTCTATATCTCCAATGTCATACTTAAATTTTCAGATTATCCACTCAGCTGTTATTACAGAGACCATTATTAAACATAGAGACAGAGGTACAAGGATTGCCAAGAACCCAGGTGGTAAGAAACAATAACGAACTTGGGGACATTCTCAGCATCAGACTTCAAAAACTCATAAAACAGACTTTAACATAACAGGTTTTTCACTGACTACACCTGTGTGTCCTGGATGTTAAGGTATTACCACGATGCTAAAGAGAACAATTGTTTTAAGATTTGCTTCAGGTAAAACATTGAGGGGTCTAATAATTTCTCTTTCTAATAATTCCCCCTTTCTTTTATGCTATCCTGCCTACCGTCTTCCATTCCAACACTATATCATCATAATCATAAGTTTTTAATGTCAAAAATTTACTTATTTCCATTATTTTTTCATAAGCTCCAGGAAGTCAGTTGAACCTATCTAAATGGATCAGACTCATCCAGAATACGTATCATTTAATTCTTCCCTTATCATTCCTGGTCTCGGAAATCACTGGGAAATTTTCTACTCCACCCATCCCCAAAATATCCTTTATCAGCCATCTTTGGACTCTCCTCCCTTAATCACCAGGATCTAAATTTTTTTCCAGATAAAATTTTCTACCTTTTCATCATCTTGCATGGTTCTAGCTGCCAGCCAGGCAGTTCCACAGAGCCCAGAAGAAACACAAAAGTAATCTGTCACCCCAGGACGTGGTTAAAAATCTCAATTCTCCGATGCCCACAAAAAGCAGTCTTGAGAGACCTGATGACGCCCACAAAATCAGCAGGAAGCAGTCACAAGAGAACTTACAATACCCCAGCTTGGACCATGCAAGATCTCTTGAGTAAATTGGGAGCTTGGGGCTCATGAGAGAGGGTAGAAGGAGAGAGGATAGGAAGATAAGGGAGGGAAGAAAAATGTATAACTCAATAAAAACAATAAAAAATAAAAAGGAGAGGTGACTAAGCCATGTGATAGAATATAGACTATATATATTTGGGAAAAGGCCTAAACTTAGGCAAATCTTTCATAATGAATAATAAGTCTCCATGCCATTATTTGCTGGTTAGTGGTCCAAAAAATCTGATGAGAATGTGTACTATACAGAGCCTAATCCATTTCTTCTCCTAGAAATCTTAGAAGATTTAGAACAACAAAAAGGTTGTGGTGCTAGTGCAACAAGGAGACTTGTTCCAGGTTCCACCTCAAGCTGGTAGTCAGGGTAGTCTATGTGATACTGGTTTAAAAGGCATTAATATCATATGAATGAAGCCGTCATAGATTTTCAGTCATGGATTCAGAATTTCATTTTTTATTTTTTAACATCTTATTTTACATATCAATACCAGTTCTTTTTTTTCTCCTACCCTTCTGCTCCTCCCATCTCCTCTCCACCCCATCCCCCATCCACTTCTCAGAGAGCTTGAGGCCTCCCATGGGGAGTCAACAAAG
This sequence comes from Myodes glareolus, assembly GCF_982192425.1. Lineage (NCBI taxonomy): Eukaryota > Metazoa > Chordata > Mammalia > Rodentia > Cricetidae > Myodes > Myodes glareolus. The sequence continues at coordinate 10,330,946 of NC_142053.1, read as the reverse complement.
TTTTGCACATCACTCAAGGCAGGACCAGCCCCCCCCCCGTATCTAGGCTTAACAAACTATACCTCCATAGGGAATGTGCTTCAAAAAGTCAGTTCATGCAGTTCTACCATTAGTGACTGAACAACCTGACCAAGCCACACACCTGTCACCCACATTCAGTGAGTCCAGTTCAGTCTTATGCAGGTTTCACAGCTGTCAGTCCAGAGTCAGCTACCCCTGCCCCCTTTCTCTGGTCAGCTGTTTTTGTGGGTTTCCCTATCATGGTCTTAATCCCTTTACTCATACTATCACTCCTCCCTCTCTATGACAGGTCTCCAGGAGTTCAGCCCAGTGCTTAGCAGTGAATCTTTGCATCTGCTTCCATCAGTTATTGGATGAGGCTTCTTTGATGACAATTAAGGTACTAATCAATCTGATTACAGGGGCAGGGCAGTTCAGGTAGCCTCTCCACTATTACTTAGATTCTTATCTGGAGTCATCCTTGTGAATTCCTGGGAATTGCCCTAGTGTCTGATTTTTCACTAACCTCATAATGGCTCCCTCCTTCAAGGTATCTCTTTCTTTGCTCTCTATCTCTGTCCTTCACCCAATTTTACCTTCCAGATTTCTCATGTTATTCCCAAAATGTGTAAGTGTTCTCCATTTCCCAACATACAGATCATCATTTGTTATCATTTGTATTCTTGTTGATTGCCATTCTGACTTGGGTAAGATAGAATCTAACTATAGTTTTATCCTCATTTCTCAGATAGCAAAGAAGATTGAGCACTTTCTAAAGGGTTTCCTAGCCATTTGTATAACTTCTTTGAGAACATTCTGTTCAGCTCCACAGGCCATTTTATTTTTTTTTAATTTTTAACTATTTTTATTTTGTGTGTATTAGTATATTACTTGGAGTTTCTTTTGCTGTGATAAAATACCACAGGGAAAGGCAACTAAGAGATAAAAGGACTCATTTCATCATACATTTTTCAAGTTACTTTCTGTTGCTGAGGGAAGTAAGTGTAGGAGCTCAAGACAGGAGTTTGGAGGCAGGCACTGAAGTAGAAACCATTGAGAAGTGATGTTTGCTGACGTGCTCCCTATGGTTTGTTCATTCTACTTTCTTATAGCAACCAACACAGGCAACACAGTCTGCTGGGTCCTACCACATCAATCACCACTCGAATTTTACACAATATGTTTGCCTACAGGCCACACTTATGAGGGCACTACGCAATTGAAGTTCACACTTTCAAAATTACTTTAGTTTGTGTCAATGTGACTTAAAACTAGTCATCATAACAGACCCTTTATCAACATAATACAAAATACACCAGTGATAAACTATAACTTTCCCTTCTCAATCAGCCCCAAGATGGCATATTCATACTAATATAATACTTTACAACATTCCAACTTTTAAAAATTCTACAGTCTTTAAAAATTCAAACACTTTAAAAGTTCGGACTCTTCAGAACATCCAGTGTCTTTCAATGTTGAAAGTTACTCAAAACTGTACAAAGACTCTAAAATTCTAAACTCTCCCAACCCTGTGCTCAATTTAAAAAACAAAAACTACAACAAAACATTCAAAATCTAACAAAAAAAATCTCTTCTTATTCCAAGGGAAGAGTCAGGGCACAATCACAATAAAATCAAAGAAAATCAAAGCACAATAGTATTCAGTGCTAGATGTCTGTAACCTACTCTTAGTGCTTTGGACTCCAGAGGGCCTTGGCAGAACCATGTCTCTTGCTTTACAATTCATAGCACATTCAGCTTCATGATTACTTTTCTTCTCTTGTAAAATGCATAGCATTTTCATTTTTTTCATTATAATTTTATATTTAACACAATTTTCAAATTCAATTATATTTTGATCAGGTTATTCCCCTCTCCAAAGTCCTTCCAGATCCTATCCCACTCACTACCCACCAGTTTTAAGTTCTTAAAAAAGAAACAAAAAAACAAACAAAAACCAATACAACAACAAAACCTCCAAAACCAAGAAAACAAAATAAAAGCACATTAAAAAAGAAAACAAAAAAACTGTAATCAAATAAAAGTACATATGTACATTAATAAAAATGTGAAGTTCAATTATATATTGGATAAGTACTCCTGAACATAAGGCCTGCCCTGAAGTAGTTGATATACCTAGTGACACACTGTTGGAAAAAACTGATTTTCCCTCTTTCAGAAGTTTTGGTGATAGATCCACTGTCAACATTTACCCTCATGGCTGGTTTTAATTCATCCATTCTTTCACTTTTTACACATTTAAAAAATATAGTAAGACATTATAATAATCATTAGTCTTATCCACCTACCTATAAAGACCATGAGCTAAAATAGCAAGAGAAAAAGAGAAGCAAGAGCAAGGACTAATTTTCATTAATATGAAAATAAAATTAACATATACCCTCATGGCTGGTTTTAATTCATTCATTCTTTCACTTTTTACAAATATAACAAAATATAATAAGACGAAATAAAAACAGAACACTGACGTTGGGCAAGACAAACAAACAGAAGAAAAATAGCCCACGAGAAAGCACAAGATTCAGAGACTCTCTTGTTCCCACCCTCAGGAATTCCATAAAAATGTTAGACTGCAAGTCATAATAAAAATGCTGAGGAACTGATCCAGGCATTGTGCATGTTACTTCCCTCTCTGTGAGTTCACATAAGCTTTCTTCATATTGATTTTGAGGGTCTTACTTTCTTGGTGTCCTCCAGCCCTCTGACTTTCATATTCTTTCTGCATTCTCTTCTCTAGGGTTCTCCAAGACCTGAGGGGCGGAATTATGCATATTACTTTCATGCACTATTAAAGCTAGCTAGTAGAGAAGAAGTTTCCATATCAATATCACTTTGATGCATTCATGTCCTATAACTCATATATGTGGTGTTTTCAGAATTCAGGTCTGATCAACAATTTAGGTAGGGAAACTATGAGCAAATACTATATCCTCTATTGGTTGGGTGTGTCAATGACCAAGAACTCAAAAATATTAATCCATAAGTGATCTGCTGTCCCGCGCTACCTTCTCGCCAGCAAGAACGACGCGGGGCACTTAGGATACTTCTGCAGTAAAGCTTTAATGCCCCTTGGGAGAGCAAGCATCAGCCAACATGGCAGAGACCCAGAATGAGGGGAACCCAGCCCTTATAAAGGAAACAGTCCTCGCTTCTGACGTGTCACTCTTGGATTGGTCCGCTGCCCATTATCCCAGATGATGCCTCGGGAGTAGGCAGGGACGCAGTGGTAGAGAGTTAACAAGCACATGCGCTGGGATTAAAGGCATGTGCTACATCACCTTAAACTCACAGAGATCTGCCTGTCTCTGCTTCCCAGGCATTGGGACTAAAGGCGTGTACCGCCACACCTTGGGGTCACAGAGGTCAATCTGCCTCTGCCGCCCAGGCATCAGGACTAAAGGCGTGTACCGCCACACCTTGGGGTCACAGAGGTCAATCTCTGCCTTTGTCCCTTGAAGCAATGGAGAATGTGGTTGCGGCCCTCCACATATCCCCCTTTTTTACTTTGTAGAAAGGCAATTCCCTCAGAAGGCAAAGATAGAGGTCGCATTTCCCAGAGCGAAAACATTACAATGGGCTTGCACAGAATCTGCCCCTAGGTTCATGACACCTGGAACCCATCCGGCCTGCCCTCTGCCATTTTTTTGGGAAAGGGAATATACGACAGGAAGCCCTTATGCAGGACGACATATCTCTCAGAGAGGGCCATTCTCTGTGAGATGCTCTTCAGTTCGACAACCTTCAGGGCTAGCTAAGCCAAGCATTTCATCCTGTGCAATGGACCATTGTCCTAGGGGTGCAGGAGCTGGTTGGCATAAACCTTACTGCTTCAGCATAGATAACCATACATCGGTAGAGGCCCCTGTTTCAGGGCAGCCAATGCTTGTGTAATAACCATTTTGTCCCTACGATTTTGGGATTTGAGTCAGCAGACCATCCAGAGGAGAAACATTAATCCATAGCATAGGACTGTTCCAAAACATTGCCACCCCCACCCATTCTTTGAAGTAGGGGAATGAGAGACATGGCCCAGGACAGGAGTCCTACGGCCAAGCTTATAAATCATCTCTAGGACGGTAGGGAGGGGACCCAGAGTCTTATTGGTTGTAAAAAATCGAGGAAACACCGCCATCCTATGGCTGACTGGTAACAGCTTCGGGTAAGCTGAGAGTGTCCTCCATCGGTATTCTGTCATCCATCCACAAAATGGCAGGAGGAGCAGCAGCCAGGTCCTCAGGCGAATCCATGTGTTGTGGATCATTCTTCATTGTTTGGGTCAATCGCTCTGGCAGCCAGAATGGGCTCTCTTGATCCTGTGGGAAGACACAAACAGCTCCCCTGGATCTCAATAAAATGGGATCCGGGCCTTTCCATTCATTAGAAAGCATATCTTTCCATTTAACCAAATCTTTGGGCCGCTGCGGATCCGAACAATGTCGTGTTGCAGCATTTTGGCCATTATCATCCAAATTTAAAAAATTTATGGTGAACAGAGCCATGGCGATGGCCACCCTTGGCGTCGTGGGCAGCTCTGTCAATATTCCCCCTTTCTGTTTAAGTAGATAAGATTTGAGTGTGCGATGTGCCCGCTCTATGATACCTTGTCCCTGGGGGTTATAAGGCAGGCCTGTAATGTGGGTGACCTGCATCTGCGTATAGAATTGTTTAAACTTTTGAGAAGTATAGGCAGGCCCATTATCCGTTTTTAAAGATGTGGGCTTGCCCCAAGCATTTCATGCCTCAAGGCAATGTTGAATGACATAAGAGGTTTTTTCTCCTGTAAGCAGTGTGGCATGAATAATGCCAGAGCATGTGTCAATCAACACATGCACATATTGAAGTTTTTCAAAGGCAGTGATATGAGTTACATCCATCTGCCATATTTGTAAGGGTGTAATCCCTCTGGGGTTCATGCCAGTGTGTCTGATAGGAAGAAATTGGCAACAGCTGTGACATTGGGTTACAATATTGCGAGCCTCTTTTCTGGTAAGAGAAAAACGTTTGCGCAGGGTTTTAGCTGTAACATGAAACTTATCATGAAAGGTTTTAGTGGTCTGCAACGGGGAGGCAAGAGCTATTGCAGCAAGCCGCGTAGCACGATCAGTCAGGTCATTGCCCAAATTTATTGGGCCTGGAAGCTCCGAATGTGCCCTTATGTGTGTGATAAAAAATGGAGCTCTCCTATTTATTAAGCATTTCTGTATCCTCTGGAAAAGAGCTGCCATTGTACTAGTAGGTTTTATAATTCCAGCGGCTTTTAATAATTTAACAGCGTTAACCATATAGGCAGAATCAGAAACAATATTAAGGGGACAAGGAAATCTTTGAAGAACCTCTAAAACCATCATACATTCCATCACCTGGGGCGAGGTGGCAGAAAAGTTTTTTATATATGTTTTAGAACCAACAACATAGGCTCCCATACCATTCTTGGAGCCGTCTGTATAAACCGTCATCCCGTCTTTTAACGGGGCAGAAGATGTAACTCGGGGAAACATAATGGGATGACATGCAGCGAATTGCAGCAGAAGGTGTTTGGGATAATGATTATCAATTTTCCCCGAAAAGGTTGTAACCAAAATGGCCCAATCGTCAGAGGCAGCGGCCAAAGTTTGTACCTGAGAGGAGGTATAGGGAATTATCACAATCTCTGGATGCTTGCCAAAATGACTAACAGACATTTTAAGGCCTTTAAGGGCAATTTGAGCTATAGCGGCGGGATATCAATCAATACTCTTGTTAGGAGAAGCATGCGGATGGATTCACAGTAACGGTCCGTCCTGCCATAGCACAGCGGTGGGTAGCTTTTTTGTTTTAAACATGCATAGAGCAAATGGTTGAGTCTCATCAATATGGCATAGCTGTGCCTCCTTAATGGATTCCTCCATTAGCAACAAGGCTGCCTCTGCTGCCGGCGTCAAGGCCCGAGGGGAGGTACTATGAGTATCTCCTTCCAGGATATCAAATAATGGCCTTAAATCAGCGGAGGGGATTTTTAAGAATGGTCGCAGCCAATTAATATCCCCTAACAACTTTTGGAAATCATTTAACGTTTGTAAATCATCCCTATAAATTTTTATTTTCTGAGGCAGAATCTTTTCAGGAAGAATAACAGAACCTAAAAATTGGCCAGTGTCTGCAATCTGGACCTTCTCAGCAGCTATTTGAAGACCCCATAGCTGAAAACTTTTAACAAGCACTGGGTAGGCTTCCTTTAGGACCTGTAAGTCCTCATGACATATAAGTACATCATACATATAATGAACCATGAGCAAACATGGAAACCGTTCACGAAGCGGTTTAAGACCCTCCTGCACAAACATCTGACAAATGGTCGGACTGAGGCATATACCCTGAGGTAGGGTTTTTCATTGAAAACGTTTATCAGGCTCTATATGATTAATTGAAGGAACCGTAAAAGCAAAGCGAGGCCTATCAGCAGGATGCAAAGGAATAGAAAAGAAACAATCCTTAATATCTGTTATTACCAGACTCCAATTTTTGGGCAAAGCTGAAAGCACTGGGAGTCCCCGCTGTACAGGCCCAAAGAGGTGCATTTGTTCATTAACGGCTCTCAAATCATGCAGCAAGCGCTAACTTCCGGATTTCTTTCTAATGACAAAAATGGGTGTATTCCACGGAGAGGTGGATGGTTCTATGTGTCCCAGAGCCAACTGCTCATTAATTAGCTGATTCACTGCTTCCAGTCTTTTAGAAGTAAGTGGCCACTGGGGAACCCATACGGGGGTCTCTGTTTTTCACGGTATGGGCCGTGCTGCCCAGTGGCGCCTAGGAAAAACCCAGGCCCTGTTTGTTGATATTAGATTTAAGATTTATTGGCTCCCATATTTCTTGCCGGTACGGTGGCCTCAGGCTCCAGAGCCTGCCTTCCATCCAAGGGCTGTGTGTGGCGGCCCTGGGCCTGCTCGCTGCGCAGCTCCGCGTGTCCTAGGCCAGGAAGTGGCGGCTCCACCCCCAGGCGCCCCTGCCTTCCCCGCGGGGCCAGCCAGCCCAGTCCTCCGCGGCTGTGTTGGTGGGGGAGTGTGGCGGGAGCCGACACCCAGACCGAGGCAGCACAGGCCGGCAATATCTCAAGGTCCGCGCCAGAGCCGCTGCGACTCAAGGGGCCGATGGGAGAGGCGGCGAACAGGGCCGCTTTCCTACTAGCAAACTCTCAACACCTGTGCCATAGCAAAAGCGGCTGTAAACTCTCACAGATCCAGCCAACGACACAATCACCCCAAAATTCAAGGGCCCTTCACATCCATCTCCCTGTGGAACCCGAAACACCAGACAAGCCAAGCGTATATACAGCAATCTTTTAGGAGGACTTGAGTTCTTAAAATGCTAAGCAGTTCTTAAAAACTTAAGTCGCACTATGTAGATGTAATACGGTACTGCCTGTTTATTGCCTCTAAACCTTAATTGCGCTTTTATTATGATAATTACGACTAGCCCTGCCTGAAGTCAGCATAGTTTAGCGTAGCCAAATGGAACCAGAACCATTTTAGCCTCAGAGACCCTCACAGTTTTAGGTACATTGCAAGCCTTCTGCATGCCTGGCTGCTTGTGGCACCGCTCTCATTCTCGGTACTGCTGTAACCTCCTCCAGGCCAGGCACCAACTGAGCCGGTGCAACGTGCCCTCCACCATAGCCATCGAGCAAAGCTCAGCTGCACCCACTCCGAGCCCAAACCGGTATATGGAGCAAAGCGGAATTCAGAGAAGCAGGCTTGCTGCTCTGCAATCACTGAAAGGACCTCATTTAATCTTTTAGGGAATTTGGGCGCCGTTAATCTCTCTGGCTGCTTTCTGCTGTATTGGGACGCTGCATTTCAGGGGTAAACACTACAACATTTCAGGAGGTCTCAGTGATTCAAACCACATAAATCCCAAGTACACCCTTAGGCTCTCCTTTTCTGTGGAGACGAAAACAGAACCTCTTTCCCAAAACATCATATCCTTAGCAGTTTCTAAATTTAAATATCTTTCTCCTATCCAATACACAAAAGACAACACATATAACATACCATAAAGCTTTTGACCTTGTAAATCAGCCTTCTCCCCCATTTTTACTTTCTTAGAATCATTGGGGGGTCCTTTTTAACTTATTTTTTTTCTGTCTCCCCCATTCTTTATCGGAGGGTCATTTTTAACTTATCTGGGTGTGTGCATAACCTCCCACTGCTGCTCAGTTTTTGATATGCTCTCTGGACTTTAGAACGTACCTCTCTGAGCATGCATGCCTGCAGTTCTGAATCCTCCTTGTGTCCAAGGGGTCTCTGGCGGTGCGAGTAGTTGTCAGGGTCCCTCGGCGTCCCGGGTTTCGGCACCAGTTGTCCCACGCTACCTTCTCGCCAGCAAGAACGACGCAGGGCACTTAGGATACTTCTGCAGTAAAGCTTTAATGCCCCTTGGGAGAGCGAGCATCAGCCAACATGGTGGAGACCCAGAATGAGGGGAACCCAGCCCTTATAAAGGAAACAGTCCTCGCTTCTGACGTGTCACTCTTGGATTGGTCCGCTGCCCATTATCCCAGATGATGCCTCGGGAATAGGCAGGGACGCAGTGGTAGAGAGTTAACAAGCACATGCACTGGGATTAAAGGCATGTGCTACATCACCTTAAACTCACAGAGATCTGCCTGTCTCTGCTTCCCAGGCATTGGGACTAAAGGCATGTACCGCCACACCTTGGGGTCACAGAGGTCAATCTGGCTCTGCCGCCCAGGCATCAGGACTAAAGGCGTGTACCGCCACACCTTGGGGTCACAGAGGTCAATCTCTGCCTTTGTCCCTTGAAACAATGGAGAATGTGGTTACGGCCCTCCACAATCTGCATTTTCAATTTAATAGCCTGTGGTATCTGTGGGTGGCATTGTTACCTACCTATTATAAAATAACTCTAAATTCCTTTCAAATGCACATATTTTTAGAAAGTGGCTCTATTAGGAGGTTTCCATATTACATTTTCAAATATCTTCAGTGTTACCTATCCATTCCCATACTGAGTCCTCTGCCTTCCCCTCTGGTTAGTTAAAAAACACCTGAGACATTAATTAAGCCAACCTCTAGGCATGTCTGGTTTTTTTTTTGTTGTTGTTGTTGTTGTTGTTTTGTTGTATTTTTCGCGACAAGGTTTCTATGTAGCTTTGGTGTCTATCCTGGAACTAACTCTTGTAGACCAGGCTGGCCTCGAACTCACAGAGATCCACCTGCCTCTGCATCCCGAGTGCTGGGATTAAAGGCATGCACCACCACTGCCCGGCTGTAGGCATGTCTGTTAATCTGATTAAATTAAGAATCACCTAAAACATTAATAAAACCTGTCTCATGGTATGTCTGTGAGGGCATTTCCAGAAAAGTTTAATTGATGAGGAAGGCCTAAATATTTTGAATATTGTTGGTACTATTCTATGAAGTAGGACCCAAGGTTAAATAAAGTGGGAGAACAGACAAAGTCTGCTGAGCATCAATATCCCCCACTGAGCTTTCTTGTTGAACATATGGACGAAGTAAATTCTAGTATCATGCTTTCTCTAGTATGACAGATTAAATTCCTTTGAATCATAAACCCACATCCTTCCTCCTTTAAATTGTTTCTGTTAATTTCTTGATCAAAGATTTGATAACAATAACAAATGCAGATTATTAATGCATGTGCATTTATGTTACTATTCTTTTCTTCTTATCACTAAGACATACTTCCATTCACATTTCTTTCTACAGTTTGAAATGAAGTATATTGACACATATTTGATATTCTCAAATTTTCATGTTACTTTAGACTTGGAAATATTCACTAAGGCACAAACCTTAAACCTTTACCATGAACAAATTTATGAATTATTTTATTTTATTTCTCATGTTTTTTATTTTATAGGTAGGATGACTTAACTCTACTTGAAGTTGAGAAGATTTATTTACTTCTGTATTTTCTCTGAAATTATTATAGTTACAGCTCTCTTCTTCAGGACCTTCATCCATTTTGAGTCAGTATTTTGCATGGTATAAGGAAGGGGTTCATTTTCATTCCCTCTCATACAGTTATATGAAGATTAGCATTATTTATAGATCAATTTGCTCACCCCCTTACACAAACATACACATGCATACACAGTATAATAGAATTGTTCCTTTTCTTGAAATGCAGTTGATAAATGTCACACGATCTTAATTCTGGATGACAGATAGCTTCCTTCAATTTGTGCTTCTGTCTTCATGTCAGAACCATACTCCCTTGATTACTCTATTTTTGTAATAAATTTGGAATGTAAAACTGTAAGGTTTAGCATTTTCTTCTCATTTCTCAAGTTTGTTTTGAGAATTCTAGATCCCATACTTAGGTCTTACATTGGGTTTTACTTCCTTTGCTATTAAGCTCTATTTTAAGCTTATACACATTAAGGATTATTATGTCTTCTTTCTGAATTGACATTTTAATCATCATGAAAATTCCCCTTTATCCTCTGCTTCACAAATTCTTTCAACTTTATCCTCTTTTGACTCTGATTATTTTTATCTCCTCACTTCAGCAACATTCTCCTTTGCAGTCATAGATGTGCCTCTATGTGAAAATCTGAGAGTTTTAACAAATGACTTCAATTATTTCCAATCATTAATGATCACAGTCCTCTCCATTACACTTCATAAGGTCGGGATACATTTTGGGGAATTTTATTTCAATTTTAAATTTAAAATAAAACACTAATCAGTCATCAGGAGCTCTATCTTGATCACAAAAAATTAAACTATATTTTTTGGCAGAGCGAAAAACAGTTTAAACTGTGTCAGACATATTGCTTTGAAGTTAGACAAGATTCAAACTCCGATCAAACTTATACTATGCAAATTATTCTGAATTAGTGCCTATATTTACAAATTTTTCATTTTCAATATGTGATTATTAAAAATATTTGTAGGTATATAATTTAATATACTTCATGTAAGTGCAGTTGAATCATAGTTAATAAAAACCTCAGAGAGAGAAATTGGAGTTCAACCAGCAAAACAGCTAGCCACAGTCTCTTACCTCAACCTCAGTCTAAAATGGTGATCCTGCATCCAGGAATCTCAGAATGAGACTGTGCCTGAGAGCTGTCCCCTCCCGATTTATAATCTTCTCTGTGGCTCAGATTAAAAGCTTGCACCACTGAGATTAATCCCATTCACAGCTTGGTTTATGTGTCAACTAGAGTGTATACTGGGATTAAATGTGTGTGTTACCACTGCCTGGTCTGGAAGGATGATCAGTGGAGCTGTTTTACTCTCTGATCTTCAAGCAAGCTTTATTTATTAAAATACAATTGATATGCACTACATACATTACTGTTAAATAATATAAGAAATTGATCATCATCTTAGTGAATATTAAGAGCTGTTATAAAATAATGGAAGCAATTCGGGTATAGTAAGCTACATATCATGCTATTTATAATATTCCTCATGATTTGATAAACTAATAACTAGTAAAATTCTAAGGACTTCTTTTAGATAGGATTGCAAGGATACAGACATACTATTTTTCTTGCAACATAAACTTTCCACAAGACTTTAGGAAATTATTTGAGATATGCTCATTTTATTCTAGAGACTTTGAAAGCAGAATTTCACACAGACAATAAAGGATCAAGCAAATATCCACATGACAATAAAGGATTAGTTAAATATCCACATATGAATATTTTGTGTGTGGTGTCTGGGGTTTTAGAAGTGGGATCATTGAATAGAAAATTGTTTCTTCTATTTTCCTTGGATTGTGAGAATAGCATCACATAATCCTAAGAAATATTAAAAAAAGCATGACATAATTTTCTACAAAGAACAGGTTGGGATATGTTGGGATATGTATTGGGCATTTTACTTGACTATTCATTAGAAAACAAAGTTTTGTTGTTATAGGCAAGTGAAGTATGAGGTGAAAGAATCAGTAATTGTTCATTTCTTAATATTCAAATGAATGATTGAAATAAGAATATTATAATGTATTTAAATAAATTATATCAATGTTGTAATCTAAAATTAAACTTATTTTAAATAATCTATAAAATATAACTATGTGCATAGTTATGAAGACCATGCAATGATTTGTTACATGTATACATTGATCAAAAATAAAATTATAATATTTCGTCAAATGCCAATTTTTTAAAGATGAAATTTGAAATTTTCTTTATAACTATTTGAAATATAAAGTACACTTTTGTCTATAGTAATCCTACTGGTCAACAGCAGTAAAATTTCTTACTGTTATCTTTCTATATAATTTAGTTCATATTTGGTAAATTTCTCTCTTTTCTTTCATATACAGCATTCTCACCAACTTCATGTGCTTATTATTCTATACTTCTATCAGATCAATTTTTATCAAGATTAGATTCTTCTCTCAAACAATATATCATGACCGCAATTACCCTTTCTTCGATTCCTCCCAGTCCTCCCTACATTTCCTCTCTCCCTCAAATCCACTTTCTATGTTTCTTTAAAACAAAGCAGGTTTCAAAAGATGATAAAATATGACAAGACAAGAATGGGTAGGACAAACTAATAAGAGGAAGAGCCTCAAGGGCAAGCAAATAAGTCAAAGACACACAGCCTCTCACAGGAATCACACAAAACACCAAACTAGTAGTCATAACATAATTGCAGAAGATCTGATGCAGACCCATTTGGTTCCCATTATTATTGCTTCCATCTCTGTGGCCCATATGAGCCCTGCTTAGTTGATTCAATGGGCCATGTTCTCCTGGTGTTTTCTATCCCCTCAGATTCCTACAGTGTTTCCCCTTGATCTCCAATGGGAGGGACCCAATGGAGAACTCCAATTTAGACTCTTTCCACATAATGTCTGGCTGTGGGTCTTTGTACCTGATCCAACACAGTGCCTGAGGAAGCCTTTCTGATGAAGAGTAGACATAGCAACAACCTATGAGTATAGGAGAATATCATTAGGAATCATTTCACTGATCTTTTTTTGCCAATTATTGCTGCCTGGGGGACGAGACTCCAGCAGTGCAGGGCTCAAAGGCAAATCACAGAGTCAGTGTGTTGTGATATTTTCATCTGAGGGAATTAAGAGAAAAAAGACACTCACATACTCTATTGATGGTTTCCTTCAGAACTTTCCAGAATTTTTCTTTTGTATTCTCTTCTCTGTTCTTTCTCTAATAGTGTGCCTTTTGTCTCTCTTGATATTTTCCTTCTAGCTCTCTTAATATTTTCCTCCTAATTCATTATTGATGGTTTATTTCTCATTTTCTATATTTTTTCCCTTTTAGCTTATATACCCAAGCAAAATCTTTCAAGAAATATAAACATTACACTGTGGTTACATTGTTTTTTAAGTGAATGATTACAATGAATACAAGTAAAAAAAAACAGCACATTTTATTCACCTTTTGCATTATTAAACATTTTGTGTATTATAGGTGCAAAACAAGATATCTCAAGGTCCCATGTGTAGCACAAATAATAAAAACCCAGAGACAGATATTGGAAGTTCAACCTGAAGTTCAGAAAAGAAAAGCATCCAAGCCAATAGAGAGTTCTTATATTTATTAAATTTTCATACTGAAAGAGAGTTTCTGCCTCCTCCCATCTTATAGTCCCCTTAATGCTGGGATTAAAAGTGTGTACCATCACTGCCTGAACTGTATGACTGACTAGTGTGACTTTTTTGCATTCTGATTTTCAGGCAAGTGTTATTTATTAAGATACAAAGGAAATATCCCTACACCCATGCACATTCATTCACAAACAACTTGGTATAGATTAAGAGTGTAAGCAAGCAAAGTGTTCTTCTCAGCCATTTCTTTTATTGGCAGGCTGTATTTTGCTGTTAAAAATGATTGGACAAATCATTTTATTATTTATCTTGAATGGTTATCTTATAAGGAATCTTAAAGAAATCACAAACCTAAACTTTTATACTTAAAAAAACAACTAGTCAGCTCCATTTCAAATCTTTAGGGTGCATACTCACTCATCAGAGACTTTTATATTGAGGGACTGAGGGTAAAACTGGATACAAGGAATTAATCATCACATTTGGTCATTAACCAATCCTAGCAGGAAAGGTACATCAACTAACAATAATTGGGCTGATTTTTTCTTGTTCCTTAATCTTAACGAGTTTGTCATTCAATTATGTGCCTTTCTAAAGCTTTAGAATTTCTTCTTGGGCTTCTCACCTCAAAGTTACTCAACAAAAGCATCTTAGTTTAACTTTAAGTTCTTTCAAAGGCTTTGTTTCAGCTATGATGCACTTTGAAACCTGTGAATACATCTCCCAACACTAAGATGAGAAGAATTCAAATTAGCTGGGTTACTGGGACTCAATTATTTTTCTTAATCATTAACCTAAGTCACAGTCTATGTGGATCCTCAATCTAAACTCTTGTGTTCTGGCTGTATGATACTTCCTTGTATCTATTTTTATTTATCAAAACTCCATTTAAACTAACATTATTATTATCAATTAGATATTGAAGTTCACAAAGAAAACATCTTCATAATAATATACATTGAAAATGCCCTCTAGAACAGGTTGTTTTCAAGTAAGAAACACACTACATTACATGCAGTGGGGTTCTCCCCACACCCATTCACATCATACTAGATACCAGAGATAGATAAAAATGACAAAAATGTGAAGGCAAAGTAGAAGTGTAAGACATTCTTGAGTCTATGATCTTGGGGCCTTGCTTATCATTGTTTCATCCAACAGGGAGTTGTCTCCTGGTGGCCTGACACCCTGAAGTCAATTGCCAACTCCTGCTCCTCTGACATGGCCAGAGGCAGCAAATCATATCTGGCTTTAGCCTAGGTCTATAGGCTATCTAGTTTCTGGTTGCTGTATATCCAGGCATTGTCAGGCATGGGCTCCCTCTTGTGACATGAGTATCAAATTAAACCAGACATTGGCTGGCTGTTCCCATAAGTTCTGTGCCACAATTGTCCCAGCATATCTTCCAGGCAGGCCAGAGTGTAGATGGAGTATTTTATGGCTGGGTTGGTGCCCATTTTTCTCTTTCCATGGCCAGCAGAACACCAAAGAGACTGGAATGTAGGGGTGAAGGGACTATGCAGTCACTAGCTCAACCTTTCTACTTCCAGTGAGCTGTGTGGCTGTTATCCTCTGCAATCAGGCATCACTGTCAGTTTTCAGAGAGTCACCTGCTATTTGGGTATCAACCTGGATATTTTAGAGATCTCCAAGGGTCTCTTTTGGCCAGCAACTTAACTGAACGCAACCAAGTCTCACCACTGGAAGCCTTGTGTGACTACACAAGATAGCCAATTTAGACTCCTATCTCTCATTACTTGGTGCCCTCACTAAGGTCACCCTAATAGATTACAGAAAATTTTTACTTCACTAAGTTTCTACACCATCACTCCAATGCCCCCTAATTCCAACTGTCTCTGCCCACTGTATTCCTCCTCTTCACCTTCCCACACCTGATACCCACCATCCCATTCCCACATACCCCCAGTGAACACACAAAATCTATTCTATTTCTTCTTCCCAGAGAGATACATTCTTCCCCAGTTAAGTTTTCCTTGCCACTTAGCTTCTCTGGGTCTGTGGACTGTACACTTTACAGCTAATAGCTACTTACAAATGAGTACCAACCATGTTTGTCTTTTGGGATCTAGATTAGCATTGTGTAAATTACCACATTTCCTTTATTCATTCTTTGATTGAGGGACATCTAGGTTGTTTTTAGTTTCTGGCTATAGTTTTTTTTATTGCTTTATAAATAATATCATTCAAACTTTCCACTTCATTTTCTCCTCCCACTTCTCTCACAGTCCCCCATTTACTCTCCCCCTCCAGTCCTAAGAGAGGGAAGGGGATATTGCTTTATTATATTTAGATATGACCCTTGTATTCCTAATCTCTCGAAGACCTTCATCATAAAGGGGTGTTGAATTTTGTCAAATGCTTTTTCAGCATCTAATGAAATGATCATATGATTTTTTCTTTCAGGTTATTTATATGATGGATTACATAGATAGATTTTTGTATGTTGAATCAGACCTGCATCTCCGGGATGAAGCCTACTTGATCATAATGGATGATTTTTTTATGTGTTCTTGAATTTGGTTTGCCAGTATTTTATCGAGAATTTTTGCATCGATGTTCATGAGTGAGATTATTTTGTAATTCTCTTTCTTGTTTGAGTCTTTGTGTGGTTTTGGTATCCGGGTAACTAGCTTCATAAAAAGAGTTTGGCAATGACTCTTCTGTTTCTATTATGTGGAACATATTAAAAAGTTAATAGAGCTTAAATGAAATGGTTGATCAAGAGTCTTTGTGGTACTATTGAATGTACTTGTATACCCCAAGTGACATAGCTGGGTTTTGAGGTGGATTAATTTCTATTTTATTTTGCTTATTTTATCACTATATGCACATATGTGTCCTTTGTAGTTGAGTTTTACTAAATTAGGAGAAATTTGTATTTAGAAACAAATCATTCATTTGGCTCTGTTTGGATAGTATACTGACTCAAAACAGCTAATAAGTAAATATTTTTCATAGTGCCTTTCTCATTTCATTTTACTGAAAATTAAGATGTGATGAGGATAGCATTAATTAATCAATTCAAACCATTTCATTATTATGCAATGATGTGGGATACCACTCTGTGTGCTGTGAATATATTTTATTACCATTAGTTAATAAAAAAGCTGATTTGGCCAATAGCCAGGCACAATAGATAAAGGAAAAAAGAAGACAGAGTAGGAGAAATGCAAACAGTTGCCAGAAAAACAGGATATTAGGTAGCAATTCATGAGCTTTATGGTAAAATATAAACTAATAGAAATGGGTTAATTTAATTGTAAGAGCTAGTTAACAACAAGCCTCAGCTTACAGGTCAAACAGTATGTAATTACTATTAAGCCTCTGAGTGGTTATTTTAAAAGTGTTTTCATTGAGTAAACTACAAAATCAAATGATCTTTCACATAGACACATACAAGTACAGAGCTCTAGAAAAAAGCAATTGGTTATGTTTTTATGAGCTTACAGGCCCTTGAAAAATCTCTATGTAAATTTGTTACTCATTTGTCAAATTTTTCCCTTGTCATTATATCCTTAATTTATATACAACACTTTTACCAGCTATGTGTCTGACAAATATGCAAACATTTAAAATATTTCTTTCCCCTTAACATGTTCTTTTTTTTTGATTTTCAGCTTTCAGTTTGATAGTGTTATGGAAGTACACAAGTTTTAAATACTAGAAAGTTAATGTTTTCTACTTTTAATTTTGATGCTTGTGCTTTTTACGTAATATACAAGGAATAATTACCAACTTAAGGTAATGTAGATTTTCAGTTCTGTTTGCTTTTAAGACTTTTCCAGGATCAGTACTAATATTTTAAGTCTTGGTATATTATGTTGGTATATTTTACATCTTTTAAATTTGGATATGAATTTGCCCTAGCACTAATCGTTGAACAACTTACTTTTTTTCCTAATTAATTCATTTGGTACCGTTTATTTTAAAATTAACTGAGTATGAGCTAATGTATTTACTTCTAGAATCCAAATTCTAATAAAATTTTAAATGTAGTTTTGATTACTGTAGCTCTGTTGAAAATCATCATATCAGTAAATGTGAGTTATGAAACTCTATTGTTAGCTCTCAATATTGTTTTGGTAATTCTATGTCCTTTGGTATTTTGTAGATTTCCAAACTCAGATTTTCCATTTCTGAGAAAAACAAAAAACAAAAAACTGCCATTAGTATGTTTAATAGTAATAGTATAAAATGGTTCATTTCTTAGTTCTGTTATTATGTCTTATAAATTATGAAGAAAATGTAGTGCTTTCAAGATGCAGATTTGTTTTTTAGTTTTTATTTTTTAATATGGTTGTTATTTAACTTCATTTTCTTGCCTAATTGTTGTCCAAATTCTGGCAGAGTGTTTACTAACAGTAGTGAGAGCAGACATCCTTATCTCATTTCATTTTTTTCAGTGGCAAGAAAAGTGATGTTACTTGTGAATTTATCATATTTTCTATTTGTCATACTGAGTATTTATTAATTTGTTGAATTATTTTTTAAAATCATGAAATAGTATTAAAAGCTGTCAGACCCTTTGCTCAGTATCAAACTATGGTGATTATGCAGATGTTCTTTCTTTAAAAAGACTTATTTTGTGTATTTAACTTGGGGAAATAATTTTAGACTTTTTGCTATGTGTATTCTATGGAAGATACGGTCCTAATATCCAATATCCAGAACTTTGAAAACTAATTTTTATTGTTTAAAAGTTATCCAATATATGGTATTTTTCTATAACAGTAAAAATTTAAAATAAATAGTATCATTTTGTTTACTCCATTTTAGATAATCAATAAGATTATGGTGTTTTCTATGGCTTGCTGGTTGTCATAAATAAGCAGCATATTAGCTGGAATTAAACAAATACTTACATTGCTCTCATGTTTGTATCACAAGGATTTTTGGAATTAAGGAAATGACTCAATCATTAAGTGCTTGAACACATCCAAGAGGACTTGAGTCTAATTCCTAATGCCTGTAAAAAGATGAGTATGGTGGTGTGTTCCTGTAATCCTAATGCTGAGGAAACAGAAAGAAATAGGTGGGTCCCTGGTGCTTGTTGGCCAACTACTTTTGAAGAATGGATGCACACCATGTTTAGCAGAGAACCTGTTTCAAAAATTAAAATGGAGAGAAATGAAGGCAAACATATTGCATCAAACAGTGACTTCACATGTATGTATGACACACACACACACAACAACAACAACAACTCATGTAAATACTACACATAAACACACACACATATGTAAAAAATTGATTTAAAAAGTTAAGGATGGAAAGATGGTTCAGAAGGTAATGGCATTTATTAACTGTAATGATTTGAATGACAATGACCTTCACAGGCTCACATTATTGAGTGTCTTGTCCACAGTGACTGGAATTGTTCAGGAGGGATTAGTAGGTATTCCTTCACTGGACAAAGTGTGTCACTCACGGTGAGTTATGAGGTTTCAAAAGCTCAAGTTATTAACAGTTAATTCCTTCCTTCTGCCTCTTACTTTAAAGAACAATGCAAATTTTCAGCTACTGCCCCAGGACCATGCCTACCCATCTGCTGCTATTATTCCAGCCATGCTGGTCATAGACTACAAACCTCTGGAACTGTGAGCCCCAGTTTAAATTTAAACGTTTTCTTTCATGAATAGCCATAGTCATGATTTTGTCAAGGTAACAGACAAGTAATTAAGACACTGCTCTTCTGAAAGATGTGAGTTCAGTTCCCAGTACTCACATCAGGTCACTTACAAACACCTGTAACTCCATGTGATAGATTGAATGCAATTGGCTACCATAATCTCATTGAAAGTAGCACTATTAAGAAGTGTGGCTTTGTTGGAGTGGGTATAACCTTGTTGGAGGAAGTGTGTCACTTTTGGGGCAGGATTTGAGGTCTGTTTTCCTCAAGCTTCTCTTGGTGTGATTGTCAGGTGACTTCCTGTTGCCTGTAAGATGTAGCACTCTCAGTTCCAGCACCTTTTCTGTCTGCATGCCGCCATGCTCCCCATCATGATGATAATGAACTGAACCTCTGAAAGTGTAAGTGAGCTCCCTCAAGTATATTTTTTCCTTTTAAGAGTTGTCATGGTCACAGTGTCTTTTCACGGAAATAAAAACTGAACTAAGACACTCCAGCTCCAGAGAAGGAAAAGCTTTAAGTTTTCTGAGTCCACTCACATTCACATACCCATATGCACATATACATACACTCAATTATAAATAATGAAATAAATTCTTTAAAAATAGATAAATAATTGAATTTTATATGAAATAAATACATTGATTTTTGTTGGTAAATATGTCAATAATATTGACAATAGACTCTCAAGGAAAAGAAAGATTATTAAGTAACAACATGTTTAGACCAACTGGAGAATAATATTCTAAATTAGATCAATTTTTCTTAATTTCTATTTTGAAAAGAAATACAGTATGTATAATAGCTAAGTACACAGACTCTTTAGGTAGACTACTTGCTGTCACTATTTCACATAGTTGTAATAATTTATCATACCACCTTCCAGAAGTGAAACCCAGACAATGATAAGTCAATGCTTATATGCCTTTAATTTTACTTTAAATACTGAAAACAGACTTGGGGTTGTTCTCTGGATATTTTTATACTCAGAATAGTCTCATTGAATAAGTCTTTTTCTGCTTCCACTTTTAATTTGGCCTTTTTAATTGACTAATTGAGGACAGCTACTTAGACCTGACTTGAAACACATACTGATTCCTAAGTTTAATAATAAAAGAATTTATTGGAAGCAAAGAGCAAAGTAAGTAGCTAAAATTTAGTGGAAACAAGTAATATCACCTTAGATAGTCAGATCAACACTGCAAGTTAAAATATACTGTTAAGGAGACAATGCTATTCCCAAAGATGGAAGGAGAAAGACTACCAACACAAATCAGCATGATCAAATTAATTAAAACAAGCAATTAATTTAAGAAAGCTTTTATTTCAATTACATGGACTGCCGCCCCCCAAAAGATGGTTTAAGAGGTCAGCATTGTGTGTAAAGAAGACAAGGCTTTTATAGAGATAAGAGGTAGGGGATTTCCAAATGAGGGAAAATAAGAGAGGTTCCAGGAACAGATCACAATAGGTTGTCATAACAAGGTAATCCCAACAAGTAGACATAACAAGGTAGTCATAATTAGTAAAATAATTTTTTGAAACAAAGGTAGGTTTGCAAGATGGTTGTAAATAACTTTTAAAAATGAAGACATGACTGCGACTCCTGAAACAGATCTTAGAGAACCATTTGTTGTAGTGGAATATTATTTTTATTTTAGTAAATAGATCTTGCCTAAAGACCAGAGGCAAAGCTAAAGCCACTAGAGGTCAGATTATAATGACACATGCATTTAATCCCAGGATTTGAGAGACAGAGGCAGATGAATATCTGAGTTAAAGACCACTCTGGGCTACACAAAATAAATGCAGAAACAAATCCAGGTGGTGGTGCCTTACCTTTAATCCACAGACTAAGTAGCCTAAGCCTCTCTCTCCTCCCATTTTATATTCCCCTAGTGCTAGGCTCAGACTCTCTAGTGCTGATATTAAAAGTATAGGCCACTACCACCTGGATTTGTTTCTCCATTGATCTTGTGTAGTTCACGGTGGCCTTGAACTCATAGAAATCCACGTGGCTCTGTCTCCCAAATTCTGGGATTAAAGGTGTGTGTCAACGTTGCCTTACGCCTAGTGACTTTAGCTTTACGTCTTGTCTTTCAGGTGAGATTTACTTATCAAACTACAAATAATATACCACTACAATTTGTAGTTAAGGTTACAGGTGGTCCACAGCTCAATCCTTGAGAAACAGAGGTTTTATCATAAACAAGAATGAACCTAGTTTATCTTTACTATAAGAAGGCTTTTAAGCCTAAACTAAAGTTATGTGAGTTCTTCATTAATAATGAAAGATTAACCTTTAGTTCAGAAAACTAGAAGACAGACTCAGAAAATTCCAGTTGTAGTTTTAGATTCAAAGTTGAATACAGAAAAATAAACGCTTAGTTTCTGATTTATTTTAATGTCATTATTAATTACTTATCAGTTTTGTTTGTTTTACTCTAGATTTTCAAGAAAAGGGAGTATTTTTGTTCACTTTTTTAAAATTTTTTTCCATTCAAAAATTTACTCTTCCTCCCCTCCTCCCATTCCCCTCCAACTCCCCCACTCACCCTTCTCCCTTCCCCTCCCTCCTTAAGAGAAGTCAGGGAACCCTGCTCTGTGGGAAGTCCAAGGCCCTCCCCCCATATCCAGGACTAGGAAGCTTTGCATCCAAATAGACTAGAGTTCCAAAAAGCCAGTACATGTTTTTTTTTTTTTTTTTTTGCTTTTTGTTTTGTTTTGTTTTGTTTTTTAGACATGTTGTCCTGGAACTCACTTATGCACACCAGTCTGGCCTCAATCTCAGAGATTCACATGTTTCTGTCCGCTGAGTAATATTATTAAAGGCCTGCATCACCACAACCAAGGTTTTTTGTTTGTTTGTTCATTTTATCAGTTTTGATAAACTTGGAAACTAAAACTTGCGAAACTGAGGCAAGACTGTCACAAATGCTATGATCAAAGATTTTGCTTGTTCAAAACTGAATAATCAAAAGAAGTAGGTATTGATAAAATAATAGGGAAGATATTAGTAAAGATATTGATTGAGGGCTCTAAGAATATATTCCATGCAATAACATTGCCCGTATGATTGACAAAAAGTAAAAAGGCAAATAAACTCTTGCAACAAGAATTGCTTTGAAATCCCCTGTAAAGTTCTTTAAAGATATTTAGTAGAAGATTGGGAATTAAAAGAAAGTGAAGAAATTTAGGAGGCCTGGCAGAAATGAAGAGATTCTAAGGAGACTCTTGTGTCTCTCAATCTTATTTATACAGACTACAGAAAAAATAGATTTCAATGAAATGGATATTTCCCCAGGAACCTCATGTTGAGAGAAGGAAAAGGCTCCAGCTAGTGGTATTCTGACAAGCTGTGTAAAAACTTATCAGGCAGGCTTTATAGGATGAGACTAAAGCCCAAACAAAAATGTGCTCATAGTAGACTGGGCCATACTGAGAGTGAGACTGCTTAGATATGCATGTATCCTAGACACAGTATTTAAATTTAATCACTGGATTTCATTGTCTCTTCTTTCAATCATGCCATACAGTATACATTTTCATTTTCTGTTTTTCATTATTTTAAAAAAGGATATTTAAATTCTAGAAGTTAGCTCCTACAACCTTGGTCAAAAACTGAAACACAGCTTGCTCTAGTACAGAGGAGACTTAAGAGGTGAATGAACAACCACACAGCAGGATAACCTACTCTCTAGATCCTTCCCAGTAGGAAAAAAACCCGGGCCTCTCCCCCAACTTCCATGGCTTTTCTAGCCAGTAGGGAGTTCCCTGTGCCAGGTTTCCCCAAAACACAAACATATCCAGTCATCATTCAAACTACAACCATGCTCTGCCCCCACATCAACCTGTCCTCCTACAATCTCAGTGACACTCTGAAACACAGCTTGCTGTAATACTGAGGGGACTTCAGAGGTGGGTGAACAGTCACAGGGCTGGATGCCCAATTCTCTAGGTCCTCCCCAGTGGACAAAACCCTTGGCCCCTCCCAGAAGTCCCTTGGTTTTTCTAATCAGCCAACAGGGAGTTTCCTGTGGCTAGGCTCCCCCAAAACACAAACCCATCCACTGGATCCCCTCAAGTTACTAACCACACCCCACCTAAGAGCTGAGAGCTTGCTATAATACTGAGGGAACCATGAGCTTGCTAAAACAGTGAGGGGATTAAGAGAGAGCACCAAGAGAGCAAACCAGGAAAGCAGACCAAGAGCAGGCTTATAGAGACCTCAAAGGCTATCTGAGACAGACATTAACAATATGGAGTAGACCAAGAAAAGCTCCCAAACCCTCAAACAGCCACTGCAAAGATTGGACCAAGACACAAAGTCACTGCAGGCCTCATTTGAAGGAAGAGATGCCTAGGGACCAATGTAAGAATTCCTCCAACAACCTAAAAAGCAAAATGGTAACACCAGAACCCAGTGGTCACACAACAGGAAGACTTTATCATTCTAACCCAGAAGAAGCAGAAGAAAACAACTTTAAATGTAACTTTATGAAAGTGATGGAGACCTTTAAAAGAGGAAATGAAAAACTCCCTTAAGAAAATGGAGGAGAAGACATACAAAAATTGAAAGAAATTAATGAATCCCTCAAAGAAAACCAAGAAAAAACAATCAAACAGGTGAAGGAAACAGTTCAAGACTTAAAGATGGAAATAGAGGTAATAAAGAAAACACAAACAAAAGGAATTCTGGATATAAGAAATCTGGGTAAATGAACAGGAACTACAGAGACAAGTATAACCAACAGAATACAAGAGAAAGAATTTCAGGTGCCAAAGATACTATAGAGGAAATTGACTCATTACTCAAAGAAAACATTAAATTCAGCAAAACATCCAGGAAATCTGGGACACCATAAAAATATTAAACCTAAGAATAATAAGGGGAGAAGAGAGAGAAAAACTCCAGCTCAAAGGCACAGAAAATATATTCAACAAAATAAAAGAAGAAAACTTTATCAATCTAAGAATAGAATATTCCTATGATGTTAAAATGGGCATAAGGAACACAAAAATAGAATGGATAAAAAATCCCCTCACAATATAATAACCAAAACACAAAATATACAAAACAAAGAAAGAATATTAAGGTCTGCAAGGGAAACAGGGCAAGTCACAAATAAAGGTAAACCTATCAGAATTACACCCAATTCTCACTGAAAACCATGAAAGTCAGGAGGTTCTCGATAGATGTTCTACAGACACTAAGAGACCATGAATGAAAGCCCAGACTACTATATTCAGCAAGACTTTCATTCACCATCGGTGGAGAAACAAGATATTCTATGACAAAAAACAGATTTAAACAATATGTATACACAAATCCAGACTAACAGAAAGTAATAGAAGAAAAACCCAATCCAAGGAAGCTAACTGTACCCACAAAAACACAAGCATCTGATAATCACACACCAACATAACCCAACAAAGGGAAACATACAAATGCTACTACTGAAAAATATCCAACAACCCCAGGTCATTAATATCACTTAATATCAATGGATTCAATTCACATATAAGAAGACACAGGATAAGAGAATGGATATGAAAACAGGATCCAACCTTCTTCTGTATACAAGAAACACTCCTCAACCTCAAAGACAGACACTACCTCAGAATAAAGGGTTGTGAAAAGGTTTTCCAATCAAATGGACCTAAGAAACGAGCAGGAATAGCTATCCTAATATCTAACAAAATTGATCTCAAGCTAAAGTCAATCAGAAAAGATGGAGGACACTACATTCATACCAGGAACAGTTCATCAAGATGCTGTCTGAATATTGAACATCTATACCCCCAATAAAAGAGAACCCAGATTGTAAAAAAAAAATACTAAAACTTAAATCACAAATCAAACCCCACACACTAATAGGAGGAGACTTCAACACTCCACTCTCACCAATGGACAGGTTAACCAGGTAGAAACTTAACAGAGAAATAAAAAAAAACTAACAGATGTAATGAATAAAATGACCTTAACAGACATCTATAGAACATTCCACCACAAAACAAAAGAATATGCCTTTTTCTCAGCACCTCATGGATCCTTCTGTAAAACTGATCGCATACTCAGTAACAAACAACCACAGATACAAAATACAAAATCAAACAAACAAACAAACAAACAAAAACAAAAAAGAAACAAAATGAAACAACAACAATAAAAAAGAAACCCTATGTCTTATCGGACCAACAGGGATAAAATTTAGAATTTAACAACAGTACTACTCTCAGAAAGCCTACAAACTCAAGGAAATTGAACAGTCAACTACTGAACCTCCCATGGATCAAGGAAGAAATAAAGAAATTAAAGTCTTCCTTGAATTCAACAAAAAGTTAGGCACAAAATGTCCAAAACTATTGGACACTATGAAAGCAGTGCTAAGAGGAAAGTTCATAGCCTTCCAAGGCTCTAGCCCACATAAAGAAAATGGAGAAACCTCACATTAGTGACTTAACAGGACACCTGAAAGTTCTAGAACAAAAAGAAGCAAACTCACCCAGGAGGAGTAGAAGACAGGAAATAATCAAATTGATTGCTGAAGTTAACAAAATAGAAACAAAGAAAACAATACAAAGAATCAATGAAACAAAGAGCAGGTTCCTAAAGAAAATCAACAAATTGACAAAGCCTTATTCGAACTAATCAAAAGGCAGAGAAAGAGAGCACTCAAATTAACAAAATCAGAAATGAAAAGGGGGACATAACAACAAACACTGAGGAAATACAGGTCATTAGTTCACAGTACAAAAACATCTACTCCATAAAATTGGAAAATGTAGAAAGAAATGAACAATTTTTTAGATAGATACCATATATCACATTAAATCAAGAACAGGTGAGCAGTTTAAATAAACCTATAAGCTGCAAGGAAATAGAAGCTGTCATCAAAATTTTCTCAACCAAAAAATTCCAAGACCAGATAAACTTAAATGGTTAAGTAGAGAATTCTAGCAGAACTTCCAAGATGAGCTAATACCTACACTCCTCGATGTATTCCAAATAATTGAAACAGAAGGGACATTGTCAAACTATTGTTTTGAGGCTCCAATTACCACGATACCAAAACCACACAAAGACTCAACCAAGAAAAAAAATTAAAGACCAACCTCTCTCATAAACATGGATTTAAAAATACTCAATAAAAAACTGGAAAACTGAATGCAAGAACACATCAAAACATCATCCACCATGATCAAGTTGGCTTCATTCCAGATATGAGGGGCTAGTTCAACATACAAAAATCTACCAATGTAATTTATTATATAAATAAACTGAAAGAAAAAACCATATGATCATTTAATTAGATGCTGAAAAATCATTTGAAAAAATGTAACACCTGTTAATGATAAAGGTTTTGCTGAAAAAGCATTTGACAAAATACAATACCCCTTTATGATAAAGGTCTTGGAGAGATCGGGGATACAAGGAACATATCTAAATATGATAAAAGCAATATACAGCAAGCCGACAGCGAACATCAAATTAAATGGAGAGAAATTCAAAACGATTCCACTAAAATCAGGAACAAGACAAGGCTGTTCAGTCTCACCATATCTCTTCAACATAGTTCTTAAGTTTTAGTAATAATAATAAGACAACAAAAGGAGCTCAAGGGAATTCAAATTGGAAAGGAAGAAGTCAAATATTTATTATTTGCAGATTATATGATAGTGTACATAAATGACTACAAAAGCTCTACCAGAGAACTCCTATAGCTGATAAATACCTTCAGCGATGTGGCAAGAAACAAGATCAACTCAAAAAAAATTAGTATCTCTCCTATACACAAATGATAAAGAAGCTGAGAGGGAAATCAGAGAAACATTACCATTCACAATAGCCAAAAACAACATAAAATATCTTGGGGCAATGCTAACCAAAGAAGTGAAGGACCTATTTTACAAGAACTTTAAGCCTTTAAAGAAAGAAATTGAAGAAGATGTCAGAAAATGGTAAGATCTCCCATGCTTTTGGATAGGAAGGATTAACATAGTAAAATTGACAATCCTACCAAAAGCATTCTATAGATTCAATGCAGTCTCCTTCAAAATCCCAACATAATTCTTCGCAGACCTTGAAAGAACAATAATCAACTTCATATGAAAAACCCAGGATAGCCAAAACAATCCTGTAGAATAAGGAAACTTCTGGATCCATCACTACCTCTGAAACCAGGCTCTATTACAGAACTACAGTAATGAAAATAGCTTGGTACTGGCATAAAAACAGAAAGGTTGACAAATGTAATCAAATTGAATAACCGGATATTAATCCAACTCATTTTTGACAAAGAAGATAAAATTATACAATGAAATAATGGAAGTATCTTCAACAAATGTTGCAGGCATAGCAGTATATCAACATGTAGAAGAATGAAAATAGATCCATATCTTTCCCCATGCACAAAACTCGAGTCCAAATGTATTAAAGACCTCAATATAAACCTAATCACATTGAGCCTGATAGAAGAGAAAGTGGGAAGTAGTCTTCAATGCATGAGCACAAGAGACCACTTCCTAAATATAACCCCAGTAGCACAGACACTAAGAGCAACAAAAAATAAATGATACCTTCTGAAACTGAAAAGCTTCTGTAAATAAAAGGACACAGTCAATAAGACAGAAAGGCAGCCTATTGGATGGGAAATGATCTTTACCAACCTCACATCAGACAAAGAACTGATCTCCAAAGTATATAAAGAATTCAAGAAATTAGACATTAAAATTCTAAATAACCCAATTTAAAAAAAATGGGGTACTGAACTAAACAGAGAATTCTCAATGGAAGAATCTCAAATGACCAAAAGATGCACAAGGAAATGTTCAACATCCTTAGCCATCAGGGAAATGCAACTCAAAATAACTTTGAGATACCATCTTATACCTGTCAGCACGGCTAAGATCAAAAACACTAATAATAGCTTATGTTGTGAAGGATGGGAACACTCATCCATTGCTGATTGGAATGCAAACTTGTACAGCCACTTTGAAAATCAGTATTGAAGTTTCTCAGAAAATTGGGAATCAACCTACCTCAGGATCCAGCAATACCACTCTTGGGCATATACTCAAAATTTTCAATAATACTACAAAGAATTTGTTGAACTATGTTCATAGCAACATTATTTGTAATAGCCAGAACCTGGAAACAACCTAGATGCCCCTCAGTTGAAGAATGGATAAAGAAAATATGGTTCATTGACAAATTAGAGCACTACTCAGCGGTAAAAAAAAAATGACATCTTGAATTTTGCATGCAAATTGATGTACTTAGAAAACACTATCCTGAGTGAGGTAACCCAGATACAAAAAGATGAATAAGGTATGTACTCACTCATAAGTGGATAGTAGCTATAAACAAAGGACATTGAGCCTAGTTCATTATGCTAGAGAAGTTAAATAACAAGATGAACCCAAAGAAAAACATATATATATATCTCCACATGTAAATTGGAAATGGACAAGATTGCCTGACAAAAATTGAAAGTATGAGGGCAGGAGGAGAAGAGAGGGTAGAAGGGGAAGAGGAGGGGAGAGGAGGTGAGAAGGGGAGGAATGAGAAGAACTTGAGAACTTGAGGGGATGGGATAATTGAGATGAAGGAAGGACAGAGATGAAAGCAAGAAAAGAGATATCTTGATTGAGGGAGCCATTATAAGGTTAACAGAAACCTCGCTCTAGAGAAATTCCCAGGAATCCACAAGGATGACCCTGCCTAAGACCCTAAGCAATAGAGCAGAGGGGTCCCGATCTTGATTTGCCCTGTTGTCAGAATGATGATTATCTTAACTATCACCATAGAAACTTTGTCCAACAACAGATGGAAACAGGCAGAGACCCACATCGGAGCACTGGAGAAGGAATGAGAATATGTGCAAAGAGATCAAGACCATGAAGCGTTCATTCACTGAAACAGTTTTCCTGAGCTAATGGCAGCTCACCAACTGGACTGGGAAAGAACAAGCATAGGACAAAACTAGTAACTTTGCATGTGGTTGACGTTGCATGACTTGGCCAGACTGAGGGGCCACTGGGAGTGGCACCAGGATTTATCTCTATCGGCGAATCAATCCCACACCAGTTATGTTTTAAGGGGTTATTTATTTTGGGGGGTAAAACTTACATACACCATAAACCGTCAGGAAGGGAGCCTAGTCGCAGGAGCCAGGAGCAGGAGCCAGGAGCAAGCACCGGAACCAAGAGCCGGAACCAAGAGAGCCTGATCCGGATCTGCTTCTCTTTTTAAAAGAGAAATATACCACGCCCCAGTGGGCTGGTATTTCAGCAGCTATTGGCTGATGGAGTGGAAGTCGCTCCCCGCTGCACTGTCGGCTCGTATTTCAGCGACTATTGGTTGAGGCAGCGGAAGTTACTCCCACAACACCTCCCCCTTTTGTTTAAGTAAGAGAGTTCTAAGCCTACTATGAAATTATATACAGTAATTACAAACCTACACAATTATATACAATAAATACAAATATCCTATTCTAACTAGCTTAAGTCTTGTATAAGAAATAACTTGGCCACGTCATGAAAAGAAAGTAACTACGTTTATATAATCTTCAATCCCATCAAAGATCTGAGAAGGGAAATAATGTTACCTGAGTAATTAGGAAGTGCAATCAAACTTCCAGAACATGTAACAAATCACATAGACAACTGGCTACCTGGGCAAACACCCAAAATCACGTTTGCAGTGTTGAAGCAACCAACTTTGGCTAAGGCCTAACGTAACTGACATACCATTTTCAAAGGCAAGGAACTTTTCAAAACTATCTTATCCTGTCTTGGCAGGATATGACAGTCCTGTTTTATCCATTTACGGATACTCTGTAACTCTGTCAGTAGTTGAGATATGGGCATTTCTTTACCCAAAGGCCAGTTCTGCAAAGAAGAAAGGCTCCAGGTGGAGTATCTTTGGTGCTCAACATTCTCTCGGGAATAGATCAGTGTTGCCAGGAGCGATTGTATCTCCCTACCACAGAACTCTGAGTTAGATTAAAGGCCATTTTCTACAGCTCTTTGAAGAGGTTGAAGATTATCTATCTATACTGAATATAATGTCTATGTATCTAAAGAACCTGATTAGTCTAATTATAAATGACAAACTTAGATGACTATTGATCTATATTATTCTCAATATCTATCTAACTTAAAGACTGAAATAGTAAACAACTGTGCAATAAATGGGGACAATATGACCTCCAAATATAAACAATGTGCAAGTATACATTGCAATATGGTAAATATATATATCAATACATAAACAATATATAAGTATCTTAATCAGAGGTAGAAGTGTACAATGCAATATGGTAAAACATACATATATCAATACAATATATATATATATGTCAATACATAAAAATGTTTTAAACAGAGGTAGAAGCATGCATGCATAAAATAGTCAACATAATTTAAGTTTGTATCAATATATAAGAATCAATACCAATACATTTGTCAAAAACAATAACTCACAAGTACAAAGCTATTATCCCATAATCCAATTATCCCTCTTTTTTTTTTTAGGATTCCTGCACTTATAAAATTCCTCCCCCAACCCTCAACCCTATACTAATTATAACCAACCCCTAAATGATGTCCCTAAACCCAAGGACAAACTTTACTGGGAGAGGAGATGTCGTTCTCTAGAATTACTTCCAGCTGTCATGGGGGTGACGTTCTTTCTGGGGGATCCTGTGAAAGCAAAACGATGGTTAAATTTCAAGATCAATGTCTTTTAAAATTGCAAATAGTCTCTGAGTATTTTGCGGAGGACTGGCCAGAATGTTATACAAGATGTGCATCATTTCAGCTAACCACGTTGGAATCGTCTTGTGCAGCTGGTACTCAAAACAGGTCTTGTAGTAGCACTATCAGTATCATGATGTCATATCAACCAGGTGGAGTTGTTGTTATGGGGCCCCATCTTCTTCCTGGAAACTTCAAATGTCACTGCAGGAAAAACTTATTGTTCATTGTGGAAAACTTAAACATTAATCATATATATTAATCATATATTAATATCATATATTATATGATTATAATAATATACAATCATATATTAATCATATAGACATATACAGACATACATATATTCAATAAAAGACATGATAGATATATTTAATGAAAGGTATGATAGATATGAAGAAAAGTAAAGATGTTTTCTAAACTCATATTCCTTTCTGTCCCATATCATGGCTCTTGACATGAGACAGAAACTCCAGAAACTCTGGGTTTTTCTTTTAACAACAGGCTTGGAATTAGAGAGGGACTGAGCCAGAGTCCAACTCTAAAACCAGCTCTATAAATTTAGAAATATGATTTAGTATATTTTACTTACAGAACCTATTCAGTTTTCTTGATAGCCCTTATTGGGCCATTATTTTCCATCTGTCAGTATTCAGATATCCAGGGTCCCTTGAACTTTTCAAAAATCAGTGTTTTCCTGTGGAGATAAGAACAGAACCCTGCCCCCATTCTATATGTTTTTCTTACCAACTGTATGAATATCATCATTGTGGATGAGCTGTCATTTCTCCTTTCCAAGAGGTTTCTCCTCTTCAAATCGAACCTTTATTAATTTTGATGGTATCCACAATTTTTCTTCTCCTGTGGAAACAGGAGCAAAACCCCTTCCCCAACGTAGCACATCTCCTGGCCTCCATTGAGAGGTCAGCACGTCTTTGAAATAAACAGGTTGGTTTAGTTCAGAAGTTTTTTCCATTATCCAATGCCTCTCTGCTGCTGTTGTTCCTTTCTCATTAGCATTAAGAAAATTCAAGGTTAATAAAGCATTATGCAATCTATTTCTGGGGGTATCTTTCGTCCCTTTCTGTTTGTTTAGCATATCCTTTATAGTACGATTTGATCTTTCTATAACTGCTTGACCTGTAGGATTGTATGGTATACCTGTAACATGCTTAATATTATAATAAGCAAAAAATCGTTTCATTTTCCTAGATACATAAGCTGGACCATTATCTGTTTTTATTTGTGCAGGTATACCCATAATGGCCATAACTTCTAATAAATGTGTGCTTACTGAGTCAGCTTTTTCTGAGCTTAAAGCGGTTGCCCACTGAAAGCCTGAATAAGTGTCAATGGTGTGATGTACATATTTTAAGTTGCCAAATTCTGGAAAGTGAAACACATCCATCTGCCAAATTTCATTCCTTTTAATATCCTTTGGATTAGTCCCTGCAGGCAATGGTGTTTGGTTATAAAAAGAGCAAGTAGGGCATTTCTTTACAATCTCCTTAGCTTGTTGCCATGTAATAGAAAACTCTTTTTTCAAGCCTTTGCTATTGACATGATGTTTTTTATGAAATTCAGATGCCTCCAGCACACTACCAATCAATAAGTGATCAATATCTGCATTACCTTGTGCTAGAGGACCTGGCAGACCTGTATGGGATCGGATATGCGTTATATACATAGGGCAGAGCCTGTTTCTGATCATGTCTTGTACCTGGATAAACAATGAGGTCAGTTCTGTATCATCAGGTATAAATTCAGCAGTTTCAATATGCAAAATAACTCTTTCTGCATACTGTGAGTCAGTAATTATATTAAGAGGTTCTTTAAAATCCCTAAGCACCATAAGGATGGCATATAATTCTGCCTTCTGGACAGAATCATAAGGACTTTGTTCCACTTTACTCAATTCTTATGATTTGTAACCTGCTTTCCCTGATTTATTAGCATCAGTATAAAATGTATGGGCTCCAGTTATTGGAGCATCACGGACAATTCGAGGGAGGATCCAAGAAGTTCTCTTTATAAAGTTAAGTCTCTTGCTTTTTGGGTAATTGTTAATGATTTCTCCAAAAAAATTAGCACAAGCTCTTTGCCATGGTTCATTGTCTTCCCACAACTTTTTTATCTCATCAGCAGTGAAAGGCACTAAAATTTCTGCTGGGTCTATACCTGCTAATTGACGAAGTCTCAATTTTCCTTTTATAATCAATTCAGAGACTTTTTCCACATAAGTTTTTAACTTTTTACTTGGCTTGTGTGGTAAGAAGATCCATTCTAAAATAGTATCTTCCCTCTGCATTAAAATTCCTGTAGGAGAAATTCTGGAAGGTAATATAACTAGAATGCAACTAAGATTTGGATCCACCCTATCTACATGTGCCTCCTGTAATTTTTCCTCAACCATCATCAGTTCCTTTTCTGCTTCAGCTGTTAACTCTCTGGGACTATTCAAATCTTTGTCACCATCTAAGGTTTTGTTTAAATGAATTATTAGATCAGGTGTTATCCCAACAGCTGGTCGTAGACTGGAATTGTCTCCCAATAATCTTTGAAAGTCATTAAGAGTTCGTAACCAGTCTCTCCTGATTTGTGCCTTTTGAGTCTTAATTCTTTGTAAGCCTATTTTATAACCTAAATAATTAACAGAGTCTCCTCTCTGAATTTTTTCAGGAGCAATTTGCAATCCCCATTTAGGTAATACTAGTTTTACTTCTTCAAACAGCCTTTCTAAGGTATCTTTGTTTTGATCAGATATCAGGATATCATCCATATAGTGGTATATTATGGACTTAGGAAATTGTTTGCGTATAATTTTCAATGGTTGGCTTACAAAATATTGGCATAGGGTGGGAGAGTTCAACATTCCCTGTGGGAGGACGGTCCACTGGTACCCCCTTGCAGGCTGAGAGTTATTATAGGTAGACACTGTGAAGTCAAACTTTTCTCTATCTTTTTCTTGTAATGGTATAGTGAAGAAACAATCTTTCAGATCAATAACTATAAGAGGCCATCCCTTTGGTAACAGGGAGGGCAGAGGAATTCCAGATTGCAGAGGGCCCATAGGTTGAATAACCTTGTTGATAGCTCTAAGATCTGTCACCATTCTCCATTTACCAGATTTTTTCTTAACAACAAACACAGGAGAGTTCCAAGGGCTGGTAGATTCTTCTATATGTCCAGCATCTAATTGCTCTTGTACCAGCTGTTCCAAAGCCTGTAACTTTTCCTCAGCTAAAGGCCACTGTTTAGTCCATATTGGTTTCTCAGTCAACCATTGTAGAGGCATGGCTGTTGGTACTCCTGCGCACACCACCGAAGAGGCAGCATGTAACTTGCCCAGCTGAGAAAGGTACGGAGCCATTATGGCTAACATAGATAAGAATAATGGGTTAACATAAGTTATAAGAGTTAACAAGAAGCCTGACCTAATGGGCCAATCAGTTTACAATCTTATGGAGTCCCGTATGTGATTTTCTTTGGGGTTTGCCGGCTGGGGGGTACTGGGCAGGACGGAAACCCCGACAAGTCGGCCCCCTCATGTTACATATGGCAGCCACGTGGATAACTGAATCCACAGAAAGCCTGAGAAAGCTTGAGAAAGAATAGAGTAAAGCATGTTTTCTTGGTAGCAGCAATTTCTCGGATCTGCTCTGCTTGCTAGAGGCAAGCAAATGCTCTCATCTAAGAGAGGCTTCCTGACTCAGCTTTAGCTGCAAAACTTTGTAGCTCATTAAGAGGTCCTGCCATGAAACACTTAAACGGTGTTAGTGAAAAACTGAATGCATGCTTTTCAGTTTCAGCCATAGCAGGAAAAAAAGCTGCACTGTTTTAAAATGCCGTCTTTCTGGGCTGCCCTGCCAGGGCAATCTCTGATTCTTTCAGGCAGGCAGTCCGACTGAGTGTGGTCTGTGAGCAGAATGCTCCAGCTTACTTGCTAGCAAGGACCTTGAAATGCCATAGAGTTGTGGCAACAAAAATGGCTACAGCCAGTACCTCCAGCAGAGGCTGGAAAGCTAAGGATCTAGCCGTCAAAGCCACGGCTTTCCGTATTGTTTTGTAAATTAAAGGCTCATGTGGTCAGAAAAAGAGAGATATACAGTAAAGAGAGATTCAAAGGCGAAGAAAACCTCTAAATGGTTTATGGTGTGTTAAAAATAAATGCAGGATAAAAGTTAAAGTTCTTAAAGTAAAAAGAGAGGAGTTGGGTGTGGTGTTACACAACTTTAATCCCAGTGCCTGGGAGGCAGAAGTACGTTGACCTCTGAGACTTTAAGGGGCAGAGGTAGTTGACCTCTGTGACTTCAAGGTGTGGTAGCACACACCTTTAATCCCAATGCCTGGGAGGCAGAGACAGACAGATCTCTGAGTTCAAGGTGTGGTAGCAAATACCTTTAGCCCCAGCACTGGGGAGGCAGAGACAGGAGGACCTCTGTGAGTTCAAGGACAGCCTGGTCTACAGAATTATTCCAGGACAAAGATATATACAGAGAACCTGTCTCAAAAAAAACCAAAAGTTAAAAGTAAAAATAAAAGAAATAGAGGTTGAAATAAAGCCACATAAAGATGGAAAATACACAGAGAATCTTGATACTGTATGCTATTATGCTCTCTTTCAATTGTTTGAATGCTGAGGAAGGAGAAACAGCTGCTAAAAGACTTTTGTTTATAAATGATACTGAACTAACCCAAGATAGGTATTTTGAAAATACCTTGGCTTCAAAACTGAAGTCAAAAGGTATGCTACTTTGGAGAAGAGATTTTGCTTTTGTTTCCACAGAAAAGGAGAGGCTCTGGATTTATTCAGAGTTAAGAAAAATCACCTTTGACCAAGAGAGGCCACCTGAAAAATCTCCGACAGGAATAGATGGCCCAGATGTCTGAGTTCTTCATCCAGAACAGGTTCAAGACTGCTGCCTGAGATGATCAAGACTCACAGGATACTCCAGTCAGGACTTGATGATAACTCTAAATTTTCTTTAGGTCCCCATAAGATTATCGGAAACCCCAACAAGCTGGCCCTCATGCTACATATCTCTACTGCATGTACTGACTTTTAAAGATCCCCTTCTCTTTGGATGTATACCTTGCTCAGTCTAGATATAGTAGGGAGGACCTTGGAACTTCTGCAAAGCAATGTGCCTTACCCTGTTTTAGGATTAGATGGGGTGGGGTTGGAGGGTGTGTAGAGGGAATGGGAAGAGGGAAGGGAGTGGGAATTTGGATTTTTATTCTTTTAAAAATCTAATGAATTAAAAAAAATCTAGAGGTTAAATAATTACTATTTTAAAAACTGTACAAGTTGCTTCCACAGGAACTAATATACCATACTGGGACTGTGGTCAAATGGAGCATTTCTGGATATTTCATCATGAGTGATTTGTTGATGACATCCCAATGATGTGGTAGTTGGTTATACAATAACCTAAATCTGATACCAACAGAGAATTGTTAGATGAAGTAACTATAATTGATATTTATGTTAAAGAACATGCTAGATTAATTTATATAATGGAAATTAAAGAAATATCTCCTAGCCGAAGAGAAAGAAAGCAATGAATGCTTTAACAGGGGCAATATTTTCTTAGAAAAAATGAAATTAGATCCCCATAGACAATAACATTTCTTAACAGGGAAAATGAAGCAAGTTGAAAATGAAAGTTTCCAAACTTTACAAAAGTAAAACCTAATTTTATAATATTTTGCTATAATATACTAAAATTTTTATTTTGTACACTGAAGTAATCTCTTTCATCAATCAATCTAATATCCCACCTTACGCAAAACAGAAAAATAAAATAAAAATACAACTTGTTCTTCTCCTCTTATTTTTATTCATTAAACAAATGTCACACAAAGAAATAATCCATTTCTTCAAGAATTACCAGCTAACATTTTCTGTTTATATGTTCTATAAAATTCACATTAGGAGTTAGTATATAATCATGCAGATAGGAAAGAATCAGGGATTGTCTGTTTGTTTTTAAAATTAAAAACAATTTTAACAATGTGGTATTTATTATTCCTCCCTTCCTATATGAACAATGAAGAGTCAATCACTGGTATCACTATTGAGTTTGAATCAGACAAGGAATGTATTTTATGAGAAAAATCTACTGAGGAGGGTCTCAAGCATACCATATTAGTTTATATTTACCAGCCATTATGCTCAAAGGTAATACTTTACTAATTGATGTGAATTGTCACATTAAAGCAAACCACTTAGAAAAATTTTTATTGGATTATAATCAATTTAAGGATCACATTTTTCTAACTTAAAAACTTTTACTGAATGTTAAAGGTAAAAGAAAAGGTGGAAGTTAAGAGAGTTGCACAAAGTGAAAGACCTATTTGACAAGAACTTTAAGCCTTTGAAAAGAGAAATTGAGGAGGATACCAGAAAATGGAAAGACCTCCCCTGCTCTTGGATTGGGAGAATCAACATAGTAAAAATGGCAATTCTACCAAAAGCAATCTATAGATTCAATGCAATCCCCATCAAAATCCCATCAAACTTCTTCACAGACCTTGAGAGAACAATCATCAAGGTTATATGGCAAAACAAAAAACCCAGGAAAGCCGAAACAATCTTATACAATAAAGGAACTTCTGGAGGCATTACTATCCCTGACTTCAAACTCTATTACAGAGCTACAGTACTGAAAACAGCTTGGTATTGGCATAAGAACAGAGAAGTCTACCTATGGAATCGAACAGAAGACCTGAATACTAACCCTCAAACCTATGAACACCTAATTTTCAACAAGGGAGCTGAAGGTATACAATGGAAGAAGGAAAGCATCTTTAACAAATGGTGCTGGCATAACTGGATATCAACCTGTAGAAGAATGAAAATAGATCCATATCTATCACCATGCACAAAACTCAAGTCCAAATGGATTAAACACATCAACATCAATCTGTCCACTTTGAACCTGATAGAAGAGAAAGTGGGAAGTAGTTTACAAGATATAGGCACAGGAGGCCACTTCCTAAGTAGGACCCCAGTAGCACAGACAATAAGAGAAATAATGAATAAATGGGACCTGCTGAAACTGAGAAGATTCTGTAAAGCGAAGGACACTGTCAGTAAGACAAAAAGGCTGCCTTCTGACTGGGAGAAGATCTTCACCAACCCCTCATCAGACAAAGGTCTGATCTCCAGAATATACAAAGAACTCAAGAAACTAGACACTAAAACTCTAATTAACCCAATTAAAAAATGGGGGTACTGATCTGAACAGAGAATTCACAACAGATGAACTTCGAATGGCCAGAAGACACTTAAGGTCATGCTCAACCTCCTTAGCGATCAGGGAAATGCAAATCAAAACCACTTTGAGGTACCATCTTACACCTGTCAGAATAGGTAAAGTCAAAAACACCAATGATAGCCTATGCTGGAGAGGATGTGGAGTGAGGGGAACACTCATCCATTGTTGGTGGGAATGCAAACTGGTGCAGCCACTATGGAAATCAGTGTGGTGGTTTCTCAGGAAACTGGGAGTCAACCTCCCTCAGGACCCAGCAATTCCACTCTTGGGAATATACCCAAGAGATGCCCTATCATACTACAAAAGTATTTGTTCAACTATGTTCATAGCAGCACTATTTGTAATAGTCAGAACCTGGAAACAACCTAGGTGCCCCTCAATAGAAGAATGGTTAAAGAAGGTGTGGAACATATATACATTAGAGTTTTACTCAGCGGTAAAGAACAATGAAATCTTGAATTTTGCATGCAAATGGATGGAAATAGAAAACGCTTTACTGAGTGAGGTAACCCAGACCCAAAAAGAGGAATATGTTATGTACTCACTCATAAGTGGATTCTAGCTATAGTGAAAGGTCTTTGGGTCTATAATTTGTTATCCTAGAGAAGCTAGATAAGAAGGTGAACCTGAAGAAAATGTATATACTTATCCTCCTGGATAATAGAACTAGGCAAGATTGCCAAGCAAAGTCGGGTGCATGGGGGGTGGGGGGTGGAAGTAAGGGAAGATGTTTAGGGAGAGGGGAGAGGGCGAGAATTGGGGATGGCTTGGGGGAATGGGAGGGGGGAGGGAGGAAGGATGGTTATGGGAGCAGGGAAGTTTATATCGCAACTAAGAGAGCCATTCTAGGGTTTGCAAGAGACTTGATTCTTGAGGGGTTCCCAGTAAAAATTAAATAAAAAAAATAAATAAATAAAAAGAAAAATCAAAAAAAAGGAAAAGAAAACGCTTTACTGAGTCAAGTAAGCCAGACCCAAAAAGAGGAATAAGGTATGTATTCACTCATAAGTGGATTCTAGCCATAACTAAAGGTCTTTGAGCCGATTATTTGTGATCCGAGAGAAGCTAAATAAGAAGGTGAACCTGAAGAAAATTCAGGTAGTTTTCCTCCTGGAGATTGGAAATAGAGAAGAGTTCCAGGTAACCAAGGGTGCATGGGGTGTTGGGAGGGTAGTTGGAAGGGGAGGAGTTTAGAGAGAAGGGGGCAGGGGAGGAATGGGAAATGCTAGGGGGACTGGGAGGGGGGAGGGAGGAAGGATAGATATGGGTTCAGGGAAGAATATATCTCAACTATGGAAGTCAGTTTAGGGTTTACTAGAGACTTGACTGTAAATGGGATCCCAGGTCCAAGGAGAGATCCCCAGATTGTACTCTGGACAGAGGAGAGGGTGCCTGAACTGACCTTGGCCCATAACCATACTAATGAATATTTTGCTTATCACCATAGATCCTTCATCTGGCAATAGATGGAGATAGAGACGGGGACCCACGTTGGAACACTGGACTTAACTCCCTAGGTCCAACCAAGAAGCAGAAGGAAGAAGAACGTGAGCAGGGATGGCAAGATCAGAGGGAACCTTCATCCGGCGATGGATGGCAATGCAGACGGAGACCCACATTGAAGCACCGGACTGAGCCCCTCAAGGTCCAAAGGAGGAGCAGAAGGAGGAAGAACATGGAAAAGGAAATCAGAACCGCAAGGGGAACGATCACCCACTGATACAAGGCGACTGATCTAATGAGAGTTCACCAACGCCAGTTGACTGGGACTGAAGGAGCGCTTGATCCAACCAGGTTCTCTGGAGGAGGCTGGATTCTCTGAATGTGGCTGGCAGGAAGTCTTTCTAAAAAGCCATTGACAATGACTCTGGGACTTGTTTCCTCTGCATATTCTGGATTTTTGGGCATCCAGTTTGATTGGATACTCACCTTCCTGGTCCTGGAGGGAGCGGGGAGGAACTTGAACTACACACAGGGCAGGAAACCCTGCCTGCTCTTAGGGATGAAGAGGGAAGAGGAGAGGGAGTGGGGGGAGTGGGAGGGTGTTGGGAGGAGGGGCGAAAATGGAAACTTTTATATTTTAATAAACTTAAAAAAAATAAAAAAAGAGAGTTGCACAAGCATGCTGTTCTCAATATAAGAAAGTAGCTAAAATTATCAGAGTTCTTGGAATTTGATCTGGATGAGCCATGAAGAGTAACTAACTGCATGAAGACTTCTTGATTTTCAGAAACTAAAATGTTATCTAAATATATACTTTATTTATATTAGCCACTCTTTGGTTATTTAACCATTATTAATTTTGTGATTATTTATGTTTAGTGCAAAGAAGTAAAAATTTAGTATATATTCATTTGAACACTGATACTGAGATTATTACTACTAGTGGGTTTGTTTGGTTAGTTTGGGAGTTTTTTTTTATTTGCTTTGTTTTTTGTTTGTTTGTTTTTTTGTTTTTCAAGATGGGTTTTTTTTTTTATGTGTGTAACAGTCCTGGTTATCTTTGTACTTGCTTTGTAGATATGGAATTCACAGAGATCCCCCTGCCTCTGCCTCCTGAGTGCTGGGATTGAAGGCATGCTCCTCCCCTGCCAGGCCTTCTGTTTTTTATTTTGTTTTGTTTTTGTTTTTTTTTTTTTATTGTTTATAAATGTTTATTTTCATTTAAAGGGGGTATGATATAAAAATGAATACTTTTTAATGGTATGGATTTTTCTTTTTTTTTTTTTTAGTAAATTTTATTAAATTATAAAAGTTTCCATTTCCACCCCCCCTCCCAACACCCTCCCACTCCCCCTACTCCCCCTCCTCCTCCCTCTTCGTCTCCCAGGGCGGTCAGGGTTTCCTGCCCTGTGGGAAGTTCCAGTTCCTTCCCCCTCCCTCCAGGTCCAGGAAGGTGAGTGTCCAAACAGACTGGATCCCCAAAATCCATTATATGTAGAGGAAACAGGTCCCAGTGTCATAGTCAATGGCTTTTCAGAAAGACTTCGGGTCAGCCACAGTCAGAGAATCCGGCCAAATTCGGAGAGTCTGGTTAGATCACGTCCTCTTTCAGTCCCAGTCCAACTGGCCTTGGTAAACTCTCATCAGATCCGTTCCCTTGTATCAGTGGGTGATGGCATCCCTCGCAGTACTGACTTCGTTTTTCATGTTCTTCCTCCTTCTGCTCCTCATTTGGACCTCGGGGGGCTCAGTCCCGTGCTGCAATGTGGGTTTCCGACTGTATCGCCATCCTTCGTCAGATGCAGGATCTATGGTGATAAGCAAAATATACATCAGTATGGACATGGGCCACGGCCGATTCAGGCACCCACTCCTCTGTCCAGAGAGCAATCTGGGGGATCTCTCCTTGGACCTGGGATCCCATATATACTCAAGTCTCCTGTAAACCCTAAAATGGGTCCCTTAGTTGAAATATAATCTTCCCTGATCCCTTGTTCATCCTTCCTCACTCCCCCCCATCCCAGGCCACCAAGCTTTCCCCTTTCTTCCCCTACTCCCTTCTCTCTAACCTTCTCCCCTTCCATCGACCCTCCCTCCCCCCCATGCACCCGAGGTTACCTGGGACTCTTGTCTATTTCCTACCTCCTGGTGGATAGCTAAATAATCTTCGTCAGGTTCATCTTCTTATTTAGCTTCTCTAGGATCACGAATAATAGGCTCAAAGACCATTAATTATGGTTAGAATCCACTTATGAGTGAATACATACCGTGTTCCTCTTTTTGGGACTGGCTTACCTCACTCAGTAAAGCGTTTTCTATTTCCATCCATTTGCATGCAAAATTCAAGATGTCATTGTTTTTTACCGCTGAGTAAAACTCTAATGTGTATATGTTCCACACCTTTTTTAACCATTCTTCTATTGAGGGGCACCTAGGCTGTTTCCAGGTTCTGGCTATTACAAATAGTGCTGCTATGAACATAGTAGAACAAATGCTTTTGTAGTATGATCGGGAATCTTTAGGGTATATTCCCAAGAGTGGAATTGCTGGGTCCTGAGGGAGGTTGACTCCCAGTTTCCTGAGAAACCGCCACACTGATTTCCACAGTGGCTGCACGAGTTTGCATTCCCACCAACAATGGATGAGTGTTCCCCTCACCCCACATCCTCTCCAGCATAGGATATCATTGGTGTTTTTGACTTTAGCTATTCTGACAGGTGTAAGATGGTATCTCAAAGTGGTTTTGATTTGCATTTCCCTGATCGCTAAGGAGGTTGAGCATGACCTTAAGAGTCTTCTGGCCATTCGAAGTTCATCTGTTGTGAATTCTCTGTTAAGTTCAGTACCCCATTTTTTAATTGGGTTAATTAGAGTTTTAGTGCCTAGTTTCTTGAGTTCTTTGTATATTTTGGAGATCAGACCTTTGTCTGATGAGGGGTTGGTGAAGATCTTCTCCCAGTCAGAAGGCAGCCTTTTTGTCCTACTGACAGTGTCCTTTGCTTTACAGAAGCTTCCCAGTTTCAGTAGATCCCATTTATTCATTGTTTCTCTTATTGTCTGTGCTGCTGGGGTCCTGCTTAGGAAGAGGCCTCCTGTGCCTAAATCTTGTAGACTACTTCCCACTTTCTCTTCTATCAGGTTCAAAGTGGACGGATTAATGTTGATGTCTTTAATCCATTTGGACTTGATTTTTGTGCATGGTGATAGATATGGATCTACTTTCATTTTTTTATAGGTTGACATCCAGTTATGCCAGCAAAATTTGTTAAAGATGCTGTCCTTCTTCCATTGTATACCTTTAGCTCCCTTGTCGAAAATTAGGTGTTCATAAGTTTGTGGGTTAATATCTGGG
This sequence comes from Myodes glareolus, assembly GCF_982192425.1. Classification (NCBI taxonomy): domain Eukaryota; kingdom Metazoa; phylum Chordata; class Mammalia; order Rodentia; family Cricetidae; genus Myodes; species Myodes glareolus. Next base: position 10,287,874 of record NC_142053.1, on the reverse strand, counting down.
TCTTCTATTCGATTCCATAGGTCGACTTCTCTGTTCTTATGCCAATACCAAGCTGTTTTCAATACTGTAGCTCTATAATAGAGTTTGAAGTCAGGGATGGTAATGCCTCCAGAAGTTCTTTTATTATATAAGATTGTTTTGGCTATCCTGGGTTTTTTGTTTTGCCATATAACCTTGATGATTGTTCTCTCAAGGTCTGTGAAGAAGTTTGATGGGATTTTGATGGGGATTGCATTGAATCTATAGATTGCTTTTGGTAGAATTGCCATTTTTACTATGTTGATTCTCCCAATCCAAGAGCAGGGGAGGTCTTTCCATTTTCTGGTATCCTCCTCAATTTCTTTCTTCAAAGACTTAAAGTTTTTGTCAAATAGGTCTTTCACTTCCTTGGTTAGAGTAACCCCAAGATATTTTATGCTATTTGTGGCTATCATGAAAGGTGATGTTTCTCTGATTTCCCTCTCTGCTTCTTTATCCTTTGTGTATAGGAGGGCCACTGATTTTTTGGAGTTGATCTTGTATCCTGCCACGTTACTAAAGGTGTTTATCAGCTGTAGGAGTTCTTTGGTAGAGTTTTTGGGGTCACTTATGTAAACTATCATATCGTCAGCAAATAACGAAAGTTTAACTTCATCCTTTCCAATTCGAATCCCCTTGATCTCCTTATGTTGTCTTATTGCTATTGCTAGAACTTCAAGCACTATATTGAAGAGGTATGGAGAGAGTGGAAGCCTTGTCGCGTTCCTGATTTTAGTGGAAAGGCTTTGAGTTTCTCTCCATTCAGTTTGATGTTAGCTGTCGGCTTGCTGTATATTGCTTTTATTATATTTAGGTATGATCCTTGTATCCCCAGTCTCTCCAACACCTTTATCATAAATGGGTGTTGAATTTTGTCAAATGCTTTTTCAGCATCTAGTGAGATGATCATATGGTTTTTTTCTTTCAGTTTATTTATATGATGGATTACATTGATAGATTTGCGTATGTTGAACCAGCCCTGCATCTCTGGAATGAAGCCGACTTGATCATAATGGATAATTTTTCTAATGTGCTCTGGGATTCGGTTTGCCAGTATTTTATTGAGAATTTTCGCGTCGATGTTCATGAGTGAGATTGGCCTGTAATTCTCTTTCTTGGTTGTGTCTTTGTGTGGTTTTGATATTAGGGTAACTGTAGCTTCATAAAAGGAGTTAGGCAATGACTCTTCTGTTTCTATATTGTGGAATACGTTAAGGAGTATAGGTATTAGCTCTTCCTGGAAGTTCTGGTAGAATTCTGCATTGAAACCATCTGGTCCTGGGCTTTTTTTGGTAGGGAGATTTTTGATAACAGCTTCTAATTCTTCGCGACTAACAGGTCTATTTAGGTTGTTCACCTGTTCTTGGTTCAACTTTGGTATATGGTACTTATCTAAAAAAATGTCCATTTCTTTTACATTTTCCAACTTTGTGGCATATAAACTTTCATAGTAAGATCTAATGATTCTCTGAATTTCCTCTGTGTCTGTGGTTATGTCCCCCTTTTCATTTCTGATCTTATTAATTTGCATGTTCTCTCTCTGCCGTTTGATTAACTTGGCTAGGGGTTTGTCAATCTTGTTGATTTTCTCCAAGAACCAGCTTTTTGATTCATTGATTCTTTGGATTGTTTTCTCTGTTTCTATTTTGTTGATTTCAGCCCTCAGTTTGATTATTTCCAGTCTTCTAGACCTCCTGGGTGAATCAGCTTCTTTTTTTTCTAGATCTTTCAATTGTGCTGTTAATTCACCAATGTGTGCTTTCTCCGCTTTCTTTAATTGGGCACTTAGTGCTATGAACTTTCCTCTTAGCACTGCTTTCATAGTGTCCCATAGGTTTGAGTATGTTGTGTCTTTGTTTTCATTAAATTCAAGGAAGAGTTTAATTTCTTTCTTTATTTCTTCCTTGACCCAGGGGTGATTTAGTAGTTGACTGTTCAGTTTCCATGAGTTTGTTGGCTTCCTGGGGGGAGCATTGTTGTTGAATTCTAATTTTAGTCCATGGTGATCTGACAAGACACAGGTAGTTACTAATATTTTTTTGTATCTGTGGAAGTTTACTTTGTTACCGAGTATGTGGTCAATTTTCGAGAAGGTTCCATGAGCTGCAGAGAAAAAGGTATATTCTTTCCTATTTGGGTGGAGTGTTCTATAGATGTCTGTTAAGTCCATTTGATTCAATACCTCCAATAGGTCTCTCAATTCTCTGTTTGGTTTCTGTCTGATTGACCTGTCCATTGGTGAGAGAGGAGTGTTGAAGTCTCCTACTATTAGTGTGTGTGGTTTGATGACCGCCTTGAGTTCTAGAAGAGTTTCTTTTACATATGTGGGTGCCTTTATATTAGGGGCATAGATATTCAGGATTGAGACTTCCTCCTGATGAATTGTTCCAGTTATGAGTATGAAATGTCCATCTCCATTTCTTCTGATTGATTTTAGTTTGAAGTCGATTTTGTTAGATATTAGAATGGCCACGCCTGCTTTTTTCTTAGGCCCATTTGCTTGGAAAACCTTTTCCCAACCCTTTACTCTGAGTAGGTGTCTGTCTTTGTGGTTGAGGTGTGTTTCTTGTAAACAGCAGAATGTTGGATCCTGTTTTCGTATCCAATCTCTAAGTCTGTGCCTCTTTATAGGTGAATTGAGTCCATTGATATTAAGTGATATTAATGACCAGTGGTTGTTGACTCCGGTCATTTTTTTTGTTGTTAGGTAGTAGAGTATATGTGTTTTTCTTCTTTAATTTGTGCTTGTGAATGGTCGCTAGATGTTCGAGTTATTGTAGGCCGTGTTGGGAATGTTGGATTCCTTCGGTAGTGATTTTCCTTCTAATATTCTCTGTAAGGCTGGATTAGTAGCTACGTATTGCTTAAATTTGTTTTTATCCTGGAATATTTTGTTTTCTCCGTTGATAGTGAACAGTAGCTTGGCAGGGTATATTAGTCTGGGTTTGCATCCATGGTCTCTTAGTTTCTGCAGTACCTCTATCCAGGATCTTCTGGCTTTCATGGTTTCCATAGAGAAATCCGGTGTAAGCCTGATAGGTTTACCTTTATAAGTTACTTGACCTTTTTCCTTTGCAGCTCTTAAAATTTTTTCTTTAATATTTATGTTTTGTGTTTTGATTATTATATGACGCGGGGATGTTTTTTTCTGATCCAATCTATTCGGTGTTCTGTATGCTTCTTGAACCTTCATAGGAATATCGTTCTTTAGGTTGGGAAAGTTTTCTTCTATAATTTTGTTGAATATATTTTCTGGTCCTTTGATCTGCAGTTCTTCTCCTTCTTCAATCCCTATTATTCTTAGATTTGGTTTTTTTATTGTGTCCCAGATTTCCTGAATGTTTTGTGAAGAGAATTTGTTGGATTTGCCGTTTTCTCTGACCAGAGCATTTATTTTCTCTATGGTATCTTCAGAATCTGAGATTCGTTCTTCTATCTCTTGTATTCTATTGGTTATGCTTGATTCTGTAGTCTCCGCTCGTTTACCTAGGTTTTCCATATCCAGCCGGTTCTCGTTTTGTGTTTTCTTCATTGCCTCCATTTCAGTTTTCAATTCTTGGACTGTTTCCTTTACTTGTTTGATTGTTTTTTCTTGGTTTCTCAGGGTATCACTCACGGATTTACTTATTTCTTCAAACTTTTTGTTATATTTCTCATCCATTTCTATACTCATTTCTTCAAACTTTTTGTTATACTTCTCGACCAGTTCCTTAAGGGAGTTATTCATATCCTGTTTAAGGGACTCTATTGCTTTCATAATGGCACTTTTTTCCACTTCATCTGGGTTAGAGTGTTCAAATCCTTCTGTTGTAGGGTCGTTGGGATCTGATATTTTCATGTTGTTTTTCAGATTGTTGGAGGAGGTCTTGCCTTGGCGTCTGCCCATCTCTTCGATCCAATGCTCTCTATTGGAGCTTCTGGTATCGGGTCAGGTTCCCTTGTTGGGCAGGGAGTTCACTGATAGAATGCCTACCTTTCCCCAGGCAGGGTATTGAAGCACAGGCACTCCCTCTTTCCGGGATGCCCCTACAGAGCAGGCCCAGTGTGCAAGGCAGCTGAACTGGGGAAATTTTATGGCCTCAGTGGGAGGGGAGAAATATAGAAATTTGTACCTGGATGGAAGCTGGGATGGCAGGCGGGAGAGCCTAGCAGTGTGGACACAGCACTGCAGGCTGACCTGGGAGTCTATGGGGTCGGGGAAAGTCCTAGCTCCTCCTCGCCGGGGCCCCTGCCGTGGCCCGAATCAACTCACCACTCGGAAGGCCCTCTGGATGGAGGCAGGAATGGCTGGTGGGCGGGAAGCTAGCAGGGTGGAGCCAGCAGGGCAGGCTGACCTGGGAGTCTATGGGGTCGGGGAAAGTCCTAGCTCCCCCTCGCCGGGGCCGCTGCCGTGGCCCGAATCAACTTACCACTCGGAAGGCCCTCTGGATGGAAGCAGGGATGGCTGGCGGGAAGCTAGCAGGGTGGAGCCAGCAGGGCAGGCTGACCTGGGAGTCTATGGGGTCGGGGAAAGTCCTAGCTCCCCCTCGCCGGGGCCGCTGCCGTGGCCCGAATCAACTCACCACTCGGAAGGCCCTCTGGATGGAAGCTGGGATGGCTGGCGGGAAGCTAGCACGGTGGAGCCAGCAGGGCAGGCTGACCTGGGAGTCTATGGGGTCGGGGAAAGTCCTAGCTCCCCCTCGCCGGGGCCGCTGCCGTGGCCCGAATCAACTCACCACTCGGCAGGCCCTCTGGATGGAAGCAGGGATGGCTGGCGGGCGTTTTTGTTTGTTTTTATAAAATTTCTTTTATTAAAATTACAAGGTTAAACCAGGTGGTGGTGATGCATGCCTTTAATCCTAGCACTCGAGAAACAGAGGAAGGGAGATCTATCTATGTGAGATAGAAGCCAGTCTGGTCTATAGAGTGAGTTCCAGGACAGGTAGACCCACACAGAAAAACCCTGCCTCAAAAAAAAAAGAAGAAAAGAAAAAACAAAGTTAATGTTTCCAATAGCATGCACTGATTTTCTACTTGACAGGATGTAGAATCAGTCATATAGATTTGTTTAATTGAGGTGGGAAGACCCAACCAAAATACAAGATGCACCTTCCAGGAATTCTGGGCTAAAGATAAAGGAGAAATCAAACTGAGAACTAGCATTCATCATACTCTGTTTTCTGAAGGTATATGCAATATGACAAGATGGCTTCCATCTCTTGCTGTCATAATTCATCCTCCATCGGGAAATATAACTTCAAAATATGAGTCAAAATAATGCTTAAATTGCTTTTTGTCTGGCAGTTTCTTTTATCTGTGAGAAAAGTAACTAGGACAATTACCATAGTAAAAAAATAATAGCCAGTAAAAGAGAATACATATATAAAAATCATTTCTCTACACCCTAGCCCGCTTCTAGAAGTTATCTGTACCATTCTAGACTATATGGTATTCATGAAACTAAAAGAAACTTAGTTAGGTGGAAACAGTCTACATGTAGACTGTAAAAGTTTTAGAATATAATATTAAATAAATCATTTATTAGTTATAGGGAAATAACACAGTATGTCAATTACACAGTGCGTCAAGAAGAACAGCTTTTCCATTATATGTTGGCATTAGAGTCCTCAAAGAAAATACAGAACAGTCATCCTCTGGGTGAAATAATCTTTATGTCTATAGGAAAAAGACAAAATGAGGTTAGCTGTAACAGTCTGTGTCAAACCCTCACCCACTTAAAGGCTAACTTAGGGCAACTGTTCTGTTATTAAAATACAGAATCACACAATGACTAGCTTGCTTTATATATCTGTGATAAATATTATAATCAAAGGCAACATGAAGAGGAAACATTTTATATTCTGCTGCTCTTTAACCTCTATCATTGAAGGAAGCCAAGGCAGAAACTCAAACAGGGCAGAAACATGGACTTAGAGACTATAGCAGAGACCATGGTAGAATGCTGTTTACTGACTTGCTCTGTTAATTTGCTCAGTTTGCTTTCTAATACAATCCAGGACCACCTACTTTGAGGTGTCATTGTTCAAACTGGACTGATTCCTCTAAGATAAATTATTTAAAAATAAAATGCTCCCAAACGTTATTTTCTCAATTAAGACTTCCTCTTCTCATACAATTTTATTGATGTCAAGTCAATTAAAATTAGCCAATACATATAACTCATGTGTGATAAAATATTGGTGTGGACTATAATTTTTAGGTGTGTTATATTTATTTAGTCTGTGAAACATGTTGTTTTAACAGTGGAAAAATGTGTTGCAATCTTTTAAGTTGCATTTGTTTAACTCTGTGAAGCTTTGTTACTTTGCCTGTCTAAAACACCTGGTTGGTCTAATAAAGAGCTGAAGGACAAATATCAAGGCAGAAGAAAGAATAGGCAGAGCAGGTAAGCCTGTGTCATGAGGCCCCCGAGAGACAACCATGAGTTCAAGTTTATATGAAAAAGGAAAGAGCCTTTATTTCAAGCTTAAACTTGGGTTCTCCATCCATTCCAACACAGCAGATGGATTAAGGAGAGCCCTGAGCCCAGTAATGGCAGGTTTTTCAAGGAGTACAGGATCGGGGATAGGGTGATCCTGGATTCAGATAGTTGGGAGTTGAGCTAATTGGGCAGGAGTAGAAAAAACAGAAGTCTTGTCATACAGGTATTGGTACTTACGTTTCTTCACGGAAATTGGCAGCCTATATACAAATTGTATAAGCTATCCTTAATGTTCTGGAACATCTAGTACTGGTTTGTCTCAATTCTGATTGGTCCCGCACAGGGTAGAGTTTGTGGGTTTTCCTCGTTATTGTAAAGGTGAGGCCTAGTCCCAGTGTTCTTAGCCTGCAGCCTGTCATGACTACACTAAGTTAGGCCTTTTCAGCAGGCAGAAATAATAAATGGAAGGAGATAGAGAAGAAGGGACCAGCCATCCAGCTACACAGACAGCCACAGAGTGAAAGTGAATCTAAAGTTGCAAAAGGAAGAAAAGGAAAAAGCCCAGAGGCAAAAGATAGATGGCATAATTTAAGATAAGAAAGGTTGGCAAGAAACAAGTCAAGTTAAGGTCAGACATTTATAAGTAATAAATCTCGCCCTCTCCTCCTACGCCATTCCGGCTTTCTGCCTGGAACCCCTATCCTTCCTCTCTCCCTTTTTCGGGGCTTAAATTTCTCCAACTCAGTCTGGGTGGGCACCACAGCCAGGACGGGCAGTGAGTGCAAACGGGAGGGAGTCCCTTTGTTCTAGAAGAATGCCTGCAACAAGGTAAGACTGGAGGCAGGGAGACTTCTGACCAGCAAGTGCTCTGATCCTGTGGCAGAAGATACAATGGAGGGGTAAGTGTGTTCCTGACCACCACACAAGTCCGGAAAGGAAACACACAATCTTCCTGCCATCCTTATCTCCGTGGCTACTCCAAAGGGGCAGCTTCCCCCAGCTAAAACCCCTCTCCTCCTATGCCATCCCAGCTTTCTGCCTGGAAACCCTACCCTACCTCTCTCCCTTTTTCGGGGCTTAAAGTCCTCCAACTCAGCCTGGGTGGGCACCACAGCCAGGACAGGCGGTGAGTGCAAACGGGAGGGAGTTCCTTTGTTTTAATAGCCTGCCTGCAGCAAGGTAGTACTGCAGGCAAAGTGATTCCTAGATAGCAAGGGGCACTAATCCGGTAGCAGAAGACCCAGCAGAGGGAAGAGCCATTGGAGAGTATCTGAAGGAAGAGAAGGGCAGGCGCCAAGGCAAGAATTCCTCCAACATTCTGAAAAACAACATGAAAACACCAGATCCCAGCGATCTTACGACAGAAGGATTGAACACCCTATTCCGGAAGAAGTGGAAAACAGTGTCATTATGAAAGCAATAGAGTCTCTTAAACAGGGTATGAATAACTCACTTAAAGAAATAGAAGAGAAATATAACAAAAAAATGGAAGAAATGAGTAAAGAAATGGAAGAGAAATATAACAAAAAGTTTGAAGAAATGAGTAAATTCATAAATGATACCCCGGGAAAACAAGAAAAAACAATCAAAGAGGTAATGGAATCAATTCAAGAATTGAAAACTGAAATTGAGGCAGTGAAGAAAACACAAACCAAGGGCCGGCTGAATATGGAAAATCTAGGTAAACAAACAGAGACTTCAGGAACAAGCATAACCAATAGAATACAAGAGATAAAAGAATGAATCTCAGATTATGAAGACACCATAGAGAAAATAAACACTCTGACCAAAGAAAACAGCAAATACAACAAATTCCCATCCTAAAGAACAATATTATTATGAAGGTTCAAGAAGCATACAGAAAACCAAATAGACTGGATCAGACAAAAACATCCCCTTGCCATATAATAATCAAAACACAAAGCATTCAGATTAAAAAAAGGATATTAAGAGCTGCAAAGGAAAAAGGTCAAGTAACTTATAAAGGTAAACCTATCAGACTTACACCAGACTTCTCTATGGAAACCATGAAAGCCAGAAGGTCCTGGATAGAGGTACTGCAGAAAAAAAGAGACCATGGATGCAAGCCCAGACTACTATACCCAGACAACCTATTGTTCACTATCAACGGAGAAAACAAAATATTCCAGGATAAAAACAAATTTAAACAATACGTAGCTACTAATGAAGCCTTACAGAGAATATTAGAAGGAAAATCACAACCCAAGGAATCCAACATTCTCAACACAGCCTACAATAACTCAAACATCTAGCGACCCTTCACAAGCACAACTCAAAGAAGGAAAAGACATACACTCTACTACCCCCAAAAAAAAAAATGACCGGAGTCAACAAACACTGGTCATTAATATCACTTAATATCAATGGACTCATTTCACCTATTAAGAGGCACAGACTTAGAGATTGGATACGAAAACAGGATCCAACATTCTGCAGTTTACAAGAAAGACACCTCAACCACAAAGACAGATACCTACTCAGAGTAAAGGACTGGGAAAAGGTTTTCCAAGCAGATGGACCTAAGAAACAAGCAGGTGTGGCCATTCTAATATCTAACAAAATCGACTTCAAACTAAAATCAATCAGAAGAGATGGAGACGGACATTTCATAGGCATAACTGAAACAATTCATCAGGAAGAAGTCTCAATCCTGAATATCTATGCCCCTAATATAAAGGCACCCAAATATGTAAAAGAACCTCTTCTAGAACTCAAGGCAGTCATCAAACTACACACACTAATAGTAGGAGACTTCAACACTCCTCTTTCACCAATGGACAGGTCAATCAGACAGAAACCAAACAGAGAAATAAGAGATTTATTGGAGGTAATGAATCAAATGGACTTAACAGACATCTATAGAACACTCCACCCAAATAGGAAAGAATATACCTTCTTCTCTGCAGCTCATGGAACCTTCTCGAAAATTGACCACATACTCGGTAACAAAGCAAACTTCCACAGATACAAAAAAATATCAGTAACCACCTGTGTCTTGTCAGATCACCATGGATTAAAATTAGAATTCAACAACATTGCTTCCCCCAGGAAGCCAACAAATTCACGGAAGTTGAACTGTCAACTACTAAATCACCCTTGGGTCAAAAAAGAAATAAAGAAAGAAATTAAAGTCTTCCTTGAATTTAATGAAAACAAAGACACAACATACTCAAACCTATGGGACACAATGAAAGCAGTGTTAAGAGGAAAGTTCATAGCACTAAGTGCCCAATTAAAGAAAATTGAGAAAGAACACATTGGAGACTTAACAGAACACTTGAAAGCTCTAGAAAAAAAGAAGCTGATTCACCCAGGAGGTCTAGAAGACTGGAAATAATCAAACTGAGGGCTGAAATCAACAAAATAGAAACACAGAAAACAATCCAAAGAATCAATGAATCAAAAAGCTGGTTCTTGGAGAAAATCAACAAGATTGACAAACCCCTATCCAAATTAATCAAACGGCAGAGAGAGCACATGCAAATTAATAAGATCAGAAATGAAAAAGGGGACATAACCACAGACACAGAGGAAATTCAGAAAATCATCAGATCTTACTATGAAAGTTTATATGTCACAAAGTTGGAAAATGTAAAAGAAATGGACATTTTTTTAGATAAGTACAATATACCAAAGTTGAACCAAGAACAGGTGAACAATCAAAATAGACCTGTTAGTCGCAAAGAATTAGAAGCTGTTATCAAAAGTCTCCCTACCAAAAAAAAGCCCAGGACCAGATGGTTTCAATGCAGAATTCTACCAGAACTTCCAGGAAGAGCTAATACCTATACTCCTTAATGTATTCCACAATATAGAAACAGAAGAGTCATTGCCAAACTCCTTTTATGAAGCCACAGTTGCCCTAATACCAAAACCACAAAAAGACACAACCAAGAAAGAGAATTACAAGCCAGTCTCACTTATGAACATCGACGTAAAAATTCTCAATAAAATACTGGCAAACCGAATCCAAGAACACATTAGAAAAATTATCCAATATGATCAAGTCGGCTTCATTCCAGAGATGCAGGGCTGGTTCAACATACGCAAATCTATCAATGTAATCCATCATATAAATAAACTGAAAGAAAAAAACCATATGATCATCTCACTAGATGCTGAAAAAGCATTTGACAAAATTCAACACCCATTTATGATAAAGTTGTTGGAGAGACTGGGGATACAAGGATCATACCTAAATATAATAAAAGCAATATACAGCAAGCCGACAGCTAACATCAAATTGAATGGAGAGAAACTCAAAGCCTTTCCACTAAAATCAGGAACACGACAAGGCTTCCACTCTCTCCATACCTCTTCAATATAGTGCTTGAAGTTCTAGCAATAGCAATAAGACAACATAAGGAGATCAAGGGGATTCGAATTGGAAAGGATGAAGTTAAACTTTTGTTATTTGCAGACGATATGGTAGTGTACATAAGCGACCCCAAAAACTCTACCAAAGAATTCCTACAGCTGATAAACACCTTTAGTAATGTGGTAGGTTACAAGATCAACTCCAAAAAATCAGTGGCCATCCTATACACAAAGGATAAAGAAGCAGAGAGGGAAATCAGAGAAACTTCACCTTTCACGATAGCCACAAATAGCATAAAATATCTTGGGGTTACTCTAACCAAGGAAGTGAAAGACCTATTTGACAAGAATTTTAAGTCCTTGAAGAAAGAAATTGAGGAGGATACCAGAAAATGGAAAGACTTCCGCTGCTCTTGGATTGAAAGAATCAGCATAGTAAAAATGGCAATTCTACCAAAAACAGTCTATAGATTCAATGCAATCCCCATCAAAATCCCATCAAACTACTTCACAGAACTTGAGAGAACAATCATCAAGGTTATATGGCAAAACAAAAAACCCAGGATAGCCAAAACAATCTTATACAATAAAGGAACTTCTGGAGGCATTACCATCCCTGACTTCAAACTCTATTACAGAGGTACAGTATTGAAAACAGCTTGGTATTGGCATAAGAACAGAGAAGTCGACCTATGGAATCGAATAGAAGACCCGGATACTAACCCACAAACCTATGAACACCTTATTTTCAACAAGGGAGCTAAAGGTATACAATGGAAGAAGGAAAGCATCTTTAACAAATGGTGCTGGCATAACTGGATGTCAACCTGTAGAAGATTGAAAGTAGATCCATATCTATCACCATGCACAAAAATCAAGTCCAAATGGATTAAAGACCTCCACATTAATCTGACCACTTTGAACCAGATAGAAGAGAAAGTGGGAAGTAGTCTACAAGATATAGGCACAGGAGGGCACTTCCTAAGTAGGACCCCAGTAGCACAGACAATAAGAGAAACAATGAATAAATGGGACCTCCTGAAACTGAGAAGCTTCTGTAAAGCAAAGGACACTGTCAGTAAGACAAAAAGGCTACCTTCTGACTGGGAGATCATCATCAACCACTCATCAGACAAAGGTCTGATCTCCAGAATATACAAAGAACTCAAGAAACTAGACACTAAAACTCTAATTAACCCAATTAAAAAATGGGGTACTGAACTGAACAGAGAATTCACAACAGATGAACTTCGAATTTTCTTCAGAAGATAATTAAGGTCATGCTCAACCTCCTTAGCGATTAGGGAAATGCAAATCAAAACCTCTTTGAGGTACCATCTTACACCTGTCAGAATAGGTAAAGTCAAAAACACCAATGATAGCCTATGCTGGAGAGGATGTGGAGTGAGGGGAACACTCATCCATTGTTGGTGGGAATGCAAACTGGTGCAGCCACTGTGGAAATCAGTGTGGCTGTTTCTCAGGAAACTGGGAGTCAACCTCCCTCAGGACCCAGCAATTCCACTCTTGGGAATATACCCAAGAGATGCCCTATCATACTACAAAAGTATTTGTTCAACTATGTTCATAGCTGCACTATTTGTAATAGCCAGAACCTGGAAACAACCTAGGTGTCCCTCAATAGAAAAATGGTTAAAGAAGGTGTGGAACATATATACATTAGAGTTTTACTCAGCGGTAAAGAACAATGAAATCTTGAATTTTGCATGCAAATGGATGGAAATAGAAAACGCTTTACTGAGTGAGGTAACCCAGACCCAAAAAGAGGAATATGGTATGTACTCACTCATAAGTGGTTTCTAGCCTTAATTAAAGGTCTTTGAGTCTAGAATTTGTGATCCTAGAGAAGCTAAATAGGAAGTTGAACCTGAAGAAAATCATATAGTTCTCCCACTGGATAGTGGAACTAGGCAAGATTGCCAGGCAAATTCGGGTGCATGGGGTGTGGGGGGTGGTAGTAAGGGTAGATGTTCAGGGAGAGGGGAGAGGGGGAGGATTGGGGATGGCTTGGGGGAATGTAAGGGAGTGAGGGAGGAAGGATGGCTGTGGGAGCAGGGAGGTTTATATCTCAGCTAAGGAAGCCATTTTTGGGTTTGCAGGAGACTTGATTCTGGAGGGGTTCCCAGTAAAAATTAAATAAAAAATAAAAAAAATAAAAAAATAAAAAATAATAAAAATTAAAAAAAAGTAAAGAAAATGCTTTACTGAGTCAGGTAAGCCAGACCCAAAAAAGAGGAATATGGTATATATTCACTCATAAATGGATTCTAGCCAAAATTAAAGGTCTTTGAGCCTATTATTCGTGATGCTAGAGAAGCTGGATAGGAGGGTGAACCTGAAGAAAATTCAGATAGTTTTCCTCCTGGAGATTGGAAATAGATAAGAGTCCCAGGAAACCTTGGGTGCTTGGGCGGGGGGTGGTTGGGAGGGTTGCTGGAAGCGGAGAGGGTTAGAGAGAAGGGAGCAGGGGAGGAATGGGGAATGCTCGGGGGACTGGGAGCGGGGGAGGGAGGAAGGATGGATATGGGATCAGAGAAGAATATTTCTCAACTAAGGGAGTCAGTTTAGGGTTTACTAGAGACTTGATTATAAATGGGATCCCAGGTCCAAGGAGAGATCCCCAGATTGTTCTCTGGACAGAGGAGAGGGTGCCTGAACTGCCCTTGGCCCATAACCATACTGATGTATATTTTGCTTATCACCATAGATCCTTCATCTAGCGATGGATGGAGATGGAGACGCAGACCCACATTGGAACACTGGACTTAACTCCCGAGGTCCAAACGAGAAGCAGAAGGAAAGAGAACATGAGCAAGGAAGGCAAGATCAGAGGGAACCTTCATCCGACAATAGATTGTGATTCAGATGGAGACCCACATTGGAGCACCGGACAGAGTCCCTCAAGGTCCAAACGTGGAGCAGAAGGAGGAAGAACATGAGGAAGGAGATCGGGACAGCGAGTGTTGCGATCACCCACTGATACAAGGGGACTGATCTAATGAGAGTTCACCAAGGCCAGTTTTCTGGGATTGAGCGAGCACGTAATCCAGCCAGATTCTCTGATTGAGGTCGGATTCTCTGAATGTGGCTGGCCTGGAGTCTTTCTGAAAAGCCATCGACAATGACACTGGGACTTGTTTTCTCTACATATACTGGATTTTTGGGATCCAGTCTGTTTGGATGCTCACCTTCCTGGACCTGGAGGGAGGGGGGAGGAGCTTGGACTTCCTGCAGGGCAGGAGACCCTGACTGCTATTGGGGATGGAGAGGAGGAGGGGAGGGAGTGGGGGGAGTGGGAAGGTGTTGGGAGGAGGGGCGGAAATGGAGACTTTTGTATTTTAATAAACTTTGAGGAAAAAAAAAGTAATAAATCTCCATGTGTGTTTATTTGGGAGCTGGGTGGTGGTCCCCCCAAAAGAGCCAAAAAGTAAAAAGCGACCAACAACATAACAAATAATCCAATCTCTCCAAAGGATTCTGAAAAGCCAGAAGCTGGAAACACACCTGAGGCCAATTACATACTTGGTTAAGCAGATAAAAGAAGATTCACTGGGTCTAAAACAGGTAAACATACCCCCACTCCACTTAAGTTGACAATGTTTGGCATAGTATACCAGGTCCCAAGCACTGTGGACAGAAAACTAAGTTTAAAGTGATCAAGAGAGCTCAAAAATGTGCATATTTACAGATACAGGAGGAAATGTAGGTAATCTTAAGTTTATCAATGACCATGTAGATATAGCATCAAAGGCACAAGCAATAAAAAAGATCAGCTAGATTTCAACATCAAAATCTAGCAAGAGGCTTTGCTTTGCAAAGACTGTAAAAGAATGAAGAAGCAAGCCCAAAACTGAGAGACAATGTTTTTAAAGGACATATTTGAGAAACAACTGTTATCCCAAATGTGAAATGTTTTTATGTATGAAAAGCCTTCTATGTTTCTAACGAATTAAAATATAATTACAACATGCATCTCTTCCCTTTCTTCCATGCCGTAAACCCTCCTTTCTATCTTTCAAGATGCTCCTCATTAAGTATCAAAAAGAAAATGAAAATGACAGTTATCACTACAGTGACTAAATGTAATAAACCTGACACCACCAAGTACATGTGATGATATGGAGCAGTAGCTCTCACTTAGTGAATTTGTTAATGTAAAATGGTGCATCTATTATATAGGAGAATTGGGCATTTTCTTACAAGTCAAACATTCTAAACACACAATCTAGCACTAATACTATCAAGGGAGGTAGAATCCTATGCTCACATGAAAGTTTAAACCAAGTTACTTAGAGTACCTTTTGTAGCATAATTACTATAGTTTAAACTATTCAGTTGGAATCTATGACTTTGTCCATGCAAGGTCTGAGAAGACCTAATCTCCCCCTCCTCCCTCCCTCCATCTTTCCCTCCCTCTCTCCAAACCCCTCCTACTCAAAAGTCTTCTGAACAAATGAAAGGCAAGGTCCTAAAAAGACCTGTTTTATATTTTTGGCAGCTACTGAAACTTCCTCCCCCAATGTTGTCAGAAGCCCTAGTCCTTGCCTGTTGTGCTCAGTTTTGACCATACTTGCACAAACCCAGCTTGTGACTGACACATCATCACCCCTTGACTACAGTCTATAAAGTCTCCTAGCTTTAGTTTGGTGTGTGATTTCTCTGGCTTTGATATCTGGGACTGGAGTTGTTTAGCTAAAATAAACCCATTGTTATACTTTTAAATTAGACTTGACCTTGCTTACTGGTCTGGTGAGAAATCTGTTATGGGGGCGGATGCAGAAAACCTATTATAAACCACAAAAATATGCTTCAGTGAGTGAATAGATAGTGCAGTTTTGGAACTCATTTATAGAAATTTCTTTGTGTAGTGAATGGTGATCAACACAAAATCTCACAACTGTTCAAAATACAGAGATCAAATTTCAGTAATAACGTTTAAACACAAATGAGACTTCTATTCATGACTTCTCTTCCTCAAGATCAAGAACCATTGAGAAAGAGAAGGCAGACAGAGTGTAATGGTCAAAAGTGAGGGAGGATGAGAGTGAACCAAGACTGCTACTCTCATAAACTCACATCAGATGAGGTTACTTGCACAAAACATACACAAGATTGAGCCAGTCGAAATACCAGTGTGGGGGTGAGGTATTCAAGAGCCCAGCTCTAATTGATGAAAGATGTACAGTTGATGGCTGCTGAGAAAGAGTCAGTTTTTTTAAGGGCATGGCTCCCAGTAGGTTGACCACCCTACTGGGTCCCACCCCGAGGAGTATATGGACATCACACATTGGACCCAGTAATATTTTAAACAAAAGAGAAATGAAAACAAAAGCATAAATTTGGGGATTTAGAGAGGTGGAGGCAGATCTGGACTGAGTTGGATGGAGAGTGGAGGTGAATATGATGAAAATACATTCTATGAAACTCTCAATTAAAATATTTTAAAAGCTGATTATTTGATTAATAAAATACGATGTATCCAGAAAAAGAATATGAATCTATGCTAAAAACTGAAGGAATTTATGTAGAAATTCTTTCTTTTGTTTTTGTTGTTTTCTTTTTGAGACAATGTTTTGCTTTGTAGACCCAGCTGTCCTGGAATTCAATTTGTAACCAATATTGGCCTCAAATATCTGGCTGCCTCTGCCTCACAAGTTCTGGATTAAAAGGTTCACACTACCACTGTTCAGCTTAAATATGTATACTTATATAGAGAAATAAGAATCAAAGAGAAATAAACGATGTGAATCGATGTTCTGTTATATTTTTAAATAGAAAACCATAGAGCATGGGTGAATAGAGAGAACATAGGAAATTTTAAGGGTAGTTAAGCATCTCACTCACATACTACAATGGTATATTCATGCCCTTATGTATTTATTATAAACAAAGAATGCCCAATCAAAAGAAAAATATCATAATACAAAATATGAACTGAAGTAATAATTAATGACTACTTTATTACTTAAAATTATTAAAATTTTCTATAATTTAGTACTTCTGTTTAACTCACACAAGTGGCATCCTTCCTAAAATTATCCCATAATCACAATATTATATGACACTTTGTCTCTTGTAAATGTTGTGACAGTTATGACATGGCTGTCTTGGACAAATGTTCTAATACCTAATTCTTAAACCACTTATCTTCATGCTTTTACCTTCTAAGTTTTAGGATAACTGGTCCAGTATTTCTGGCTTGAATGACTGTTTTCTTATGTTTTTTTCTGAACCATAACTTGTGATTTCCTTTCTCCCCTTCTTGAAAACATTTCCAATACTTTATGAATAAGAGTATAGTGAATGGAATGAAGTATATATTTTTATATGTTGTTTGAAATATGTTGTTGATTGAATATTTGTGTCATATATTCCATTAATTACAAGTTTGCCTTTTGATTTCTGAGGAGTTCTGGGACTCTTTTGAGTTTCTTATCCATCCTATTAGCATTTCTCTATCCCTTTCATGATACACCTTATAGTTTACATCAAGAAAATACACAAATATATTTGCCTGGATAAACTCTTGAGTTCAGGTCACCAAATTTATTGTTCCTTCACTTTTACTTTAGACATTCAATGCAACCAGGCATTCAATATTTAGAATAACATACAATTGATTTTATTTGAAATTTTCAAGTATCAGTTGATTACCTATTTCACTAGACTACATCTTTTCATCCTAACCTACCAAAGTGTACTAGGATTCCCTAGGCTTAAACATTACCCCAAAGCTGTTTATCCTATTTCTTTTTTCAATTGTTATAATTATACCTGTACTGGGAATTATAGTTCTTAAGACAGTACTTGACAGCTACAGTCTTTACTGTTTAACTGATTATTATTCTGAGAATTTTTGCAGACTTAAAAATATAGGTTATTTTATAGATTATTCTGGGGTGAAATAAAAAATCATTTGGTGCATCGGTATCTCATACTGAGATTCTAAATTTATACTATATATATATATATACATACATACATATACACACACATATATATAATATTAAGGCAACTAAATTGTACTGACTGGCAAGAACCACACAATAAGCATTTCTTAAATAAAAGGATCAGGGCAGGAGATAGAGTTCACCCAATAAATACAAAACTCACAACCAAAAATATAAGAGAAAGAAATACAAATCATTAGTTCAAGAACAATAACTGCATAATGTGATTCCAAAATCTGTCTTTCTTGCCTCAAGATTTTCAACAATTAATACACCTTACTCCCTTGTAATAGAAAATAGATGATCTAAACATTTTATTTAATATGAAATGCACAAAAAATAGATTCTGTGAAAAGTTCTATGTTTCCAAGGTAATATTTGAATATGAGTGTAACATATAAATCTAAGGTTCTTATACTTGATGTTTAGAATTTCTACTGATGCATAATCCCTTTTGCTTGGTTACTAAAATGCAGCTTAATAATCAGTTCATTTCTATATGCATTTATGGAGCACCTATTATGTACTCAGACTTTTGTAAAATGAAAAGACACGTTTCAACTTTTATCAAGAGTTGAAGAATATAATTGTAGAAGCTACTTAATAAGTAGTTTTGAGCGGAATAAAAACTAATTTCAAATTAAATATGTAGTAAATGGTAACAGTTTGGAAATTTAAGAAAGTATGTAAAAATCGTCACATTGATCTATTGCATGCTGGAAATTTTTAATGAAATAAAACAAAATTATTATGGTGGTTAATATAAAACAGAATATAAGATTATGTTACCAACATTTAGTCATTTTATCTTTGAATTAGTCTTAAAATAATGTTTATATGAAATAGCATGATCAAATGGATATGTGGTGACTTCATAAACTCATAATCTTATCTTATGCTCCAACTTTCTTAGCATGGTAAAATACTAAGATGAGAGAAGTCTTAGTTCTTCTTTCTTACTCAAAAATCAAAAGTACATCTGAGTATATATGTGAATAGTGAGCACTCATTTGTGATTCAGCATTATCAATCAGGAAGGAATGTGCAGAAGAAGATGGGTTGATTTTTTAAAAAAATGATCTTGTACAGCTGTAATAATATGACAACATAAGGATGGAATAAAACATTTTCTAAATAGTTAAGCTACTGAAAAAGAACTTGTTTCCTCTAAAGTATGATATAACTTATCCATTAGATTTATATTTCCATCTACATTTTCAGTGTTTGGAGTCATATCACTTTAAATACCTCACTGAAGTGAATCTTTTCTGTAACTAAGCAATTTCTAGTACACTTTGCTGAAGCATTATCTTTGAGGATGGAGCACTTTCCTGCTGTGTGAGTAAAGTCTGGAAAACTTTGTAAATATTTTTTCATAGTAACATTTATTTTGTAATTTGAATTCTATAAACACTGTTCTTTGTGTGTGTAATATAGCAACACAGTGAGTAGTCAAATTTACTTACATTTAGGCATTATTTCAGTCTTCCATTTTATTTTTTACTTTATTCAGTCTTTCATTTTATAATGAAGTTGATAACTGAAGATATTTGAAAACTTGTTTGAGGTTCATGATCTAGAATTTTGACTCTAGATTCTTTAGCCTTAACTGACATAATACCTCTTGGTTGAGAACAGTTTAACAATAACTCAGACTATAACTATCTGCTTAGGTGTGCATAACTGGGTTCTCAGCTCACACATTAATATCAAACAAGCTACTGTTCAGGTGTATTCTTTTCAAGATTTACCTAGAATCCTCTCATATATTCTACATTATCATTATTGATGTTTGTGATAATATTCCTTGGTGACTCCTTTCAGTCTCTTCATACTCATTCCCTGGCCACATAGACTTCAGGCTTGTCAAATTAAATCTGAAAGAAAAATATTACTATGAATAATTCCATCACTCTTGGGGCTGAGTGAGTTCTTTTCCTTAAAATCTATATAATCTAAAGGATTTCTTCTCAGCCTTTAATATAGTGAGCATTACTATAAAAATTAATTTAGGCTTCGGCCCATGGCAGGGTCCAGGTGAGGAGGAGCTTGGGCTTTCCCCGACCCCATAGACTCCCAGGTCACCCTGCAGTGCTGGCTCCCCCCTCCCGCCTGCCATCCCAGCTCCCATCCATGTACAAATTCCTATATTTCTCCCTTCGCCCTGGGGCAATAAAATTTCCCCAGCTCAGCTACCTTGTGAGCTGGGCCTGCATTGTGAGCACATCCCGGAAAGAGGGAGTGCCTGTGCTTCAATAGCCTGCCTGAGGAAAGGTGGGCATTCTGTCAGTGAAGTCCCTGCCCAAGAAGGGAACCTGACCCGGTACCAGAAGTTCCAATAGAGAACATTTGAAGTAAGAGAAGGGCAGACGCCAAGGCAAGACCTCATCCAACAATCTGAAAAACAACATGAAAACACCAGATCCCAAGGACCATACAATAGAAGGACTTGAACACCTTAACCCAGAAGAACTGGAAAAAAGTGCCATTATGAAAGCAATAGAGTCCCTTAAACAGGATATGAATAACTCCCTTAAAGAATTGGATGAGAAATATAACAAAAAGTTTGAAGAAATGAGTATAGAAATGGATGAGAAATATAAAAAAAGGTTGAAGAAATAAGTAAATCCGTGAATGATACCCTGAGAAACCAAGAAAAAACAAACAGGTAAAGGAAACAGTTCAAGAATTGAAAACTGAAATGGAGGCAACGAAGAAAACACAAACTGAGAACCGGCTGGATATGGAAAACCTAGTTAAATGAACAGAGACTACAGAATCAAGCATAACCAATAGAATACAAGAGATAGAAGAATGAATCTCAGATTCTGAAGATACCATAGAGAAAATAAATGCTCTGGTCAAAGAAAACGGCAAATCCAACAAATTCTCTTCACAAAACATTCAGGAAATCGGGGACACAATAAAAAAAAACCAAATCTAAGAATAATAGGGATTGAAGAAGGAGAAGAACTGCAGATCAAAGGACCAGAAAATATATTCAACAAAATTATAGAAGAAAACTTTCCCAATCAAAAGAACGATATTCCTATGAAGGTTCAAGAAGCATACAGAATGCCGAATAGACTGGATCAAAAAAAAAACATCCCCTCGCCATATAATAAACAAAACACAAAACATACAGATTAAAGAAAGAATATTAAGAGCTGCAAAGGAAAAAGGTCAAGTAACTTATAAAGGTAAACCTATCAGGCTTACACTGGACTTCTCTATGGAAATCATGAAAGCCAGAAGATCCTGGATAGAGGTACTGCAGAAGCTAAGAGACCATGGATGCAAACCCAGACGACTATACCCAGCCAAGCTATTGTTCACTATCAACGGAGAAAACAAAATATTCCAGGATTAAAATAAATTTAAACAATTCGTAGCCACAAATCCAGCCTTACAGAAAGTAATAGAAGGAAAATCGCAACGCAAGGAATCCAACATTGATATCACTGCCTACAATGACCCAGACATTTAGCGACCCTTCACAACCACAACTCAAAGAAGAGAAACACACAAACTCTACTACACAAACACACAAAAAAATAATAATCAGAATCAACAACCACAGGTCATTAATATCACTTAATATTAATGGGCTCAATTCACCTATAAAAAGGCACAGACTAAGAGATTGGATACGAAAACAGGATCCAACATTCTGCTGTTTACAAGAAACACACCTCAACCACAAAGATAGATATCTACTAAGAGTACAGTGTTGGGAAAAGGTTTTCCAAGCAAACGAACCTAAGAAACAAGTGGGCGTGGCCATTCTAATATCTAACAAAACTAACTTCAAACTAAAATCAATCAGAAGAGATGGAGATGGACATTTTATACTCATAACAGGAACAATTAATCAAGAGGAAGTCTCAATCCTGAATATCTATGCCCCTAATATAAAAGCACCCACTAATGTAAAAGAAAAACTTTTAGAACTCAAGGTAGTCATCAAACCACACACATTAATAGTAGGAGACTTCAACACACCTCTCTCACCAATGGACAGGTCAATCAAACAGAAACTCAACAGAGAAATAAAAGAATTACTAGAGGTAATGAATCAAATGGACTTAACAGATATCTATAGAACATTCCCCCCAAAAAGGAAAGAATATACCTTCTTCTCTGCAGCTCATGGAACCTTCTCGAAAATTGACCACATACTCGGTAACAAAGCAAACTTCTATAGATACAAAAAAATATTAGTAACCACCTGTGTCTTGTCGGATCACCGCGGAATAAAGTTAGAATTCAATAGCAATTCTCACACCAGAAAACCTACAAACGTGTGGAAGTTGAAGTTGAACAGTCAACTATTGAATCATCATTTGGTCAAGGAAGAAATAAAGAAAGAAATTGAAGTCTTCCTTGAATTTAATGAAAATAAAGACACAACATACTCAAATCTATGGGACACCATGAAAGCAGTGCTAAGAGGAAAGTTCATAGCACTAAGTGCCCAATTAAAGAAAATGGAGAAAGCACATATTGAAGACTTAACAGCACACCTGAAAGCTCTGGAAAAAAAAGAAGCAGACTCTCCCAGGAGGAGTAGAAGATTGGAAATAATCAAACTGAGGGCTGAAATCAACAAAATAGAAACACAGAAAACAATCCAAAAAATCAACGAAACAAAAAGTTGGTTCTTGGAGAAAATCAACAAGACTGACAAACCCCTAGCCAAACTAATCAAACGGCAGAGAAAGAACACTCAAATTAATAAGATCAGAAATGAAAAGAGGGACATAACAACAGACATAGAGGAAATTCATAGAATGATTAGATCTTCATACAAAAGTTTATATGCCACAAAGTTGGAAAATGTATGAGAAATGGATTGGTTTTTAGATAAATACCATATACCAAAGTTAAATCAAGACCAAATGAAGAATCTAAATAGACCTGTTAGTCGTGAAGAATTAAAAGTGGTTATCAAAAACCTCCCGACCAAAAAAAGCCCAGGGCCAGATGATTTCAATGCAGAATTCTACCAGAACTTTCAAGGAGAGCTGATACCTATACTCCTTAAGGTATTTCACAATATAGAAACAAAAGAGTCATTGCCAAACTCTTTTTATGAAGCTACAGTTACCCTGATACCAAAACCACATAAAGACACAACCAAGAAAGAGATTTACAGGCCAATCTCACTCATGAACATCGATGAAAAAATTCTCAACAAAATCCTGGCACACCTTATCCAAGAACACATTAGAAAAATTATCCATTATGATCAAGTACGCTTCATTCCAGAGATGCAGGGCTGGTTCAACATACGCGAATCCATCAATGTAATGCATCATATAAATAAACTGAAAGATAAAAACAATATGATCATCTCATTAGATGCTGAAAAAGCATTTCACAAAATCCAACATCCCTTTATGATAAAGGTGTTGGAGAGATTGGGGATACAAGGATCATACCTAAATATAATAAAAGCTATTTACAACAAGCCGACAGCTAACATCAAACTGAACGGAGAGAAACTCAAAGCCTTTCCATTGAAATGAGGAACAAGACAAGGCTGTCCACTCTCCCCATACCTCTTCAATATAGTGCTAGAAGTTCTAGCAATAGCAATACGACAACATAAGGGGATCATGGGGATTCGAATTGGAAAGGAAGAAGTTAAACTCTCGTTATTTGCAGACGATATGATAGTATACATGAGCGACCCCAAAAACTTTACCAAAGAACTCCTACAGTTGATAAACACCTTTAGTAATGTGGCAGGATACAAGATCAACTCCAAAAAATCAGTTGCCCTCCTATACACAAAGGATAAAGAAGCAGGGTGCGAAATCAGAGAAACTTCACCTTTCACGATAGCCACAAATAGCATAAAATATCTTGGGATAACATTGACCAAGCAAGTGAAAGACCTATTTGACAAGAACTTTAAGTCTTTGAAGAAAGAAACTGAGGATGATACCAGAAAATGGAAAGATCTCCCTTGCTCTTGGATTGGGAGGATCAACATAGTAAAAATGGCAATTCTACCAAGGGCAATCTATAGATTCAATGCAATCCCCATCAAAATCCAATCAAACTTCTTCAAAAACCTTGAGAGAATAATAATTAATTTTATATGGCAAAATAAAAAACCCAGGATAGACAAAACAATCTTATATAATAACGGAACATCTGGAGGTATAACCATCCTTGACTTCAAAGTCTATTATACAGCTACAGTATTGAAAACAGCTTGGTACTGGCATAAGAACAGAGAAGTCGACCTATGGAATCGAATAGAAGACCCAGATATTAACCCACAAACCTATGAACACTTGATTTTCGACAAGGGGGCTAAAGGTATACAATGGAAGAAGGAAAGCATCTTTAACAAATGGTGCTGGCATAACTGGATGTCAACCTGTAGAAGAATGAAAGTAGATCCATATCTATCACCATGCACAAAAATCAAGTCCAAATGGATTAAAGACCTCAACATTAATCTGACCACTTTGAACCAGATAGAAGAGAAAGTGAGAAGTAGTCTACAAGACATAGGCACAGGAGACAACTTCCTAGGTAGAACCCAAGTAACACAGACAATAAGAGAATCAATGAATAGATGGGACCTCCTGAAACTGAGAAGCTTCTGTAAAGCAAAGGACACCGTCAGCAAGACAAAAAGGCTAAATTCTGACTGGGAGAAGATCTTCACCAACCCCTCATCAGATAAAGGCCTGATCTCCAAAATATACAAAGAACTCAAGAAACCAGACAATAAAACTCTAATTAACTCAATTAAAAAATGGGGTGCTGATCTGAACAGAGAATTCTCAACAGAAGAACTCCGAATGACCAAAAGACACTTAAGGTCATGCTCAACATCCTTAGCGATCAGGGAAATGCAAATCAAAACAACTATGAGATACCATTTTACACCGGTCAGATTAGCTAAAGTCAAAAACACCAATGATAGCCTATGCTGGAGAGGATGTAGAGAGAGGGGAACTCTCATCTATTGTTGGTGGGAATGCAAACTTGTGCAGCCACTGTGGAAATCAGTGTGGCGGTTTCTCAGGAAACTGGGAGTCAACCTCCCTCAAGACCCAGCAATTCCACTCTTGGGAATATACCCATAGATGCCCTATCATACCACAAAAGCCTTTGTTCAACTATGTTCATAGCTGCACTATTTGTAATAGCCAGAACCTGGAAACAACCTAGGTGTCCCTCAATAGAAGAATGGTTAATGAACGTGTGGAACATATACACATTAGAGTTTTACTCAGCGGTAAAAAACAATGACATCTTGAATTATGCAAGC
The DNA here is from genome assembly GCF_982192425.1 of Myodes glareolus. Lineage (NCBI taxonomy): Eukaryota > Metazoa > Chordata > Mammalia > Rodentia > Cricetidae > Myodes > Myodes glareolus. The sequence continues at coordinate 10,262,832 of NC_142053.1, read as the reverse complement.
AAATGGATGAACATAGAAAACGCTTTACTGAGTGAGGTAAGCCAGATCCAAAAAGAGAAATATGGTATGTATTCACTCATAAGTGGATGCTAGCCATAATTAAAGATCTTTGAGCCTATTATTCCAGATCCTAGAGAAGCTAAATAAGAAGGTGAACCTGAAGAAAATCATGTACTTTTCCTCCTGGAGACTGGAAATAGACAAGAGTCCCAGGTAACCTCGGGTGCATGGGGTGGGTGGGTGGGAGGGTTGTTGGAAGGGGAGAGGATTAGAGAGAAGTGAGTAGGGGAGGAATGGGGAAAACTAGGGGGACTGAGATGGGGGGAGGGAGGAAGGATGGATATGGGATCAGGGAAGAATATATCTCAACTAAGGGAGTCATTTTAGGGTTTACAAGAGACCTGATTATAAATGGGATCCCAGGTCCAAGGAGAGATCCCCAGATTGTTCTCTGGACAGAGGAGAGGGTGCCTGAACCGGCCTTGGCCTATAACCATACTGATGAAGATTTTGCTTATCACCATAGATCCTTCATCCGACCATGGATGGCGATACAGAGGAGACCCACATTGGAGCACCGGACTGAGTTCCCCAAGGTCCAAATGAGGAGCAGAAGGAGGAAGAACATGAAAAAAAACTCAGGACTGCGAGGGGTGCGATCACCCACTGATACAAGGGGACTGAACTAATGAGAGTTCACCAAGGCCAGTTGGACTGGGACTGAAAGAGCATGTGGTCCAACCTGATTTTCTGAATGTGGCCTGATTCTCTGAATGTGGCTGGCCCAGAGCCTTTCTGAAAAGCCATTGACAATGACACTGGGACTTGTTTCCTCTGCATATATTGGATTTTTGGGATCCAGTCTGTTTGGATACTCACCTTCGTGGACCTGGAGGAAGGGGGGAGGAACTTGAACTTCCCACAGGACTGGAAGCCCTGACTGCTCTTAGGGATGGAGAGGGAGGAGGAGGTGGAGGAGGGAGTGGGAAGGTGTTGGGAGGAGTGGCGGAAATTTAAACTTTCATAATTTAATAAGCTTTGAAAAAAAATTAATTTAATATATATATCATACTCCATAGTGAATGTTATAAAACAGCAGATGTTGGGCCAACAAGACTCTCAGATCATAAAAGCAACTGCCACCAAGCTAACGACCTTAGTTCCTTCTCTACATACCACATAATGGAAGGAAAAAAATCAGCTCCTTTCAATTTTCCTCTGAGCTCTACATGATTGCCATGGTATACATGAGCAGTAAATAAATGAAAATTTGAAGAGGAAGGACTATGTTTATTAAGTGTTCTCTTACATTTTAAGCACTTATTAGATGTTGTTGCATATGAAGGACTAAGTAATGCTGTGCCAATTAATTGTGCTCTTTCATTGGCTCTTGTAGAAGTCCCTCATATGCATACATTTTATCCTTGCTTACATTAGTTATTAATTGATTTACTCGACATTATGTAACATGAGAAGGAGCCTGTTTGTTTGGGGTTTTCTATCCTGCACAGCCCCCCAGCTGTTTAGTCCCAGAGTAAAATAACACAAGAGATCTCTATAAGTTATAATGCTGATTGGCCCATTAGGTCAGGCTTCTTACTGGCTAACTTTCACATCTTGATTAACCCATTTTTCTGATCTATTTTAGCCATGTGGCTCTGTACCTTTTCCAGTTGGCTGATCACATCCTGCTGCTTTGGTGAACTGGGCAGGAGTGGGAGGAATCAATTTCCTCCTCCCCAGAATTCTCCTGCTCTCTTTGCATCATTTCCACTTCCTGTCTGGTTTTCCCGCCTTTACCTCCTTCCTGGCCAATCAACATTTATTTAAAACATGATTGACAGAATACAGACAATTCTCCCACACCACTTACCCCTCTTTTTTTAAAAAAAACAAAGGAAAATATCCATAGTCCATTTTTTGGGAATGTGGGTGTAGTATTCCAGGCTACTTCCAGCTGGTTGGGGGCACGGATATTTTATGGGGACCTAAAGAAAATTTAGACTTACGATTAAGTTCTGACTGAACTATCTTGTGAGTCTTGATCATCTCAGGCAGCAATTTGATGAAGAACTCAGACATCTGGGCCATCTGTTCCTACCGGAGATTGCTCAGGTGGTCTCCCTTGGTCAAAGATGATTTTTCTTAACTCTGAAAAAATCCAGAGCCTCTCATTTTTTGTGGAAACAAAAGCAAAATCTCTTCTCCAAAGTGACATACATTTTGACTTCAATTTTGAAGCCAAGGTATTTTTCAAAATATCTATCTTGGATTAATTTTGCAGCATTTATAAGCAAATATCTTTTAGCAGCTGTTGCTCCTTTCTCAGCATTTAAGCAATTCAAAGAGAGCATAATAGCAAACAGTATCAAGATTTTCTGTATGTTTTCCATCTTTATGTGGCTTTATTTTAACCTCTATTTCTTTTATTTTTACTTTTAACTTTTGGCTTTTTGAGACAGGTTTTCTGCATATCTTTGCCCTGGATTTCCCTCTGTAAATCATGCTAGCCTTGAACTCCCAGAGATCCCTCTGTCTCTGCCTCCCCAGTGCTGAAATTAAAGGTGTGTATCACCACACCCAACTATTCTCTTTCTTTCTTTTTAATTTTAAGGATTTATACCATTTTTTTAAAGCCCAAGTATATTTTTAACATACTGTAAACCATTCAGAGGTTTTCTTATTGTTTGAATCTCTCTTTACTGTATATCTCTCTTTTTTTGACCATGTGGGTCTTTAATTTGCTAAGGAATATGGAGAAAACAACAGTCAAATGCTCTTAAGGCATTTCAAGGTCCTTCCCAGGAAGCAAGCTGCAACAGTGTTTCCATAGTTAGGACTGCCTGCTTGAAAGAGTTAGAGTTTTCCCTGGCAGGACGGCCCAGAAAGGCAGCATTTTAAAACAGCATAGCTTTTTTCCTGCCAAGGCTGAAAACTGAAATGCTTTACTCTAATCTTTCCCAAGCATTCTCAGACTTTTTGTGGATGAAGTTATCCACGTGGGCATCATTCTGTAACATGAGAAAGAGCCTATTTGGGGGTTTCTGTCCTGCCTGGCCCCCCAGCTGTTTAGTCCCAGAGTAAAATCACACAAGAGATCTCTATAAGTTATAGTAATGATTGACCCATTAGGTCAGGCTTCTTACTGACTAATCTCACATCTTGATTAACCCATTTTTCTGATCTATTTTAGCCATGTGGCTCTGTACCTTTTCCAGCAGGCAGATCACATCCTGCTGCTTTGGTGAACTGGGCAGGAGTGGGAGGAATCAATTTCCTCCTCCTCAGAATTCTCCTGCTCTCTTTGCATCATTTCCACTTCCTGTCTGGTTTTCCCGCCTATACCTCCTGCCTGGCCAATCAGCGTTTATTTAAAACATGATTGACAGAATACAGACAATTCTCCCGCACCAACATTATATTCTGATTTAACTGTATTTATAACCATTATAAGTAGCATTATCCATTAATTTGAGTTGATTGCACCTAGATATTTTGTTAATATATTTCTTTGTCTTAATAACCTGCAGTCTAACTGATAAGTACAAAATTATGAGAATAATAGGTGCATTATCACAAATCCTGGAATATACCTTATATCAGAATTTGGAAAGCTTAATACATGGACTAAAATATTATAATATCAAAATTATCTGTAATTTATATAGCTAATCTTAAAAATCATTGGATGATTTTATACTTTCAATGGATTCACAAACATGATGTGTAAAATAAAAGAAGTCTTGAGAACTTATTTTAACTTATGATTCTTCTGATTCGGTAGGATTCCACTTTCTCTTGGTCTCTTTTTGGTCCAAATATTATGACATTAACATTAATACATCATAGAGAAAATTAATCCTTAAAACATTTGTAGGCATCAACAAAATAATCTAGTTTTCAAGGAGTATATACTAGCAGAATTGATCTCTAGACCCAGTTTGTTCTTTTTGTGTTTTTCTTTCCCATTTCTACACTCAAATGTTTTTACTTTCCAGGATTTATCATCTACTGTATTTTCCCTTCTATAATTGCCATTACTTTTAAATCTTGTATGTTTAAATTCAAGTCCACTAAGTGATGAAAATGTTAAAGCAACCTTTAATCTTATATACTCTTCCATGTCTACTTAAAGCTAAGCAATGGAATTATATTTATAAACTTGTGTATGTAGAATGTATGTGTATATCACTTAATTTTTAAATTCTATGTTCTCAGATTTAATTAATTACTCTGCATCTCTATATAGATATCCAATTGGGATTTCCAACTTAATGCATCCAAATCCAAACTACAACTCTTTCTCTTAACATGTTACCACCATATTTACACATTGTTTTCCCATTCAATAATGTCTAACATTAATCAAACAGTTCAGGAGCAAGGAAGAAAAATTTATTCAGTGTTCAATGGTAGGCTAAAGGAAGCTAATCTTCTAAAGGCATGACATCTCAAGTTTTACCAATGACTGTGTTAAGAAAAGATGTAGAATGTATGCTGACATCAGGGACTTGAAGCTCCCTGTTTTCTTTAATAGTCTAAGTACACATAGATCTGTTATTACAAGTAGGTATGGTTTATATAATGAAGTTATAATGATTTCAAGGTTTCCTAAATTGTCAGCATCATATCCAAACAGTTAGTCAAATTTCCCCTCAGGGGTGGAAATTAGATAATAGTGCATTTTTTTATCATCAACACAGGGCATGATATTATCAGCACCCAAGTCTTAATTTTTGTAAACAAGTGGCAGAACTTACAGGGAAAAAAAGACTATCAATAATTTAAAGACTCACTTTGGAAATAGTCTATATCATTAAATATCAATACCAATTTTTCAGTTGTTTTTGCAAAATGCATCAGTGCCAATCTTGACTCCATTGTGTCCCTATTATTCCACAATCAATTCAGCAGTGAAACTGAAAACATATATGTATAAATACAGAAAAAATATATCTAGCTTCTGATATCTGCTATCGATAATACCCTTGTCAAATCCTTAATAAAATTATGTAACAAATATCTGATTGTTTTTTTCTTCTTTTTAATCTACAAAGAAGAGACTATCATCACTCTAAACCAAACAATAATACATGATACATCATAATATATTATTTTCTTTTCGACAAAGTTATACATATACATAATATATTTTCTTTACTCTTATCCCTTATGCTTCTTCCTTCCATCTCTGTCAATACCTATGATCTTTCACAAATCTACCATCTTAATTTTCATGTGTTTTATTTTTTCTTTAGTTTTTGTCTTTGTGAACAGTTAGCCCTAGGCAAGTAATCATAGATGGTGTGAGTTTATGTGTGCTATGACCATATTGTGCCCATAAGACAAATTTTCCTGGACATCATAGATCAATTCATTTACATCTCTGAAAGAAGTGAATCATAAATTGAATGTAAATGGCTTCTACTGATCTTTCCCACCTTATCGTCTGTCATTGCCTCTATTCTCAATGTTCAGTTGTTGTTGTTCAAATATGCCTAATGATTTCCTTTCTTGGAGCTCTTGCAGAACACTTACATTGAGCATGATTCATTCCCTTTAGAGATATTAATAGATTAATCTATGAAGGCATCCAAATCTTATGTCTATTTGATATTTTCAGAGATATTTTATCTTCCTCCATGAAAAATAAATCCTGTAAATATCACCTTTCTTATTTATTGTGCCATTACTAATAAGTACTTCAAAGAAAGAAGTCCATTTTCTTATTTCCTTTAATCACTTGAAAATTTAATTTTAATTTAAAATTTAAAATTTTAGCTTAATTTTGTTAAGAAAACTTTGTAAACCATTTTTCTGCAACAATACAGATGACTTTATGAGTATGAATCATGTTAGATAGATTTACTTCTTAATGTGAACCAACATTATACTTCTAGAATCAACTCTACTTGAGTTTTGAGCATGCTCTTTTAAAATTAAATCTGGCAATGTATTATTATTTTTCATCTATAGGCATACAAATATTTGGTCTTTGAATTTTAGACCTCATAGAATATGATAAGATGTGTTTTCTTTTATTATTGAAAAACATGGGAAATATTGTTAATTCTGCATTAATTTTAAATTGGAAAATTCATCAAATGAATTCATGTTAATTTAGACTTTTAGTTGTTTTGAAGTATTTGATTACTGATATATTATCTATTGAGACTATTATTTCTCCCTAAGTAAGCTTATATAACATGGCTTTCTAGGGGATTTATGTATTTCATAAAGCTTATTATAGTTCTATGATGAAAAACCATGACCAAAGCTCCTTGAGAAGTAAAAGATTTATTTAGCTTATATTTCACATCATCTGAAGGAGGTCAAGATAGGAAATTAAACATGGAAAAAAAGTGGCGTCAGGAATCAATGCAGAGGTCATGAAGGGCTATAGTTTACTGGCTTGCTCTTTATGACATGTGAATCCTGCTTTCTTATAGAACCCAGAAATATTATCCCATAAATGGAACCATTCACAATGGTCAAGGCCATCCTTCAACTATCACTAGTTAAGAACATAGCCTACAGTCAGATCGTATGAAGACATTTACTCAGTTGAGTTTTGCTCTTCTCAGATGACTCTGTCTTGTGTCAAGCTGACATAAAACTATCTGGTACAAGCAAAACTTGCTCAAAATATATTATTTATTTTATTTCTGTAAGGTCAGTGGTAATGTCTACTACTAGTTTTACTGTTTGCCAATTATTTCTATTTTTTCTATTTTTTATTTCTCAATCTAGCCAAACATTTCTCAACATTTTTATTTCATTGATTTAATTCTTGCTATTCATTATTTTATATATCTGCAATCTAAATCTTATTATTTCCTTGCTTCTGTTTACTTCATGTCTTATTTTCTGATTCTCATGTTATGAAATTTGTTGGCTTGAATATTCTTTCATTCTGAATGTATGCATATGCAACTTATAGCATCCTTTAGCAATATTTCTCATCTAAGGTACGATATCTTGTTTTGCTTTCATTCAATTATGAGTAAAATTTAATTTCCTTATAGGTTTATTCCCATACATGACTATTTAAGAATATGTGGTTTAAATTCTGTATGTTAATAAATATTCCACATTTATTTGTATTGTTGGTTCTACTATTATTCCATTGTGGTTCTAAATGATACTTACTATGATTTAAGACCTCTGTATATGTTTAAAAATATTCTGTAGCTTAACTTTTGGTCTGTACTGGTGAATATTTCATGAGTACATTCAAAGAATATGCATTTTGTATGATACTTTCTATTATGCATAAATCCTCCAACATTCTAGGGAAGAACTATCACATTGAGGTACTTTGTCTACTCAACAATATTTATTCTGCTGGGTTTTATTTTATATTTTTGTTTAGTTTTCAGAGTTAATTAACAGGTCATCAAATGATTTTAACAATGAAATAATGACTTCACGTATAATATAGATATATTCAATTTTATTTTTTCTTCGACAATTTGATGTGTATGTTCATATGTTCTTTTATCATAGCTTCCCACTTATTTTCTTCCCCTTCTTAACGTATCTCATCTTCCTTGTTTTCTAATTTCCCTTCCTATTTTCATGTCTTTCTTTTGTTATTCAATAAATTTAATTAGCATAGCCTACAAGAGCAAGAGTATGGAATTATTAACATGGGAAAGTGCAAAAGATCAAAAGTCACATGTTGAGGAATACCATTTTCCCTCCCTAGCAAATTTTAAGTGTGTATAACTTAATTTTTCCCAAATGTGTATGAATTTTTTATCACTTTAATAGCCATGTATGGTAACTAGAATTTATCCATCATCACTCATACAGATGTTGCTTCTTTGTCTTTTATTTCAAAATCTGCATGAAATTTTGATATATTCATTTATCCACCATTTTTACTTTTTATAAAACTATTATCTAATAATTTTATAAGCACTAGAGACATTTGTATGAGAAAATCATTAATTTTAAATACGTTTTGTGATACTATGTAGTTGAACAAACACATTTCTGTTTATATGATAATAAGTGCTGTTAGAAAAATAGAATATAATAGTATGATAAGGTGGCTTGGGTACTGTGTACATATGTATACATGTGTACAGATCAGTACAAAGTAATATTGAGACCAGAAAAACAAATTGTCATTTTGAATAATATTAAGTCATTCCAGTAGAGAACAAATGGAAAGTTTGTATACCAACCTCATAGGATATAGATATGTTTTATATGTACAGGAAACAAAATTAAGTATAATACCTAGAAATGACGGAGATTGGGGAAAGATTACATGTAAATATAGTGGCAAGAAACTTATGTTCCAGGTAATTATGCTTTGAATGCTCTGAAAAGAATTAGATTTTACATTTCATGTAAAGTCTTTTGAGAATTTGGGTCACAGGAATGGCATAAGGATTCCATTGGTACAGGCCTTGATATAAAATTATTGTAATCCTGGAGTAGGGCAACTAATGTTCAAAAGTAGACATCAGTTATCTGGATGATTTAGTCCATGATGTAAGATTAAATTAAATTCAAATCCAGAAAATTCATGCAAGAAAATTGTTAAATGAATAAATTAGAGGGAAAAACTTTGTATATCAGATGATTAGAAAAAAGTGAAGAATCTTAGAGTATATCAAAATGTTTATTTAGGTATGTGGGAGGAAATAATAGAAGATATTTCTTAATTCACTTAAAGGTATAACCATAAATACATGGTATAATACTGTGAAGTGGTTAGAATGCTGTAATTGCTGTAGAAGACTTGATTTCCACCTTTAGGACTTTCATTATATGCAGTCAATGAAAGTCAGAAGAGGTACTTTTTCAAACACTCGAATTTTTTTACAGGGATTCCATTTTGCAGAAGTTATTGGGCTCCTAATGATTCTGATGAACTCCAAGTTACCGGAACATGTACAAGAGAGAAGGGTTCATAGTAAGCCTGCAGGTATGTGTCTTCATCACAGTGAGTTGATTAATTACTCATGCATTATCTTCCAGGATATGTTGATGGCTCACAAAATTAAAATTATTATTAATATTTGTGGAATATTTGTATCCTAGGTAAAGGTTTACTGTTGTAATTAGAGTAACAAGAATTTGAACATCCAGGGACTTCTAGATAGAGAGAAAAAGGAAGAGAAAGATTCTTGGTGCATGAAAGAGTGGCAAGGAGACAAGAAGGAAGAAGCATGTGTGGTATGTGACAGAATGTAAATTAATTGAAATGGGTTAATTTAAATTATAAAAGTTAAAAACCAAGCCAAAGCTATATGCTAAACTTTAATAATTAATAAGAAGTTTCCATGCTATTATTTGTGAGCTGGTAGGGCAGAGAAAGAATTGATATAAACGTTTATTTTCCAGTTGAGAATAACTAACCATAATGTTATTTCATATATGTGAGTAGAAATGATATTTTTAGTAACACTTCGTTAACATGTTTATTAACCTCTTTGTTAAAGTAACTTTATCATTTCACGGTTTTCAATTCAATATATTATATGATCTTGCATGTTTTTATTAACTTTGTTAAAATAACTTCATCATGTCAGGGTTTTCAATTCAATATATTATATGATCTTGCATGTTTTAAAGACATATTCAATTATGGTGATGCTCTAGTTACATAACATTTTAAAAACAGATGTGTAAAACCATACTATTAGTTGACATTTATCCCCAGTTCCTTCTGTTCCCCAATACATACATGTCATTTCTCAGGGAGAAGCCAAGGAGCCACCCCCAGAGACAGAGTGCTGAAACTTGGCTGGAAGCCCATAACCTCGTTGTGATACACAGATTATTAGAAATGGTTTAAATTAAGATGTAAGAAATAGCCAATAAGAAGATAGAGCTAATAGGCCAAGCAGTGATTTAATTAATACAGTTTCTGTGTGATTATTTTGGGGCTGAGCAGAAGGAACCAATTAGCAGCCTTCCCACTACAAATTGGCATCCAGGATGGTGGATTAAATCCATGGAAAATCTAAAAGAGCTTGGAAAGGAACTTTAGACACACCAAAAAACCAAAATTTAGCCACATTTTTTTTCAGCTGGTGACATGCCACGGCTCCTTTGAGAGAGAGGTTGTGCCGTTTTGAAATGCAGACTTTCTGGGCTGTCCTGCAAGCTCAAACTCTGAGTCTCTTAGGCAGGGACTCTGGATGTAGAGCATTTGAATGGGCTTTGTGAGCAGACTGCTGCAGCTTGCTTAATGGCAACATGGACTGACTGTGTGCCTGAGAATGGAACTGTGGGCATGGCTCTCAGAGGCACAAGTGGCTCCACCATGCTGGACTGGGCAGGCAGGCAGGAAATGCTATATAGTAATAGTAATGCTATAATAATGGCACTGTTTAAGTTTTAGACTGGCAGGCAAGCAGCAAGTCCCATATATACCGTAGTAATGGTGCTGCTTAAGTTTTAAGAAGCACTTAGAGTTTTTAAAAGCACTCTTGGACAGTAAAGAATTAAAGATATGCAATAAAGACAAATCCAGATGAGTCATAGTGTTGCATAAATGTATGTAGGCTTGGAAGAGAGAAAAGAATAGTACAGAGAGTCATAAAATAAAGTTAATGCTTTAATAAAGGGTAAAGTGTTTAAACAGACAGGGTACAAAAGTCATAGATTAAAGGAGAAAAGATAATAAAATAAATATTAACCTTGTTTAAAAATAATAGAGTAAAACCAAGCCACATAAAAATGAAAATTTACAGAGTGACTGGATTATGTATATTATTGTGCTATCTTTGAATTTTTTGAATGCAGAGAGACATTTGATTCTGGGGACTGCTAAGCTAAGCCAACATATATATTTTAAAGGTATCTTAAATTCAAAATATGGGTCTAAGGATATGTTGCTTTGGAAAAGAGGTTCTTCTTTTGTTTCCACAGAGGATGAGAACCTATGAATTGCCTTCAGACAAATATGATTTGATGGAACAAGATCCCCCAAAGATCACCATGAACTCCCCCCAAAATTACTACTCCCAACAATCAGCAGGAAGCAGTATGGGGAAAACCACACCCATATTCCCAAATATTGTCTATAAATGTTTGTTTGCATTTAAAGGGGGATATGATATAGTTATGAATAATTTGCATTGGTATGGATATTCATTTATTGAAACAAATTTAAAGTCAATTTTTTGTTATACTGTATATATATATATATATATTTATGTTCTTGATTAAGACGTTGTGTTTGTGCTGCTCATTTAAAAATGTAATGTAATAAATTGTCATCTTTAATGTTAGTTAGGTTTTATAGATGTACAGAGATGTGTTTCACATGGATAGGCATTCTTCAAAAATTTCAAAGACTACAGAATATGGCATTCAAAGTGTTTAAGAATTTAGGACTTTTCATGACAATGATACACATCTGTACCTGGAAGCACCAATTATTTCAAGAGGAAGATGAGCATTGAAGAGGCTCCTTATGGAGTTTGACAGCCATTTGGACAAGAAATGGCTCTTGCCTAGACTGCATAACTGGACAGGCAGGACCCACAATGAAATGACTGCTAAACTTACTTAAAGGTGAGATGATCCTTCAGAGATCCTGCTTCATGAAAGAGTTTGTTTGAAATTCTTCTGGACACAGATGAAAATGACTGACAAACTACAAATATAGATAGAACTGTCCTTGAGATTTCCAGCTTCATGAAAAAGTCTTCTGCATACTATAGACCTGTGGGATGAAGATTGGATGCCCCGATGGTAGAGAAGAATTTTGGGTGACTGTCAAGGCAGTGAGATGTCTCGATCAATTCTAGAGTTTTGGAAGTTGCTAACAATGTACTTCCTGTTTATTTAAGTAACATTATATCCTGGAGTCTTTGATGTAGTTGAAGAATTGATAGTTATAGATTTCCTTAATTAGGAAAAAAGATAAAGTACATATAAATAATTGTAATTCTTGTTTGATACCTGTTTTGTTATATATAATTTTACTATGTTAAATTTAAAACCTTCCTTTTTCATTTAAACAGAAAAGGGAGGTGATATGGGAGTCCCCTCTGTGTGCTATGATTAACATTAATGAATAAAGAAACTGCTTTGAATCTATAGCAATGCAGAACTTAGGTAGGCAAGAAAAGTTAGGCTGAATGCTGGGAGCAAAAGAGAAAGAACTAGGGAGAAGCCATGGTGCTGCCGCCAGATTCAGAGTGCTGAAACTTTGCTGGTAAGCCACAACCTCTTTCTGATGCACAGATTACTAGAAAGGGGATACATTAAGATATAAGCATTAGCCAATTAGAAGCTAAAGCTAATGGACTAAACAGTGATTTAATTAATACAGTTTCTCAGTGATTATTTTGGGGCTGGACAGCAGGGAACAAACTAGCAATCTTTCCACTATACATTTCTCCATTTGCTGTTTCTCCATGTGTTAAGGTTATTTCATATAAATGAAATTGCATAAAATGTGGTATTTTGTTAACAGATTATTTCTTTATTTTATTTTATTTTTTATTAAAAATTTCTGCCTCCTCCCATCTTCCCATTTCCCTCCCACTGCCCCCACTCTCCCTCACCCTCCCTCTCCAGGCCTAAGAGAAGTTATGGTACCCTGCCATGTGGGAAGTCCAAGGGCCTCCCCGCTCCATCCAGGTCTAGGAAGGTGTTCAAACAGACTAGGCTGCCAAAAAGCCAGTACATGCAGTTGAATCAAAACACAGTGTCATTATAATTGGCTTCTCAGTCAGCCCTCATTGTCAGCCACATTCAGAGAGTCCATTTTGATCAAATGCTCATTCAGTCCCAGTACAGCAGGCCTTGATGAGCTCCCATTTGAACAGTCACACCGGCTCCTTGGATGGATGTACTCCTCATGGTCCTGACTTCCTTGCCCATGTTCTCCCTCCTTCTGCTCTTCATTTGGGCCTTGGGAGCTCAGTCCAGTGCTCCAATGTGAGTCTCTGTCTCTATCTCCATCCATCATCAGATGAAGGTTCATAATCCAGATGGGGTCTGGGTTATCTCACTCAGTAAAGTGTTTTCTATTTCCATTCATTTGCATGCAAAATTCAAGATGTCATTGTTTTTTACCACTGAGTAGAACTCTAAAGTGTATATGTGCCACACCTTTATTTCATTCAGGAAACATGACAAGATTGATCTATGCTATAGAATGCATCAGTGCTACATTCCTTTTAATTGTTAAATAGTATCATATATATATATATGCATAACAATTTTTATGCATTATCCCATTAAATAGAGCTGAGATAGTTCTACTTTTGTGCCTTTGTTAATAATGCTGTTATGAGTAATTGGATATAATTTCAGTCCATTTATGCATTTAATTCTCTTGGAAATATGTAGGTGGAGACTGCTCATTTGTTTCCCAGATGCCCAGATTTGAATAATAACACAGAAACTATATTAATTCCAACACTGGTCAACAGCTTAAGTGTCTTTCTAACTAGCTCTTACATCTTAAATTAATCAATTTCTATCAATCTGTGTATCACCACAAGGCTCTGGTCTACCAGTAAGGCTCTCGTTGGTCACTGGCATATTTCTTCTTTTGCAGCTACATGGCATCTGATTCTGTATACTTTCTTTCTATATCACTATTTGGATTTCCCACCTGGCTTTACTCTACTAAGCCATTAGTCGAAACAGCCTTTTTAATAACCAAAAGTAATTAAGCATATTAATAGCATACAGAGGGAAATCCCGCATCATTTCCCTTTTTTGTTCAAATAAAAAGGAAGGTTTTAAGTTTATCATAGTAAAATTACAAATAACAAAACAGGTATCAAGCAGGAATTACAGTCACTATATTTATATATCCTTTATTTTTATCATAACTAAGGAAAACTATAATTATAACTAACTATTCTTCAATTGCATCAAAGACCCCAGAAGAATATAATATTACCTATGTTAGCAGGAAGTACATTGTAAGCAACTTCCAAAACTCTAGAATTGACATAAACATCTTGCTGCCTGTACAGTTAACTCAAAGTTTTTCTGTAACATTGGGGCATTCATTATCAGCCTACAAGTTCATAGTATCTGGCAGACTTTCCAAGAAGCAAGAAATTTGAAAGACTGTTTTGCATCTATTGGCAGTTTGTCAATCACTTCCTTCTATATTCTGCAGAATGTCTGGCAGATTATTTTATGAAGCAGGAGCCCTGAAAGATTGTCTCACCTTTAGGCAAGTTCAGCAGTCATTTTTCTGTGGACCCTGCATGTTCAGTTCATATAGCATAACATCAAGCAGACCAGGCAAGAGCAGTTTCTTGCTAAAATGGCTAGCAAACTACATAAGGAGTCTCTTTGATGCCCATCATCCTATTGAAGTAGATTGGTGCTGCTAGGCGCCGATGTGTTCATTGTCATGAAAAGTCTTAGTTCTTAAAACATTTTAAATGTCATATTCTGTTAGTCTTTGAAAGATTTGAAGAGTGTCTATCCATCTGAAATATGTCTCTGTTTATCTAGAAAAACCTAACTAATATTACTACATGATTGACTGTTAATGATGACTATTAACCTGTATTAATTATATGTTACATTTTAAATGAACTGCACAAATACAATACCTTAATCAAGAACAGAAATATACATATAACAAAATTGACATTAAATTTGTATCAATAAATCAAGATCCACAACAATGCAAAGTATTTATCTCTATAGCATATTCCCCTTTAATACAAAGCATTCATCTCTATAGCATATATCCCTTTAAAGGTAAACAAACATAAGCATTTATTTAGGGAACTTGGGCATTGTTCTCTAGACTACTTCATGCTGATGACAGTGTTGTTAATCAGGTCTGTCATGGGGTATCCTATGTGGTAGGTCCATCTCGGCCAACATTTCTGAAGCAGTCATGATTTTTGACCATCTGGGCCATTACTTCATGCGCTCTTGTTTGATCAAACCATATTAGCCAGTAAGGAATCCACAGTTTTTTATCCTCTGTGGAAACAAAAGCAGAACCTCTTTTACAAAGCAACGCCTCCTCAGATCCAAATTTTGACATCAAGATACTTTTAAAGTATATGTTGGTTTAGCTTAGCAGCCTGGACAATTAAATGTTTCTCAATACTTAGGTCATTCAGAGTTAAAAAAAAAAAAGTTCAAAGAAAACATAATAATATACATAATCCAGACTCTCTGTATAGTCCTTCTTTACATGACTTAATTTTCTTTACTTCTTTAATCTATGACTCTCTGTACTCTGTTTCTTTAAAGACTTTGTTTTGTTCTTTAGCACTATTTGTTTCTTCTTATAGCTGTCTATAATCTTTTTCTTCTCTGTCTGAGGCCTACATAGATTTTTAAACAAACTGTGACCCATTCAGTGGTCTATTTGTGTCTGAATTTGTATTATTGCATATCTTTAATACTTTTCTAATCAGGAGTGCTTTTAAAATGATAAGTAGCTTGATTACAGGGCCACTCGATGCCTCTCTCAGTCTTTCCATATGGTAAATTTACCTTTATCATAAGCCCAGGGACTGCCTGGTAGAAGCTGTGCTCACCACCTCAACTCTGGTAAGCAGTTGATCCATGCTGCCACCAAGTAACTTACAGAATGTTGCCCACAAGCCCCATTGAAGTGCTCAGGCTCCTGAAAGAGCCAGAGTTGTTCATGCAACTAGAATGAACCATTAAGCCTTTATAAAATAGTTGAGCTTTTTTTTCTGCTACTGCTGAGTCAGGAAGCTTTCTCTTAAAGTAATTGTGCCTCTGCTTGCTTCTAACAAACAGAACAAATGTGAAAAAATATGGCAAACAAGAAGTCATGTTTAACTCTGTTCTTTTGAGTCTAGAGTTTCTTCCCAAGCTCTCTCAGGTTTTATGTGGATGTAGTTACCCCACATTGTACACCATTTTGTAAACTGAGAATGCATGTTAATTTCCTGGGTGCCTAGACCTGAGTAATGACACAGAAACTATATTAATTAGAGCACTGTTTGGTCAATAGCTTTGGCAACTTTCTTGTTAGCTCTTATGACTTAACCCATTTCTATTAATCTGTGCATTGCCACAAGGCTGTGGCCTACTGGTAAGCGGTTGGTGGTTGGTGTCTTTTTCTTTTGGCAGCTACGTGGCATCACTCTGATTCTGAGTACTTTCTCTTTATATCTCTATTTGGATTTCCCACCTGGCCTTACTCTACTAAGTCATTGGCTGAAACACTTTTTTATGGTAATAGAACATACTTGTAGCATACAGAGGAGAATCACACATCAGTTATATACTTGGAATGCTTAGAGAAATTGGCAAAGTTTTCAGAGACACACATATTAAAGATTCCATATTTATTATGAAAAAGTTGTATTCTAATCTGTTAAGCTCTACTGACATTTCATAAAGTTAATATTGAATCTGACAAGTGAAGGAAAACTGTTGGGTTTTGATTCACTAGCTTTAAAACATATTCTAGTCAATGGTTCTTACATTTTCCTTACTTTGTGGTAGTAAACTCCATTTTTATCTCAGTTTTGTTATCAATAGTTGAAGATATTTGATTTGTTATCAATAGTTATCAATATTCTCTATGCCTATTAGGGAAACACTTGTCTTTAGTGGCTATGAATTTTATTGAAAGAAAATCTATCTAAACATGTAATATATTGTATATTTTTTTATTCCCTAAAATTTAGGTTTACCCAGGTCTACATGAAATGTTTGCCAATGAAGACACTTAAAGTCTTTTAATTTAGTGTAAAATAAATCTTATTTATTGCTCTTAAAAATTAAACATGTGGAGCAATCAAGATAGCCAGCAGATAAAATCATTCACACTAAATTTGATGACCTAAGTTCAATTCCTTGAGTGGACATAATGAAATGAGCTACATTATGCCTTAATGTTGTTTTTGCACCTTCATATATGTGCTATAATATATACTTCCACACTTGATCACACCCTCACAAGTAAATTAATGTAATATTTTTTAATAAAACAAAAAATAATTTAAACATATGTTTGTTTCTCCCAATCTCCGGTAATGGTATAATTAAGTGTATTAATAGAGAGGAGAAAGAGCTAGCTAATTGTCAAGTAGATTTAAGAGAACTAATTTCCTATTTCTCCACTTAATTATGTAAGGTAAGAAAATAATGTATGTAAATTTATGGCATTTTAATCAGTAACGAATAATAATGATACATAATAAGGTATCCAATATTCATAATGATGGGAGATATTTAAATATATTGCTTAATAATCATTACTAGAAATATTCATTGTTTATATAACAACAAATAGGAATAGATTATTCACTTAACATTAAAAAGTAAAATATCTACTTGTTTTATTTTGATAAATTGAGGCAATTAATTGCCTTTGTAGATTAGTGTTTATTGTTTCTCATTTTATTTCCTATAAATAAAGTTTATTTATTTTACAAATAATAATTTATTTTATTAAATTTTATTAATATTTAATTAATTATATTTATTTATTTAATAAATATTAAATATTAATTAAATATTTATTTGATTATATTTAATATAAATTAAATTTTATTAATATTTTATTAAACAAATAATAAAGTTGTCTGAACTTCTTTGTAGAAAACAAATGTAGAAATTTTCTTTTAGTTGCAAAACTTTACCAACAATAAAAGTAGAAATAAATTTATGATAGGGATAAGTGGGTCAGTATTTGAAAAATTATAATGATATTTAAAATTAACATAATTATTCTAAAGTAGAGAACAAATATTCTCCTTTTACATAGTGTTAAAAACCATTTCCAATAATCCTTCTCCTAAGTAATATGACTTCTTTCTCAAGACTCATTCTTTTAAATAATGTTTTATATATATTCTAAAACTCAGGGTATGTAGTTTTTATTTTTCTTCTTTTGTTTCTGCTTATACCTCTTTTCATTGTGTTTTTATACCACATACTTAATTCTAATAATGACAATATACAGTATAATTTCTCAGTTTCACTATAGTAAGAACTCATCCTCAAACTAATCATTTTCGATATGATACCATTGCCTACCAGTTTGTTTGTGTTTGTTGATAACATAAAAGTGTTGTTGTTAGTCAGTCTTCCTTTATGAAAACAAATGCTTGTGATATTCAATTTATAAAGAGATATAGTTTGGTGGGAGGGGGTTCATAGTTTCTAAGATTCTAGTACCTTATCATTTGGTCCAGTTTCTTTAGACATCACAACAGGAAGAGCATATAGATCAAAGAAGTGCATGTGTGTGCATAATATGATAGAAAAGGATAATAATGAGCTGGAGAGATGGCTCATCTGTTAAAGACTAGGCTTACAATCAGAAAAAAAGAAAAATGAAAAGGAAACAAAAGAATATCAGAATATCTCTTTCAAAATTACTTTGTTAATGACGCAAATATCACCTCAAGCACATATCATTTCTTTGGGTTGGAAACTTTCAAAGTAATTTATTCTAGCTCTATGAAAAATAGAGTACATTATCATTATCTATAATCACTGTACTGTGCAATAGCACTGCATAGTTTCTTGCTTCTAACTGTATCTATTAAGTTCTATTTGTCTTGTGTCTGATTTTATGCCAGCACAATGCTATATTTTTTAGCTTATGCTATTTGCAGAAAATAATGGGCTTCATTATGTCTCAGGTATATACTGAATGCCAGGCTGGTTATGTGGTGATACAGAGCAAAAACTAAAAATACAAAATGTTTTCTATTGAGGTTGTACTCTCTGCCTAGTGCTGTAGAAGTTCAAACCTCTGATATTAGCACTGATCTGACAATATCACAATAACTGTGCTGTTCATGTGGATATATTATGACACTAGTCTTTTCTAAACAAAAACTAGTAACAACTTGTGTCACATTCACAAGTATGACCTTCTCCAAAAGAGAGATTCTTAGAATACCCAAAGCTTTTCTAAAGCTAGAGTTGATGTGGCTGAAACTCAGTCCAGTCCCACAGGTACACACAATATTAAACTGCTCCAGAGGCCTGCATGAGGGCACTTCACTTTCTACTGAAGTACTTAGTCTTACCAAGCCAGGCCTAACACTGTTCTATGATACCAAGAAGGTGGAGTCCCATAAACTTCATCATTGACCAAGGTGAAATTAGGATGTTAGCAGCAATATCCTTGTTGTCATATATTAAGTGTCCAAAAGTAAAGGGTTCAGAGGTTCTGTCCATGAGATGGGAGTGGGGATTATGGTGCTTTGTCCAGCTCTAGATTATCTTTTTTTTTAACTCTAGATTTTCATTTGAGGTACCTGGTACCATGCTTTAAGTCTAGGGCTTTAAGTTATTATTACTTTTTCTTAATCAGGAGATATCTTCTGTGTACTAAACTCTTTAGAGTTTGGAAAATATGTTAGTGTTACATTGTTATAACAGAGTAATTTCAACATTCAATTTAAAGGAAAAAAGATTTAATTTTGCTTATGACTATAGAGCTGTCAATCAAATTAAGCTTACTCCATTGCATTTTGGCTTGTGGAAAGTCAGAAACATCATGATAGAAGCAACTTAAAAAGATAACTTTCTGCTCCTCGGCCAAGGAGAGTACGTTCTCAATGGCCAATCTTTGGTCTCGCTCTTCTTTCAGCAGCTCAGCTTCTTTAACTCACTCACTTCTTGTTTCGTGCTGCAGAGCTGCTGCTGGACTTCAGACAATCTTGGCTGTAGCTCCTCTGTGGCCTCCTGATCCCTCTTTCTCTTTCAATTCATTTCCTGGAAGGCTCCTGGAATATCTATTTTTGGTGGTCCCGCCTGCAGCTCCTGCACCTGCTTCTCCAGGACAGTGCAGGGCTTGGAGATGTCATTTGAGTGGTGCTGGTTCTCGCGGAGACTCTGGCTGGCGCCGCTGAGCTGGATGGAGAGGGTATTCTTTTCCTCCAGCAGCTGAGAGAACATTCTCAGCTTTCAGCTCCTCCAGCTCTGCGGAACTAAGGAACAAGGCTCCCCTTTCAATCTCTAGCTCCATCACTCTCTTCTGCAAAGAGGCAATATTCTCCTCTGCGACTGCATGCAGTAAAATCCAAATTCGGTGTCATTATCATTGGCTTCTCAGTCTGACCTCATTGCCAGCCACCATCAGAGAGTCCGATTTGGTCACATGCTTGTTCAGTCCCATTCCAGCTGGCTTTGGTGAGCTCCCATTAGATCAGTCCCACAGTCTCAGTGGGTGGACGCACCCCTCGCAGTCCTGACTTCCTTGCGCATGTTCTCCCTCCTTCTGCTCTTCTGCTGGGCCTTGGGAGCTCAGTCCAGTGCTCCAATGTGGGTCTCTATCTCTATCTCCGTCCATCGCCAGAAGAAGGTTCTTTATTAATGGCTTCTCAATCAGTCCCCCATTTCAGCCACATTCAGGGAGTCCAGTTTGGTCACATGCTCATTCATTCCTGGTCCAGCTGGATTTAGTGAGCTCCCATTAGAACAGGCACACTGTCTCAGTGGGTGGACCAACCCCTCGCGGTCCAGACTTCCTTTCTCATCTTCTCCCTCCTTCTGCTCTTCAATTGGACTTTGGGAGCTCAGTCTGTTGCTCTGATGAGGGACTTTGTCTCTATCTCCATCCGTCACCGGATGAAGATTCTGTGGTGATATTCGAGATAATCATCAGATCAGACGGCTGGAGCAGAATGAACGGGATTCGGCTCGGACTGCTATCATTGGTGCCTGTGGCTCTCCGGAGATGTCAGTGTTGATAGATATCCCAGGCAACAGCTGCCGAAGGAACTTGAGTGGTGCTGGATGGAAGCAGGTTCTGTGTTGACTCAGACCATCCCAGACCCAAGCGCCACTTCTTTCAACCATCTCCTTCGCCACTTCTTTCAACCATCTCCTTCCCGATGGTACGTGTCCTCCTCATCCTGTATTTCACAGGTCCTCTATAAACCCATCTCTCCACCGCAGCTCTCAGAATTTGTAATTCCTTCATCTCTAATGTCAGAATTGTAGTTTTTAGAACAGCCTTCCCACTTCCAGGTCATCTGCATCTCCTTGGAAAGTTCACACAACAAAAAAGGTGGCTGTAAGGACAGGTTAGAATGCAAAGTCTGGTGCATCCTGTTTTCTGGATGTCCCTCCATAGTGGTCCTGAAGCCACTCAGGAGCCAGAGCATCACAACTTCTAGCCTCAAGAACCCCTGAGCGGTGTGAGTTATTCTGTCTTCAATGCTATTGTCACCTGCCTCTGCAAACAGGGCTCAGGCAATGGGAAGAGAAACACCTGATCCAGACCTGAGAGCAGTGGTCATGAGTGGCCCCACTGTGCCTTTCCTCCCCTTGCTAGCAGCCAGCTTTCTCATTGTGGACATGATGTCTTCCCTTCTGTGCTCATCACCTGAAGAAGGGAGAAGACTGGTGGCTCACTGATCAGCTCTATGTTCTATGGTGATTACATTTTAGTCACAACATCCCAAGGACTTTTCTGAACTATTGTAAAATAATAAAGCGTTATTTTTGGAATGAAAAAAAAAGGTAAGGTTCTCATTCCATGACAGCCAGCAAACAAAAAGGGAAAATGAAGCAGAGAAAGTATCTGAAAATGAAAATTATCTCTTAAATACATTTTCTCAGGGACCTGTTTCTTCTAACCATGTCTCACCTAATAATAACTCACTTAAATGTGAATTTACCAGTGACTTAAAGATTCATATCTACATGGTCTTATCTCCTCTCACAAAGCATCTAGCTTCAGATAAACTGTTTTTATTTAGCAGTTTATTTCAAAACTACAACAGAGAGCAAGATGAATAGGAAAATCCCTTTCTCCTGCCTTGTTCAATGAGCCTTTTCAATCAAGCACAGCCATCTCTTACTTGACTTTTCTAGATTTTGCATGTAGTTAATCACTTTTGCCTTGTCAATGACAAGAAATCTCCAGTTCTCATTTCTCTGCTCTCTCTCACAATCTACGGTGATTTATCTGTTCATATCCTGCATTTGATTTTGTCAAAATAGTTCATTTTCTTAATATTGAATTGTATTTTTTATTTCTTTTCAAGATTTGTTTCCTATTGATATTTAGAACAATGCAAATATTTTATCCTACTATTTTTACAATGCCTTCACTCTACTGGTTGTTTCCATGATTGTGTAGAATGTTCTTCTTTGATAAAATTACAGGTGTCTGTAACATGAGGGCCGGCTTGTTGGGGTTTCTGTTCCGCCCGACACCCGATAGCCGGCAAGTCCCAGAAAAATCAATCACACAGAGATCTCTATAAGTTATAAAGCTGATTGGCCCATTAAGTCAGGCTACTTTTTAGCTCTTATAACTTATGTTACCCCATTATCCTTATCTACATTAGCCACATGGCTCAGTACCTTTCTCAGCTGGGCAAGTTATGTGCTGCCTCTTCCGTGGTCTGCGCAGGAATGCAGAGAGCTTCCTGCTTCTCAGAATACTCCCGGTCTCTTTTCTCCACCTCTACTTCTTGTCTGGCTTTCCCGCCTATACTGCCTGCCTGGCCAATCAGCACTTTATTAAAATATTATTCACAGAATATAGATAATTCTCCCACACCAGGTGTCAGTTTTGGTTCATGTTTCCTATGCTTTGGGGTTCAAATCCAAATATCTTTGCAATACCAATTTAAAGCATTCACTGTTTTCTTTCTAATAATTTTTGAATGTAAGATCATGATTTTAATATGTATTTCAATATGTGTTTATTCTGATATACGAGGTAAATTGAGTATCATTTTGTTCTTTAATATGTGTTTATGCAATTGCTCTAACACTGCTCACTGAAGAGACAGTCTTTTTTGTGTTTTGTGCCATTGGTATCTTTGTCAAAAATCAGTTGACTGTAAATGGCTGAACTTATTGCTCAACTCTTTATTCTATTCTTTTTTTTCTAAATGTCTCTGCCTTACAGTGTGGCCTCAATGATTTTTTTTTATTTTTTTTATTAAATTATAAAAGTTTCCATTTCAGCCCCTCCTCCCAACACCCTCCCACTCCCCCCACTCCTTCTCCTCCTCCCTCTCCATCCCCTAGAGCAGTCAGGGTTTCCTGCCCTGTGGGAAGTTCAAGTTCCTCCCCCCTCCCTCCAGGTCCAGGAAAGGTGAGAGTCCAAACAGACTGGAGCGCCAAAATCCAGTATATGCAGAGGAAGCAAGTCCCAGTGTCATTGTCAATGGCTTTTCAAAAAGGCTCCGGGCCAGCCACATTCAGAGAATCTGGTTGGATCACGTCCTCGTTCAGTCCCAGTCCAACAGGCCTTGGTGAACTCTCATTAGATCAGTCCCCTTGTATCAGTGGGTGATCGCATCCCTCGCAGTCCTGATTACTTTTTTAATTTTCTTCATCTTTCTGTTCCTCATTTGGACCGTGGAGTGCTCAGTTCGGTGTTCCAATATGGGTCTCCATCTGTATCGCCATCCAACGTCAGATGAAGGTTTCCTCTGCCCTTGCCTTCTTTGCTCACGTTCTCTTTCCTTCTGCCTCTTATTTGGACCTAGGGAGCTAGGTCCAGTGTTCCAACGTGGTTCTCCGCCTCCATCTCCATCCATCGCCAGATGAGGGTTCTATGGTGACATGCAAAATATTCATCAGTATGGTTGTGGGCCAAGGCCGGTTCAGGAACCCTCTCCTCTGTCCAGAGAACCATCTGGGGATCTCTCCTTGGACCGGGGATCCCCTTTATAATCAAGTCTCTTGTACCCTAAAATGATTCCCTTAGTTGAGGTATATACTTGGCTGATCCCATATCCATCCTTCCTCCCTCCCCCCATCCCAGTCCCCCGATCTTTCCCCAATCCTCCCCTACTCCCTTCTCTCTAACCCTCTCCCTTTCCGACAACCCTCCCACCCCACCATGCACCCGAGGTAACCTGGGACTCTTGTCTATTTCCTACCTCCTGGCAGATAGCTAAATAATCTTCATCAGGTTCATCTTCTTATTTAGCTTCTCTAGGATCATGAATAATAGGCTCAAAGACCTTTAATTATGGTTAGAATCCACTTATGAGTGAATACATACCATGTTCCTCTTTTTGGGTCTGGCTTGCCTCACTCAGTAAAGCGTTTTCTATTTCCATCCATTTGCATGCAAAATTCAAGATGTCATTGTTTTTTACCGCTGAGTAAAACTCTAATGTGTATATGTTTCACACCTTTTTTAACCATTCTTCTATTGAGGGGCACCTAGGCTGTTTCCAGGTTCTGGCTATTACAAATAGTGCTGCTATGAACATAGTAGAACAAATGCTTTTGTAGTATGTTAGGGAATCTCTAGGGTATATTCCCAAGAGTTGAATTGCTGGGTCCTGAGGGAGGTTGACTCCCAGTTTCCTGAGAAACCGCCACACTGATTTCCACAGTGGCTGCACAAGTTTGCATTCCCACCAACAATGGATGAGTGCTCCCCTCATTCCACATCCTCTCCAGCATAGGCTATCATTGGTGTTTTTGAGTTTGGCTATTCTGACAGGTGTAAGATGATATCTCAAAGTTGTTTTGATTTGCATTTCCCTGATTGCTAAGGAGGTTGAGCATGACCTTAAGTGCTTTTTAGCCCTTCGAAGTTCATCTGTAGTGAATTCTCTGTTCAGTTCAGTACCCCATTTTTTAATTGGGTTAATTAGAGTTTTAGTGTCTAGTTTCTTGAGTTCTTTGTATATTTTGGAGATCAGACCTTTATCTGTTGCAGGGTTTGTGAAGATCTTTTCCCAGTCAGAATAGCCTTTTTGTCTTACTGACAGTGTCCTTTGCTTTACAGAAGCTTCTCAGTTTCAGTAGGTCCCATTTATTTATTGTTTCTCTTATTGTCTGCGCTCCTGGGGTTCTGCTTAGGAAGTGGTCTCCTGTGCCTATATCTTGTAGACTACTTCCCACTTTCTCTTCTATCAGGTTCAAAGTGGTTGGATTAATGTTGATGTCTTTTATCCATTTGGACCTGAGTTTTGTGCATGGTGATAGATATGGATCTATTTTCATTCTTCTACAGGTTGACATCCAGTTATGCCAGCACCATTTGTTAAAGATGCTATCTTTCTTCCATTGTATAGCTTTAGTCCCTTGTCAAAAATCAGGTGTTCATAAGTTTGTGGGTTAATACCCGGGTCTTCTATTCGATTCCAAAGGTCGATTTCTCTGTTCTTATGCCAATACCAAGCTGTTTTCAATACTGTAGCTCTGTAATACAGTTTGAAGTCAGGGATGGTAATGCCTCCAGAGGTTCCTTTATTGTATAAGATTGTTTTGGCTATCCTGGGTTTTTTGTTTTGCCATATAAACTTGATTATTGTTCTCTCAAGGTCTGTGAAGAAGTTTGATGGGATTTTGATGGGAATTGCGTTGAATCTATAGATTGCTTTTGGTAGAATTGCCGTTTTTACTATGTTGATTCTCCCTATCCAAGAGCAGGGGAGGTCTTTCCATTTTCTGGTATCCTCCTCAATGTCTTTCTTCAAGGACTTAAAGTTCTTGTCAAATAGGTCTTTCACTTCCTTGGTTAGAGTTACCCCAAGATATTTTATGCTATTTGTGGCTATCATGAAAGGTGATGTTTCTCTGATTTCCCTCTCTGCTTCTTTATCCTTTGTGTATAGGAGGGCAACCGATTTTTTGGAGTTGATCTTGTATCCTGCCACATCTCTAAAGGTGTTTATCAACTGTAGGAGTTCTTTGGTAGAGTTTATGGGGTCGCTGATGTACACTATCATATCGTCTGCAAATAACGAAAGTTTAACTTCATCTTTTCCAATTCGAATCCCCTTGATCCCCTTATGTTGTCTTATTGCTATTGCTAGAACTTCAAGCACTATATTGAAGAGGAATGGTGAGAGTGGACAGCCTTGTCGTGTTCCTGATTTTAGTGGAAAGGCTTTGAGTTTCTCTCCGTTCAATTTGATGTTAGCTAACGGTTTGCTGTATATTGCTTTTATTATATTTAGGTATGATCCTTGTATCCCTAGTCTCTCCAACACCTTTATCATAAATGGGTGTTGAATTTTGTCAAATGCTTTTTCCGCATCCAATGAAATGATCATATGGTTTTTTTCTTTCAGTTTATTTATATGATGGATTACATTGATAGATTTGCGTATGTTGAACCAGCCCTGCATCTCTGGGATGAAGCCCACTTGATCATAATGGATAATTTTTCTAATGTATTCTTGGATTCGGTTTGCCAGTATTTTATTGAGTATTTTTGCGTCAATGTTCATGAGTGATATTGGTCTGTAATTCTCTTTCCTGGTTGTGTCTTTGTGTGGTTTTGGTATCAGGGTTACTGTAGCTTCATAAAAAGAGTTTGGCAGTGATTCTTCTGTTTCTATATTGTGAAATACATTAAGGAGTATAGGTATTAGCTCTTCCTGGAAGTTCCGGTAGAATTCTGCATTGAAACCATCTGGTCCTGGGCTTTTTTTGGTAGGGAGATTTTTAATAACAGCTTCTAATTCTTCACGACTGACAGGTCTATTTAGATTGTTCACCTGGTCTTGGTTCAACTTTGGTATATGGTACTTATCTAAAAAAATGTCCATTTCTTTTACATTTTCCAACTTTGTGGCATATAAATTTTCGTAGTAAGATCTAATGATTCTCTGAATTTCCTCTGTGTCTGTGGTTATGTCCCCCTTTTCATTTCTGATCTTATTAATTTGCATGTTCTCTCTCTGCCGTTTGATTAATTTGGATAGGGGTTTGTCGATCTTGTTGATTTTCTCCAAGAACCAGCTTTTTGATTCATTGATTCTTTGGATTGTTTTCTGTGTTTCTATTTTGTTGATTTCAGCCCTCAGTTTGATTATTTCCAGTCTTCTACTCCTCCTGGGTGAATCAGCTTCTTTTTTTTCTAGAGCATTCAAGTGTGCTCTTAAGTCTCCAATGTGTGCTTTCTCAATTTTCTTTAATTGGGCACTTAGTGCTATGAACTTTCCTCTTAGCACTGCTTTCATAGTGTCCCATAGGTTTGAGTATGTTGTGTCTTTATTTTCATTAAATTCAAGGAAGACTTTAATTTCTTTCTTTATTTCTTCCTTGACCCAGGGGTGATTCAGTAGTTGACTGTTCAACTTCCATGAATTTGTTGGCTTCCTGGGGGTAGCACTGTTCTTGAATTCTAACTTTAATCCATGGTGGTCTGACAAGACACAAGTGGTTACTAATATTTTTTTTGTATCTGTGGAAGTTTGCTTTGTTACCCAGTATGTGGTCAATTTTCGAGAAGGTTCCATGAGCTGCAGAGAAGAAGGTATATTCTTTCCTATTTGGGTGGAATGTTCTATAGATGTCTGTTAAGTCCATTTGATTCAATACCTCCAGTAATTCTCTTAATTCTCTGTTAGGTTTCTGTCTGATTGACCTATCCATTGGAGAGAGAGGAGTGTTGAAGTCTCCTACTATTAGTGTGTGTGGTTTTATGACTGCCTTGAGTTCTAGAAGTGTTTCTTTTACAGAAGTAGGAGGCTCTATATTAGGGGCGTAGATATTCAGGATTGAGACTTCCTCCTGATGAATTGTTCCTGTTATGAGTATAAAATGTCCATCTCCATCTCTTCTGATTGATTTTAGTTTGAAGTCAATTTTGTTGGAGATTAGAATGGCCACGCCTGCTTCTTTCTTAGGTCCGTTTGCTTGAAAAACCTTTTCCCAACCCTTTACTCTGAGTAGATGTCTGTCTTTGTGGTTGAGTTGTGTTTTTGTAAACAGCAGAATGTTGGATCCTGTTTTCATATCCAGTCTCTTAGTCTGTGCCTTTTTATAGGTGAATTGAGTCCATTAATATTAAGTGATATTAATGACCAGTGGTTGTTGACTCCGGTTATTATTATTTTTTGTTTGATTAATAGAGTTTGTATGTGTCCCTTTTTTGAGTCAAGCTCTTGAAGGGTCGCTAGATGTCTGAGTTATTGTAAGCAGTGCTGGCAATGTTGGACTCCTTTGGTTGCAATTTTCCTTCTATTACTTTCTGTAAGGCTGGGTTTGTGGCTGCAAATTGTTTAAATTTGTTCTTATCCTGGAATATTTTGTTTTCTCCATCGATAGTGAATGATAGCTTGTCTGGGTATATTAGTCTGGGCTTGCATCCATGGACTCTTAGTTTCTGCAGTACCTCTATCCAGGACCTTCTGGCTTTCATGGTTTCCATAGTGAAGTCCGGTGTGAGTCTGATAGGTTTACCTTTATAAGTTACTTGCCCTTTTTCCCTTGCAGCTCTTAATATTCTTTCTTTAATCTGTATGTTTTGTGTTTTGATTATTATATGGCGAGGGGATGTTTTTTTTTTTTGATCAAGCCTATTCGGTGTTCTGTATGCTTCTTGAACCTTCATAGGAATATCATTCTTTACATTGGGAAAGTATTCTTCTATAATTTTGTTGAATATATTTTCTGGTCCTTTGATCTGCAGTTCTTCTCCTTCTTCAATCCCTATTATTCTTAGATTTGGTTTTTTTTTATTGTGTCCCCGATTTCTTGAATGTTTTGTGATGAGAATTTATTGGATTTGGTGTTTTCTTTGATCAGAGCATTTATTTTCTCTATGGTATCTTCAGACTCTGAGATTCGTTCTTCCATCTCTTGTATCCTATTGGTTATGCTTGATTCTGTAGTCTCTGTTCGTTTACCTAGATTTTCCATATCCAGCCGGCCCTCGTTTTGTGTTTTCTTCATTGCCTCCATTTCAGTTTTCAATTCTTGAACTGTTTCCATTACCTGTTTGATTGTTTTTTTCTTGGTTTCCCAGTATATCATTCATGGATTTACTCATTTCTTCGATGTTTTTTTAATATTTTTCATCCATTTCTTTACTCATTTCTTCAATCTTTTTTTATACTTCTCATCCAGTTCTTTAAGGGAGTTATTCATATCCTGTTTAAGGGACTCTATTGCTTTCATAATGGCATTTTTTCCCGCTTCTTCTGAATTAAGAGGTTCAAGTCCTTCTATTGTAGGGTCATTGGGTTCTGATGTTTTCATGTTGTTTTTTAAATGCTAAAGATGGATGCCCAATGATGCAGTAAAACTTTGGGTGACTGTCCAGGTTGTGAGATGTCTCTATCAATTCTAGAGTTTTGGAAGTTGATTATAATGTACTTCCTATTTACTTAGGTAATATATCCTTCTGAAGTCTTTGATGGAGTTGAAGAATTTATAATTATAGTCACAGTTTTCCTAGTTATTGTAAATGATAAAGTAGATATAGTGTAACTGCAATTCATTCATATCTTCTTTTTTTATATGGAATTTTACTATGTTAAAATTAAAGTGTTCCTTTTTGTTTAAATAGAAAAGGGAAAATGATATGGGAGGTCCTCCTGTCTATTTGTTGCTTTTATTGGTTAATGAATAAAGAACTGGCTTTGCCTATAGCATGAGAAGAGGAAGGCAGAGTCAGGAAGAAGCAGTGGAGATGCCACCAGAGTCAGACAAGCTGAAACTTTACCGGTAAGGCAGGTTGCAATACACAGATTAATAGAAATGAGTTAAATTAAGATGTCAAAGGTGGTCAATAAGGAGCTAGAGCTAAGTTTCCAAGCAATGTTTTAATTAATATAGTTTCTGTGTGGTTATTTTGATTCTATGTGGCCAGGATGAACAAGCAGGCCCTGGTCCAACACATATTTTACATACATAAATTTCAAAGTATGCTGAAATAGAAATATAAGTAATAACTTGAAAACAAATTCAAATTATTACTAATCACTTGGATTAGAATTTAATTTTCAAATTCTTATTTGCTTACAAAATGTATTGGTTTTGTGCTCACATAATTTACAATTTGCTATGATGGGGCACTCAAAATTACTAGCATATATTATCAATTAACTTTTATAAAGATATTTAATATTTATATATTTTAAGACTTTGCATAATACCTTATAATATCTCCAATATAACTGACTTCATGCAAATAATGAATATAAATATGAAACTTTTCATATCTCTAACCAAGAAGAATAAAAATGTATCTTTTTTTGTGAGGAAGGGAATGCCTTTACTAAGTCACAAAACTTTGGCAAGTCAATACAGTACCCGTTAATACAATAAAATACGATTTTGCTGGAGTCATCATATATTACCTTAGTGTTAATTTTCACTCCAAAAATATAATTTAAATACCAAATCCAAACTGGTTTCCAGCAGGGCAAGTTATTTTATACAAATTAATGTCATCTGAAATTATACAATGTCTCTTTTTAAAGTGAGTTCCTCACGCAGGAGGTTCTAGTTCACCGCGTCGGGCAATTGTGTGCACTCGAGGGCAGCCGGCTTTTGTTCTGGTTGGTCCACAGCCACGCAGGGCTTCAGTACCTGAAAGGCTAAGATTCTATACCTAAGGAGACTCGAGACCAACATCAATTTCTTCTAAGCACTTAAACAACAACAAACAAGCCTGTGAACTGTCCATGTGAACACAAGACTCCAGCCAGCCCCTCAAGCCCTTCCACCTCAAGACGATCACTTTGACTCAGACCCTCTCCATCTTTGGTTCTGATCAAAAGTCACAGCCTTTCCCCAGCTTATTAAAATAATAATAATAAATCTACCTAAAGTAGCTATATTCTTTTAAATAACAAATAAATATGATGTCAGCTTGAAGAGTCCTGGGGCCCTGCAGCTGCACACCAATTTCCATTGTCATTTTTCCACCAACGCTGCTGCGGCCGCCATTGGGGTCCTTATGCTTCCTCTGGCTGATGCTGTCAGTTCTTCAATCTTGGCGTTCAGTTTATGGATCACCCATTCCATTGCTTGTCGGCCTTTGTTAGCGTTGGGAGATATGGTGCTTGCCATAAGTCCTTCAAGGTAGCTGCTGAGGCTGATCCCTTTCACGGTGATGATGGCTTCCTGGGTCAGGACAGTTTTCTCTGGGTGCTGGGGGTGCGGCTTGTATGTGAGCCTCTCGTCCACTGAGACCATATTTGTAAATGAGATGTTGGTGGACCTGAGCTCCAAGGTCTTCTTTACCGGGTCAACTACAGAATGTTCCTGCACGTATGTTTTCCTTCTTGCTGCACCAATGAGAGACTTCACAATGGAAGGCAGGCCCCACTCTGTGCTGAGGAGCCTGTGGCTGTGCAGCTTTCCAGAGGGATCGACATGTCTGTCCAACACGTCAACGCCAACCACGCTTGGATTCATGGGGTTTGGGTATTTCTGCATTGCAGCCGTGGTGACCGTTTCCCATGGGTGGTCAAAGACGTGCTCGGAAGTCCAGATTTTCATGGTGCCAGCCACCCGCCCAGTGTCCCGCGGCGTCCCGGGATGAGGAGGCACAGAAGTTCACCGGCCCCGCCACGTCCCGGCCGGCCGGCCTCCTAAAAATGTATTTTAAGTCATAAATCTGATAAACAATAATATGCTAAATACATTTACAACTTGTAGTCTATAAATATGCATCTGCATTTTATCAGTTGTAGCAACAATTATTATAGAAAGCATTAAAATTTTAATAGATTCTTGATGACTTTCAGTATAGTTTAAATATGTCTTTAATATATTATAGATCACCAATATAAGTTTATCTAAGTATAAAATGTGTAAAATAGTAACAATATCATTAAAATCATCCATTACCGAATTTTAATGAATGTTCATAGTCCATATTTTTTCATGGTCTCAAAGTATCTCTTCTTAATTTTATATTTTTCTACTTTGATCATAAATGATAAATAACTTCTAGAATTTATATGAGGTTTTATTATATGTCTTTTTGTTTTATTTATTTTTCTGTAAACTTGAATTTATTAAATATTTATCAAGAACCTACAAGTATGCTGGGCCTAGGAATATATGTACCAACAAAAATTAAGTAATTACTGTTCTTTGTACTGGAGAAATGGCTCAGCAGTTAAGAGCACTTGTTATTGCATATGAAGGGGTTTCCATTCCGAGCACCCACATAAATGCCCACAACTATTGATAACTCCAGTTCCAGGGAATCAAACCCCCTCTTCTGATATCTGTGGGTACCAGGAAAACAAGGGGTACACAGGCATACATGCAGGCAAAAGTGTCAGACCCATAAAATAAAATTTAAAAACTATAAAATTTATTCTTCTTGATGCAGTTACTATAGCAAGGTCAGTTGAGACTCTAGACAAAGGTTACAAATACAGTCAACTTCATTCTGATGCAGATTTCATCAGTTTTTCACTTAATATCCCTTTTAGATACAGGATCCAATCCAAGTTTCCTCATTTTTAGTTACAATGTTTCCATAAGACCTTCTAATCTGTGACAGTTCCTCTAAGCTTCATAAGTGAATAGATTGTATCTTTTTAACTGCTAACTAATTCTGGTCAAATAATTGTAGAATGAATCCTAGTTTATATTTTCCTTCAATTATACTGAAGTCATAGTTTTGGATTATAAATACCACATGGTGATAAGCTCTTTCTGTAACATCATTTTAATTGATGGTACAAAATTTGATCAACTAACTTAGTTAAATGGGTGTTTACCATACTTATTTACTCCAAAGATATTATTCATTCACTCATATTTGTGTCATAAAATACAACCTGTAGACAATAGCATGAACATTAAACCATACATTAAGAAGCTCTCTAAAATATATGGATGAACACAAAGACTACAACAGTAATTTAATTTAGGAGAAAATACTTAGGTTTATGTAAATAGATGATTGCAAATTAATTTTTATAGTCGAACTTGCTAGTTAATATAGTTGTATTCATTTTCTTTTTTTTCTCAAAGTTTATTAAAATACAAAAGCCTTCATTTCCGCCCCTCCTCCCAACAACTTCCCACTTTAATCACTCCCTCCCCTGCTCCCTCTCCATTCCCAAGAGCAGTCAGAGTCTCCCGCCCTGTGGGGAGTTCAAGCTCCTCCCCCCTCCCTCCAGGTCCAGGAAGGTGAGCATCCAAACATACTGGATCCCAAACATCCAGTATATGCAGAGGAAACAAGTCCCAGTGTCATTGCTGATGACTTTTCAGAAAGACTCGGGGCCAGTCACATTCAGAGAATCTGGCCTCATTCACAGAATCTGACTGGATCACGTGCTCGCTCAGTCCCAGTCAACTGGCCTTGGTGAAATCTCATTAGATCAGTCCCCTTGTATCAGTGGGTGATCTCACCCCTCGCGGACCTGATTTCCTTTTTCATGTTCTTCCTACTTCTGCTCCTCATTTGAACCATGGGGGACTCAGTCCGGTGCTCCAATGTGGGTCTCCATCTGTATCGCCATCCATCATCAGATGAAGGTTCCCTCTGATCTTGCCTTCCTTGCTCACGTTCTCTTTCCTTCTGCTTCTCGTTTGGACCTAGGGAGTTAAGTCCAGTGTTCCAATGTGGGTCTCCGTCTCCATCTCCATCCATCGCCATATGAAGGATCTGTGGTGATAAGCAAAATATTCATCAGTATGGTTATGGGCCAAGGGCAGTTCAGGCACCCTCTCCTCTGTCCAGAGAACAATCTGGAGATCTCTCCTTGGACCTGGGATCCCATTTATAATCAAGTCTCTAGTAAACCCTAAACTGACTCCCTTAGTTGAAATATTCTTCCCTGATCCCATATCTATCCTTCCTCCTTCCCCCGCTCCCAGTCCCCTAAGCATTCCCCATTCCTCCCCTGCTCCCTTCTCTCTAACCCTCTCCCCTTCCAACAACCCTCCCACCCCCCCTCCATGCACCCGAGGTTTCCTGGGACTCTTGTCTATTTCCAATCTCCACGAGGAAAACTACCTGAATTTTCTTCAGGTTCACCCTCCTATCCAGCTTCTCTAGCATCACGAATAATAGGCTCAAAGACCTTTAATTATGGCTAGAATCCACTTATTTGTAAATATATACCATATTCCTCTTTTTGGGTCTGGCTTACCTGACTCAGAAAAGCATTTTCTTTATTTTTTTAATTTTTTTTTACTTTTTTTATTTTATTATTTTTTTTATTTTTTTTATTTAATTATTACTGGGAACCCCTCCAGAATCAAGTCTCTTGCAAACCCTAAACTGGCTCCCTTAGCTGAGATATAAATCTCCCCTCTCCCAAAACCATCCTTCCTCCCTCCCCCCTCCCATTCAGACAAGCCATCCCTAATCCTCCCCCTTTCCCCTCTCCCTGAACATCTCCCCTTACTTCTACCTCCCCCACCCCCCATACACCCGAGTTTGCCTGGCAATCTTGCCTAGTTCCACTATCCAGGGGGATAACTATATGATTTTCTTCAGGTTCACCTTCTTATTTAGCTTCTCTAGGATCACAAATTATGGTCTCAAAGACCTTTAACTATGACTAAAATCCACTTATGAGTGAGTACATACCATATTCCTCTTTTTGGGTCTGGGTTACCTCACTCAGTAAAGCGTTTTCTATTTTCATCCATTTGCATGCAAAATTCAAGATGTCATTGTTTTTTACCGCTGAGTAAAACACTAATGTATGTTCCACACCTTCTTTAAGTATTCTTCTTTTGAGGGACACCTAGGTTGTTTCCAGGTTCTGGCTATTACAAATAGAGTAGCTATGAACATAGTTGAACAAATACTTTTGTAGTATGATAGGGCATCTCTTGGGTATATTCCCAAGAGTGGAATTGCTGGGTCCTGAGGGAGGTTGACTCCCAGTTTCCTGAGAAACCGCCACACTGATTTCCACAGTGGCTGCACAAGTTTGCATTCCCACCAACAATGGATGAGTGTTCCCCTCACTCCGCATCCTCTCCAGCATAGGCCATCATTGGTGTTTTTGACTTTACCTCTTCTGACAGGTATAAGATGGTATCTCAAAGTGGTGTTGATTTGCATTTTCCTTATTGCTAAGGAGGTTGAGCATGACCTTAAGTGTCTTCTGGCCATTCGAAGTTCATCTGTTGTGAATTCTCTGTTCAGTTCAGTACCCCATATTTAATTGGGTTAATTAGAGTTTTAGTGTCTAGTTTCTTGACTTTTTTGTATATTTTGGAGATCAGACCTTTGTCTGATGAGGGGTTGGTGAAGATCTTCTCCCAGTCAGAAGGCAGCCTTTTTGTCTTACTGAAAGTGTCCTTTGCTTTACAGAAGCTAATCAGTTTCAGTAGGTCCCATTTATTCATTATTTCTCTTTTTGTCTGTGCTACTGGGGTCCTACTTAGGAAGTGGCCTCCTGTGCCTGTATATTGTAGACTACTTCCCATTTTGTCTTCTATCAGGTTCAAAATGGACAGATTATTGTCGATGTCTTTAATCCATTTGGATTTGAATTTTGTGCATGGTGATAGATATGGATCTACTTTCATTCTTCTACAGGTTGACATCCAGTTATGCCAGCACCATTTGTTAAAGATGCTTTCCGTCTTCCATTGTATACCTTTAGCTCCCGTGTCGAAAATTAGGTGTTCATAGATTTGTGGGTTAGTATCCGGGTCTTCTATTCGATTCCATAGGTCGACTTCTCTGTTCTTATGCCAATACCAAGCTGTTTTCAATACTGTAGCTCTGTAATTGAGTTTGAAGTCAGGGATGGTAATGCCTCCAGAAGTTCTTTTATTGTATAAGATTGTTTTGACTATTCTGGGTTTTTTTGTTTTGCCATATAAACTTAATTATTGTTCTCTCAAGGTCTGTGAAGAAGTTTGATGGGATTTTGATGGGGATTGCATTGAATCTATAGATTGCTTTTGGTAGAATTGCCATTTTTACTATGTTGATTCTCCCAATCCAAGAGCAGGGGAGGTCTTTCCATTTTCAGGTATCCTCCTCAGTTTCTTTCTTCAAAGACTTAAAGTTCTTGTCAAATAGGTCTTTCACTTTCTTGGTTAGAGTAACCCCAAGATATTTTATGCTATTTGTGGCTATCGTGAAAGGTGATGTTTTTCTGATTTCCCTCTCTGCTTCTTTATCCTTTGTGTATAGGAGGGCCACTGATTTTTTGGAGTTGATATTGTATCCTGCCACGTTACTAAAGGTGTTTATCAGCTGTAGGAGTTCTTTGGTAGAGTTTTTAGGGTCGCTTATGTACACTATCATATTGTCTGCAAATAACGAAAGTTTAATTTCATTCTTTCCAATTCGAATCCCCTTGATCTCCTAATGTTGTCTTATTGCTATTGCTAGAACTTCAAGCACTATATTGAAGAGGTATGGAGAGAGTGGACAGCCTTGTCGTGTTCCTGATTTTAGTGGAAAGGCTTTGAGTATCTCTCCATTCAATTTGTTGTTAGCTGTCGGCTTGCTGTATATTGCTTTTATTATATTTAGGTATGATGCTTGTATTCCCAGTCTCTCCAACACCTTTATCATAAATGGGTGTTGTATTTTATCAAATTCTTTTTCAGCATCCAATGAAATGATCATATTGTTTTTTTCTTTCAGTTTATTTATATGATGGATTACATTGATAGATTTGCGTATGTTGAACCAGCCCTGCATCTCTGGGATGAAGCCTACTTGATCATAATGGATAATTCTTTGATGTGTTTTTGGATTCGATTTGCCAGTATTTTATTGAGAATTTTTGTGTCGAAGTTCATGAGTGAGATAGGCCTGTAATTCTCTTTCTTGGTTGTGTCTTTGTGTGGTTTTGGTATCAGGGTAACTGTAGCTTCATAAAAGGAGTTTGGCAATGACTCTTTTGTTTCTATATTGTGGAATACATTAAAAAGTATAGGTATTAGCTCTTCCTGGAAGTTCTGGTAGAATTCTGCTTTGAAACCATCTGGTCCTGAGCTTTGTTTGGTAGGGAGATTTTTGATAATAGCTTCTAATTCTTCACGACTAACTGGTCTATTTAGATTGTTCACCTGGTCTTGGTTCAACTTTGGTATATGGTACTTATTTAAAAAAATGTCCATTTCTTTTACATTTTCCAACTTTGTGGCATATAAACTTTCATAGTAAGATCTGATGATTCTCTGAATTTCCTCTGTGTCTGTGGTTATGTCCCCCTTTTCATTTCTGATCTTATTAATTTGCATGTTCTCTCTCTGCCGTTTGATTAATCTGGATAGGGGTTTGTCGATCTTGTTGATTTTCTCCAAGAACCAGCTTTTTGTTTCATTGATTCTTTGGATTGTTTTCTATGTTTCTATTTTGTTGATTTCAGCCCTCAGTTTGATTATTTCCAGTCTTCTACTCCTCCTGGGTGAATCAGCTTCTTTTTTTTTCTAGTGCTTTCAAGTGTGCTGTTATGTCTCCAATGTGTGCTTTCTCCGTTTTCTTTAATTGAGCACGTGGTGCAATGAACTTTCCTCTTAGCACTGCTTTCATAGTATCCCATAGGTTTGAGTATGTTGTGTCTTTATTTTCATTAAATTCAAGGAAGACTTTAACTTCTTTCTTTATTTCTTCCTTGACCCAGGGGTGATTTAATAGTTGACAGTTCAACTTCCATGAGTTTGTTGGCTTCCTGGGGGTAGCGTTGTTGTTGAATTCTAACTTTAATCCATGGTGATCTGACAAGACACAGGTGGTTACTAATATTTTTTTTCTCTCTGTGGAAGTTTGCTTTGTTACCGAGTATGTGGTCAATTTTCGAGAAGGTTCCATGAGCTGCAGAGAAGAAGGTATATTCTTTCCTATTTGGTTGGAGTGTTCTATAGATGTCTGTTATGTCCATTTGATTCAATACCTCCAATAATTCTCTTATTTCTCTGTTTGGTTTCTTTCTAATTGACCTGTCCATTGGTGAGAGAGGAGTGTTGAAGTCTCCTACTATTAGTGTGTATGGTTTGATGACTGCCTTGAGTTCTAGAAGAGGTTCTTTTACATATGTGGGTGCCTTTATATTAGGGGCATAGATATTCAGGATTGAGACTTCTTCCTGATGAATTTTTCCTTTAATGAGTTTGAAATGTTCATCTCCATCTCTTCTGATTGATTTTAGTTTAAGTCGATTTTGTTAGATATTAGAATGGCCACACCTGCTTGTTTCTTAGGTCCATTTGCTTGGAAAACCTTTTCCCAGCCCTTTACTCTGAGTAGGTGTCTGTCTTTGTGGTTGAGGTGTGTTTCTTGTAAACAGCAGAATGTTGGATCCTGTTTTCGTATCCAATCTCTAAGTCTGTGCCTCTTTATAGGTGAATTGAGTCCATTGATATTAAGTGATATTAATGACCAGTGGTTTTTGACTCCAGTCATTTTTTGGGGGGTAGTAGTGTGTATGTGTTTTTCTTCTTTGAGTTGTGCTTGTTAAGGGTTGCTAGATGCCTGAGTTATTGTAGGCAATGTTGGGAATGTTGGATTCCTTGGGTTGTGATTTTCCTTCTAATATTCTCTGTAAGGCTGGATTAGTAGCTATGTATTGTTTAAATTTGTTTTTATCCTGGAATATTTTGTTTTCTCCGTTGATAGTGAACAATAGCTTGGCTGGGTATAGTAGTCTGGGCTTGCATCCATGGTCTCTTAGTTTCTGCAGTACCTCTATCCAGGACCTTCTGGCTTTCATGGTTTCCATAGAGTAGTCTGGTGTAAGTCTGATAGGTTTACCTTTATAAGTTACTTGACCTTTTTCCTTTGCAGCTCTTAATATCCTTTCTTTAATCTGAATGCTTTGTGCTTTGATTATTATATGGCGAGGGGATGTTTTTTTCTGATCCAGTCTATTTGGTTTTCTGTATGCTTCTTGAACCTCATAGGAATATCGTTCTTTAGGATGGGAAAGTTTTCTTCTATAATTTTGTTGAATATATTTTCTGGATCTTTGATCTGCAATTCTTCTCCTTCTTCTAATCCTATTATTCTTAGATTTTTTTTTTATCATGTCCCATATTTTCTGAATGTTTTGTGATGAGAATTTGTTGGATTTGCTGTTTTCTTTGGTCAGAGCATTTATTTTCTCTATGGTATCT
Organism: Myodes glareolus; assembly: GCF_982192425.1. NCBI lineage: Eukaryota > Metazoa > Chordata > Mammalia > Rodentia > Cricetidae > Myodes > Myodes glareolus. Next base: position 10,224,123 of record NC_142053.1, on the reverse strand, counting down.
TCATAATCTGAGATTCATTCTTTTATCTCTTGTATTCTATTAGTTATGCTTGTTCCTGAAGTCTCTGTTTGTTTACCTAGATTTTCCATATCCAGCCGGCCCTCGGTTTGTGTTTTCTTCACTGCCTCTTTCAGTTCAAGAAGTTTTCAATTCTTGAACTGATTCCATTACCTGTTTGATTGTTTTTTCTTGGTTTCCCAGGGTATCACTTATGAATTTACTCATTTCTTCAAACTTTTTGTTATATTTCTCTTCCATTTCTTTACTCATTTCTTCCATCTTTTTGCTATATTTCTCTTCTATTTCTTTAAGTGAGTTATTCATACCCTGTTTAAGAGACTCTATTGCTTTCATAATGACACTGTTTTCCACTTCTTCCGGAATAGAGTGTTCAAGTCCTTCTGTCGTAAGATCGCTGGGATCTGGTGTTTTCATGTTGCTTTTCAGAATGTTGGACAATTCTTGCCTTGGCGCCTGCCCTTCTCTTCCTTCAGATACTCTCCAATGGCTCTTCCCTCCGCTGGGTCTTCTGCTACCGGATTAGTGCCCCTTGCTATCTAGGAATCACTTTGCCTGCAGTACTACCTTGCTGCAGGCAGGCTATTAAAACAAAGGAACTCCCTCCCGTTTGCACTCACTGCCTGTCCTGGCTGCCGTGCCCACCCAGGCTGATTTGGAGGAATTTAAGCCCCGAAAAAGGGAGAGAGGTAAGGTAGGGGTTCCAGGCAGAAAGCTGGGATGGCGTAGGAGGAGAGAGGGTTTAGCTGGGGGAAGCTGCCCCTTTGGAGTAGCCAGGGAGATAAGGATGGCGGGAAGATTGTGTGTTCCCTTACTGGACTTGTGTGGCAGTCAGGAACACACTTACCCCTCAATTGTATCTTCTGCTATGGGATAAGAGCCACTTGCTGGTCAGAAGTCTCCCTGCCTCCAGTCTTACCTTGCTGCAGGCAGGCTTTTAGAACAAAGGGACTCCCTTCTGTTTGCACTCCCTGCCCATCCAGGCCACTGTGCCCACCTGGGCTGAGTTGGAGGAATTTAAGCCCTGAAAAAGGAAGAAAGGAACGGTAGGGGTTCCAGGCAGAAAGCCTGTATTCATTTTCTTATTCCCTCTTAATTTCTTCATTGCAAGCATTTTGTAAGGCAGAGTTGTTCTTTCACTATTATTCACTTATACAGTATTTATTGTTTAGTATATCACTATGATTTAAATAATATAATTTGAAATTATTGAATTTTAATCCAAAATTTTCGACTTATATTGCTTTATTCATTCCAACATTGGTCATTTGTAATTCTTTCAGACTGACATTTGTGTTATTTTGTTGTTTTCCTTTCTTTTTAATGTATCTGTGTTTTTAATAATCACAACATGTTCTAGATACATCATCTCACTCTGTAATTAATCATTATTCAAGAAACTCTGATTCCTTAATTGTCAAATGAAACTGGAAGACAAAATTTGGGAGCTCTCTGTTGTTGATTCCAAACCCTCTAGAAAGACAGACTTATGAATTAAATGTTTATGTGAAGAGAAAAAGCCACATTTGCTATATATTAACTATATACACACTTAAATATGAATAAGTTAATACTGGCAAGAAGGTTCTCTTCATCTTCAGTCCTTGTCTTCTTCTCCAATCCATTGTCCTGTTCATATCATCCTATTATCTTTCAAATTAAAGCAGATAACTGTGAGGCTAAACATATCCCTTCAAGGGATTGTAATGGCAAAATAGTGTTTTGAATCAGAAACTACCCCTTTAAGAAGGTCACAAAATGAATAAGAATACAAACTATAATAAGCTATTTAAGGACTAAGAGACCCCAAACAAATGAAATATTTCCAATATGGCACAGTTCAACCTTGAACTATTGAGCAAAAACACTAAAGCACTATGAAAGTCCTGTATCTACAATGGTGTTGCAGATAAGAATTAATTGTAAGTTCCAAAAATGTTGATATAACCAATATCAGAACATTTTAACTGGCCCACTTTAAAGGAGATGTAAGTATGTCTTTCTGGTTTCTTTTATAGTTGAGAAGAAAGGAACAATGAGGAAATTACATAAGGGAAGTCAGAGGGTCTCAAATAGCTGAAGTTCAGATTGACAAGTTATAGTTGACAGATAGTTTGGCAGAAGGACTAGATCAAAACTCAGCACTGAAGGCAGATTGAATTATGACTGCTTTATCCCACTATCAAGGAGAATGAAAGACAGTTATTTGTGAGTATATTTGGTTACTGGTGCATATTATGCTAAACTGTTGGAACCTAGCAGGTAAAAGTTTTAATGCAGGGAATATAAAAGTGAAATTCTCTGAAAAGTAAAACAAGTCTTGCCCACAGGATTCACTCAATATCAAAACTTGAGAATTCTACTATATATTGTAAGTAATAACCTATCTTATTAAAAGTGATTGACAGCTATCTTAAGGATTAAATAATAATGTATAAGACCACAAATTTTTAAGTAGTACAGGGTGAAATATTGACTTACTTTTTGTGGGCCTTTAAAATATATCTCACATATTATTTTAATTATTTAATATGCCAAGTACAGAATAGTCAAATCTATCAAGGCAAAAAATATATTAATAATTTCTTGAGGGTGGGTGGCAGTGAAGGAAGATGGAGTTAAAATGTATGGTATTTCATTCCTCTTCCAATTTTGTCTCCTTTTGAATGGTGCATTGTATCCAATTTAATTGGTGTTCTTGGATTATCTCAAATGTTAGAACAAATTTACCAACCACCTTTATTCATACAGCTTCAGTCTTTTGGGGGTCTCCACTGTACAAAAGAGAGCAAATGCTAAGTAAAGGCATCCTTCATATCTGGAACACTGGCCAGCTTACACTGCACCACTACAGTAGTTAATCAGAATTATATGGGTACCCATCTATTATTTTCCTGAAAGAAGACTAAATAGCTGAAAGAAGACTAAAATAGCTACAATTTTATTTCACTCAAAGCATCATATAGCTACCACCTGGTAATGATGATTCAATGATTTCTCAAACCCTTTTGTTGAGTTGTCACATAACAATCCTATCACCTCTCAAGCTCCCCCCTTCTATCCTTATCCTCTCTTCCTGCTATAATGAGTTCTAGCATCAAAGTTTGTGTGAAAGCCAGGTAGTCTGGAGACCTATTGATTTATTTTTATGTGAACATTCTGATGAACACTGGACAGCATACTGCCCTGAATAGTTGCAACATATTTTAACTGATGATAACCTTACTTCTCAGTGCAAAGGGAGAGATAGGTTCATGTGTCAGAATCTTAAATTGTACTATTAGAAATACCATTCAGAATAATACTGCACAAATGCAGCCTTACATAACTGACAGATTAAATTAATTTTATTCCTAATTAAAACAAAAGTGGCAAAATATGTTTTTATTTATAACCTTGATTACAAAACTAAATACTGATAAAATGTTTGCAAAATTGTAAAATATTCACCAACACTAATTTTGGAAAAATGATTTGGCACAGAGTATTAAAAATAAAAATTAAGTAATATGTATAAACTTAAAATGTATAGATTATATCCACTTAAGACAATTTTTTCAATAATATATTTTTCATAGAAGAAAAACATGACTGTTTGCTCATTTACATTAATGATATTTTCTTTATTATTATTACTCAAAACCCCAAATGGACAACTTTAATGACAATCTAAGGGTATTAATTTAATTGATCATAGTAAACTCATACTTTAAACTCTAATGTGTACTTACAAAAGTCAGGTTGACTACATGTGCTGTTCTTAAAAGGACAATTAACCTTCTGAGCAGTTGGTAAAGGCAAGGAACAGATCAATATGTCCATAATTACCAACGTATATTTCAACATATTTTGTGCTACATCTATCTCTGGAAAAGAACAGAATAAGACTTAGAACAATACGCAGCAAATTGTTGATTATTGTTATCTATGTGTGTTGGGGGATGGATGTTGGAAGGGCTTCAGAAAGGAAGAATTGTGTAATCAATTTGCATGTTACAGCATTTTGCAAAAAGAATATATGCACTACTGCATTTTCAATTAAAGTATTTAAATATTCCTTATAACAGAAAAGCAACTATGTATTATTCATTTAAAGTACTATCTAACTATTGTAGCAGGCATAATGTGAAACTGACTGGATAACAAACCAAAAGCTCAGTTTTCGGTACATAAATTTTGATGACTACAGATGGGACCTCTTGACTTTCAGATGGCTGAGAGATTCATGAAGCTTCCATCCTGCAGCTCTGCAGAGTGATAAAAGGTCATCAAGTTTTCTTCCAAACATGATAAGCAGACAGAAACTCTCAGCTTTAACTGTACCACACATGAAGAGGACAGCTAAGAAATGGACTGCAGGCTACAGAGGAATGATTACAGACACACGTTAGAAGTTCAAAATAAAGCAAGTTTCATAACTTTCTACAAATTATTCATATCTTATAAAAGTTTTAGAAATTGCCAATTTTATTTCATATTTTTGATATCTGAAATTTCCTACTATGTGACTTGTGTTTTTGAAATAAAATTTCAGCAATATTCCCAACAATTAACAAATACTATCTATAACCTGTGCACCAATTATCAAAGGTTCCCATAGATATTAGCAGAACCTTTTTATTTAGCAGCTCTTTTCTTCACCAAACTTTTAAATATCATGAACAATTTCATGGGTTGAAATTGTTTTCTTTTATATTTCTTTACAGTTTTAAATTGTGAATGGGCTATATTTTCCAAATTTGAGTTTGCATGAACACCTGTGCAGGTACCATTAAGTAAACTGCAAATTTTCCAACAGGCATGTGTACAAAACAGATGTAGTAGAAGAATGATTAAGTATTTTTTCCTTCTAAATTAGAGCTAGAAATTCCATAAAAGAACTAATTTGATCTCCAAGGGGGAGCCCAGGGTTTCAGAGGCTGATTGTTTGCATAGGGAACTCTATGGTCTTTCATCTACCAGTTGTTAACTGCCTAAGTAAGCTCATTTGTCTGTATATGTGTTCACTGCCTTGTTTCAAAGCAGGTATCTTATGGGTTTTTCTTATAATTATAGGCTGTTCTAGAAGTAAGAAACAGTCTGCAAAGAAAACAATAGCAAAGAGCTGAGTAGCTAACTGTTCAGGTGCCATATCTGAACAAAAGGCACAAGCAGTAAAACCATAGAAGAATGCTGCAATGTAGGAAAAGTGGAAGACTGGAGAGATTCAGCTTTCAATAAAAACTGAAACTGAAATAAGTGGACTTACATTCAGGAAGTTCAGACAACCACACACACACACACACACACACACACACACACACACACACACAAGTATATCCTTAAAATTATCATCCCTCATTGGTCCTTTCAGTATTCTGATGCAAGATCCATCTGTTTGCTGCATGATGCATATTCTGATCTACTGAAAAGAGAAATGATTTAAGACATTGGCCTGAGGTTAGGAGGTGTGTGATAAGCATGAGGTTTCAGAGTGGGTTCAGATGAAAGGTCTGTGTTCAGCTCTGTCATTTACTGGCTATATGATCTTATACAAATAGCCAAAGGCTCTGGTCCTTCCATTCTCAATCATTGAAGTAGCTCTGGCAATCTCCATTACAGAGCCATAGGAATGTATATTCTTTATTACAATCCTTAGTAAATATTGAGAGATTTGACACCTAGATAAAACCCAAAATGACATTTCAGGCCATTACAGAGGCAGGAACTGACTGGTAATATGACAAATTTATTTAGAAACAACAAAGGATAGTCTTAGGGGGGAGTTGTAGTCCAAGTCTCAGGGAGAGGAAAATAACATTTCTCATATTTTCATTCCTAACCTCAACATCCAGTTCCTAAGTGAATTTATCTGAGATTAAGGCTTTTCTAGTACATTATCTAAGCCTTTTCCACCAACATTTACAATTCTTTTCAATATCTCACTTTATCCATAAGAAAACCCTTACCAGAACATTCTGTTCAACTTTTCTTTTGGTCTCCTATGTCAGTAAGGAAGAACATGCCTCCTGTGTTAATGTTTATGACCCTTAGCCTGCCTGCTATTTACTGCAGGGAATCACAATGGATGTTTATTAATAGTATTACTGTCTTCAGATTTTGTGTTTTCTTGGTGCTATCACAATTAGGACTGAAGAACTTGGCTACCATTTTTGACACGCTGCAGCTCTGTTCTTGCTACAGATGAACTTAGTCTGTAATAAATGAAAATTGTTTTGAGTATTCTCTAGACCTATAACGTATGACCCTCTGCAGAGATTTAGTTTTATAACTCAGGATATCTCAGAAAATATGTGGTCCTAAGATGTCAGATACCAAATCCAGGGAGAGGAATGTTGCTTTGTTAATAAAATCCAGTAAATTTTCATGCAAGAGGGATATATTTTCTAACATGTGGATATTCTTTCCTAACTGGATTAAACACAAGACTCATATATTTCAAGCCAAAGATGAGCTCCTCTTTGTGTATTTAGCTACTCTTACAACTGAAGCACTATTTCAATTCATTTTACCCCATCAAAAGTTTCATTATTGTGAGAGATTCAAGCCTCAGCAGATCTGTAATCGGTAGTCCTAGCACAATCCCTGAGTACCATGGCAATGGACCTAGAGCCAATGGGAAAAAAAAAACACCCTGGATTTGGGACCTGAGCTAGCAAAAGAAATACTTTATCCCTGAATCCAGAGCTCAAGAAAAACATTCCAACCTGTAACTAGAACCAAAAGGACACACTTTTCCCTTAGAATCAGAGCCTGTTAAAGGACTCACCCTGACACTAAAATTGGAGTCTAAAACCTAAAGACAAACCAGAGTAAAAATAGAACAGTTTCAACCTGAAATCAGAGCCACCTCTGCTTCTGACATGAAACCAATCAATCCCTTGTAAGGACATGGAAAATTTTAAGCAAGATTGAAAGCTGGTTAAGACACTGGGTTTGAATAAAGACCAAAAGATGTTCCTAGCACCTAGCCACCTGTCGACACCCAGGTTTGTGTTTCAGAAAGAAGTAGACGTAATTGCTCGGGGAGGGCAGGGACATACACAGAAGAAGTAGTACTGCTTAAAGGAAGAAGGGGGTATGTAGAAGTAGTCCTCATCCTGCCTTTAGCAAGACCAACTCTTTTGACCCAAAATAAACCCTGCTTGCAGTTTCTGCCTATGTATGTCATCCCCAAAATGAGGAACAGGAGCTCTCTGTACTGCACTGCATCATATGTAATGACTGAGCTCCTAGCCTGCCTGGAGAAGAAACCTTGCTTTTGTATTCTAGACTTGACTCGATTCTGATGATCTCTCTGGGGGTTTCAACTTGGGCACAACATTTGGTGCATTGACCTGTAACCCCAGAGACCACTTGCTGGGACCCCTGAAGGTCTAGAGGTTTGACTGAGACAGGTAAGACATATATGTGCTGAATGTCTGGAAATAATGTATACGTTTCTCTGTACTTTTTGGTCAAGGGAAGGAGAGACTCTATAGGAAAGAGCAGGCTCTCTGGGAGAGAGCAGACTCTTCTAGACCGAGGGATAACTGGGCTCTCACTGGGACAGATGTGTCTGGACAGTGATCCTGGTAGGAGAGAGATCTCCAACCTGCTGAGCTTGTAGCAAGTCTAGAGATAGCTGAAGCCAGGTTTCAGTAGACCCTGATAGGGAGCGATCAAGAACATCTTGTAGAGGTCGGATTTCCAGTCAAGAGTGTTTTTCTTCCCTCGCCAAGAGAAAAGGTGTTATCTTGATCTTTGTTCCAGGATGTAGTCAAAGTCTGGATTTGTTTTTCTTTTGTCTTAATTAGCATCTGTGTTTTTGTTGTTCTGTTTGTTTTAAGTCATTCCACCTCTCCCTCCATCATTAAGGGAAACACTCTCTCTACCCCACCCCCAGGAATTCCAGGAAGCCTGGGTGTTCAATGGGACAGAGCTTAAATGTGGGGAGGGAAAAGGGAATGCGTGGCAGGAGAGCCAAACCAGGAGACTGCAGGAAGTCCAATGTGGCAGAGGACCTGGAGCTAGGCTAGGCGATGGCAAGTTCCATGCATGCTGGATGCATAGCCCTGTGGTCCCTCTGGGATTGGCGATTTGGGCAGGGCTTTACAGTGGGACCTACAGGGCTCCAAGGCCAGGGAACAGGGGTGCCTGGGATGAAGTGGGTGGCAAAGTGTGCATGCACCAGGCTGAGGGCAGAGGGCAGTGGCGAGGCTTCCAGATTGGAACAGTCTTAGCAGGAGGAGAGTCAGAGAGCTGCCCGGGAGTAGTCAGGAACATGAGCATTTTCCTCCATGCCCACCCTCTGCAAGCGCTGTCTCAGCACCTTGAGGGGCTCTGCAAACCTCTTTGGGCAGGAGGGAGAAACCTACATGCCTGTGCATATGGAACTGACTCCTTACAATTGAAAACTTGGGCGAATGTAAAACAGAGAATCTGAGATTGTGCCGGAGATATGTTAACAAAAAAAAATTTTTTTTTTAGGAACATTGGCAGCCAAGGACACTCTCTTGTGCCCACCACTTCTGTCCCCCTCTTTTCTTTCCTAAGTCAAGTTTTTCTTCACTGTGATAACATTAAAGGTTTCTTCTGCTGTGCCGAAGTTTCCCGTCTTAACCCTTTTCTGTCCTGATACTGCTTATAAAAAATGTTAAATTATACAAATCTGTATACTTTAGAAAGTGCTAATTTTAAAGTAAATATAAAATATGCATCATGTTTGGGGAAAAATGCTTTTGTTTCCACCGGAAAAGAAAAATATATGGGCTTTAGTCATTTATATCCAATGGGTTACAAATACTTATCACCTTTGATTAAGATGTATATATTTTTGATTTTGTTTTAAATATTATATCGATGTAATATTCTGCTGATTAATAATCACAGAAAAAAACTTGGATGAAAATTTGTATATTGTCTGGGAAATGAGAGGAGAGACAAAAAAGTTTTGGATGGAAGTTTTTATGTAGTCTAATAAGCAAAAAATTGCAGAAGGTATATGAAAAGTTGTAAAAGGCAAGAGGAAAAGTCATAGAAGGTATTTGAAAAGCTGTAAAAGGCCAGAGGATGTGAACCATGTTTGCTATAGTTTCTTGTACCTACAAATACAAAATCTATAAAGAAAACATAAAAATAAGCTAAATATTTAAGATACTAGGTTAATTCTGGTTTTAAAACGTCTTGTTTGCCTTGTTAAAGGTATCACAGAGAACAGCTGAGACTATAGTCCCAAAGAAAGAACAGTTTCAAGGATGGACCTTAACAGTTTTAGAAACACCAATGACAGATGATAGTCACCAGAAGCATCAGCTACAATAAAATAAAATAGGTTATGAAATATATGTGTTTATGAAAGCTATATATTATTAATGTTTAGATTTTAGCCTCATTGTTTTTGTTTTAACTTTGTTAAGCTTAATCTGTTTGGATAAACTGATAATATATATATATATATATATATATGTGTATATATGCATGTGTGTGTGTATTAAAAGGAACTAATGACTCTTCCATTAATATATGGCAATACAAATATGTTCTGTTTTTTTCATCCTCAGAAAGGCTAACTTGGTTTCTTTATTAGCTTCAAACTAAAATCATTAATTTAAAGGTGAAATCTGATAACATATGATATAAAGTCCTGGTCTTATTAAAGAGGCAAAGACTGTTAGAAATACAAGTTAATTATCAGTCATCCTTAAAGTACTGATATAATTACAGGGTTACACCTTATTTAGTCCCTTACATATGTTTTTAAAGTTAAACTTAAAACAAGTAATTAGTAATAAAGTTTGTCTAATCAGATATACCTGGGCAGCCCTAAATATTTCAGAGATCTATGGAATATGGTATTTAAAATAATGATTCAAAAGTTTATATCAGACAGAGATTCCCAGATACAAGCAGTGACCCAAATTCTCCAGAGAAGAGTATGGGACACCACCATGTCTCCACCTGGATAATGATGACACTGACAGCTGGGCAAGATGCCCCAACGCATTACCTGCTGCCAGGACACAGACCAGACTATGGACACTGGAGAATTGATTGAACCACTTTTCCCTCAACAAAATAAGGTCAGTCTTTTCCATGCCCTTCTTTCACAGGAACCTCTTATCTTATGGATACTGTAAAGCCTGCTGTTCTGATATTTCTGTCACCAATGCTATGGAGACCTGGTATGACTGGACATGGGCTGGGCACTGTCATTTTTTAATAGCTTCAAAAGCTGTTTGTTCTGTACTTAAATATAATTTATTTATCCTTCTGAAATCTTGATAGTATTGATGGCTGGACAAGCTATAGTTTTGTTAATTTAACAGCATCAAATTTTAAAATATAAATATAAATTAATTAAAATATGGCTACTTAAATGTTTGGGTCACAAGCTCAAGATTTTAAATTTCTTTTAGTTGTCTATATACTCTTAACCTAAATCTGTGTTTTTGCTAGAACTCAAATGTATGACTCTAATTTTGCTGTTGTATAGATATCTGTTATTTGTTCTTTCTATAATATTAATTTTAATATGGGTCTAAAAGTTTCAAATGTATTAAACTTCTGTTCCTAGCTTGAATTTGTCTCAACAGGTTTCCCCTTGGTTGGCAGATACAATCAAGCATTAATTGCTGACTACAATCCACTCCAAATGACTGTGGACCCTGGACTTGCTGAAAACTGATGTGAAACAGTCTAGCCAATGTGACTGCTCCCTGGCTCTTCAACAGAGTCCACAAAGCAAATGCTCCTGATAAATACCCCATTGCCTAAATATTCTCTTTGTGTTTGACTACCTTTTCACCTTTGTTAACTCTTGACAATGACACCCCAAGTCAGATGGCAGCAGTTAAAAGAATACATCGTCCTGTAATACCTGGTTGAGATGCTAAGTCAAAAGGGAACTCCCTTACATAGGAAGATTCTTCAGTTTCAGGAGAGAAATTGTTTTTACATTAACTATTCAGGAATTATAAGAGACAATTTGGCCAAAGATAGAGAAAGATTGAACAAGCAGAGAAAAGAATTAAACCCTTCACAAGGATTGTTTGAGTCCTGTTTTTCATTGCAATCCTGGCTAACAACGTTGATAACTGGGCTAATGGGGCCCATAATAATAATTTTGCTACTGTTAACATTTGGACCATGCATCATTAATAGCCCCCTTGACTCCCTCAATATCAGGGAAGAAAGGTATGTTGCCCCTACTTGACCCTAAGGGGAACCAGGATTGGTCCCCCAAGGTACTTGAGAAGGGGGAAATGTAAGGACATGGAAAATTTTAAAAAACTTTGCAAGACTGAGAACTTGTTAGAATACTGGGTTCAAGTAAAAAACAAAAGATGTCCCAATATATTCCTAGTAGCTAGCCAATAAGGATCTTCATTGAACATAATATCAGAGGATGAGGTTCTTGGCTCTCTTGGCTTGAAATTGGTCTATTTAAAAGACAGCTTTCACCTTCCACTGACCACAGGTACAGATTTCACCAGCCTTACAGTATTAGAGTAATTGTACCAGGTCTCCAGTGCTGACAGTGTACGGACTACAGCAAGACCTTTTGATATGAAGTCTTCTGTAAATAGTAGGGGGTTGAGAATGTCTTCATTGTTTCCTTGTGTAATCATGTTTACTCCTGGAAAGCCTTGCACAGGTCCTTTTTCTTGTACATTCCTGAGGATCCCTCTGTTATGTTAATCTTCCATTGGGAAACATGAACAAATTTCTTTTCTGATACACAAATAGGGTACTGATGGTGAAAAGAACTAGCAAGTCCATCCAAATCCATTCTTGATGACCTAAATGAATTTACAGAGCTTGTTTGCATGAATGTAGGTAAGATGTTATTTGCAGAAATATTGATTGCCTGCATTACCAAAACTCCTACTCCTGTGTTATAGAGATGAATCTGTATGCAGATGACACTCAATGATATTTCTGGGTACTTTTGCCCAGAACAAATAATTAGACAAGCGACACACAGACCACAATAGGTTATTAAGAAGGAGGAAGGCACTCTCAAATTAAAGTAGGATATAGAGCTTGTATATCTCAAGCACAATGATACATCATATGCCCTTTGCAATATACATAACATGCCTGATGAAGGGTCAAATGTTTGACTGATTGGTTTTTTTAGTATGGTAGTTTTAACATCTTTTTATCTGTGCTCTAAACTTCTGCCACACTAGTGTGGGTGACAAACTCCTAAAATCTTTATAAAAAGTGGCATCACTACTTCTGACAGTTGATTTTCTACCATATATATTGTAGCGACTCTAGAGATTACATGAAGATAGGGAATACTTATAAGAAATTGAGGTAGATACAATGACACATGACACATTAGAGTCATTTCAACTTTAATCTCAAATGTGGATCTAATGACCATTCCCTACTTGTTTCACAAGGAAATATTAATAGACTTTGTCTTCTGAGGGTGAGGGTGTCTTGATAGTAAACACAACTACTCTGATTTCAAAATAGTAGCTGTTTATCAAGCATAGAGGGCAGCACTGTACATCTAATGTCCTGAAGGACAAGGCCTCAATTTCCCTGAGATTCCACATGTGCCACAAGAGGGGAGTACTTTAGTAGCCACGTCTGCAGTTTCCAAGACGGGAAATCAGAGGCGTGTGTCTGTGGGGCCTCCCACTCACCTTGGGTTAGAGGTTCTTACTGTGGCAACTGGCTAGGGCTGTGAGCCCATGCATTTGAATCTGATTAACTGAAACTCAACCTCAACTGCTGCACATGGCTAAGGACATGTTTATGAATCACTACATCCAAGTTCCCTATCTAAAGGTCTCCTGGGGATGAAAGAGAGTTTAAAACTAAGTAGAAGTTCATCCTTGTCCTTTGTATTGGCAAACCAGTTCAGTCTCCCTCATAATGTTGCCTCCTGAAATTTAAAAAGCTCTTTCAATGAAAAACTGAATCAACTCTGACCCAGGACCCACTGAGTTCCAGTAAATATAAATGTGTTTAATGATGATAATGTTCATATTGCTCCCCTCCCATGTGTCTCCTGAGCTGAAACTACAGGTGGAGTTGAATTCTGTGGTACCCATAATGTTTTGGTGTAGTTAAATCTTCACCTCAGATCTTGAGTCCTTTCTCAGAAGGTCTCTGACAAATAACCTCCTCCCTGTTGGCTCAGAACATATGCCAAATCACAGTATTTTAGTGAGGGAAGTTTGGTTTCACAGGCTAGAAATTATATTAGACACAAGTACAATAAATTCAAATATCTACTCAGAAGACTGAAACAGGAAGATTTCTGAGAGCAAGAGAACACTATGGACTATATAGTATCAGACCAGCTCATCAATACATAGCAAGAACCTATTAAATAAAGTAATAAAAGACAAAATAACAAATAGAGGAAAAAAACAAGTGAGTGGGAAAATATATTAATTCAGAGAAGCATGTTTTCACAATGGGTTCCCACACCAGCCTGACTTAGACTTCACAGTGGTTTTGTTGTTTATTTATTTTCTACACAGAAAAAGTTGAGTCATATGAATTTGGGGTATGCCACTCCTTTGAACTCATCTAACTCTACTGTTTCTATTTTTCATAGCTCTAATTGGTATTAGGAAATATATTTTACCTCTTCATTGAGTATATGTTTATCTGCACATATGCTTACATATATTCTTCATGTTTCATAAAAATAACTACTGCCCTCCACTATGTAGGATTATTCTGATACTCAGTATGACATGTTGCGTTTGCTTTTACATTTGATTAAAATGACAATTTCAACATAGCAACCCTTAAAGTATAAAATGATTTCAAACATGATCTCTAGAGTCACCCTGGATAAACTGTTCTTATAGCAGTTATTTACTCAAGGACTACTGGCATATGTGAGATGTTACCTCAAATTTCTAGAGTTAACAAAAAATAAAGGTCTAAAAACAGTTTTCTATGTACTTTTCATCAATTACAAGCCATATACTTTCTCCAAACTCTCTGTTGCCCCCAAATCAAAACAGAACTATCAGTTCAACGGTGCTTACATCCTCTCCCTTAAAGAGGGTTCACATATATTGTTGTTAGATTCAATGAGCTGGAAAAAGGCACTAAGATATTAGGTATTTATCTCCAGAGTCTTTAAATATTATATTAATTAAAACATTTTTTTGTATATTTGATAAATAATTTTCACACTGAAGTATTACCATGGATTGCCAATTTTCAAATTAAGATTTTTTAAATCCTTAATGGTAAATCCTTTAGGTAGACTTAAAAAGGAAATCAGAGGAAATATTAGTAAACAAAGCAAAAGAAAATAATGACACTATAAATTGAAGAGGGATTTGATAACATACCCTGGAATTTGGAAATTTAGCCTCAAACCAAAGAATGTTTGCAGCATTCTAAAAACTATAGTTGTGTGATTAATTTATGATTTTTCATTCCATTTCTCCTGTACTTAGCCACAATAGGCCTAGTTTTAGATGTTTAAATTTTGTACTGATAGCATTACACTGGACTTCTTAAATCTTTAATTTATGTCTTCCAATTTGAAAGGTTACTAACAACTATTTCTTGTAATGTACATTTGTTCTTCTCATATTTCTTTTCTATCTGGGATAGCAATTTAGAATTTGAAATGCTCCTGTGGTTTCCTGCGTCCCTACTTACTTGTACTAAAAGTTGTACATTTCTATCTTCTTTATTCATTTGCATTTTAAGTTTATTAGCTTTTCCTAATAATTTCCCCAAGTGATCTATTACCATTATAAAAATTATTTTATTATTTTGTGTCTGGGAAGATGACTCAGTGGTTAGCAGACTTAATGATTTTGCAGAAGACCTGAGTTTAGTTTCCATTACCAGATAGTGGCTCATAATAATCTGAAAATCTAGTTCTGTGACATCCATGCATGAATCAAAGGTTAATCTGTTATAGGGAGGTTACTTGTTCATTTCCAGCTGCTCAGCCCTGAAATAATCACACAGAAACTGTATTATTTAAGTCACTGCTTAGTCCATTAGCTCTAGCTTCTTATTGGCTAACTCTTACATCTTAATTTAATCCATCTCTGTTAATCTGTGCATCACCACTAGGTTGTGGCCTAACAGCAAAGTTTCAGCACGACTGTCTCTAGCAGCAGTTCCATGGCTTCTCTCAACTCCTCCTTCCTTCTCCCAGAATTCAGTTTAGTTTTTCCTGCCTACATCTAATGCCTATACAGGCCCAAGACAGCTTCTTTATTAATCAATAGTATTCAAAGCATACAGAGGGGAATCCATTGTCATAAGCTTAGTTTTCTTGAAAAATTTCTTTGAAACCCTCATTTTCTTGTTTGCTCAAGGACATTATAATTCTGCTTTTACTTTCCCCATATGGCTGAGAGCAGTCATCCCTACTTATACCCAGTACTTTCGTATTTTGCTTATTTTTTATAACAGTTTAAACCTTTGTGCCTTAAGACCTTTTATATTCAGATGTATCAATAATTAATCTATGGTCCCATAAGAAAATAATTTCCATTTGCTTGTTTCCATGAATAGAATACCACTTCATAAATTCTGGTTTTAATAAAATAAACATACATACATATACAGACACAGACACACATATACACAGACAGAGACTCACACATAAAACATTATCACCCCAAGATCTTACACATACATATCATGACAGTAGCATTTGATAATTAATGTTACTAGTTATCATTGTAATAACTTTAAATATGAAATATTCCTTCTTGTAAATTTGAATTGCACAATGTGTTGCTTTTAGTTATATGCACTATGCTATATCAGAGATAACCAGGAATCATATATTTTGTAAAACATAAAGTTTACATTGCCTTGCCAAGCCCTTGAATTACCACCTTGATCTTTTCTTCAATGAGTTTGACTTTATTAAATTCCATAGAAAAGTGAGACAATATTGTATTTGACTTACTGTAAATGATTTATTTCACATAGCATCATGTCCTACAGTTCCATCCATGTTGTTACAAATGATAAGTTTTCCTTCCCTTGAAGGCTGAAAAATATTCAACTTTGTGAAAATACAGTGTTTTTTAAAATTATTCTTCAATCCATTGGTAGTTATTTTAGTAGTTTCTAAAACCTCCCTACTTATGAGTAGTGCTGCAGTGAATCTGACATGGTAGATAATTCTTCAAGATCTTAATTTCACTTACATTAGAAAAATATCCAGAAAGTTTATTTTTAACCTTGGTGTATTATATCAACTTTTGACCTTTGCTTTGTTACCGTAAGTCCCTTTTTGACTAATTTTTTGGGGGTATTTACCATGAAAGAATATTGAATTTCATGAAATAGTTTAACTTCCTCTTTTCATAAAATTATATAGTTTTGTTGTTTATTACCTATATATGCAAAATCACATTTATTAATTCATTGGTAGTGAAACTTCTTATACCCCTGAGATAATATTGACCATGATAAGTAATTCTTTAAATGTGCTACTATTTTGCTTTGAATATTTATGTAAAAGTTAACCAAGGATACTGATATATCATATGTTTTAAACAATTATTTTTCTATTGTGTATATGTGTGCAAGCACTAATAACCCATGAATTTCATGTGGAGGTTAGAGGAAAATTTTCTAGAGTCAGTGTTCTCATTTTACCAAGTGGGTTACCATCCCTTAGAGACAGTAGTATAAATGTCTTATATGAGTCTCAACTCTTGAATTTCCATCTAATATTTTGATACAGGGCTTTTCACAGAACCTGGTGCTTTTGAGTAGACTAGGTTTACAGTAGGGGGTTAACATTTTCTTTGCCTCCTAAGAGCCAAGATTATAGGACCACACTTCCATGCCAGGCCTTAGAGTTTGATTTCAGGGATCTAAACTTGGGTCTTTATGCTAGCAAATAACTTGTCTAACTTTCAAACAGCTTTGAATTTTCAATTTCTTTTTTTAGTTCTTTTGGTTAGAAAAGACAGCTAAAATTTGTTCAGGTTCATTAGTTTTGTGAAGAAAAAAGTTGTGACTTAACATAATATGTCATAATGAATGAATGCATTTGAGAAGAATGAATATTTTGTTTATGCTAGGTAGCTGTTGCTACATACATGTTAGGTCTATTTGGTGTATACTGTTATTTAGATATATTTGATGATTTGGGTGATTTCCTAGAATATATATTCATAACAGTAAACTGTTTCTCAGCAGACATGGAAACTGAATCTAAAAAGTGTACGTGCTCTGCAGTGTAATACACAGATATCAATTTCTTGTGGATTGTTTCTCAAGGGCAAAATTTATAAGGTCATGAGACCAAATTCTCCAAGGAAAAACTTGGTATTGTTATTAGTAAGTTTTGATCAAGAACCTGAACATATGATTACTATATCATTCTCAGTAAACAGTTATTGAGAGAAAGAAACTTTTTGAACACCTCATGGTGAGTGTTGTTCATAAACAACACCCTGATGTGTGTGTATCTTGGCCAACATTCTTCTTTTTCCTCTGATATCCTAAAGAATAAGAATATATAATTCTTTCAATTGTTTAATTGATAGTTATGATGTAAGAGCCATTCTTCTGAACTTGATGTCAAAGTTTATGCTGTAATTAAGATCTAAAACACAAAATCAGACAAACATTTACACATACACACACAGTTAAGAAAATTAGCACTATTTAAAATATTTTCAAGAAGAAAAATAATTCTTCCTGCATGGAACACAGGTCTAAAATTATCAAAGACCTCAGCATAAAGAGAAAAAGAAAGCAAATACTATTCTTAAACAAGTTCATACAGTAGACAATTTCTTAAACAGAACACCAATAGTACATACATTAAGATCAACAATTAATAAATGGCACTGTATGAAACTAAGAAGCTTCTGCAAGGCAAAAGACACAATGAATAAGACAAAGTGCCTACCTACAAAATTGGAAAAAAATTGTACCAACTCCAATTCTATAGAGAGCTAGTATCCAAAATAGATAAAGAACACAAGAAACTAGATGTTAACAAACCAAATACACTAAGAAATGGATTCCAGATTTAAACAGCAAATTTTTCATTTTTATTTTTCTCTTTAGTTTGCATTCCAACCACAGTTTTACCAACCCCTCTCCTGCAGACCCTACATTCCTCCTCCAGCCCACTTGGCATTCCCTCCTCACAATGAATAAGGACTCCCATGGGGAGTAACCAAAGTCTGGCACATTAAGTTTGGGGAGATCAAGCCTCTCCCCCACCCCCCGCCTGCAATAAGGCTGAGCATAGCATAGGGAGCAGACTCCAACAAAGCTAGCTCGTGTAGCAGGGATAGCACCTGCTCCTAACTGACAGGGTTCTCTCAGGTGGTCCAAGCTTCACCACTGTCTCTCCAATTTGGAGGTTTTAGATCACTCCCATGGAAACTCAACAGCTTTGGTCTAGAGTTCATGAGTTTATACAAGTTTGCTTCTGCTGTCTCTGTATATTTCTCCATTAAGATCTGTCCTTCCTTGCTCATATAGTCCCTCCTTCTTCTCTTCCATTGCATTCCTGGAGCTTGGCCCGATCCTTGGTTGTGGATCTCTATAGCTGTTTCAGTCAGTTATTAGATGAAGGCTCTAGCTTCCCTGGAGCTGTAGATTACAGTCTGCACCCTTTTCTTTACATCTAATATTCACTTATGAGTGAGTACATACCATGTTTGTGTTTCTTAGTCTGTGTTATCTTACTCTGGATGTTTTTTTCCTAGTTCATCCATTTGTCTGCAAATTTCATGAAGGCATTGTCTTTTACAGCTCAGTAACACTGCCTCTTAATCTTGCTTATACCACTCTTGGGAGTATATCCAAATGTTACTCAATCATACCACAAGGACACTTGCTCAACAATGTTCATAGCAGCATTATTCATAATGGCCAGAACCTGAAAAAAAACTAGATACTCCTTAAATGAATAATGGATAAAGAAAATGTGATAAACAAGGAGCTTTCAAAAAAGGAATCTCAAAATTTTGAGAAGCACTTAAGGAAAAGTTCAACATCCTTAAACTCTTAGGGAAATACAAATAGAAACTAATTTGAGAGTCTGTCTTGCACCTGTCAGAATGGCTAAGATCAATAAACAAGTGACAGCTCCTACTGGAGCAAAGGAGAATACTCTTCCATTGCTGGTGTGGGTACAAACTTGTACAGCCACTTTGGAAATCAATATGGTGGTTTATTAACATGGGGGTTTCTTAGAAATTGGTAATCCATTTACCTTAAGATGCAGCTATACCTCTCTTGTGCATATACCCAAAGGATGCTCAATCATACCACAAGAGCAATTGCTCAGTTATGTTAATAACAGCTTTATTTATAATAACTGGACACTGGAAATAACTTACATGTCCCTCAACAGAAGATTGGATAAAGAAAACGTGGTACATTTTCACAACAAAGTTTTACACAGCTCTCTAAAAATATCTTTATTTGCAGGAAAATTGATGGCAACACACACTCAGAAATACAAACATAATATGTACTCACTTATAAGTGGATATTAACTGTTAAGTAAATAATAATCATGCTATAGTCCACAGACCCAGAGAGCCTAAGTTACAAGGAGGGCTCTAGAGGGGGAACACACGTGGTTCTTTCTGGGAAGAGGAAATAGAATAGATTTTGCAAATTGTCTGGGGACAGGTAGAGATAGAAACACAAGGAAACAGGTGGTGGGGAGGGTCAAATGGTATCGGGGACTATTTGGTGATTGAGGTGGAAACACACAGCAGTGGAAACTTCATGGATCCTATGAAGGTGACCCAAGTGAGGACCCCTAGTAGTAGAACACATTGTTCCCTGAAATGGCCATCTTCTGGAACCAGGCAAGAAATCCAGTGATGGCACTGGGACACCAAACCAGCCACAATATCTATGACCCACAACCTATCCTAACTACAAGATTTGCTGGGGCATTGGTGAATAAGAGTTAGTGGGAGTAACCAATTAATGACTTGTCTAAGCAGAAGTCCATGCCCTGAGAGGGAACTCATTTCCAAATCTATCTTAAAGGCCAGAAACCATAAGTCAGATGGCCCAGAGACCTAGGGTAGAACAAAAAAAAAGACTGAAAATAAAGAAAAGTCAATAAAAAATCAATGAAATAATACACTGTTATAGATTTTGCCTATTCCAATCATTATCAGAGAGGATTCCCCTGGCAGCTAGGGGATCCCCGCAGAAGATGGGGATGAAGGATTGTAGGAGTAAGAGGTGTTCAGGACACAAGAAGAACAAAGCCCAGAGCATCAACAAAGCAGGGCTCATAGGGGCTCACAGAAACTGAAAAGGCAATCACAGAGCCTACATTGGTCTGCACTAGGTTCTCTATGTACATAGCTTGCTGCTTTTATGGGGCTCTTAATAGTGGGAGTGGGGGTAACTCTGACTGTTTTGCCTGTTCTTGGGATCCTTTTCCTCCAGCTGGGTTGCCACATCCTACCTTGGTATGAGGATTTGTATCTAGTCTTACTGTAACTTGCTATCCCCTGTTCCATTCATATTACTGGGTGGTCTACTTTTTGTGAAGAAAAACAGAGGAGCATTGGATTTTGGAAAGAGGAGAGGTTGGGGAACAGGGGCTGGGTAGAGTGCAGGGAGCAAAGGCTGTGGTTAGAATTTATTGTATGAGGAAAGAAAAAATGAGAAGAAAGAAGATTTAAAAAGAAAGATAATTCCATTATCTTGTTCATACATGTTTATACTTAACAAAACCTTAGTTAGATTTTACAAATGCAGCACCAAACAGCTCAGATCAGATTACAAGGATTCAAGAACAGAATAGCAACCTTCAAAAAATACTTGATCTCAGCAGGCAGCAGAGGTAGTTTTTACCTTTGAGAAGATAAATGTTTTATACAGGGGTTACAAAAATTAATTGTAAGTTAAAAATGTAATAAACTACATAATTAACAACAGTTTATCAAATGGCATTAAAAATTAGATGAGCCAGCAACAAAAAGAATGTACACTTCAAAGGAGCCTTTTTTATCCAGGAGATATAAAAGATTTTTTCACTAGATATGGTGACTCACAGCTGGAATTCTGTCACTGAGGAGCATGAGACAACAAATCACAAGTTTCAGAAAAGTTTGGGATATGTGGTGAAACATTTTCTCACCAATAACAAATTTGAACAAAGTATTTATAAGAAACAAACTCAAAAAAAAAAAAAAAGAAACAAACTCAGTACTCTGGGTTAACTTCATGAATAATGACTTGAAGAAGGAAGAAAATGTGGAAAGTATCATTAGTTGTGTTACATGGTACTTGCTAAGATGAATCATAAAAGAAATGCAATTAAACATGCCATGAACCATTGTTATAAAGATCGAAACTATGTTAAAATGAAATGAAAGTGATAAATGTTAGGGAATATCTAGAAAAACAATTTCAATCATCTGTTATATGACAAATTATGGGTGAAACAAATTTATACAACTGCCTTGAAATACCTACAGATATCACACATACATAACTCTTGATTCAATGATTCTAATGTCATCTGCATATACAAAGTAAATGTGTACAATGAAGAAAGATACACATGTAGAATATGTGTTCAGGATTGTAGATGTATTGTTTTTAATAGTCAAAATTTATGAATAGCTCATGCATCCAAAATAAGTTCTGTAAATACAAACAAATCTAATATTGTATTATCATAGAATATATTATAAGAAAAATGCAGTTACATACAAGATGTGGATTGACATGAAAAGAAAAAGAAAACAGATAAAAAACAACACATGTAATATTAATGGATATTATTTTCTAAAATGAAAAAGTCCTTCTATGGCATCACTATTCAGTAACTTGGTTTACTTTGAGGAAGAACAGAAGAATAATTATTAGTAACTAATATAAACCATCAGCAATTATTTTAGTATATTTATAATAGATTTACTGTAAATCTGTGTGACTTTTATTGATACCTTCAAATTTATGAATAAAATTTTTCTACATGAAATTTTCATATGTCTGTTATGTTAGAATTAAAATATAATACTAAAATATTTTGGTTATTGAGTATTTATATAGAACATTAAAATAATCTATACCTAATTGCCAATTGAATTCTAAAAATAGAAGAAATTTGAATATGAAATTTTTCAGTTAAATAGAAGAAATGGGCTTACTATTTGTTTGAATGTAATGAAATAAAACTGACAATAAGAAAAAAATTAGATTAGATAAGAAATTCTTCCAGTGATCCAACTTAGAGATGACATTCATATGGACCAGAATGATACAATATGAAGTCATATTAGAAGAACTGTGAATAATATTTGAACTAAAACCAAGAGGATTTTCTCATTGATGAGAGACAAGGTATTAGAAAAAAAAGACTCCAAAGTTAAAGAGAAATCGCACAGATGGATTTGCAACTTATAGTGATAAAAGATGCAATAGAAGCAGATGTTGCAAGCCACACATCATAAGAATGACAATGTATTTAACTTTAGCTATTCTGACAGGTGTAAGATGGTATCTCAAAGTGGTTTTGATTTGCATTTCCCTGATCGCTAAGGAGGTTGAGCATGACCTTAAGTGTCTTCTGGCCATTCGAAGTTCATCTGTTGTGAATTCTCTGTTCAGATCAGTACCCCATTTTTTAATTGGGTTAATTAGAGTTTTAGTGTCTAGTTTCTTGAGTTCTTTGTATATTCTGGAGATCAGACCTTTGTCTGATGAGGGGTTGGTGAAGATCTTCTCCCAGTCAGAAGGCAGTAGTAGTAGCCATTGACAATGACATTGACAATGACACTGGGACTGGTTTCCTCTGCATATACTGGATTTTTGGGATCCAGTCTGTTTGGATGCTCACCTTCCTGGACCTGGAGTGAGGGGGCAGGAACTTGGACTTCCCACAGGGCAGGAGACCCTGACTTCCCTAGGGGACAAAGAGGGAGGAGGAGAGGGAGGGGGGGAATGGGAGGGCGTTGGGAGGAGGGGCGTAAATGGAAACTTTTTATAATTTAATAAAATTACAAAAAAAAGCAAAAAAAAAAAGAATGACAATGTATAAATACGACAGCATTAAAATTCAGTTGAAAAAGAAATCTATAAGTTTGCATTCCCACCAGCAATGGATGAGAGTTCCCCTTTTTCCACATCCTCTCCAGCAAAGACTATCATTGGTGTATTTGATTTTAGCCATTATGACAGGAGTAAGATGGTATCTCAAAGTTATTTTGATTTGCATTTCCATGATCGCTAAGGAGGTTGAGCATGACCTTAAGTGTCTTTTGGCGATTTGAACTTCTTCTGTTGAGAATTCTCTATTCAACTCAGTGCCCCATTTTTTAATTGGGTTACTTTGAATTTTAAAGTCTAGTTTTTTGAGTTCTTTATATATTTTGGAGATCAGACCTTTTTCTGATGAGGGGTTGGTGAAGATCTTCTCCCAGTCAGAAGGTAGCCTTTTTGTCTTAATGACAGTGTCCTTTGCTTTACAGAAGCTTCTCAGTTTCAGGAGGTCCCATTTATTCATTGCTGATTTTATTGTCTGTGCTACTAGGATTCTACCTAGGAATTGGTCTCCTGTGCCCATGTCTTGTAGACTACTTCCCACTTTCTCTTCTATCGGGTACAATATGGTCTGATGAATATTGAGGTCTTTAATATATTTCGACCTGAGTTTTGTGCATGGTGATAGATAGGGATCTACTTTCATTCTTCTACATGTTGACCTCCAGTTATGCCAGCACCATTTGTTAAGAATGCTTTCTTTCTTCCATTGTATAATATTAGCTCTCTTGTTGAAAATCAAGTGTTCATAGGATTGTGGGTTAATATCTGGGTCTTCTATTCGATTCCATAGGTCGACATCTCTGTTTTTATGCCAATACCAAGCTGTTTTCAATACTGTAGCTCTGTAATAGGGCTTGAAGTCAGGGATGGTAATGCCTCCAGAAGTTCCTTTACTGTATAATATTGTTTTGGCTATCCTGTTGTTTTTTTTTTGTTTTTCCACATAAAATTGATTATTGTTCTCTCAAGGTCTGTGAAGAATTTTGATTGGATTTTGATGAGTATTGTATTGAATCTATTGCTTTTGGTAGAATAGCCATGTTTACTATGTTGATCCTCCCAATCCAAGAGCAAGGGAGATCCTTCCATTTTCTGGTATCCTCTTCAATTTTTTTCTTCAAAGACTTAAAATTCTTGTCAAATAGATCTTTCATTTTCTTGGTTAGAGTTACCCCAAGATATTTTATGTTATTTGTGGCTATCGTGAAAGGTGATGCTTCTCTGATTTCCCTCTCTTCTTCTTTATCCTTTGTGTATAGGATGGCAACTGATTTTTTGGAGTTGATCTTGTATCCTGTCACATTACTAAAGGTGTTTATCAGCTATAAGAGTTCTTTGGTAGAGTTTTTGGGGTCGTTTATGTACACTATCATATCATCTGCAAATAACAAAGCTTGACTTCTTCCTTTCCAATTCGAATCCTCTTGATCCCCTTATGTTGTCTTATTGCTATTGCTAGAACTTCAAGCACTATATTGAAGAGGTATGGAGAGAGTGAAAAGCCTTGTCATGTTCCTGATTTTAGTGGAATGGCTTTGAGTTTCTCTCCATTTAATTTGATGTTATCTGTCAACATTCAAATGGCCAAAAGACACTTAAGGTCATGCTCAATCTCCTTAGCGGTCAGGGAAATGCAAATCAAAACAACTTTGAGATACCATGTTACACCTGTCAGAATAGCTAAAATTGAAAACACCATGATAGCCTATGCTGGAGAGGTTATGGAGTGAGGGGAACACTTATCCATTTTTGGTGGGAATGCAAACTTGTGCAGCCACTGTGGAAATCAGTGTGGTGGTTTCTCAGGAAACAGGGAGTCAACCTCCCTCAGGACCCAGCAATTCCACTCTTGGGAATATACCCAAGAGATACCATATCTTACTACAAAAGCGTTTGTTCACCTATGTTCATAGCAGCACTATTTGTAATAGCCAGAACCTGGAAACAGCCTAGGTGCCCCTCAATAAAAGAATGGTTAAGGAAGGTGTGGAACATATACACATTGGAGCTTTACTCAGCAATAAAAAACAATGACACCTTGAATTTTCCTTGCAAATGGATAGAAATTGAAAATGCTTTACTGAGTGAGGTAACCCAGACCCAAAAAGAGGAATATGGTATGTACTCACTCATAAGTGGATTCTTAGCCATAATTAAAGGAAATTGAGCCTATAATTAATGATACTAGAGAAGCGAAATAAGAAGGTGAACCCAAAGGAAATCATATAGTTATCTTCCTGGATATTGGAAGTAGACAAGATTGCCAGGCAAAACTTGGGTGAACAGGGGTGTGTGGGGGTGGAAATAAGGGGAGATGGGTAGAGAGAAGGGAGAAGGGGAGGATTCAGGAGAGCTTGTGGGAATGGGATGGGTGGGATGAAGGAAGTGTGGATATGGGAGCAGGGAAGTAAATATCTTATTTAAGGGAGCCTTTTTAGGGTTTGCAAGAGACTTGACCCTAGAGGGGTTCCCAGGTCCAAGGAGAGGTCCCGAGATTGTTCTTTGGGCAGCTGAGGAGAGGGTGCCTGAACTGGCCTTGTCCCATAACCACACTGATGAATATCTTGCATATAACCATAGAACATTCATCTGGCGATGGATAAAGATAGAGACAGAGGTCCACATTGGAGCACTGGACTTAGCGCCCAAGGTTTAAATGAGGAGCAGAAGGAGGGAGAACATGAGCAAGGAAGTCAGGATCATGAGGAGCATGTTCACCTACTGAGACGGTGGAACTGATCTAATGGGAGCTCACCAAGGCCAGCTGGACTGGCAGTGATGGAGCATGAGATCAAAATGGACACTATGAATGTGGCTGACAATGAAGGCTGACTGAGAAGCCAAGGACAAGGGCACTGGGTTTTGATTCTACTGCATGAACTGACTGTGGGAGCCTGGTTTTTTTGGATGCTCACCTTTATAGACCTGGATGGAGTGGGAAGGGTCTTGAACTTCTCACAGGGCAGGGAAACCTGACTGCTCTTAAGATTAGAGAGGGAGGATGAGGTGGGGAGGGGGAGGAAAACTGGAGGTGGGGAGGACGTGGAAATATTTAATAAATATATAAATAAAATAAAAAATAAATAAACTTACATAGCTGAAACAAATTATTTTGCTCGTACTATGGAAAGTATTCTACAAGGATTATGCAATTATTTCTTTTCTATATCCCTTTATTTGATTCTAGGAATTAGTTTTATTTTCAGTATTATCTCATTAAAAATGGTTCAATAGTATGGAGAAGAATAGCATCAATATGATAAAATTATTTGAAGAAATTTGTGCTATTGAATGTAACTATCAGAATCTGTAAAAAAGTTTTGATAGATTAATGGAAAAATATCACTCCAGGAAGGTAATATGCACACAATAAAAATTATGTCCAAGAATGAGATGTTCTCTTTACTGGACAAGTTTCATACCTTGGAATCCTCAGTGAAAGCATTAAAACAGAACACTGGAAGGAGGTTCAGACGTTACAAGAGGTTGTAGTAAAAATATTTGAAAAGATTCAAGAATTTATTGAAATTAATGAGAATGGACAGAAGGTACAAGGACAGAATTTAGCCTCATCATTATGTGCCAGACCTTGAGATAACTTATATAGAGTTTCAACTGCATATTTGGTAATTTCCTCAGAAAGACTATCTTCACAAAGTAGCCTAAGGTAGTCAAAGAATATGCATTGGAACTGACACACATATGTGATCAAAAAGAATTAAAACTAGCAATAGTTTCTTATGGGTTATATTCACCATTTGTCAGGGAAATGGTGAAAACATGAGCTTCAAGCACTAAGGCTAGCCGACACAATTGGCATCAATTAATCTCAGCAGTCCTAGAAGATGGACCCCAGCTGCTTTGGAAGTGTTACTGGAGAGAAGAGGAGAAAGTTTAGAACAACAGGGGAAAGCAAAATAATCTGAGACATCTCAAGATCAAATTTTTGGTGAGGGTTATACTCTAATTTTCAGGAACAGGCTCACTACGACAAATGCACCTTATCCCTATGTAGCACAGCAGCTTTAAATGCTTGTGAAAGGGTTCAGGAACCTGAAAAGATGATTGAATCATATACCATGGTTAAACAGGGCCAGAGAGAACACTTTAGTGACTTCTTATAAAAATTAACTAAGACTATACAAGTAGGAGTGATAAACCCTGAAACCAGAGGTATACTTATTGAATCCTTGGCTTTTGAAAATGCCACTTTAGACTGTAAGAAGGTCCTTGGACTTTACAGATTAGATCACCACACATAGATGAATGGATCTTGCAAATAATGAATATTGAAATATTTGACTCTAGTACTGAAGATTGGGTGGGAGAAACAATTTCCAATAGTATAAGGAGACAACAAAATGCCAAATGTTTTAATTGTGGAAGAAAAGGACATCTGAGAAGAGACTGTAGACAAGAAATTCCTAAGGAATAACGTCTCTAGAAATGGCAAGAATAGGAGGACTCAGCCTTCTGGTTTGTTGATGTACTCTGAGACCATGCCAATGGCTCAGCACTCCCTGCCTGCACCTGGGCAGATGGCGGAATCAGGCTTAGGCAGGCGGGAGAGAATGGCAGATTTCTTCCTCCAGACAGAGAGATGTTTCCAGGCTGTGCAGTGCTCTGCATGTCAGATTTGTCTGTAAGTTGGATGAAAAGAGTTTCTGTGCTGCACACTCAGTCTCAAAATTAAACTGCTGAGTACAGCTCCAATGAGGACCTGCTGTGTGCCTGGAACTATGAGGGACTCTGAGGCTGAAGTGGCTCTGGCTAGGCCATGATAAACTGTGCTGACCACAGGCAGGAAGGATCTTAATTATTATAATAAAAGCGCAGTTAAGGTTTAGACTGGGCAGGAAATAGGCGGTACCATATTATTTCTACATGGTGCAACTTAAGTTTTTAAGAACTGCTTAGCATATTAAGAAGTGCTCCTGGATACTAAAAATATTACAGATTCACAATAGGACAGATTTAGACATACAAGACCTATAAATGGGTCACAATGTTGGATGACTGTACGTAGGCTTGGGAGAGAGAAGAAAAAGAATATAGAGAATAAAGTCAATGCGTTAAAAAAGGGTAAAGTCTTTAAAGAGACAGATTACAGATAGTTATAGATTAAAAGAAATAAAGGAAAATAAGCTACGTAAAAATGGAAAATTCACAGAGAGTCTGGATTATGTACATTGTGTTTTCTTTAAAATATTTGATTGTGAAGGAGCTAAGTACAGAGAGACATTTCATTATATGGGCTGCCAAGCTAAACCAGAATGGATATCATAAGGGTATAATGACTTTCAAATTTGGGTCTAAGGGTATGATGCTTTGGAGAGGGTCTTTTTTTGTTTTCACATAGGATGAGACCCTGTGGATTGTTTCTATCCCAATATGGTATGATCGACCACATCCTCCTGAAAGGTTGCTGTGAATACCCTCAAGAAAATACTTTATTCAACTGCCAACTGAGATGAACCTAGCACACAGGTTATCATGAAAGACCTGATTAACAGCGCCCCTATTAAACAGGAAGAAGTTTGGACAGAAATAATTATGCCCATATTCCCAAATATTGTTTATAAATGTTCATTTACATTTAAAGGGGGATATGATATAGATATGAATAAATTGCATTGGTATGGAATTTAAGGTCAATTTTGTTACATGTATATGCATTTCTGATCTTGATTAAAGTATTGTGATTGTGGAGTTCATTTAAAAACGTAATGTATAGTTAAGAAATATAGGTTGTTAATGGATAATCATCTATAATAGTCAAGCTTGTAGTCATTAGTCATATTAGTTAGATTTTCTAGATATATAGAGATATATTTCAGTTAGATAGGTATTCTTCATATCTTTAAAAGACTATAGAATATGGCATTTAATGTTTTAATAACTAGGGTTTTCATGACAATGAGACACATCTGCTCCTGGCAACAGCAATCTACTTCAAGAGAAAGATGGGCATTGAAGAGGCTCCTTATGGAGCTTGATAGCCATTTGGGCAAGAAACTGCTCTTGCCTGGACTGATGCATAAACTGGACACAAAGAACCCACAGACAGTGAACTGCTAAACTTGCCTAAAGGTAAGATGATCTTTTGGAGTTTCTCATTCATGAAAGAGTCTATGAGACATTCTGCAGGACACAGCAGATAGTGACTGAACTGTCTTTGAATTTTCCTGTTCATGGAAAAGTCTGCTGAATACTATGTGCCTGAAGGCTGAAGATGGTTGCCCCAGCAGTACAAAAGAACTTTGGGTGACTGTACAGGCAGCGAGATATCTCTGTCATTTCTAGAGATTGGAAGTTGTTTATTTCTTGTTTGCTTAGGTAATATTATATCCTTCTGAAGTCTTTGATTGAGTTGAAGAATGGCTGGTTATAGTTATAGATTTCCTTAGTGATGATAAAAGATAAAATAGATATAAATATTGTAACTGTAATCCTTGCTTTATAACTGTTTTCTATATGTAATTTTACTATGTTAAAATGAAAGCCTTTCTTTTTTGTTTAAACAGAAAAAGGGGAAATGATGTAGGAGAGTCTTATGTATTTCTGTTGCTTTCATTTGCTAATTAATAAAGAAACTGCTTGGCCTGATAGGTCAGAACATAGGTGGGTGGAGTAGACAGAACAGAATGCTGGGAAGAAGGAAAGTGAGGTAGTCTCCATGACTCTCCTCTCCAAGACAGCAGCAGGTTAGAATCCTCCTGGTAAGCCATCACCTCGTGGTGCTACACAGATTATTAGAAATGAGTTAATCAAGATGTGACAGTTAGCCAATAAGAAACTGAAACTAATGGGCCAAGCAGTGTTTAAAAGAATACAGTTTCCGTGTAATTATTTCGGATAAAGCTAGCGGGGAGCCAGGTGGTGGGACACAGCCCATCGCTCCTTTTACAGTTTATGTAGGAGGTGTGGCAAAGGTGAACATTGGACTAATGAATGTAGGTCTACAACAGAAAGACAAGGCAACCTAATACAACCAGGAAACTCCATGGGGACCTCTCGCAGGTCCCAATGTCAAACAAGGTCTCACCAGAATAATAAAACAATCCAGTGCCTACTGTAAAAAAATCATACTGTACTGGATGATGGGAGAGACATGGAGGATGAATCAAAACCTCCAGTAGGAAATAGGAAACATATATTTTGACAGACTTGTATAAATGATCAAAGACCAAAGCTAAGAGTACATATAGAAGACATTGTAATTGAGGAATTATTAGACACAGGTGTGGACCTGATTATCATTACTCCAGAATCTTGGCATCCAAATTGGCCTCTTCAAGATGCATATATTCAGTTCCTAGGAATTGGAACCCTAAATCAAGTGAAACAAAGCACAAGCTGGTTTGAATTCATAGGGGTAGAGGGACAGAAAGGAAGACTGAGGCCATATGTTGCTCATATTGTAGAGAATTTATGGGTCCATGACCATTGCAACAATGGAATATCCAGGTTAACATTTCTGCAGTCCCAAAAATTCATATTTCTGGGAAGAATATTTTAAGATATTATAAACAAAGATCACTAGCCATTCAGACTATACAAGAATCTAAAGCAACTAACAAACCTTCAGAGATATTAATGGCCTTGGTTTTAAAGTGGTTAATTGAGAAACCCATAAGGGTTAAACAATGGCCTTTAATGAAAGACAAGCTGCAGGCTGTAGAATAGCTGGGACAGGAACATCTAGATGCTCACCATATTGGAGAATTAACCAGCCCTTGGAATTCTCCTGTATTTGTTGTTACAAAGAAATCTTGTAAATGGAGAATGGTGGCAGATCTAAAAGCTGTCAACAAGGTTATCCAACCTATGGGCCCTCTACAGTCTGGAATTCCTCTGCCTTCTCTATTACCAAAATGATGGCCTCTTATAGCTATTGATTTAAAGGATTGTCTCTTTACTATACCTTTACAAGAAAAGAATAGAGAAAAATTTGCTTTCACAGTGTCTACTTATAATTCTCAGACTACTGGGAGATACCAGTAGAATGTCCTCTCTCAAAAAGTGCTCAATAGTCCCACCCTGGGCCATACTTTGTAAACAAGTCATTGGATATAAGATTCATGCAATTTCCTAAGTCTATAACATACCATTATATGGATGACATTTTATTATCTGGCTCAGATTCAGATACTTTAGAAAGAATTTTTGAAGAAGTTAAAAAAAAGTTTTACCTAAATAGGGATCAAAAATTGCTGCTGAAAAAATAAAATAAGTAGATTCTGTCAATTACCTAAGTTACAAAATAGGTTTCCAGAAAATTAGAACACAAAAGACACAAATTAGGAGAGACTGATTGTGGACTTTTAATGACTTTTAAAGATTGTTTGGATACATTTCCAACCTATGACCAGATATTGGGCTAACACCTGACCTAATAGTTAATTTAAACAAAACCTTAGATGGTGACAAAGACTTAAATAGTTCCAGGGAATTAACAGCTGAAAAGGAAAAAGAATTGACAATCATTGAGGAAAAATTACAGGAGGCATATGTAGATAGAGTAAATCCAAATCTTAATTGTATTCTAGTCATATTGCCTTCTAGAATTTCCCCTTCAGAAATATTAATGTAGAAGGTAGATAACAATATAGAATGGATCTTTTTATCACATGAACAAAGTATAAAATTTAAAACTTATGTGAAAAAAGTCTCTGAATTAATTATAAAAGGAAAATTCAGACTTTTTTCTATCAGGTATAGACCCTACATAGATTATAGTTCCTTTTACTACTGATAAAATTTAAAAATTACAGGAAGGAACCATGGCAAATAACTTCTGATAATTTCTTGGGAGAAGTTAATAGCTATTATCCCAAAAGTGCTAAAATTAACCTTATAAAAAGAACTACTTGGATTCTTCTCTAAATTGTTTCAATAACTGAAGCCTATTCATTTTATATTGATGTAAATAAGTCAGAAAAGGCAGGTTACAAATCAGAAGAATTAAGTTGAAACAAAGTCCTTATAATTCTGTCCAAAAAGCAGAATTATATGCTATTCTCATGGTACTAAGGGATTTTAAAGAAAAATCTCGATATAGTTATTGATTCACTACATGTAGAAAGAGTTGTCTTGCATACTAAAACCACTGAATTTGTACCAGATGATACAGAATTGATTACATTTTTCATACATGTTTAAAGTATAAACAAGACTAAGCTTTGTCCCATATATGTAACATGCATCTGATACCATATGCGTCTGCCAGATCGTCTAGCACTAGGCAATGCAAAAAATGATCAATTTTTAATTGAAGGTCTATTGCCTCAGAATTGGATAAGAAACATCACATCAACAGAGAATTATAGCTCAAAGGCCGAAAAAAATGTATTCAACAGAATTATAGAAGAAAACTTTTCCAAACTAAAGAAGGTATAATTTTGGTGTTTTGTGTTTTGACTATTATATCATGAGGGGATTCCTATAAAGGTACAAGAAGCTTACAGAACACAAAATAGACTGGATCAAAAGAAATTCCCTCGTGATATAATAGTCAAAACACAAAACATGCAGAATAAAGAAAGAATATTAAGATCGGCAAAAGAAAAAAAAGTCAAGTAACATATAAAGGTAAATCTACAAAATTATATAAAAAACAAATCTAAGAATAATAGGGGTAGAAGAAGGAGAAGAATTGCAGATCAAAGGTCCAGAAAATATATTCAACAAAATGATAGAAGAAAACTTCCCCAACCTAAAGAACGATATCCCTATGAAGGTTCAAGAAGCATACAGAACACCGAATAGGCTGGATCAAAAAAAACATCCCTTCGCCATATAATAATCAAAACACAAAACATTCAGATTAAAGAGAGAATATTAAGAGCTGCAAAGGAAAAAAGATCAAGTAACTTATAAAGGTAAACCTATCAGACTTAGACCACACTTCTCTATGGAAACCATGAAAGCCAGAAGGTCCTGGATACAGGTACTGCAGAAACTAAGAGAAAATGGATGCAAGCCCAGACTACTTTACCCAGCAAAGCTATCATTCACTATCAGCGGAAAAAACAAAACATTCCAGGATAAAAACAAATTTAAACAATACATAGCTACAAATCCAGTCTTACAGAAAGTATTGGAAGGCAAACCACAACCCAAGGAAGTCAACATTCCTAACACCGCCTAAAATAACTCAGGCATCTAGCGACCCTTAACAAGCACAACTCAAAGAAGGGAAAAACATACAGTCCACTAACCCCAAAAAAATAACTGGAGTCAACAACCTCCGGTCATTAATAAAACTTAATATCAATGGACTCAATTCACCTATAAAGAGGCACAGACTGAGAGATTGGATACGAAAACAGGATCCAAAATTCTGCTGTTTGCAAGAAACACACCTCAACCACAAAGACAGACATCTACTCGGAGTAAAGGGCTGGGAAAAGGTTTTCCAAGCAAATGGACCTAAGAAACAAACAGGAGTGGCCATTCTAATATCTAACAAAATCGACTTCAAACTAAAATCTATCAGAAGAGATAGAGATGGACATTTCATACTCATAACAGGAACAATTCATCAGGAGGAAGTCTCAATCCTGAATATCTATGCCCCTAATATAAAGGCACCCACTTATGTAAAAGAAACACTTCTAGAACTCAAGGCAGTCATCAAACCACACACACTAATAGTAGGAGACTTCAACACACCTCTCTCACCAATGGACAGGTCAATTAGAAAGAAACCAAACAGAGAAATAAGAGAATTATTGGAGGTATTGAAACTAATGGACTTAACAGACATCTATAGAACACTCCACCCAAATAGGAAAGAATATACCTTCTTCTCTGCAGCTCGTGGAACCTTCTCGAAAATTGACCACATACTCGGTAACAAAGCAAACTTCCACAGATACAAAAAAATATTAGTAACCACCTGTGTCTTGTTGTGACACGCTTCCTGACCAGCAGGAATGGACGATCACAAAATCAAGAATCCTTCTCAATCACAATTTATTAGAGCTCCTTGATTGAAAGGGGGAATGGGGAAAAGGGATGAGAGAGAGAGAGCGAAAAATCCAAAGACAGCTGCTTTTCTACGGTGAGAGGCTCGAATGCTGATTGGTTGATGCCGTTCTGCTAGGACTCAAGGCCACAGGACAGGTCAGGAGACCGAGTCTCTTGAAATGCAAAACAAGGCTCCAAGCAAACTGGCCTGAGGCGGCAACATCAAAGGATATGTATACCTCCAGGCTGTAGGACTGCTGGCACTATCTGGCCAAGGCCACATCCTGGCAGCTCCCTACAGCTCCTCCTTTTATTGTCTTTAAGAGCAATAAGGCAAAACTATTTTCCAATCTGGTCCCCACCTCATGATGTGTGACTGATTAAAGAAAAGAAAAACAAGACACACCCTTCCCGTGCAATGGGACAACTACCCTGGGAGTGCTAGGGCTGTGTCTGCATACCCTCTGCCTATGCATACCTTCCTCTGTGCTTGTGGGACTATCTGGTCCCTAGAGGGTGCTAAGGCTATGCATGGCTAATTGCCAATGAGCTCTTTTGAAGCTGAGAGTCAAACTTGGGGTGAGGATACACATACCAAGGCTGCCAAGGCCTGTGCCACAAAGACCTTATCCCTCCTCACTTGGGCTAGCAGGTAGCACACCAATCAAAGACATACAGCACTTCCACCTAGACACAGCATGCCAAGAATATCTCTGCTCCCACCCATTCCTAAGGAAGGAAAAGGCAGAATAGAGTCAGTCAGAAAATTGTTAAGAGATAAGAGGTTGCACAGGGTGTTGCTCAAGTCGATGGTGTGAAACAGCTGCTCTTGACACCGCCCAGAAGGTCATCTCTGCTGCCTCCGCATGAATCTTCCACAGCAGGACACTCAGCATCCACTGGATCATCTTTCTTCTTTATTTCTCTTGTCAGTCTCGCTGGCACCCAGATTGGATCTTCACGATTCTGAGGGAAAATGCAAATTGCTCCCCTGGATCTGGTAATTACCAGATCCGGTCCACACCATTTATTAATCAATACATCCTTCCACATGACCAAATCTCGCTCTGTAGAGCTTTCAAACAGGGCATGCCTGTCTGCTGCTGCTTTTCCAGCAATATTTTGAATTAGAAAATTAAGTGTAAAGAGTGCAAGAGAAATCCTTTCTCTGGGGGAAGCTGCTACAGCTATTCCCCCTTTTTGCTTTTGCAAAATTTCCTTTAAATTTCTATTTGCTCTTTCTACGATACCCTGGCTTTGAGGATTGTATGGTAGGCCAGTGGTATGTTCAACTTGTAATTGCTTGCAAAAGGCTTTAAAGCCCTGTGAGGCATATGCCGGGCCATTGTCAGTTTTTAAATGACTTGTCTTTCCCCAAGCTGCCCAGGCCTCTAAGCAATGCATTTTTACATGAGTTACCTTTTCCCTTGCCAGTGGGGAGGCATGAATTATTCCAGAGCATGTGTCCACCGACACATGAACATACTTTTGTCTGCCAAACTCCGAGATGTGAGTCACATCCATTTGCCAGAGTGAGTTTGGCTTTAACCCCCTGGGATTTACCCCAATATGTGGGGGATGTAACATGGTCACGCAGGAGGGACAGGCTTTTACTATCCTCCTGGCATTTTCCCTAGAGATCTTAAACTTTAAGCGAAGTGTATTCGCTGGAACATGATAGAGCTGATGGAAATCTCTAGCTAGCTGGAGTGAATCTGTAGCCACAAGGGCGAGTGCTCGAGTAGCACCATCAGCTTGAGCACTGGCCTCTGCCATAGGTCCTGGCAAGAGAGAATGGGCTCGAATATGAGCAACATAAAAGGGATTTTCTCTTTTTAAAATATGTTTTTGTATTTGTAAAAGAATATTAGACACTGTACTTGAGCTGCGAATTGAGGCTGCAACCTCAAGAGAGGCCACAGCATTGACCACATATTGTGAATCTGAAATTAAATTAAATGGCTCAAGAAATCTCTGAAACACCTCCAAAACCACCAAGCACTCAGTGACTTGGGGGGAATCAGGCCGAAATTGAAAGACCACAGGTTTAGCATTTCCTGCCACCAGAGCCCCTTTTCTGGTCTTTGAGCCATCTGTATAGATAGTTAAGGCTCCTTCTAATGGGCGGGGCAAGGTAATCCTAGGAAAATACACCAAATTTTTCTCCACAAAATTTATTAAGGGATGCCTTGGCACATGATTGTCAATAACATTAGGGAATGCACAAAGCAGGATAGCCCAGCCATCTACTGTGGCTGTCAAAACTTCTACCTGTTCCCTTGTATAGGGAATTATCAACTTGTCAGGCATTCTCGCAAAGTGGGCTAAGCAAAGCTTTATTCCCATTAATGCTTGGCCAGCCACCAATTCTGGATAATATTGAACAGATCTTGCTCCTATGGAATTTCCATGCATCCACCAGAGGGGTCCATCTTGCCATAACACTCCAGTGGGATAATTCTTTGTTTTGAGAATGCATAGCAAAATTGGTAAGGATGGATTCACTCGCTGTAATTGAGCTATAGTAATAGCAGATTCTACCCTCTTAAAGGCCTGCATTGCAGCCGGGGTCATGGCTCTAGGTGAACAGATATCAGGATTGCCTTCTAAGATGGAAAACAAAGGCAAGAGCTCAGATCGAGGTATATTTAAATATCCTCTAATCCAATTTATATCTCCCAGCAACTGCTGGAAATCATTAAGAGTTTTAAGGTGATGGGTGCGAATAAGCACTTTCTGAGGCCTGATGCTTTCAGGGGTGATTATAGTCGCCAAAAATTTCACCATCGAAGATGTTTGTACTTTATTTGAGGCTATGTGGAGTCCTTGCTCCTCCAAAAGGGATGTAACCTTTTGGAAAACTTCCTTCAGGGTTTCCTGATGGGGGGCAGATAATAATAAATCATCCATGTAGTGAACAATTTTCACAGTAGGAAATTGTCTCCTAACAGGACTCAATGCTGCATCTACATATAACTGACACATGAGGGCGCTATTGGCCATTCCCTGAGGCAAAGTTTTCCATTGAAACCGAGCATTGGGTTGCTCATTGTTAACAGATGGAAGAGTAAATGCAAACCTTTCCCGGTCCTGAGGGCACACAGGAATTGAAAAAAAACAGTCCTTGATGTCCAAGGAAATTACAGGCCAATTCTTTGGTATTGCTGAAAGCAATGGGAGGCCCTGCTGGGCTGGGCCCATGACCTGCATCTGAGCATTGACTGCCCTAAGGTCATGCAGTAACCTCCAACCTCCAGAAGCCTTTTTAATCACAAAAATAGGCGTATTCCAACGCGATACAGAATGTTCTAAATGTCCTAGTTCTAACTGTTCTTGTACTAATTGTCTTGCAGCTTCCAGCTTTTCCAAGGAAAGGGGCCACTGAGGGACCCATACCGGCTTATCTACTAGCCAAGGGATGGGCATTGTCTTTTGTGTGGAAGCTACAGCTTCAGTGGCCCCTATGAAAAACCCAAGTCTTTTCTATCTAACTTGGAGACAGTCTCAATAGGATTATGTCTACCTTGGAGACGTTTACCAAGTCCCTTATTGGGAACATAGCCCTGACGTGCCATCATTTGCTTACTGGTATCAGAATAATCATTTGTAAGTCTCAATCTCATTTGAGACTGCACATCCCTGCCCCATAGGTTGATGGGCAAATCAACCACAAAAGACTGAAAAGTCCCTCTCTGATCTTCTGTTCTCCAGACTAACTCCTTAGCACTTACATGCGGTGTTTGTGCATACCCCAGCCCTTGAAGGGACTGGGAGGCCTGTTGTAAGGGCCAGCATTTTGGCCATGCTTGGGATCTGATGATACTTTTATCTGCTCCAGTATCCACCAGGCCTGAAAAAATCTTTCCTTCTATTTCTAAATTTAAGATTGTTCGCTGATCAAGCTCCAAGGATAAACAAGCCAAATCTACTCCCATGGGAGCAAGGCTTTTGTCCTTTAAGACAAGCCCCTCAGCTGGAAGCTTATTACGCCCTGAAGGCAGAACTAAGAGTTGAGCTATTCTGTCTCCTGGGGCGATGGAAACTACCCCGTATGGAGAATGGCAAAGAATTTTAATGCAGCCTTCATAGGCAGGGTCTATGACTCCAGGATGGACTATCAGGCCTTTCATAATTGAGGATGAATGTCCCAAGACTATGCCAACAGTATCTTTTTCTAATGGCCCAGACACATCTGTTTCTATGACCTGAACTCCCATATCCTGAGTTAATAGCAGTTCGGAGGTGGCACAGAGGTCCAGCCCTCCGGGGCCTTTGGCTGCCCTTCTTGTTGGGACGATGGAGTCATCTCGGGGACTGCCATCATGTTCTGAATTGCCCCAAATATTTTTGGGCCCTGGGTGCATGGGCCCCTCAATCCGTTTTTTGACAATGACTGAACAGGCATAGGAATAAGTTGTCCATTTATATCCCTAACTGATCTGCACTCATTAACCCAATGTTTCCCTTTCTTGCATCTGGGACAAGTGTCTGGCTGCCTCTGCGATGTTGCAGCTGAGAGCCCTGAAGAATCTGAGGCATTATGACTATTGGGACATTGTTTTTTGAAATGCCCCAACTGTCCACATTTAAAGCATGCCTTTCCCTTATCTCCTCTGACACCTCTGGCAGCAGCAAGCACAGCAGCCGCCAGCCCTGCATTGGTTAGAGGCCCCCCAACTTCACGGCAGGCTTTGATCCAGGCTTCTAATCCCTTTCCCTTTACTGGACCTATTGTTCTTTGACATTCCTTGGTGCTCTGCTCAAATATTATTTGCTGGACAAAAGGCAATGAAATATCTAAATTCCCAAACATTCTTTCAGCTGCCTCTGTCATTCTAGCCACATAATCAGAGAATGGCTCTGCAGCACCTTGAGTAATCTTGGTTAAGTTACCAGCTGTTTCACCTTTATTAGGGAGTGATTTCCATGCTCTATAATGAATCTCACTAACCTGCCTATAAACCTCCCAAGGATAATGATTCTGATTTCCAGCAAATGCCCCCTGTCCAAGAAGCATATCAGCCGTCCACTCTGGGTGGCCGCCTTGTATGTTAATGCGCTCATGGGTCTGAGCCTTTAAATCTATATCCTGGACTATAGATTTAAAATCCAGGAACTGCCCTGTTGGAAGAGCTGCTCTTGCAATCTCCTGCCAGTCTGTAGGAGTCAGCGCTACTGTAACAATCCTTCTCAATAATGTGATTGTATAACT
This sequence comes from Myodes glareolus, assembly GCF_982192425.1. Classification (NCBI taxonomy): domain Eukaryota; kingdom Metazoa; phylum Chordata; class Mammalia; order Rodentia; family Cricetidae; genus Myodes; species Myodes glareolus. Next base: position 10,184,912 of record NC_142053.1, on the reverse strand, counting down.
GGCATTTGCTCCATAATTTCTCGCAGCTTCAACTAAGTCCTTCAGCTGTCTGTATGGGATTGGTTCATACCACCTATTATAATTCTGTGGCTCCTCAAAAACAGGAAAGGCAGCAGCCAGTTGCGACCAAGTTTGCCTTCCTATGAAGCTGTGACCTTCTGTAGCTACCTGCTGGTACATGGGTGGAGGGGCGGATGGGGGAGGGGCAGAAGGTACTGGCGCCTCATCTCTTCTGCCCTTTGTAGTAAACACATCAACATCGCCCCGCCTTAGGCTACCTCGCTGCTCTTTCTCAGATTTAGCAGCCGCACCCTCTAGTTGTTCTTCCTCCTCTGATAAATCTAAATCTACAAATTCTTTCACTACTAAAGCTATGGGGCTTCTCTTCCCCTTTTCTCCTTTTTTTATTTCCGGATCCTTATCTTTTAATTTTTCCTTTTTCTTTCTAGGCCTACACTCTTGTTCCTCCTTCTGATCTGATTCTGAAAAGCTGTCCTGATGTTTCTGTAATGCCTTGCGACCCTGTTTTAATATCTCTATATTACGTTCTTCCTTCAAGCAGTCCCGCACCATCCTCCAAAAAGGAAGTGTGCCTCTCCCATTATTTCTTTCTGCTTGTTCCAAATCCCTGCCTAGCTTATTCCAAGATCGCAAAGTTAGGTCACCTGAAGCTGCAAACCAAGGAGAGACAGCAACAATGTCTTTTACGATGTTAGCGACAGTGCTAGAAGAGATCTTTAAATCACGCTGTCGCAAAAATGCCTGGATTGAGCGATAAATCTCCCTGGGGTTCGAGCTGGCTCCATAAGAATTGCCCATTGGTGCGGGAGAATTATCTGTATTCTGTCAATCATATTTTAATAAAACGCTGATTGGCCAGGCAGGCAGTATAGGCGGGAAAGCCAGACAGGAAGTAGGGGTGGAGCAAAGAGACTGGGAGTATTCTGGAAGCAGAAGCTCTCTCTCAGCCACTCCTGCGCAGACCACTGAAGAGGCAGCATGTAACTTGCCCAGCTGAGAAAGGTACGGAGCCATTATGGCTAACATAGATGAGAATAATGGGTTAATATAAGTTATAAGAGTTAACAAGAAGCCTGACCTAATGAGCCAATCAGTTTATAACCTTATGGAGTCCAGTGTGTGACTTTTCTTTGTTGCTTGCCGGCTGTTGGGGTACTGGGCTGGACAGAAACCCCAACAAGCCGGCCCTCATGTTACAGATGGCGCCAACGTGGATTACTGAATCCACAGAAAGCTTGAGAAAGCTTGGGAACAAATAGAGTAAAGCATGTTTTGTTGGTAGCAGCAATTTCTCAGGTCTGCTCTGTTTGCTAGAGCAAGCAAGCGCTCTCATCTGAGAGAGGCTTCCTGACTCAGCTTTAGCTGCAAAACCTTGCAGCTCTTTAAAGAGGTCCTGCCACAAAACACTTAAATGTTGCTGATGACATGCTGAACGCATTCTTTTCAGTTTTCAGCTGTAGCAGGAGAAAAGCTGTGTTGTTTTAAAATGCCGGCTATCTGGGCTGTCCTGCCAGAGCAAACTCTGACTCTTTCAGGCAGGCAGTCCGACTGAGTGTGGTCTGTGAGCAGAATGCTGTAGCTTGCTTGCTGGCAAGGACCTTGAAACGCCATAGAGTTGTGGCAGTGAACACAGCTCTGGCTGGTACCTCAGCCTTGAGGCTAAAAAGCTAAGGAATGAGCTGGATCTAGCCGTCAAAGCCACAGCTCTCCATATTGTTTAGTAAATTAAAGACTCATATGGTCAGAAAAAGAAAAATATACAGTAAAGAGAGATTCAAAGAGGAAGAAAACCTCTAAATGGTTTACAGTGTGTATATGCAGGCTAAAAGTTAAAGTTCTTAAAGTTAAAAGGAAAGAAAGAGAGTAGTTGGGTGTGGTGGTACACACCTTTAATCCCAATGCCTGGGAGGCAGAGGCATATTGACCTCTGTGACTTCAAGGGGTAGAGGTAGATTGACTTCTGTGACCACAAGGTGTGGTAGTACACGCCTTTAATCCCAATGCCTGGGAGGCAGAGACAGATCTCTGTGAGTTCAAGGTGTGGTAGCATACACCTTTAATCCCAGCACTGGGGAGGCAGAGACAGGAGGATCTCTGTGAGTTCAAAGACAGCCTGGTCTACAGTGTTATTCCAGGACAAAGATATACAAAGATCCTGTCTCAAAAAGTAAAAGTAAAAATAAAAGAAATAGAGGTTAAAATAAAGCCACATAAAGATGGAAAATGCACAGAGAATCTTCATACTGTATGCTATTATGCTCTCTTTAAATTGTTTGATTGCTGAGGAAGGAGCAACAACTGCTAAAAGACTTTTGTTTATAAATGCTGCTGAACTAATCCAAGATAGGAATTTTGAAAATACCTTGGCTTCAAAACTGAAGTCAAAAGGTATGTTACTTTGGAGAAGAGATTTTGCTTTTGTTTCCACAGAAAACGAGAGACTCTGGATTTATTCAGAGTTAAGAATAATCACCTTTGACCAAGGGAGGCCACCTGAAAAATCTCTGATAGGAACAGATGGCCCAGATGACAGAGGTCTACATCCAGAACTGATCCAAGACTGCTGCCTGAGATGATCGAGACTCACAGGATACTCCAGTCATGACTTGATTATAACTCTAAATTTTCTTTAGGTCCCCTTAAGACTATCAGCGCCCCCAACCAGCAGGAAGTAGCCTGAAATACTACGCCCACATTCCCAACAAATGGATTATGGGTATTTTCCTTTGTTTAAAAAAAAAGAGAGAGGGAAATGGTGCAGGAGAATTATCTGTATTCTGTCAATCATATTTTAATAAAACGCTGATTGGCCAGGCAGGCAGTATAGGCGGGAAAGCCAGACAGGAAGTAGGGGTGGAGCAAAGAGACTGGGAGTATTCTGGAAGCAGAAGCTCTCTCTCAGCCACTCCTGCGCAGACCACTGAAGAGGCAGCATGTAACTTGCCCAGCTGAGAAAGGTACGGAGCCATTATGGCTAACATAGATGAGAATAATGGGTTAATATAAGTTATAAGAGTTAACAAGAAGCCTGACCTAATGAGCCAATCAGTTTATAACCTTATGGAGTCCAGTGTGTGACTTTTCTTTGTTGCTTGCCGGCTGTTGGGGTACTGGGCTGGACAGAAACCCCAACAAGCCGGCCCTCATGTTACAGCCCATGATGCGCACTTACCCCCTGGGCTAAAGAAAAAAACCTCCTTTTTACTTACAAGGAAGTCCTTTTAGAAAAATGCCGCTTGATCTACTGCGGACTTAGTTTTACTTTTGACTAGAGCAGCAGTCACAGCAACAAAGGCACTCACCACCTGGTTAATCACAGTGCAACCCAAAGCAACAGAGAAGAACAAATGCAAACATTACCACTCTGGACCAGCCTTAGCAATCAGCATACATCTGGAGGATTTCCTGACGTCAGTCACCGCTCTTTTGTGTTGAGTTCTGAATTCTGTTCCCTCCTTGGCTTGTTCAAATCCGGCGTCCCGGTTTTCAGCACCAAAATGTGACGCGCTTCCTGACCAGCAGGAATGGACGATCACAAAATCAAGAATCCTTCTCAATCACAATTTATTAGAGCTCCTTGATTGAAAGGGGGAATGGGGAAAAGGGATGAGAGAGAGAGAGCGAAAAATCCAAAGACAGCTGCTTTTCTACGGTGAGAGGCTCGAATGCTGATTGGTTGATGCCATTCTGCTAGGACTCAAGGCCACAGGACAGGTCAGGAGACCGAGTCTCTTGAAATGCAAAACAAGGCTCCAAGCAAACTGGCCTGAGGCGGCAACATCAAAGGATATGTATACCTCCAGGCTGTAGGACTGCTGGCACTATCTGGCCAAGGCCACATCCTGGCGGCTCCCTACATCTTGTGAGATCACCATGGATTAAAATTAGAATTCAACAACAATGCTACCGCCAGGAAGCCAACAAACTCATGGAAGTTGAACTGTCAATTATTAAATCAACACTGGGTCAAGGAAGAAATAAAGAAAGAAATTAAAATCTTCCTTGAATTTAATGAAAATAAAGACACAACATACTCAAACCTATGGGATACTATGAAAGCAGTGCTAAGAGGAAAGTTCATAGCACCACGTGCCCAATTAAAGAAAATGGAGAAAGCACACATTGGAGACATAACAGCACACTTAAAATCACTAGAAAAAAAAAGAATCTGATTCACGCAGGAGGAGTAGAAGACTGGAAATAATCAAACTGAGGGCTGAAATCAACAAAATAGAAACATAGAAAACAATCCAAAGAATCAATGAAACAAAAAGCTGGTTCTTGGAGAAAATCAACAAGATTGACAAACCCCTATCCAGACTAATCAAACGGCAGAGAGAGAACATGCAAATTAATAAGATCAGAAATGAAAAGGGGGACATAACCACAGACACAGAGAAAATTCAGAGAATCAACAGATCTAACTACGAAAGTTTATATGCCACAAAGTTGGAAAATGTAAAAGAAATGGACATTTTTTTAGATAAGTACCATACACCAAAGTTTAAACAAGAACAGGTGAACAATCTAAATAGACCTGTTATTCATGAAGAATTAGAAGCTGTTATCAGAAATCTCCCTACCAAAAAAAGCCCAGGACCAGATGGTTTCAATGCAGAATTCTACCAGAACTTCCAGGAAGAGCTAATACCTATACTTTTTAATGTATTCCACAATATAGAAACAAAAGAGTCATTGCCAAACTCCTTTTATGAAGCTACAGTTACCCTGATACCAAAACCACACAAAGACACAACCAAGAAAGAGAATTACAGGCCAATCTCACTCATGAACATCGACGCGAAAATTCTCAATAAAATACTGGAAACCAAATCCAAGAACACATTAGAAAAATTATCCATTATGATCAAGTAGGCTTCATCCCAGAGATGCAGGGCTGGTTCAACATACGCAAATCTATCAATGTAATCCATCATATAAATAAACTGAAAGAAGAAAACCATATGATCATTTCATTGGATGCTGAAAAAGCATTTGACAAAATTGAACACCCATTTATGATAAAGGTGTGAGAGAGACTGGGGATACAAGGATCATACCTAAATATAAAAAAAGCAATATACAGCAAGCCGACAGCTAACAACAAATTGAATGGAGAGAAACTCAAAGCCTTTCCACTAAAATCAGGAACACGACAAGGCTGTCCACTCTCTCCATAACTCTTCAATATAGTGCTTGAAGTTCTAGCAATAGCAATAAGACAACATAAGGAGATCAAGGGGATTCGAATTGGAAAGGATGAAGTTAAACTTTCGTTATTTGCAGACGATATGGTAGTGTACATAATCGACCCCAAAAACTCTACCAAAGAACTCCTACAGCTGATAAACACCTTTAGTAACGTGGCAGGTTACAAGATCAACTCCAAAAAGTCAGTGGCCATCCTATACACAAAGGATAAAGAAGCAGAGAGGGAAATCAGAGAAATATCACCTTTCACAATAGCCATAAATAGTATAAAATATCTTGGGGTTACTCTAACCAAGGAAGTGAAAGACCTATTTGACAAGAACTTTAAGTCCTTGAAGAAAGAAATTGAGGAGGATACCAGAAAATGGAAAGACCTCCCCTGCTCTTGGATTGGGAGAATCAACATAGTAAAAATGGCAATTCTACCAAAAACAATCTATAGATTCAATGCAATCCCCATCAAAATCACATCAAACTTCTTCACAAACCTTGAGAGAACAATAATCAAGTTTATATGGCAAAACAAAAAACCCAGTATAGTCAAAACAATCTTATACAATAAAGGAACTTCTGGAGGCATTGCCATCCCTGACTTCAAACTCAATTACAGAGCTACAGTATTGAAAACAGCTTGGTATTGGCATAAGAACAGAGAAGTCGACCTATGGAATCGAATAGAAGACCCAGATATTAATCCACAAACCTATGAACACCTAATCTTCGACAAGGGAGCTAAAGGTATATAATGGAAGAAGGAAAGCATCTTTAACAAATGGTGCTGGCATAACTGGATGTCAACCTGTAGAAGAATGAAAGTAGATCCATATCTATCACCATGCACAAAACTCAAATCCAAATGGATTAAAGACATCAACATTAATCTGTCCACTTTGAACCTGATAGAAGAGAAAATGGGAAGTAGTCTACAAGATATAGGCACAGGAGGCCACTTCCTAAGTAGAACCCCAGTAGCACAGTCAATAAGAGAAACAATGAATAAATGGGACCTCCTGAAACTGAGAAGCTTCTGTAAAGCAAAGGATACTGTCAGTAAGACAAAAAGGCTACCTTCAGACTGGGAAAAGATCTTCACCAACCCCTCATCAGACAAAGGTCTGATCTCCAAAATATACAAAGAACTCAAGAAACTAGACACTAAAACTCTAATTAACCCAATTAAAAATGGGGTACTGAACTGAACAGAGAATTCACAACAGATGAACTTCGAATGGCCAGAAGACACTTAAGGACATGCTCAACCTCCTTAGTGATCAGGGAAATGCAAATCAAAACCACTTTGACATACCATCTTATGCCTGTCAGAATAGCTAAACTCAAAAACACCAATGATAGCCTATGCTTGAGAGGATATGGAGTGAGGGGAGCATTCATCCATTGTTGGTGGGAATGCAAACTTGTGCAGCCACTGTGGAAATAAGTGTGGTGGTTTCTCAGGGAACTGAGAACTATTACTTGTTTGTAATAGCCAGAACCTGGAAACAACCTAGATGCCCTCAATAGAAGAACGGTTAAAAAAGGTGTGGAACATATACACATTAGAGTTTTACTCAGCGGTAAAAAACAATGACATCTTGAATTTTGCATGTAAATGGATGGAAATAGAAAACGCTTTACTGAGTGAGATAAAACAGACCCTGTTTGGATGCTCACCTTCCTGGACCTGGAAGGAGGGGGAAGGAACTTGGATTTCCCACAGGGCAGGAAACCCTGACTGCTCTGGGGAATGGTGAGGGAGGAGGAGAGGGAGTGGGGGGAGTGGGGGGAGCGGGAGGGTACTGGGAGGAGGGGAGGAAGTGGAAAGAGTGTTTTCGGATACTTGAATAAACAAGTCTAACGGGAAAATTATTTATATATATAAATTTTGAATTAATCCACCAGCATTTATAATCAAATGTCTTCTAGCAGCTGTTGATCCTTCCTCAACAAACAACTCAAAGACAACACAATGACATACAGTATCCAGATTCTATGTGCATTTTCCATCTTTATGTGGATTTTTTTATTTCTTTTTTTTTAATTTTTAATTTTTGTCTTTTGAGGCAAGGTTTTTCTGTGTACCTTTGGCTGTCCTGGAACTTACTCTGTAGACCAGGCTGTTCTTGAACTCACAGATATCTGTCTGCCTCTGTCTCTCAAGTGCTGGTATTAAAGGCATGTGCCATCATACCCAACTACTCCCTTTCTTTTTCTAAGGACTTTCTATATCTTTTATTTTTCTTTTTGTTCCTAAGCTTACATATATTTTTAAACATTCTGTAAACTATTCAGAGGTTTTTTTGTTTTTTTTTTCATGTGACTCTGTCTTTACAGTATAACTCTCCTTTTCTTTCCACATGAGTCTTTACTTTGCTAAGTAATATGGATAGAAATGAAGTCACAGCTTTGGTGACTGGCTCCACCATACTCCTTGGCTTCATGAGATTCTAGATTCATGGTAGAGGTACTAGCAGACCCCACAGTTTTACCACAACACAGTGGAGTTTCTAGATCCATTCCACCACCAAGAAACATGTTGGTGGCTGCTCATAAACACCATTTAATTGCTTGGTGGCAGGGCCTATTAAAAGAACTGCTAAATTTTTTTGCTAACACTGAGTCAAGAAGCCTCTCTTAAAGGAGCTGTGCCCCTTTCTGGGCTCTAGCAAACAAAGCCCACCTGAGACAATGCTGCTACCAAGGAGCCAGTGCTTAACTTTGTTCTTTTGTCTGTCTAGAATCATTTTTTGAAAGTTTTCTCAAGCTTTATGTAGAAATTCTTGTCAAATGTTTGGGAACCATTTGTAGATGGAAGCTTCTGACCTTATTGGTCCTGCAGCCATTTAGTCCCAATAAAACACAAAGAGGCTTGTATTAGTTATAAACTGGTTGGCCTATTGACCAAGTTTATTATTAACTAGCTCTTACTACTTAAATTAAGCCATACTTCCTATCTCTGTTTAGCCATGTGGCTTGGTACCTTACTCAATTAGCAATTCTCATCTTGCTTCCTTTGCACCTGGCTGGTGACTACAGACTGAGCCTTTCTTCTTCCCAGAATTCCCATAGTCTGGTCACACTACTTATACCACCTGACTGCCTACTGGCCAATCAGCTTTTTATTAAACTAATACAAGTGACAAATCTTTACAGGGTACAAGAGCATTATTCCACAGCAATTGTCCATTGCCCTTGGCTCCAATAATCTTTCATACTCCTCTTCTGCAAGGTTCCCTAAGCTGTGAGGGAAGGGATCTAATGAAGACATTCTATTTAGGAGTTTGTATGAGAATACATGATATGTTTATATAGCAAAAGTCATCTTTAGCTCAGGAACTAAAATTATCTTATTAAGATAATTATAACAATCAATAAAATATCAACACTCCCTTTAGCTCCTTCAGCTTTTTTAACCAGCCAGCAGGAAGATGTCCAGCAGGCAGGCTCCCCCATTACCCAACCTCATCCAGAAATCCCTCCAAGCTATTAGTCCCACCCCACCCCATGCCCAAACTCAGCTATCCTCTTGCAACCTCGGTTGAATTCTAAAACACATCTTGCTCCAATACTGAGGGAACTTAAGAGGTGAGTGAACAGCCATGTGGTGAGACACCCCACTCTCTAGGACCTCCACAGTGGGACAAAACTCCGGGCTCCTTCTTCAACTCCCTCAGCTTTTCTAGCCACCCAGTAAAAGAGTTCTTCCCTGCACGTAAGCTTCCCCATTACCCAACTCCATCCACTGGACAATGCAAACTACTAGCCCCATCCTGCCCCAAATTAGCCTATCCTCATGCAACGTCAGTAGAACTCTGAAACACAGTTTACTACAATACTGAAGGGACTAAGAGCTTTCTATAATACTGAGGGGACCAAGAGCTTGCTATAATACTGAGGGGACCAAGACTTTGCTGCAACACTGAGGGAACCAAGAGAGAGGAAGGACCAAGTGAGAGAGAACTAAGAGAGAAAACTTAGAGATACTTCAGTGGCTTCTTGAGAAACAGACATTGACAGTACATAGCAGACCAAGAAATGTTCCCAAACCCACAAACAACCACTGCAAGGATTAGACCAAGACACAAACACACTTATGCCCTCATATTAAGGAAGAAATGGGTAGGCGTCAATGTAAGAATTTATCCAACAATCTAAAAAGCAATATAATAACACCAGATCCCAGTGGTCAAACAACAGAAAGACTTGATCATCTTAACCCAGAAGAAAGAGAAGAAAATAACATTAAATGTAACTTTATAAAAATGATGAAGACCTTTAAAGAGGAAATGAAAAATCCCTTAAAGAAATGGAAGAAGAGAAAAAGAAAAAGATTGGAAAAAAGTAATAAATCTCTCAATGAAAACCAAGAACACCAAGAAAAAAACAATCAAAAAAGTGAAGCAAACAGTTCAAGACTTGAAGACTAAAATATAAGCAATAAAGAAAACACAAATCAATGGAATTCTGGATATGAAAAATCTGGGTAAATGAATAGATACTACAGAGATAATAAAACCAACAGAGTACAAGAAATAGAAGACAGAATCTCATATGTGGAAGATATTGTAGAGAAAATAGATTCATTGATCAAAGAAAACATTAAATCCAGCAAATTCTTAACACAAAACATTTAGAAAATCTGGGACACCAAGAAAAACCAAACCTAAGAATAATAGGGATAGTAGAAGGAGAAGAACTCCAGCTCAAAGGTACAGAAAAGATATTAAAAAATATCACACAAGAAAACTTTCCAAACCTTAAAAATGATATACCTATGAAGGTCCAGAAACTTACAGAACTCTAATTACACTGGATCAAAAAGTCCCCTCACCATACAATAATCAAAAACACAAAACATACATAATAAAAAATTTTAAGAGCAGCAAAGGAAAAAGGTCAAGTAACATAAAGGTAGACCAGAATTACACCCAATTTCTCAATGGAAACAATGGAAGCCAGAAGGTCTTGGGTTGATGTGCTGCAGAAACTGAGAGAGCATGAATTAAGCCAAGACTACTATATCCAGCAAAGCTTTCAATCACCATTGATGGAGAAAACAAAATATTTCATGACGAAATCAGATTTAAATAATATGTATCCACAAACCCAGCCATACTTAAAGAACTAGAAGAAAAACCCCAATCCAAGGAAGCTAACTGTACATACAAAAACACAGGCAAAAGATAACTCTCCATCAGAAAACCCAAAGAAGGGAAACACACAAACACTACTACCAAAAAATAATAAGAATTAAAAACTACTAGTCATTAATATCTCTTAATATCAATGGACTCAATTTACCTATAAAAAGACACAGGCTAAGAGAATGGACACAAAATCAGGATCCAGCCTTCTGCCCTTCTACTGTATATAAGAAATGCACCTCAACCTCAAAGACAGACACTACCTCAGAGTAAAAGTTTGGGGAAAGGTTTTCCAATCAAATGGACCTAAGAAACAAGTTGGTGTAGTTATCCTAATATATAACAAAATTGATTTCAAACTAAAAGCAGTCAGAAGAGAAGGAGAAGGACACTTTATATTCATGAAAGGAACACTCCATCAAAACGTAGTCTCAATTCTGAACATCTATGCTCCTAATACAAGAACACCCACATACATCAAAGAAACATTACTAAAATGTAAATTATACATCAAACTTCACATATTAATATTAGTAGACTTCAACACTCCACCCTTTCCAATGGACAGGTCGACAAAACAGAAACTTAACAGAAATAGAGGAGAACTAACATATGTTATGAATCAAATGAGCTTAACCAACATCTATAGAACATTCGACCCAAACACAAAAGAACATATCTTCTTCCCCACACCTCATGGAAATTTCTCTAAAATTTATCACGAACGTGGTAACAAAGCAAAGCAAACCTCCAAGATACAAAAAAAAAAAAAAAAAACAAAACGGAGTAACCCCTGTGTCTTAAAGAATCACCATAGATTAAATTTAAAATTTAACAATAAATAATACTACTCTCAGAAAGTCTCCATACTCATGGAAATTGAACAATGAACTACTAAGCCACCCCTGGGTCAAGGAAGAAAGAAAGAAAGAAAGAAAGAAAGAAAGAAAGAAAGAAAGAAAGAAAGAAAATAAAGACTTACTATAATTCAATGAAAATGAAAGTATCCAAACAATGGGACACTGTGAAATCAATGCTAAAAAGAACATTCGTAGCCTAAGTGCCCACATGAAGAAAATGGAGAAAGATTTCTGCCAGGTTCTCTGGCAAAAAGAGCAAGGGCAGAGCTGAATCTGCTGGTCTCTCCCTGGGGTCAAGCAGGATGGTAAGTATAGAACAACATATCCCTCCTCACTTGACCACTGGGGAGAAATCCACCTATAGAGTCAGAAGTCTGTCAAAGCAGGATCTTATTCAATGGTATCAGGCAGAAACTTATGTAGGGTTATGATGGGGTGGAGAAACTTGGAATGGGTTGAGGCAGAGTAAGGAATAAGGACCAATAACATTCTGCCACAGTAGCATTGGCTAGTAGGTCAGGTAGAGAGACACATCTCTCTAAACTTGAACCAGGCTCAGGACGTTACAATAGACCTCATGCCCGGGACACATGAGGCCAAACAGCTCACATCAGTACACCTATAAGCTCTAGAACAAAAAGAATCAGACTCACCCAAAACAAGTAGAAGGGATGAAATAATGAAATTGAGGGCTGAAATCAATAAAATAGAAACAAAAAAATATAAAGAATCAATGAAACAAACAGCTGAGAGAGAACATCCAAATTAACATAACAGACCCTGAGGAAATTAGGGTATTTTAAAATCATTAGGTCATACTACAAAAACCTGTACTCCATAAAATTGGAAACCATAAAAGAAATGTACAATTTTTGAGATAGATATCATATACCAAAATTAAATCAAGACCAGGTGAGAAATTTAAATAGACCTATAAACGGCAAGGAAATAGAAGTTGTCACCAAAAACCTCCCAACTCAAGGATGGGTGGTTTTAGTAAAGAATTTCACCAGAACTTTCAAAAACTTAATACACATACTACTCAAAGTATTCCACATAGTAGAAACAAAAGGAACATTGCCAAACTCTTTTTATGAGGCTACAGATACCCTGACCCAAAAACACACAAAGATTCAACCAATAAAGAGAATTACAGAACAGTCTCACTCATGAACATGAATGCAAAAGTAGTCAATAAATACAGGCAAATCAAATCCAAGAATACATCAAAAAAATCATCCACCATGATCAAGTTGGTTTTATCCCAAAGATGCAGGGCTTGTTCAACATATGAAAATCTGTCAATGTAATCCATAATATAAATAAAATGAAAAAAAATATGATTATTTCACTAGATGCTGACAAAGTATTTGACAAAATCCCACACCACTTCATGATAAAGGTCTTGGAGTGACTAGGGATACTAGAAACATATCTAAACATAATAAAAGCAATATACAGCAATCCAACAGTCAACATCAATTTAAATTGAGAGAAACTCAAAGATATTTCATTAAAATCACAAACAGGACAAGGTTGTCAACTCTCTCTATATCTCTTTAAAACAGTTCTAGAAGTTCTGGCTATAGCAATAAGACAACAAAAGGAGATCAAGGGAATTCAAATTGTAAAGAAAGAAGTCAAACTTTTGTTATGTATTGATGATAAGATAGCATATATAAGCAACACCTAAAACTGTACCAGAAAACTCTTTTAGCTTATAAATACATTCAGTGATGTGGCAGAATAAAATATCAACTCAAAAAATGAGTAGCCCTCCTATATACAAATAATAAAGAAGCTGAAAAGGAAATCAGAGAAATATTACCTTTAATAATAGCCACAAATGACCCGAACCAAAGAAGTAAAATACCGTTTCAACAAGAACTTAAAGTCTTTGAAGAAAGAAATTGAAGAGAATACCAGAAAATGCAAAGATTTCTCATGCTCTTGAAAAAATAGGATCAACATAGTAAAAATGATAATCCTACAAAAAGCAATGTATAGATTCAATACAATCCCAATCAAAATCCCTACATAATACTTCATAGACTTTTAAAGAACAATAATCAACTTCATATGGAAAAACATAAAACCCAGGATAGCCAAAACAATTCTGTACAATAAAGGAACTTATGGAGACATTACCACCTCTGACACCAGGTTCTACTACAGAGCTACAGTAATGAAAATAGCTTGGTACTGGCATAAAAACAGGCAGGTTGACCAATGGAATTGAATCTAAGACCTGGATATTAATCTACATACCTATGAATACCTGATTTTTGACAAACAAGCTAAAATTATACAATGGAAGAAAGAAAACATCTTTAACAAAACGTGCTGGGATAAATGGATATCAACATGTAGAAGAATGAAAATAGATCCATATCCATCACCATGCATAAAACTCAAGTCCAAATAGATCAAAGACGCAGTATAAATCCACCCACATTGAAACAAATAGAAGAGAAAGTAGAAAGTAGTCTTAAATCATGAGCACAGGAGACCAATTCCTAAATATAACCCCAGTAACACAGACACTGGAAGCAACAAAAAATAAATGGGACCACCCAAAATGGAGAAGCCTCTGTAAAACAAAAGACACAGTCAATAACACAAAAAGGTAGCCTACTGAGTGGGAAAATTATTCACCAACCCCACATCAGACAAAGGTCTGATCTCCAAAATATATAAAGAACTCAAGAAATTGTACATCAAAATTCTAAAAAATATAATTAAAAATGGAATAAAGAACTAAACATAGAATTTTCAACATAAGAATCTCAAATGCTCAAAAGATATTTTAAAAAAATATTAAACATCCTTAGCAATCAGGGAAATGCAAAACAGAAAAACTCTGAGATACCATCTTACACCTGTCAGAATGGCTAAGAACAAACACACAAATGATAGCTTTTGCTGGAGAGGATGTGGAATAAGTGGAACACTCATCCATTGCTGGTGTGAAAGCAAACTTGTACAACCACTTTGAAAATCAATATGGCAGTTCTCAGAAAATTGATAATCAACCTACCTCAGAATCCAGAAATACCACTCTTGGGCATACACCCAAAAGATGCTCAATCATATCACAAAGGCATTTAATGAAGTATATTCATAGCAGTATTATTTGTAACAGCCAGAACCTGGAAACAACCTAGATGACCCTCAACTGAAGAATGGATAAAGAAAATGTGACACGTTTACACATTAGAGTACTACTCAGTGGTAAAAAGTAGAGACATTTTGAATTTTGTATGCAAACGGATGAAATTAGAAAGCACTATCCTGAGTGAAGTAACCCAGACCCAAATTATGAAAATTGTATTTATTCACTCATAAGCGAAAACTAGCTAAAATAAAGGATATTGAGACTATAGTTTGTGATCCTAGAGTAGCTAAATAAAAAGATGAACTCTAAGAAAAACATATATAGATCCACCTGAAATGTTAAAACAGACAAGATCACCTGAAAAAACTGGGAGCGTGGGGTGAGGGAAGAAAGAAGGGTAGAAGAGGAAAAGGAGGAGAGAAGAGGGTTGACAAAAACTTGAGGAAATGGGATAGACAAGGAGGAAGGACAGAGATGAGAACAAGGAAAAAAGATATCTTGATTGAGGGACCCATTATAAAGTTAGCAAGAAACCTGGTTCTAGAGAAATTCCCAGGAATCCACAAGGATGACTCCAGCTAAGACCCTAAGCAATAGAGGAGAGGGGGCCTGATCTTGACTTGCCCTATAATCAGACTGAAGAATATGTTAAATATCACCATAGTACCTTCATCCAGAAAGTGAAGAAAACAGAGGCAGAGACGCACATTGGAGCATTGGACTAAGCTCCCAAGGTCCAGTTGAAGAGTGGATGGTATGAGAATATGAGTAAAGAGACCAAGACCATGATAGGTACACCCACTGAAACAGTCTACCTGAGCTAATGGGAGCTCATAAACCCCAGCTGGACCAGAAAGGTACAAACATAGGCCCAAACTAATCTCTCTGATTGTGGTTGACAGTTCTATAGCTGAGTTAGACTGAGGGGCCACATGCAGTGGCACCAGGTTTTATTTATATCGCATGTACTGGCTTTTTGGGAACCTATTCTCTTTGGATGGATACATTGCTCAGCCTAGATATAATAGGGAGAGCTTTCGACCTTCCCCAAAGCAATGTGCCTTTCACTCTCTGAGGATTAGATGGGGATGGGGTGGGAGAGTATGTGGAGGGAATAGGAGAAGGGAAGTAGTGGGAATTTGGATCGTTATGTATAATGAAAAAATATAGTTTGTTTTCTTTTCTTTTTTAAAATTAATTAAGTTATTTATTTAAAATTTCCACCTCTTCCCATCCTTCCATTTCCCTCCCACTCCCCCAGCTCCCTCTATCCTTTGCTCTCCAGTTCTAAGAGAAGTCAGGGTGCCTTGCCATGTGGAAAGTCCAAGCCCCCCCCTTCCATCCTAGGAAGGTGTGCATTCAAACAGACTAGGCTCCCAAAAAGCCAGTTCATGCAATAGAATCAAAATCAAGTGTCATTTTCATTGGCTTCTCAGTCCGCCCTCATTGTCAGCCACATTTAGAGAGAGTGCGGTTGAATCACATGCTTGTTCAGACCCAGTCCATCTGGCCTTGGTGAGCTCCCACTAGATCAGTACCAGTCTCCGTGCATGGATGCACCCATCGCTGTCCTGCCTTCCTTTCTTATATTCTCCCTCCTTCTGCTCTTCATCTGGGCTTTGGGAGCTCAGTCCAGTGCTACAACATGGGTCTATGTTGAAGAGTCCAGGCATAAGAAAATAAAAATGGAGAAATAAAGAAATATAAAGTTATAAGTCTAGGAGAATGAGAACAGACTATCAGCAGCTTTCTCAGCAGATCAAGGATCATTCATTCACAGTGAGCTATTTTCTCAGATGCTTGGGAAGCATAGGTCATTTTACAACTGGCTGTTTTATTTACAAGGCAAGAGTGTCTCTCTACAAATTAAGAGCAGTGTCCTGACTATCCTTGATAAATGGCAGATGTAAACTGAGTTAACCTTTAGGAGACAGAGATATGTGACCTCTGGGTTAGACATTGTCTCTGTTATGGGAAACTGGCGACACCAGAGGAGAGGCATAAGACCCTAGTTTACACCCGGAGGTGCCAGGAGACAGTGGATAAATACAAAGGTTTAATTAATGAGCTCTGATAATGGAGGTTATAAAGTATGGCAGTCAGTATCTGAAGATTTACCTGAAAACAGTGTGAAAGGCTTTTCTTCTAAATTCTCTCAGCCCAGGAACCAGTTAATCCTAATTCCCCCTTGACATTAGCACTCACTCCCCTCCCTAGGGTCTCCGCTAATCAACCCAAGGGTTAGGCAAGGTTGTAAAAATTCCTTTACCCAGACCTAATGCTTGGTGTCCTAACTATAAAAGGTGGGGTCAAAAACGGGCCTTTCGCCACAGCCTAGCAAACACCATCTCTGGCTGTGGTCTCAGCTAGCTGATAAGCTTCTGTGCCCCGCGGTGTTTTATTTTTATTTTTTTTTTTATTTTTAAGTTTGCTTTTGGTTATCCTAGGATCTGGTTTCTGGAATAAAGTTTGCTTCTGGTTTATTAGACTTGGTAGTGTTCTCATCTTTGCGCGACGCCCCTGGACCCAACATATGTCTCTTTCTCCATCCTTCCCCAGATAAATGCTCTATGGTGATATGCAAGTTATTCATCAGTGTCTCTATGGGAGAATACCAGTTCAGGCACCCTCTCCTCTGGAACCCACGGGCCTAGTTGAGGAAATCCCCTTGTACACCTGGGAACCCTTCTAGAGCCCAGACTGTAGTCAGTTCTAAAATTGCTCCCTTAGTTAAGATATCTCCTTCCCTGCTCCCATATCCACCCTTCCTCCATCTCAATTATCCCATTCCCACAAGCTCTCCCCAATCGCCCCTTTCTCCCTTCTCTCTCCCCATCTCCCCTTCCCCCCAACCCACCCCAACACCTGTAGCTACCAAAGTTTCTTCCCTTCTCTCCTGGCGATTCGCAGGGCCGTGTGACCTCCAGCTTCCTGGAGACTCTGCACTAGCTCTGGCTTGAGGGGATAACCTAGCTAGAACCTGGTTCTCTTTGTTATGGTGATTCCACTTGTATTCAAGGTCTTAGCAGTGGGCCCATAGCCTGCCTCCCCTAGCTGACCCTGCCCGAGGGGCCAGGAAGCTTTAATCTTCTCCTCCTGCTTCTGGTTGGGAGGAGGCTTTGCATTTTCGGTCCTTCTAGCCCACTGGTATAAATACCTGACTTGAGTTTAATAAAGTGGCCATTTACTCTTGTGAATGAGCAAAGGTTTCTTTTGTGTGTGTCTCTTTTTCAACCCTCAGGACAATCGTCCCTTCTCGTGGGCCCGAGTTCAGGAAGCGCGCAGCCTGGGTTGGGCGTGGGTATCCATTGGAAAGTGCTGACTCTTACAAACACCCTGCTCCCAACTTTTGTCTGGTGATCTTGTCTACTTCAAATATCCAGGAGGATAACTGTATGTATTTCTTTGAGTTCACCTTCTTATTGAACTTCTCTAGGATCATGACCTATAGGCTCAGTGTCCTTTGTTTATGGCTAGAATCCACTTATGAGTGAGTACATATCATATTCCTCTTTTTGAGTCTGGGTTATCTCACTCAGGATAGTGTTTTCTATTTCCATCCATTTGCATGCAAAACTCAAGATGTCATTGTTTTTTTACTGCTGAGTAGAACTCTAAAGTTTATATGTACCACACCTTCTTTATCCATTCTTCTATTGAGGGGCGCCTAGGTTGTTTTCCAGGTTCCCACTATTATAATAGTGCTGCAATGAACATAGTTGAACAAATGCTTTTGTAGTATGATTGGGCATCTCTAGGTATATTCCCAAGAGTGGAATTTCTGGATCCTGAGGTAGGTTTGTTGGAACCCTTGTGGCTCCAACACAGATATCTATTTTTCTCAATTGGACTGGTATGGAGGCGCATGGAATAACCAGACACAACTTACACCATTATTATGGAAAAAGGGCATCTCAGGCTTCTTCCTCCTAAAGATCTCCCCTGAAGATCTCCCCTGAAGATCTCTCCTTTTATTCTCCAGCCAGCTTTTATATCAACACATAAATTGAGCGGGGCTGGGGGTGGGGGACACAGACTACATCATCATTTTGTCACTTCGGCAACCAGGTGAATGGGCTTTTGTCATGTCTGCATCTACCTGTCTGCTAAATATGCTAGCTGTCACATAGGCTTGAATTAGCATCTCTATAAGGCATCCTTTAAATTACAAAGAAAGGGAGCAACCACCATCCTGACCTTTGTCAGGCAGAGAAAGGCTGTCTGCAGGGCTACTTGATCACTTCGGATTGGCCCAATGGCTTCAGAGCCTGGCTGTTACACCATAAAGAAATATGGGCCTACATAGTTGACTCCCAGGTTCCTGAGAAAGTGCCACACTGATATTCAAAGAGGTTGTACAAGTTTGCATTCCCACCAACAATGGATGAGTGTTCCCCTTACTATGCAACCTCTCCAGCATAGGCTATCATTGATGTTTTTGATTTTAGCCATT
This sequence comes from Myodes glareolus, assembly GCF_982192425.1. NCBI lineage: Eukaryota > Metazoa > Chordata > Mammalia > Rodentia > Cricetidae > Myodes > Myodes glareolus. Next base: position 10,166,111 of record NC_142053.1, on the reverse strand, counting down.
CTGACAGGTGAAAGATGGTATGTCAAAGTTGCTTTGATTTGCATTTTCCGGATTGCTAAAGAGGTTGAGCATTACTTTAAGTGTCTTTTGGCCATTCGAACGTCTTCTGTTGAAAATTCTCTGTTCAGATAGGTATCCCACTTTTTAAGTGGGTTAATTAGAGTTTTGATGTTTAGTTTCTTGAGTTCTTTATATAATTTGGAGATCATATCTTTGTCTGATGTGGGGTTGGTGAAGATCTCCCATTCAGTAGGTTACCTTTTTGTCTTACTGACAGTGTCCTTTGCATTACAGAAGCCTCTCAGGTTCAGGAGGTTCCATTTATTCATTGTTGCTCTTATTGTCTGTGCTACTGGGGTTCTACATAGGAAGTGGTCTCCTGTGCCCATGTGTTGCAGACTACTTCCCACTTTCTCTTCTATCAGCTTCAGTGTGGTCAGATTTATATTGAGGTCTTTAATCCATTTGGACTTGAGTTTTGTGCATGGTGATGGATATGAATCTGTTTTCATTCTTCTACATGTTGATATCCATTTATGCCAGCACCATTTGTTAAAGATGCTTTCATTATTCCATTGTATAATTTTAACTCCTTTGTAGAAAATCAGGTGTTCATAGGTTTGTGAGTTAATATCTGGGTCTTTGATTCAGTTCCATTTGTCAACATCTCTTTTTTTATGTCAATCCCAAGCTGTTTCCATTACTATAGCTCCGTAATAGAGTTTGAAGTCAGGGATGGTAATGCCTCCGGAAGCACTTTTATTGTAAAGGATTGTTTTGGCTATCCTGGGTTTTTTGTATTTCCATATAAAGTTGATTATTGTTCTTTCAAGGTCTGTGAATAATTTTGTTGGGACTTTGATGGGGATTGCATTTAATCTATAGATTGCTTTTGGTAGAATTCTATTTTTACTGTGTTGATGCTCCCAATCCAAGAGCATGGGAGATCCTTCCATTTTCTTTTATCCTTTCAACTTCTTTCTTCAAAGTCTTAAAGTTCTTGTCAAATAGAACTTTCCATTCCTTGGTTAAAGTTGCCCCAAGATACTTTATGCTATTTGTGGCTTTAGTGAAAGTTGATGCTTCTCTGATTTTCCTCTCTGCTGCTTTATTCTTTGTGTTTATCAGGGCAACTGATTTTTTTGGAGTTGATCTTGTATCCTGCCACATTACTGAAGGGGTTTATCAGCTATAGGAGTTTTTTGGTAGAGTTTTTGGGGTCGTTTATGTACATTATCATATTATCTGCAAATAATGAAAGCTTGACTTCTTCCTTTCCAATTCAAATTCCCTTGATCTCCTTATGTTGTCTTATTGCTATTGCTGGAGCTTCAAGAACTATATTTAAGCAGTATGGAGAGACTGGAAAGCCTTGTCTTGTTCCTGATTTTAGTGGAATGGCTTTGAGTTGTTTTCTACTTAATTTGATGTTAGCTGTTGGCTTGCTGGACATAGCTTTTATTATATTTAGGTATGATCCTTGTATCCCCAGTCTCTCCAACACCTTTATCATAAATGGGTGTTGAATTTTGTCAAATGCTTTTTCAGCATCTAGTGAGATGATCATATGGTTTTTTTCTTTCAGCTTATTTATATGATGGATTACATTGATAGATTTGCGTATGTTGAACCAGCCCTGCATTTCTGGGATGAAGCCTACTTGATCATAATGGATAATTTTTCTAATGTGTTCCTGGATTCGGTTTGCCAGGATTTTATTGAGAATTTTCGCGTCGATGTTCATGAGTGAGATTGGCCTGTAATTCTCTTTCTTGTTTGAGTCTTTGTGTGGTGTTGGTATCAAGGTAACTATAGCTTCATATAATGAGTTTGGCAATGATTTTTCTGTTTCTATTTTGTGAAATATATTAAGTAGTATAGGTATTAGCTCTTCTTGGTAGTTCTGGTAGAATTCTGCATTGAAACCATCTGGACCTGGGCTTTTTTTGTTATGGAAGTTTGTGATGATAGTATCTAATTCTTCGCGACTTATGGTTCTATTTAAATTGTTTACCTGGTCTTGATTCAATTTTGGTATATAGTACTTATCTCAAAAAATGTCCATTTCTTTTCCATTTTCCAATTTTCTGACATACAGGCTCATGTAGTAAGATCTAATGATTCTCTGAATTTCCTCTGTGTCTGTGGGTATGTTTCCCTTTTTGTTTCTGATCTTATTAAATTGCGTGTTCTTTCTCTGCCATTTAATTAGTTTGGATAGGGGTTTGTCAATCTTATTGATTTTCTATAAGAACCGTCTTTTTGCTTCATTGATTCTTTGGATCGTTTTCTGTGTTTCTTTTTTGTTGATTTCAACCTCAGTTTGATTATTTCCAGTCTTTTTCTCCTTCTGCATGAATCTGCTTCTTTATTTTTTTAGATATTTCAGCTATGCTATTAAGTCTCTAATGTATGCTTTCTCCATTTTCTTTATGTGGGCACTTAGTGTTGTGAACATTCTTTTTAGCACTACTTTCATAGTGTCCCATAGGTTTGGGTATGTTATTTATTTTTTTCATTGAATTCAAGAAAGATTTTAATTTCTTTCCCTATTTCTTCCTTGACCCAGAGGTGGTTCAGTAGTTGACTGCTCAGTTTCCATGAGTCTCTAGGCTTTGTGGGTGTAGAATTGTTGTTTAATTTTAGCTTTATTACATAGTGATCTGATAGTACACAGGTGGTTACTACAATTTCTTTATATTTATGGATGTTTGCTTTGTTACCAATTATGTGATCAATTTTTGAGAAGGTTCCTTGAGATGCTGAGAAGAAGGTATTTTCTTTTCTGTTTTGGTGGAATTTTCTATAGATGTCTGTTAAGTTCATTTGGTTCATTACATGTGTTAATTCTCTTATTTCTCTATTAAGTTTCTATCTGGTTTACCTGTCCATTGGTGAGAGAGGAGTGCTAAAATCTCCCACTATTAGAGTATGGCATTTGATATATGCTTTGAGTTATAGTAATGTTTCTTTTACATATGTGGGTGATTTGTATTAGGGATATAGATACTCATGATTGAGTCTTCCTCCTGATGAATTGTTCCTGTTATGAGAATAAAGTGTCCTTCTCCATATCTTCTAATTGATTTTAGTTTGAAATTAATTTTCTTATATATTAATATAGCCACTCCTTCTTGTTTCTTTGGACCATTTGATTTGAAAACCTTTTCCCAACCCTTTACTCTGAGGTAGCGTCTTTGAGGATGAGGTGTGTTTCTTGTAAACAGCTGAATGTTGAATCCTGTTTTTGTATCCATTCTCTTACCCTGTGCATTTTTATAAGAGAATTGAGTCCATTGATATTAAGTGATTTTAATAACCAGTTGTTTCTAACTCCGGTTATTTTTTATGGTGATAGTGTTTGTGTGTTTCCCTTCTTTTGAGTTGTGCTGGTGGAGGGTTGTTAGATGCTTGTGTTATTGTGGGTGTTGTTGGCTTCCTTGGTTTGTGGTTTTCCTTCTAGTATTTTCTGTAAGGCTGGTTTTGTGGCTATGTATTGTTTAAATCTGTTTTTGTCCTGGAATATCTTGTTTTCTCTATCGATGGCAAATGCAAGCTTTGCTGGGTATAGTAGTCTGGGCTTGCATCCATGGTCTCTTAGTGTCCGCAGCACATCTATTCAAGACCTTATGGCTTTCATGGTTTCCATCGAAAAGTCGGGTGTAAAACTGATAGGTTTCCCTTTATGTCTTGCTTGCCCTTTTTCCATTGTAGATCTTAATACTCGTTCTTTATTCTGTATGTTTTGTGTTTTGATTATTATATGGTGAAGGTATCCTTTTTTTGATCCAACCTATTTGGTGTTCTGTATGCTTCTTGTACCTTCATAGGAATATCCTTCTTTAGGTTGGGAAAGTTTTCTATAATTTTGTTGAATATATTTTCTGGGCCTTTGAGCTGTAATTCTTCTCCTTCTTCTACACCTATTAGACTTACATTTGGTCTTTTCACAGTGTCCCAGATTTCCTGAATGTTTTTTGTTAAGAATTTTTTAGATGTTTTGTTCTTTAATCAGTGAGTTTATTTCCTCTATAGTATCTTCAGTGTCTGAGATTATTTCTTCTATCTCTTGTATTCTGTTGGTAATACTTGTCTCTGTAGTTCCTGCCCATTTACTCAGATTTTCCATATCCAGCCTTCCCTCAGTTTGTGTTTTCTTCATTACCTCCATTTCAGTTTTCAAGTCTCGAACTGTTTTCATTGCCTGTTTGATTGCTTTTCCTTGGTTTCCTAGGGTATCTTTGAGGGATTTATTCATTTCTTTGAACTTTTTTTATTCTTCTCGTCCATTTCTTTAAGGAAATTTTTCATATCCTGTTTAAGGGACTCTATCACTTTCATAATGTTACATTTAAAGTCGATGTCTTCTATTTCTTCTTCAGTAGAGTGTTCAATTCTTCTTGTTGCATGATCCTTGGATTCTGGTGATGTCATGTTGCCTTTCAGGTTACTGGAGGAATTCTTGCATTAGCCATTTCTTCCTTCAAATGCAACCAGGAGAGTCTTGGTGTCTTGGTCCAATCTTTGATGTAACTGACTCTCTGGGTGAAACTCCTCAGTGCAGGAGCAGGAACTGTTCCCCTCTGACTGGATAGCCTCAGTGTAGGAGTAGGCACTGTTCCTGGGCCAAGGACATTGCAGACAATAAGGCAGGCTTTGGGGGGCAGGGATGTGCGGAACAAATAAGCACTGCAGCAGGAGTTGAAGGGCCCCAGTGCTCCTTTTCTGGACTTTCGGCCCCACCCTGGGATGCCACACACTCACCAGTCAGAAAGTTTGTCCTCAGCACAGGGACAGGACTCTTGGATATCCAAGGACCCCACAGACAAAAGGGAGAACTTGAGTGGAGGGGAGGGTTGTGTGGAATCTAGTTTGTTTTCTTTTTAAATAAATAAATAAAATTAAAATAAAATACCAACTTTGAAAACAAGTTTATAAACTACTTAAAATTATCAAGCATGTTAGGGACTATGTTAATACAGATGCTTCTTTTGTAATGCAAATTAAGTTAAAGTTTTAAAGGAAAGAAATTTTGGCCATATTTAAAGAGATTTTTTCAAACTAGAACAAAAAATTCATAAATGAAGAGGTTACCAAAATATTTACCATTCTGGATAAACTGTAACTGAACAGAACAGGTCAAGAGGTGAGTGACCAGGCCCCCAGTGGAATAGCACAATCTCTTAGCCCTAGGCCCCATGTCAAAACCCAAGGCCACTCCCCACCCTACCTAAGCTGCATTAGTCAACTAGAACAGACCAGAAGTAGCTCCCTGAAACACAGACAGCACCTGCAATGTTTGCTCCAAGAGGAGATCACTGAGACACAAACACCACCTGTAAAGGTTGGACTAAGAGGTAAAAGTACTTCTTGCCCCAATTGAAGAAAGAAATGGGTAAGTGCCAATTCCAGAATACATTCAACTGCCTTTGGAGCAATATGGAAATACCACAACATAGTGATCCTAAAATAGAAAGACCTGAACATCCTAACCCAGAAGAAGCAGAAGAAAATGATGCTAAATACAACTTTATGAAGATAATAGAGAACTTAAAGAGGAAATGAAAATTTCCCTTAAAGAAATGGAGGAAAAGATAAACAAAAATTGGAAGAAATCATTAAATCTCTTAAATGAAGTCAAGAAAACCAAGAAAAAACATTAAACAGGTGAAGCAAAGAGTTTAAACAGTTCATGACTTGAAAATTAAAGTAGAGGCAATAAAAGAAACACAAAATTCTGGAAATGGAAAATAGGGTGAATAAACAGGAATTATGAATGCAAGATAACAAAATGAATGAAAGAAATGGAAAAGAGAACGTCAGGAGTTGAAGATATGATAAAGAGAAAATAGGTTCATTGGTAAAAGAAAAGTTAAATCCAATTCTTAGCACAAAACTTCCAAAAAATTGGAAAAGCATGAAAAGAACAAACCTAAGTATAATAGGGATAGAAGAAAGAAGGAGAAGAACTCTAGTTCAAAGGCACAAAAATATAGTCTACAAAGACATTAAAAAAAAAAAGCATTCCTTACCTAAAGAAAGATAGACCTATGAAGGAACAAGAAGCCTGCAGAACACCAAATAAACTTAACCAATAAAGTCCCCTCACCATATAATAATTAAAGCAATAAATATACAGAATAAAGAAAAAATTAAGAGCTGCAAAGTTTTAAACAGAGAGAGCATGTTGTTTTCCTAACAACTGAGACCCAAATAATGACATAGAAACTCTATTAATTACAACATTGCGTGACCAATGGCTTAGGTGAATTCCTAGTTAGCTCTTATAGCTTAAATTAACCCATTTCTATTTATCTATGTATCACCACAAGGCTGTGGCCTACTGTAGGGTTCTGGTGTCTTTCTCCTTTGGCAGCTACATGATATCTTCCTGACTCTGCCTTATTTCATTCTATCTTTTTTGGACTTCCTGCCTAGTTATATTCTATCCTGATATAGAGTAAAGTGACTTCTTTATTAACCAATGGCAGTAAAACATATTCACAGCATACAGAGGAGAATACCACATCACAAGGGAGTAAGGCCAAAGGCAGACCTATCAGAATTGTACTCATCTTTTCAATGAAATCTCTCAAAGCTAGAAGGTGCTGTAGACACTAAGAGACCAAGGATGCCAGCCCAGACTAATACACCTGGCAAATCTTCCAATCACCAAAGACAGAGAAAACAAGATATTCCATGACAAAACCAGATTTAAACAATACATAATCACAAATCTACCCTTACAGAAAGGCCTAGAAGGAAATCTCCAACTGAAGGAAGTTAGCTGCACCCATGAAAATACAGACAACTTATAATCTTATGCCAGCAAATTCCAAAGAAGGGAAACAGACAACAATACCACCAAAAATTAACAGGCATTTACAATAACTCATTGTTAATATTTCTTAATATGGACTCAATTCAACTATAAAAAGAAACAGGCTAACAGAATGGATTAAAACCAGGCCATTCTTCTGCTGTATACAAAAACACATGCCAACTTAAAAGACAGATATTATCTCAGAGAAAAGGAATGGAAAAGTTTTTCCAATCAAATGGACCTAAGAAACAAGATGGTGTTGCTATCCTAATATATATTAAAATACATTTCATAATAAAATTAATCAAAAGAGATGGGGAAGGACACTTTATAATTATCACAGGAAAAATCCATCAAGATGAAGTCACAATTATGAATAGCTATGCTCCAAATACAGGAGAACTCATATATATAAAAGAACCATTACTAAAGAACAAATTGTATATCAAACCCTACACACTAATAGTAGGAGACTTCAAATACCCACTCTCATAAATGGACAGGTCTTCCAGACAGAAATATAACAGAGAAATATAAGAGAACTAACAGATACCATGACTCAATATTTCACTCAAACACAAAGAATATACCTTTATCTTAGTAACTAGTTGAACCTTCTCTAAAATTAACCACATACTTGGTAACAAAGCAAATCTTAAAAGATACAGAATATTAGAATAACTTCCTATATCTTATCAGACTACCATGGCTTAAAATTAGAAATCAACATCAAAACTAATTGCAGAAAGCCCACAAGCACATGGAAATTAAACAGTGCTCCATTGAATCAACCCTAGGTAAAGGAAAATAATGAAAGTAATTAAAAACTTCCTGGAATTCAATGAAAATGAAGACACAATGTGTCCAAACCTATAGGTCACTATGAAAACAGTTCTAACAGTAAAGTTCATAGCACTGAGTGCCTAAATAAAGAACCTGGATAAATCTCACACTAGTAAACTAACAACATACCTACATTTGAACAGAAAGAATCAGACTTGCCCAGGGGGAGATGATGCCAGAAAATAATCAAAGTGAGGGCTGAAATCAATAAAATTGAAAAATAAAACAATACAAAGAGTCAGTGAAACAAAGAATTTGTTCTTTGAGAAAATAAATGATATAGACAAGCTATTGACTGGATGGGGCTAGCTGATAATACTGTTTTTAACCTAGTAATGGCATAGCTTATATCCTTAAGCTCTTAGCATTTTAACAAGTGCTTCTGGTCAGAAAACAATGACATATATTCAGTAATGACAAATCCAGATTAAAAAAAGACCTATAAGAGGGTCACAGTGTTTGATAACTGTATGGAGGCTTGAGAGAGAGAAGAAAAAGTATAGAGAATTATAAAAAAGTAAATAGTTTATTTAAAAAAGAAACAAAGTCTTTAAAGAGACAGAGTACAGACAGTAATAGATTAAAAGAAGTAAACAAAAATATGCCATTTAAAAATGGAAAATACACAAAGAGTCTGGATTATGTATATTATTGTGTTTTCTTTGAATTTTTGTGGCTGTGAAAGAGCTACGTACAGAGAGATATTTCATTGTTTGAGCTCCTAAGCTAAACCAGCATGTATGTTATAAATGTATCTTGACTTCAGAATTTGAGTCTAAGGATATGTTGCTTCGGAAAAGATATTTCTCTTTTGTTACCACACAGGATGAGAACCTGTGAAATCCTTCCAGACCAATGTGGTTTGATAAACCAAGACCGCCTGAAAGGTTGCCGAGAACACCCCCCAAAAATTGCTTTGCCTGACTGTTGACTGAGATGAACCTAGCACATAGGATATACCATGAAAGACTTAATTAACAATGCCCACAAACAGTAGGAAGCATTATGACCGGAGCTACATCTATATTCCCAAATACTGTTTATAATTCTTTATTTACATTTAAAGGGGGATATGAAATATATATGCTATAGAGATTTGCATTGGTATGGATCTTGACTTATTGATACAAATTCAAGGTCAATTTTGTTATATTGTGCATATGTATATTTCTGCTCTTGATTAAGGGTATTGTGATTGTGTAATTTATTTTAAAATGTAATGTACAATTTAAAAATATAGTTAGTCAATAATCACCTATAATAGTCAATCTTGTAGTCACATTAGTTAGATTTTCTACATGAATAGAGATATATTTCAGTTAGAAAGGCATTCTTCAAACCTATCTAAAACTGCAGAATATGACATTTACAATGTTTTATTATCTTGGGACATTTCATGATAATGAAACATATCTGATCCTGGCAGCACTAGTTACTTTGAGAGGAAGATGGGCATTGAAGAGGCTTCTTATGGAATTGGTTATCCATTTGGGCAAGTAACTGCTCTTGCCTGAACCGCTTGACTGGACTTGCAGAACCCACAAAGAAATAACTGCTGAACTTGACTAAAGCTGAGACAATCCTTCAGGGTGCCTGCTTCATGAAAGAGTCTGCAAGACATTCTGAAGGATACAGAACAAAGTGACTGGCCAACTGCCAATATAGGAAGACATATCTTTGAAATTTCCTGCTTAATTAAAACGTCTGCTGGATACTATGGGCTTTTTGGCTGAATATAGATGCCCCAACAAAAGAAAAGATGTTTGGGTGACTGTCCAGGCAGCAAAATGTCTCTGTCAATTCTAGAGTTTTGGAAGTTGTTTACAATGCACTTCTTGCTTAATTAGGTATTATTATATCCTTCTGGACTCTTTGAGGGAACTGAAGAATTTATACCAATAGTTATAGTTTTCCATAGTTATGATAAAAGATAAAGTAGATATAAAACGTGTAACTGTAATTCTTGCTTGATACTTGTTTTGTTATGTATAATTTTACTATGTTAATGGTATAGGAGGTCCTTCTGCCTATGTGTTGCTTTCATTGGTTGAATAAAGAAACTGCCTTGGCCTTTTGATAGGGCAGAAATAAGGTAGGCAAAGTAGACAGAACTAAATGCTGGGAAGAAGGACAGACAGGCAAATGCCATGGATCTCCTGCCTAAGATGGACATAAGTTAGAATGTTGACGATAATCCACAGTCATGTGGTAATACACAGATTTAACAGAAATGTGTTAATCAAGATGTAAGAGTTATCCAATAAGAGGTTCGAGCTAATGAGCTGGGCAGTGATTTAATTAATACAATTGCTGTGTGATCATTTTGGGTGTAAGCTAGTGGGGCGGCTGGGACAAACAAGGGACCCTGTTCCCTACTGCATGTTAAAGTAAAAGCCTTCCATTTTAATTAAAAAGAAAAGGGGAGGTGATGTGGGAGTCCCCTCTGTGTTCTGTGATAACCATTTATGAATAAAGAAACTGACTTGGCCTGTTGATAGGACAAAACTTAGGTAGGCAGGGAGGACAAGACTGAATGCTGGGAGAAAGAAGGTGGAGTCAGAGAGATGCCATGAAGCCACCAGAGTCAGACATACTGAATCTTTGATGTTAAGGCATTGCCACATGGCAATATGTAGATTAATAGAAATGAGCTAAATTAACATAAGAGTTAGCCAATAAGAAGCTAGAGCTAATGGGTCAAGGAGTGTTTTAATTAATACTGTTTCTGTGTGATTATTTTGGTTCTGTGTGGCCGGGAATGATCAAGCAGCCCGCCCCCTGCAACAACAAACTAATCTAAACTAACCAGAAGACACACAGAGAGAATATCCAAATAAGAAAATCAGAATAAAAAAGGGAAAGATAATAAACACTGAGGAAATCCAGAGAATCTTTAGATCATACTTCAAAAACCCGCACTCCTCAAAATTGGAAAACTTAAAAGAAATGGGAAATTTCCTGAATAGGTACCCCACCCAAAAATTAAATCAAGACCAGGTGAATAATTTAAATAGATCTATTATGCCTAAGGAAATAGAAAATATCATCAAAATTCTCCCAGCCAAAAAAGTCCAGGGATAGATGGTTTCAGTGCAGAATTCTACCAGAACTTCAAAGTAAAGCTAATATCTCTACTCCTCAAATTGTTCCACAAAATATAAACAGAAGGAACATTGCAAATTCTTTTTATGAAGCTACAGTTACCCTGATACCCAAACCACACAAAGCCTTTACATCAAGAAAGAGAATTACAGACCAATCTCCCTCATGAACATTGATGCTAAAATACTGGCAAGTTGAATTCAAGAATAGATTTTAAAACAAGTCATCTATAATGACCAAGCTTGCTTCATCCCAGACATGTAGGGATGGCTCACCAATAGAAAAATTGTCAATGTAATTTACCACATACACAAACTGAAAGAAAAAAAAGGATATGATCCTCTTATTATATGCTTAAAAGCCTCAAAAAAATTCAACCCCACTTCACAATAAAGGTCTTGGAGAGATTAGGGATACAAGGAATGTATATACACATAATAAAAACAATATACAGCAAGTTGACAGCCAACATCAGATTAAACAGAGATAAACTCAAAGTGATTCAACTAAAATCAGAAATGAGACAAGGCTTTTATTCTCAATATCTATTCAATATAGTATTGGAAGTTCTAGCTAGAGCAATAAAACAACAAAAGGAGCTGAAGGGGATACAAATTGGGAAGGCAGAATCAAACTTTCACTATTAGCAAATGACGTGATAGTATACATAACTGACCTCAAAAATTCTACCAGGGGTCTCCTACAGCTGACAAACACATTCAGTAATGTAGTAGGATACAAGATCAAAAGAATTAGTAGCCCTCCTACATACACATGATAAAAGGGCTGATAAAGAACCCAGAAAAACATCATCCTTTATAATAACCAGAAATAAAATAAAGTATCTTGGGATAACACTAACCAAAAATGTGAAAGACCTATTTGGCAAGAACTTTAAGTCACTGAAGAAAGAAAATGAGGAAAATATCAGAAAATGGAAAGATCGCTCATGTTCTTGGATAGGTAGAATCTACTTAATAAGGATGGCAATCTTATTAAAGGTAATCAGATTCAATGAAATCCTCATCAAAATCACAACAAAAATTTTCAGAGACCTTGAAAGAACAATACTCAGCATCATCTAGAAAACCAAAAATCCCAGGACAGCCAACCAATACTGTAAAATAAAGGAACTTTCATAGGCATCACCATCTCTGACATAATGCTCTCTTATAGAGCAACATTAATGAAAACAGATTGGTATTAGCATAAAAACAGACAAGTGGTCCAATGGAACTAAATCTAAGGTCCTGATATTAATCAACAAACCTAATAAGAGTAGATTTTTGACAAAGAAGCTAAAATTATACAACGGAAAAAAGAAAGCATCTTGAACAAATGGTGCTGCATAATTGGGTGTCAAATGAAGAATGAAAATAGATGCTTATCTATCCCCATGCATAAAACTCATGTCCAAAATGATCAAAGACTTCATGATAAATCCAGTCACATTGAACTTCATAGAAGAGAAAGTGGAAAACAGTCTTGAATGCATGTGCACCAGAGACCACTCCAAAATATATAAAGAATTCAGTAAAGAAGACATTAAAATTTCAAATAATAAGTTTTAAAATGGGTATATATCTAAACAGAGAATTCTCAACAGAAAAATCTCAAATGGCCAAAAAAACACTTAAGGAATTGGTCAACATCCTTAGCTGTCAGGAAAGTGCAAATAAAAATGACTCTGAAATATCATCTTACACCAGTCAGAATGGCTAAGATCAAAAACACTGATGATAGCTTATGCAGGAAGGGATGTGGACCAAGGGAAATACTTCTCCTTTGCTGATGGGAGTTCAAACTTGTTCAGCTACTTTGGAAATCAGTATGGCTGTTTCTCAGAAAACTAAGAGTCAATCTACCTTAAGTACCACCAATACCGCTCTTTCGCATATACCCAAAGGAAGCACACACAAACCACAAGGACATTTTTCCAACTGTGTTCAGAGCAGTGTTATTTGTAATAACCAGAACCCGGAAACAATCTAGATGGTCCTCAACTGAAAAGTGGATAAAGAAACTGTGGCACATTTACACAATTGAGTACTACTCAGTGGTAAAAAACAGTAATAATGATATCTTGAAGTTTGCAGGCAAATGAACAGACCTAAAATAAAAAAAATCCTGAATGAGGCAACCCAGACTATTAAAGGCAAAACAATATCTACTTACGCATAAGTAGATATTAGATCTAAAGTAAAAGATAACCAGACTACAATCCACAGCTCCAGAGATGCTGGAGCCTTCATCTAGTAACTGATGGAAACAGTTTCAGAGATGGAGTAGGGAAAGGAAAGAGAAGGAGTTAGGAGAACAAGAGGGAAAGGGATGGCCAAGGTGGGGGCAGGACAGAGAAGGAGAGCAAAGAAAGAGATATCTTGATCAAGGGAGCCTTTATGGGGCTAGCAAGAATCCTGACACTAGGGAAATTCTCAGAAATTCACAAGGATGATCCCAGCTAAGGCCCTAATAGTGAAGAGGGTGACTGAACTGAACTTCCCCTGTGATCAGATTGATGACTACCTTAATTGTTATCTTAGAACCTTCATCCTACAACTGAAGGAAGCAGATATAGAGATCCACAGCAAAGCACTGGGCCAGCTCCAAGAGTCTAAACAAAGAAAAGGAGGAGCAATAATACGAGCAAAATTGTCAAGACCATGATGTGGGCAACCACAGAAACAATTGACCTGAGCTATTGACGGCTCATTGATTCCAGACTGATAGTAGGGGGAACCTGCATAGGATCAAACTAGACCCTGTGAATATCAATGACAGTTGTGTGGCTGGGGCAGTCTGTAGTGTAACTGACAGTGGCACCAGGACTGATCTTTGTGCTTGAATTGGCTTTTTGGAAACGACTTTCTTTGAAGGAATATCTTACTCAGTGTAGATATAGGGAGAGGGCCTTGGTGCTGCCTCAAAATGATGGGTCATACTTTTTGATTCAACATAGGAAACCGTACTCTCTTTGTAGAGTTTATGGGGGGCTGGGTGGGGGGAATGGGAAGAGCAGAGGAAGTGGGAACTAGGATTGGTATGTAAAATGAGAAAATATATTGTTTTAAAAAATAAATAAATTTAAATAATTAATACTCTGTAATTTTGAGTGTAAAAACAAAAAAAATACAAAATCAGACCAAAACATTTACTTGATAAAACAATATAAAATCCTTTATTTTCAGAAATTGAAATTAACCTTTTAAAGTATATCGTAAAAGCTAATATCCTAAAACTATTTTCTACAGATTTAGAAATGATTAGTAGTTTTTTTTCCCAAATATTTTGTCAGTCTAAATCATAACAGAGTCATTCAAACTCTTTTATTCAGTAAACAGAAATAATTGACTTGCATTCTCAGATTTCTAAGAGCATATAATAGCTATATATTAGATATTTATTTAATATCTGCAGTTTACTTAATTTTTAGTGAAGCTAATTGTCATCCTATAGGAGCTTTATAGTTATATATGATATATACAATATATGGTATGTACTATAATGTATATGGTATATACAATACAGTATACAATATAGAATATAGTATATATACCTATATAGTTATATGTTATATATTAGTATATAATATAGTATACACTATATAATATACTATATGGTATACTAGAACTTATACTACATGTATAGTATAATATACTCTGAGATATACTATATATACTACATACCATAATATATATACTATAATACACATATAATATATATATAAATATATTATATACTATATTATATACTAATAAATATCAGTTAAGATCACATACATAAAATACAAGAGAGTCAAAGGTAGTGCGTTAAAAGTAGGGTGAGGCTACATCAGGAACAAATACAACAGAACTCAAATAAAATAAATAATGGTATGAAATTTGTCTTTAGATTTTGATGAAAGAGAGCAGATAAGACAATGAGGATAAAAAAAAGAAAGAAACATCTGATAAAATGCAAGGGTCAGAAAAAGAATGAATATGTGTTTCTGATGAAATAGATGTAGAGAAAATAGGTAGTGAGCTGGAGGTCATGGATCATAATATTTAAACTTAAGATTTCTGAAAGTACCAAAATTTAAGTGGGTCATAGAAGTGATATAAAAATTATTGGGTTAAATGTCTGCAATTCTTCTAGGAAATGTTTTAGGTGGATCTGGTGTGGGAAAATTGTCTGTATTCTGTCAATCATGTTTTAAATAAATGCTGATTGGCCTGGCAAGAAGTATAGGTGGGTCAACCAGATAGGAAGTAGAGGTGGGGCGATGAGAACAGGCGTATTCTGGGAAGCAGGAAGCTCCCTCCACACTCCTGCCCAGATCACTGAAGAAGCAGGTTGTGATGTGCCTCACTGAAAAAGGTACTGAGCCATGTGGCTAACATAGATAAAAATAATGGGTTAATATAAGCTGCAAGAGATAATAAGTAGCCTGAGCTAATGGGCAAATCAATTTTATAACTTATGGAGATCTCTGTGTGATTTTTTTGGGGCTTGCCAGCTGTGGGGAAATGGTCAGGACATAAATTCCAACAAGCAGGCCCCTTCATGTTATATGGAACAGTGATATATATAAGTTGAATTATTGAAGCTTTGTGAGAAAAAAATGAAATCACAAAATAATACAGTATTTTAATAAAATTTTTAGGTCAATGTGTATTCTCTAAAAGACAGAGATGTCTAAAATTAAAGAAAGCTGAGGAATGGGAGATATGTACAATCATTATCTAGTGATCAAATCATCTATAGCCTTGTATTACTTTTCTGATGATATTGATGATATTAATAATGGATATGTTAACAGTCTAAATTTTACTGTCAAATATTAGAATTCAAAATTTTGTATTCAAATTTATTAATCATATTGGTATCTATCATTTATTTGTAATGAATATTCACAATAACTTATTCTTGCTTTTTTCAAATATACCATACAATATTGTTATCTATGTTTTTCTTATTGTGAAACACTATCCTAAATCTTTCTATGCGTATATAGTTACAAGTGCATATCAATTGATCAACCTTTTCCCACTACTCTTTGCCTTATTGTTCTCCCTGACCTCTGGTTACCACTGTCTTATCTTTTATGTAATCAATTTAAGACACCATATATGAGTAGGATCATTTAATATTTTTCTTTCCCTGTATGAGTTATTTTACTTAGCATATTAATTTTCACTTCTGTGTTGTAGCAAATTACAGGTGAACTTGAATATTTATGTCTTTGAACTTTATTATACTGTATATACAAACATTTGTTATTTGTTCATTCATCAATAGAGAGACATTAATTTTTTATTTCTTGAATATCTTATATAGTGCTGCAGTAAATGTTGGGAGCACAGAAATTTGAGTGCAGAGATGTAATTTTCTGTACATACAAAGCCAACAATGTGATTGCTAAATCTTATGGCAGTTCTCATTTGTAATTTATGAGGAACATCTACATTTTTTCTCGTCTGTGTTAATTTACTTTTCAGCTAAAAAAGTGTGTCACCATTATTCCAATTCTCTCCAGCTCATTGTGTTTATTTTTTGATAATAGATCTACTTTCCAGAGTGACTAATAGTATATTGTGCTTCAGATTTTCATTATCTTTGTATTAATGAGATTAAGATAACTTTCAAGTACCTGTTAGAACATTGGAGAATAAAATTTTATGTCTGTTTCTGGCATTTTAACGAAGTCTTATTTTTTTCCTTGCTGAGTTTCTCAGTCCCTTCCATACTCCAGATATCAAAATCTTGTCAGATATATGTTGCAAACATTTTCCCCACACATCCTCCAGTTTATTTCTTCACTGTATTAACTGTTTCAAAGTCTGTTTAGAAGATTTCAATTTCCTGTAATCCCACATGCTAATATCTTCTTTATGTTCTTGTGCTTTTGGGGCCATACCCATGATGTCCCTGTAAATTCTAATGCCCTAAATCTTCCTCCTGTATTTTCCTCTAATGGTTTCATAGTTTTCAGTAGGTTCTCCAGTACTATGTTGAGTAAAAGTGTCAAATTTGAGCAACTTATTTTAGTTACAGATTAAAATATAAAACAAAAGAGAAAGCTTCCAGGATTTTTACATTCATGATGAAATTAGCCATTGGCTATAATGCATAATCTTTATTATGTTGAAGCATACTTTCCTGATACTTAATCTAATGAGAACATGTTTTGTTTTGTTTTGTTTTGTTTTAAGTCAGGTTCCATGTATATAAATGGAGAATGTACTTTCTTTTCTTGGCTACCCAGACCTGAATAATCACACAAGACTGTATTAATTACAACTCTGTTTGACTAATTGCTCAGGTACATTTCTATCTAGCTTATATCTTAAACTAATCCATGTCCATTACTTTATATTTTACCATGAGGGTTGTGGTTTGTTACCTCACATCTTGCTTTTTAAGCAGCTACATAGCATCTGCCTGACTCTGCATTCAATATCCTTGCATTCAGTTTAATTTTCCTGCCTAAGAAGTTAATTTATTTTTCCCATAGGCCAAAGCAGATTCTTTATTAACCAATGGTAATAAAACATTAATAGCATACATAGGCAAATCCCACATTACATGGGATTCTATCTCATTACATAGCCAAGGAGACAGGATAGTGACTGTACCTACAGAGAGATGGGGTTATAGAAATGTCCCATTTTACTAAATTTAAACAGTATTGGAGACCAATCATGGGGTATTGTACAGGATTGGAAATCAATTATTAGCTGAGATATAGCTCTTTCTTTCCTCTATAAGAAATTTTTCTTATGAGGATCATTGATGTTTATCACCACCTTTTCTGAATCTGTTCTAATGTTTCATTATGCCAGTGTTTAAAAAAATGTTTTATTTGGATATATTTAGTTATCCTTGCATCCCTAGGATGATTTTATGTTGATTATGATACATAAGGTTAAATGTGCTATTGGATTTGATTTATCATTTTAATAGAGATATTAACTTATTTTTATCGAGGATATTATCTCTCCCCTCTTGCATGAGGTTGGGGGAAAGACAGTAAAAAAAATGGCTCATCTGACTAACGCAGTTGGAGAAGCTCAGTCTATAAGTACTGACCTATGGAGAGGTGTCATGGGGTTCTTCCAAACACTGGATTTCTAAACATAGCTTAGAACTGAGTTTCAAGTATAAAACTTATACGCATTACCCTCTCCTTTGTTATGTGCCATGTCCTTCTAAATGCTAAACTCCTTGAAGGTGGGCAATGAGTAACAATGTCAAACCATTTTACCCTTTCCAATCTATAGCTCTCTTTATTACACTAAAAGTAGGTGCTATGGCCTCCTACTTGGTTTCCTTCTAATGTAATTTGGAATGTAAATAGCTGTTTTAACTGTTGTGTCGATAATGAGACAATTGGTAAAGTATTTTGCTTAGTTACCATCGTGTTCTGCTTATTAAAATACATCATTATTATATTGCTGGAGAGGTGACTCAGTGGTACCACGTGTGGCTCTTTAAGAGGATTCAGGTTCAGTTCCCAGAACTCACATGGTGATTCATAACCATTTGTAACTGCAGTTACAGGGAATTCAATGTCTGTTTTAGGACTCCACAATTATAAGGCACATGTGATGTATATACATACACACAGGCAAAACACTCAAACATATAAAATAAAATCAATAAATCTAAAAAATCTTTAAAAATTGTGTTACTATTACATTATCTTAGTTCCTACTCTAAGGAGACGGTCATGTGACTTTCAATCTAAAGTGTCTCAACTTATTCTAGTTTTATAGTTACTTCTTAGTAAATACTAGTTCTCATTAATATTATTACTAGAAATGTTCTGAGGAAATCTATATTCTACATATTGTCTTTCTTAAGGTCATATGTAGGGTACTTTTTGTTTCATACTCAAACTCATCACTGAATTCCAATGCAAGATAATATGTTCACTTTTGTGATCTGTTCTATTATATGCTATAGTACAGTTCTTGAATGTGAAAATTGTCAGAGGATTCTAAATATATTCTTTGAATTTCAAAATGACTACAGAATCTTCAACCTGATGTTATTTTACTTATCATTCAATGTTCTATACTGTGTTGAAAATATACAATCATATTTATGTGCATTGCTCATATGCAACCAAGGACCTTTACACAAGTGCAAGAAAATAGTGTTTTTAAAAATTATGCATTTTAAAATATATTTATGGAAAAATAAAAATTGCAAGTCTTTAATTTCCAGTGGATTAGGAGGGAGGGAGGGAGGAAGGATGGTTATGGGAGCAGGGAAGTTTATATCTCAACTAAGGGAGCCATTTTAGGGTACGCAAGAGACTTGATTCTGGAGGGGTTCCCAGGCCCAAGGAGAGGTCCCCAGATTGTACTCTGGGCAGCAGAGGAGAGGGTGCCTGATCTGGCCTTGGCCCATAACCATACTGATGAATATTTTGCATGTCACCACAGAACTTTCATATGGCGATGGATGGAGATAGAGACAGAGACACATATTGTAACACTGGACTTAACTCCCTCTGAGAAGCAGAGGGAGGGAGATCGTGAGCAAGGAAAACAAAATCAGAGGGGGCCTTCATCTGACGATGGATGGAGATGGAGACGGAGATCCACATTGGAGCACTGGAAGTCAGGACCGCGAAGGGTGCGTTCACCCACTGATACAAGGGGACTGATCGAATGAGAGCTCACCAAGGCCAGCTGGACAGGGACTGAACGAGCATGAGATCAAACCGGACTCTCTGAATGTGGTTGACATGGGGGCTGACTGAGCCCCCAAGGTCCAAATGAAGACTGAGAAGCCATTGACAAAGGCACTGGGTCTTGTTTCGTCTGCATGGACTGGCTTTTTGGGATCCTGGCCTGTTTGGATGCTCACCTTCCTGGACCTGGAGGGAGGGGGAAGGAACTTGGATTTCCCACAGGGCAGGAAACCCTGACTGCTCTTGGGAATGGTGAGGGAGGAGGAGAGGGAGTGGGGGGAGTGGGGGGAGCGGGAGGGTATTGGGAGGAGGGGAGGAAGTGGAAAGAGTGTTTTCGAATACTTGAATAAACAAATGTAACGGAAAAAATAAAAAAAATAAAAAAAAGAATTCATAAGAAATTCTATAATATCTTGAGGGAAGTTGACAAGGTCCTAAAATGAAGCTACAGATTTAGAGTTTTTACATTTCCAGTTTCCACAGTATGAAAATAACCAGTTACTAACAAGCCTTAAATACATTCATGAATTTTGTAGTCCTTTCTCAAGTAGAATTGCAACACTGACTACAACAGAAATAATTTGAATACACAGAGCATTATGTTCTGGTTACCACATGTTAGTCAACAGCCAAACTATCACTTTAAAATGTTATGACAGTAGTAAAAGCAATTATAGATCATGGAGGTTCTGGGCTTTCCTGGCTTATCACAGATTCAAAACTCAGTAAAAGTTTCAAAATTATCTCAAGTTTAAAATTACTTGTTAAATTAGTGTTAACCACTGCTTTTAGGTACAGAACAAATGATCAGTAAAATTTTTGTTATACATAATGAACTCCTCTGAGATTATTTTTGACTAACTGCACATAAATACTTCTCCTTTAGAATACAGTTTTAATACTGTGTATCTTTCCTGACTTATTGTTAATAGAGTAATTATTTGTGTTATATTTCTTTATAAATTTTATTTTTGTTGTGTCAAGAACTTCAAGACTGGCCTGAATCTCAATTGGATTCTCCTGCCTCAGTCTTTGGAGTGCTGAGATTATAAGCATGCCTCATGATAGCGACTTGAGCTTGAAAATTATCTGAACCTTAAATTTTATAGAAATACATAAAAAATATTAGATTATGCTGTCAAGAGTTTGACTTCACTCTGTGTAGTGATATTTTGTTTATAATCTAACAAATAAAGCTTGCCTGAAGATCAGAGTGCAGAGATAAGTCACTAGTTAACCATAGAAGTCAGGCAGTGATGACACACCTTTAATCCCAGCACTCAGGAGACAGAGGCAGAAGGATCTTTGTGAGTTCAAAGTCACCCTGGGCTACGTGAAACTGACCTAGTCTAGAGCAAAAACAGTAGTGGCTCATACATCTGATTCCAGTAATTGGGAGTCACGTGACTTTAATTCCAGAACTAGGGAGGTGGAGAGAGGAATGATATGGCTGAGCAGAAAGAGGAATATAAGGCAGGAGGAGAAAGGAGCTCAGAGACAGTCTGCGGAGGTAGACTGAGGATTTCTAGAGATAGATTCATTCCAGAGACACAATCTGGGGATTCATAGAGACAGGAGCACCTCTTTGGTCTGAGTATTAATAGAGGTAAGAATTCTCTGGTGGTTGGTCATGCTGCTTTTCTGATGCTTCAGTTTTCACCCCCTAATATTTGACTCTGGGATTTCATTGTTAATATCAATGAGAATTTGTATTATAGTTCTGTAGTAAAAGTCTGAAACCAAACCTTTTCCACCAATATCATCACCTTCCTTTAAATGGAAATAAGGGACTAGTGGGATACTATACTTAGCCTTGATATACTGAGGAAGCTCTTGGCCTACCTAGACTTTATATACCAGGCATTACTGACTCCCAATGGGAGGCCTTACCCTCTCTGAGGATTGAATGTGAGATGGGGAGAGATTGGGGGAGTGGGATGACAGGAGAGAAAGGAACTGAGCATGGTATCTAAAATTAATAAAAATAAAAAAGGAAATGAGTTTGCCTGTTATACCTTGTTAAGAATGTTATTTAGTGATTAATGCATACCTTTCCAAGCACAGTCAAGATATGTTTATAACAATGCACTCAACATTTATGTATTACTTTAAATGCATTGGGTAATAATATTTTTCAAAAATATGTGTTACCTAGTTCTTTATGAAAATCATGATGATGTATCTATTGTAATATTCGCATCATTTTTCTTATCTCTTATGGTTCCTCAAGATTGCCAAGGATAGTCTGAAACTCTTCAGGTACTTTCAATAAGCCAGAATACAATTTATTATTTCTGCAAATTTAAAAAATAATCAAATTTCAAAGTGTTGTAAAAGGAGTGGCAGGCTGTGTCCTGCCACCCGGCTCCCAGCTTGCTTTACACTCGAAATAATTACACCGAAACTGTATTCTTTTAAACACTGCCTAGTCCATTAGCTCTAGCCACTTATTGGCTAATTCTCACATCTTTATTAACCCATTTTTAATAATCTGTGTAGCACCACGAGGTGGTGGCTTACCGGGAAAGATTCAGCATGTCTGACCTGGCTGCAGGATCCAAGGCATCTGCCTGACTCTGCTTTTCTTCCTCCCACAATTCTGTTCTGTCTACCCCACCCACCTAAGGGCTGGCCTATCAAAAGGCCAAAACAGTTTCTTTATTAACCAATGAAAGTAACACATAGTAACACAAGTGACCCTCATACATCATCAAAGGAATGTATTTATGAGAATATTCATTGGGAAAATAAAATAACATAGTCACAAAATAAATTATTGCTGGGGAAATAACTAGTAGTTTTACGTCTTAACATTCTACCTTATTATAAGAAATATTTAAACAAAAATTGAAATAAAACTCCTCTGATAAAAATCCTTAAAAACATATATTACATTAAATGTAAGGCAATTTTCAGAAAATATAGACTTTATGTACACACATAAATACATAAGCAGGTGGGTAAATAAATAAGTGGATGGATAGATAGATAGAATTATGCATATTAAAAACATTTTTATCAGCTTTTGTGTCATGGTATTTGCCTGTATAATGGAGATACTAATATATCATTCTGTATTTTCTATAATGAATAGGACTGATAATTTATTAAAGCCTCTGGCACAATTATATAAATGTGACTTAAACATGAATATTAAAATTCCAAATTAGGTTATTTCCAGGTTCTGGCTATGACAGACAATGCTGCAATGAACATAATTGAGCACATGTCCATATTGTATTCTTTAGCATTCTTTGGGTATATACCCAAAAGCAGTATTGCTGGGTCTTGAGGAAGGTTGTTTCCTAATTTTCTAAGAAATTGCCATACTGATATCCAAAGGATCTGTACCAGGTTGCACTCCCACCTGCAATGCAGGAATGTTCAAACTAAATGCCACTCGACCAAAGAATGGATAAGGAAAATGTTGTAGATTTACACAATGGAGTACTACGTAGCAGAAAAAAATAGTGACATCTTGAAATTTGTAGGCAAATGGATGAATCTAAAAATCATCATATTGAGTGAGGTAACCCAGATGCAGAAACACAATTATCATATTACTCACTAATAAGTGGTTTTTAAACATAAGGCAAAGAAACCAGCCTACAAATCACAATCCCAGAGAAACTAGACAGCAATGAGGACACTAAGAGAAACATATATGGATCTAATTTACATAGGAAGTAGAGAAAGACAAGATCTACTGAGTAAATTTGGAGCATGGGGATCATGGGAGAGTGTTGAAGGGGAGGGGAGAAACAGGGAAGGGAGCAGAGAAAAATGTATAGCTCAATAAAATCAATTTAAAAATTCCAAATTAATTATTGCTTTATTTCATTTTTTTTCAATTTTTAAATATAACAAAATATTTTAACATCTCAATGCTTAGTGTATCTGATTGGAATTTCATCTTAGAATATATCATGTTCTTCAGTTGTAATATTCTTCAAAGATAATTTCCTTTATAACATGGAAAAATTGATTTCAGTAATATTTATTCTAATTCCATTGCTGACATTTGTAACAGTAATTTGAAAACCAATACAGATTTATACTTTTACAACATTAAATTATTGTTTGATCAATCCTAGAAGTAATTTTTAGTTACTTCTCAAATGCTGACAAAATTCCTCCTACTTCCCAAATGTGCTTCCTTTTCTAAACTATTGCAGACTGAAAATTTGTCATAGTTTATAATGGTAAGTATTTTGGATAAATAGAACAGAACTCTATTACTGGTACACTTCTGAATTGTTCCCACATTCCAATAAATTGTGCTTATTGTCAGGGTCATAGGCAAGTCAGCTTTGCCTTCTGTGGAACAAATGGGCAGACAAGATTTCCTGTATGCTTTAACTCATAAAAGGAATACTAATTTGATTTCACTTGGGATGCTCTTTGTTTCAAACTCTTTCTGTCTCTGTCTCGCTCTGTCTCTGTCTCTCTTTCTCATACACACAAAAAAATGTTCTCGACTTTGTACTTATTTTATGTTTGTCATTTCCATATTTTTAAATCAAGTAAGCTTTCATATTTCCTTTTTCTCTTGCAACATATAACATAGTATTTGAGATATAGCAATAAAGATCAAAGAACCAATGACTATCAAGGTGCAAGCTTACTCATTATGCCATTAGATAGGACCACTTTTTATGTTCTTCTGCTTACCAAAATTGGAGTATTGTCACCTCACCGTCTGTGGTTGAGGCTTAACCATCAGCAATACTGTGGTGAGAAAAATCATCAGATACAAAGGGTAAATGAAAGAATGGACTACAGTAATATTATGAGTCCAATATGCTACTTTTTTATTTATTAAAAATTTCCACCTCCTCCCATCTCCCCATTTCCCTCCCACTGCCTCCCCTCCCTCTCCCCCTCCCTCTCCTGTCCTAAGAGAAGTCAAGTACATGCAGTAGAATCAAAACCCAGTGTCATTATCATTGGCCTCTCAGTTCGCCCTCATTGTCAGCCACATTCAGAGAGTCCGGTTTGATCACATGCTCTTCAGTCCCAGCCCTTCTGGCATTGGTGAGCTCCCATTAGATCAGTCACACTGTCTCTGTGCGTGGACCCACCCCTTGAAATTCTGACTTCCTTGCTCATGTTCTCCCTCCTTCTGTTCTTCATTTGGGCCTTGGGAGGTCAGTCCAGTGCTCCAGTATGGGTCTCTGTGTCTATCTCCATCCATCGCCAGATGAAGGTTCACCAATATGTTACTTTTCTATTGATTGTGGTGTGGTTAAGTAGTGTCCTCTGAATAAATGTTTATTTCCATAGAAAATGTCTCACTTTAGAATTATTTTTAACTTGGACATCTTCTTGCTAGAAATAGTCATTCCATGTTTTGACACCACAAATGTTGGCAACATACTAAATGTGAAAATAATTCCAAAATATTTTAAAAGTATAAAATGAGAATCATATGCATCCAGGCCTGAAAAGACAAGATTATGAATAATTACTTGGAAAAACTCTTCTTGTTTCTCTGACAAGGTTTGACTATTAGGTTTTCCCCTATTATATGCAACATATATATTAGTAACATTTTATTTTGCTATCATTTCAATTTTAAAAGTAGTTACTTGAGTAATACACAAAATTTTGAATACACTTTACTTTAATTATCAACTTATATAATGATATAATAGAATAAGTCTTGCATATCTTGATTTGTCTCTAAATATTTAAATATCTCTTCCCTAAGATGTCACTTGTATAAGCACCATAATCACAGCAGTGCTGCTAAACTCCAGCTGTTTATCACAGATACAATATTAGTGTAAAATTCATAGTATACACTAAAGTGTTGTGAAGTGACTTTGTTTCTTTTAGACTATAATAATAAAATAGTTTATTGAGTACACTGCAAGGAACAGCAGAGTGAGCAGTAAACTACTGCCTTTTATAAAATGTCTAATGGTCATTTATATCTGTTTTTTTTTTTCTCATAGTAAAAAGACAATCAAGAATCAGGCATTGTGCCAACCATGTGACATACAATTGCAATCTCAGCATTTGAAGCACTAATCATGAATGATTTGGGGTACATGAACAGCCTAGTTACATATTAAGATGAAAAAGTGTCTATAAAACAAATGAACGAATAAGACAGTGAATTTAGCTGCCATGTCTCTTTAATTTGAATCAAATTCTCACACTTTTTCAGTGACATCCTTTTAACCAGTTAAACTTGTTTTTTTTCAGAAATATTCCTTTATTTTGACTTCCCAATTAATTTTTGATACTCTATTTTTACTAAGCACATTTTGAAAGTAAACTAGTGTTCTTCTCAATGCATCTTATAGGAGGTGTATGCTTATTTGTTTCTTCACTATTTTGATCTCCATTGTAGTGGCATTAAAATTTATAATTCATAGTTTGAGGAGTGACTTTAAATGTGCTGTATATTCCTATTGTTCTTTACTTTCATCAATCGGTTTAATATCCATTGACTTCATATCATATACAAGTAATAATTATAAATTTATTAAGAAGACCTTGCTTTATATGCACATATTTTTGTATACAAATTTTATATAAATTGACAAGAATTAGTGAAACTTATTTTCTTTAGGATTTTCAATTCTTTACAATTATTAGTTACTTTGATGCTCAAATTACTTGTCTCATTTTATATGCCACATTAAATCTTGAAAATTTATTAATTTTTGACACATTCATCTCTTTCCTTGATCCAATGTTGTTATAAAACAAATGTCTATATAGATTCATTTCTTTTAGAAAATAAAATATAAGTAGTAGTTGTACTGATTATGCTTAGTCTATCTTTGCTAACATAGTTCATAGTTCATAGTACAAATTTTTACTAAAAATATCACACATTTTAAAATTAATTTTTGGTAATTTCATGTATTTCAGACACATTCATACTCACTTTCCCTTCCACCTCCTTCCAGATTCTCCTCTTAACTTCATGTCCAGTTTTATTTTTTTGTATACCAAATTCTCCAATTAATCCTTCTCATATGTGCTACTCAGATATGCATGGAGGTATTGTAATTCTTGAATCATATCACCATATCAGGGACCATGCCTTTAAAGAGAATTGATTGTCCCTTCTTCAGAGAGCACCATTCCTCATAACTCCTCATCTAAGCTTTGAGGTTTATGAGACCCTCTACCCTCAATACCACAAAAAAGACTACTTTGATCTTGTGTTGGTCTTCTGTAGGCAACCACTGTTGCTGTGAGTTCACAAAGACAATCATTCTACTGTGCCCAGAAGGCACTGTTTTGTCATCTGACATCTGGTTCTTTCAAATGTTCTAGACCCTTTTCTAAGATGTTTGCTTATTCTTGAAGAGAGGGGTATATAATGTTGTTTTAATGAGTGTTTCCAGTAGGCTCATATATTTGAATATTTGGTCCTCAGTTGAAGGAATTGTTTGGGAAGGATTAGTGGATGTGGCTTTAAGGAAGGAATTATGTAACTGTGAGGCAGGTTTTAGGTTTCAAATGACTCTTTGACAGTTCTCTCTCTTCATACTCCTTACTGATCAAAATGTGAACTCTCAGACATTCCTGCTGCAATGAATTTGCTTCAACATCATGGACTCTAATCCACTGAAACAATAAGTTCAAGTAATATTTTGGTAATGGTGTTTTATAACAACAATAGAGTTGTAACTAAGATAAAGGGTGATGTAGATGTTCAATGTGTGACTCTACATGCTTATTCTATGAACTTTGACCACTCATGAATCTCTGTATTAACCAGATTCTGCTGAACAAATAAGCCACTCTAATGCAGATTGAGAGACACAATAATCTATATTTATAGAAAAACATATTTAGAGGGTAATTTTATACTAGGCTGGTTTAGTAAAATAATAGTTGTAGGTTATCTTTTAAGGCATATGACTTCCATAGTGAGGAGTTTGTCCATAGCAAGACTTACATTGCAAATCATGAATTCCTTCCTGTGATGTGAATCATCAATCCAACCATAAAGCTATGTTTACCCCATATCATTTATGCCACTGTTACTACAGTGGACATATCACAACAGGACTTATAGTTGAGTGTTGATGACTCTTAATCCCAGCAGTCTTCATAGATTCTTCTGGTTTTATAAAAACTAAACAGTAGGAGGAAACTTCCAGATAAAAATCAGTTTGATTTATTCAACTGATAGACTGATATATGTGGTGTCTGCAACAATAGAGACTTACCATCTATTTAATGTGGTGAACTAAGAGCAATGGTAATAGTCTGTGGTTCCCTTGGAAGGGGTCTCTGAGACGTCCGAATAACTTGAAAAGAGGTGTACAAAACCTCTTGTTCATTAATACTTTTAAGTTGATAGACATTTGGTTGTTTCTGGTTTTGGACACAAGGAAAAAAACTATTATTAAAATTGGCATATAAATCCTACTATCAGTATATAATTTTCACTTATTTAGGAAAAATGTAGGTCTCCATATAAGCTGTTTCACAAGATGGTTGATCTTTCATATATTCCTACCACATTAATTAGACTTCAAGTTTCTTCAGAAAGTCTACGAAGTTTTCTGGTATTGGTGATTTTAAGATTACTAAATCAAATGTGTATGCATGGTATTTCTTCATAATTTAACTTATAATTCTCTGATGACTAGTAATAAGTATATATAAAAATTGTTGATGCTCAGTTCCATGGTTTATTTTTCTTTCTAAATTACTCATCCATGTACTTTTTCCAAAGGTAAAATATTTTTGGTGTTTAACTATGGAATTATACAACCTAGATATGTGATATCTATCACTTATGACTGACAATGTTTTCCAAAACTGATTTATAGACTAATTATCTTTAATGGTTGCTACTGAAAAATGTATTTTGTTTGATAAAGATGGTTATATTTTGTCTCTGTTAAATCTTTCTGACAGAATACTTTATCCCAGGTTTATAAAAATATTTTCCAATTGTTTAAAGAATTTTTCTTTCATATATATATAAAAATACCAAGATTGATATATTTCCAAGTATACATTGTTATTATTTCTGTTAATTATATAAAATAATTTCCTCATTTATTTGATAAAGTATGTTTATATAAAATAAATTCATACTGTGAGATATCACTTCACTAGAATTACAAGGACTACTATAAAAATGAAGATAATAAATGTTTTTGGTGATAATGTAGATGAATTACATTCTTCGATATGGTTGGTTGAAATGTAAGACATACAATGACTATAAAACATATATGATTCATAAAAGGTAAAATATAAGTAATGTATTCTCCAAGTACACTATGTGATGATATTTATGCAAATGAATTGATTGATATTAGCATGAGGTATTTGAACTCCAATGTTCACAACAATATTTTTTGCAATACCAAAAGTATATATGGGCATGGTGGTTCATGTTTATAATCCTAAATCTAAGAGGACTGAGACAGAAGGATTGGCATGCATTTCAGACCAGATCTGGCCTTAAAGAATTTCAACTCAGTGTGATTTACATTATAAGATTTTTTTCTGATGAATGACTATTGCAGTATATTGCAGTCATTGTATAAATCTCACACAAACCTCAATAGTCTCATGCATTTGTGTAATTTGTTCCCAGTGAATACAGCTGCTTGGGAAGATTAAGAAGGTATAGCGACTTTTGAGGTTTTGAAATTAAATCCGTATGCCATTTATAGTTTGCTTTCTCTTCTATGTGTTTGTAGTTTAAGATGTAAACTCTCAGCTTTCTGTTCTTAGCATCTTGCCTGCCCCTTATTCCCATGCTTTTATGATATCTCAGTTTCTTATCTGCCTGGAACTATAAGCCAATATAGTCATTTCATTAAATTAACTTTGGTTGTAACGTTTTCTCATATCTACAAAAAGTAATTAATACATAAGATGGCAGTAGAAAGTAGGATGTTGCTGTGATGAACATGACTATATTTTGATAGATAAATTGCCCTGATTATGGTGTTTTATCACAGAAACATAAAAGTGAGTAATACAGTGAGTAAATAAAGAAAAATGCTTTGTACAACTATTACTCTGAAAAGAATATTCACACACACAAAATGGAAAAGTTATTTTAAGCCAGTTTATCTCTGCAGGACACACATTGTACATATTCTAGTTAATTCATCTGTGTAATTGAGTCAATTCATACACGTAGACAATAGTTATTATCAGGAAACATAGTGAGAGAGAAATTATGTGTTTGATGTTCAATTGATTAAAAGTTTCAATTATTCTACATGAATAAATACTGGAAACATGCTATGTAACAGTGTTTATAGCTAATAATATAGCATCATACACATATAACTAGATAAGGGAATAGGCTACAAGTGTTCTTACCATAATACAAATCATAATGATATTAAACAATCTTTCAAATATCTAAAGTTAAGAGGTATGAATTACTTTAAATATGGGCTATATATTGATAATATATAAAACTATATAAGTAACAAAGATTTGGGAAAACCATTAAAAGATTTTAATAATAAATAAACAGCTGTAACTGATTAAATCATGCTTTCCAATTCAGTAGCAATAGGTCATGTATCATTCTTAATAATTTTCTCTATGGCTAGACAAAATCACTGTTTTATAACATGAATGATTATATCACATAAAATGTAAGAAATTTTCATAAGTTAATCATTGAAAATAATAGTATACCAAAAGTATTGTATTAATTTGCATGTTGCAAAAATTAAGAATCTTACCATAATTTGATGATATTAGGACAAATAGTAGTGGCATCCTTGGTATCTACTATATATAGTTAAGTACGCAAAGTTCTTCCTTGGCACCTCTGTAGAAAATGCAATTAAAGAAATAGAGTCTGATTGTCTCACACTAGAGGGCAATTTTATTCACTGAAGCATGCTTTTATTGGATTTGTCTGTTTGTTTTCTTTTTAGTAAAATAGTCTTTGCTTGGTAACACAAGTATCAAATTAATCCACAAAACAACTGAGCCAAACAAAAATTCTGTGTTTACTCCAAACCAACACAAAATCCCCTGGTGTCTTTTTTTATTTCTTTTTTTTCCCTCAAAGTTTATTAAAATACAAAAGTCTCCATTTCCGCCCCTCCTCCCAACCTGCTCCCACTCCCCCCACTCCCTCCCCTCCTCCCTCTCCATCCCCAAGAGCAGTCAGGGTCTCCTGCCCTGTGGGTAGTTCAAGCTCCTCCCCCCTCCCTCCAGGTCCAGGAAGGTGAGCATCCAAACAGACTGAATCCCAGAAATCCAGTATATGAAGAGGAAACAAGTCCCAGTGTCATTGTCAATGGCTTTTCAGAAAGACTCCGGGCCAGCCACTTTCAGAGAATCTGGCCTCATTCAGAGAATCTGGCTGGATCACGTGCTCACTCAATCCCAGTCAACTGGCCTTGGTGAACTCTCATTAGATCAGTCCTCTTGTATCAGTGGGTGATCTCACCCCTCGCGGTCCTGATTTCCTTTTTCATGTTCTTCCTCCTTCTGCTCCTCATTTGGACCTTGGGGGACTCAGTCCGGTGCTCCAATGTGGGTCTCCGTCTGTATCGCCATCCATCGTCAGATGAAGGTTCCCTCTGATCTTGCCTTCCTTGCTCACATTCTCTTTCCTTCTGCTTCTCGTTTGGACCTAGGGAGTTAAGTCCAGTGTTCCAATGAGGGTCTCTGTTTCCATCCCCATCCACCGCCAGATGAA
Source organism: Myodes glareolus (assembly GCF_982192425.1). Taxonomy (NCBI): domain Eukaryota; kingdom Metazoa; phylum Chordata; class Mammalia; order Rodentia; family Cricetidae; genus Myodes; species Myodes glareolus. The sequence goes on along the minus strand of NC_142053.1, from coordinate 10,134,989 downwards.
GGATCTATGGTGATAAGCAAAATATTCATCAGTATGATTATGGGCCAAGGCCAGTTCAGGCACCCTCTCCTCTGTCCAGAGAACAATCTGAGGATCTCTCCTTGGACCTGGGATCCCATTTATAATCAAGTCTCTAGTAAACCCTAAACTGACTCCCTTAGTTGAAATATTCTTCCCTGATCCCATATCTATCCTTCCTCCTTCCCCCGCTCCCAGTCCCCTAAGCATTCCCCATTCCTCCCCTGCTCCCTTCTCTCTAACCCTCTTCCCTTCCAACAACCCTCCTAACCCCCATGCACCCGAGGTTACCTGGGACTCTTGTCTATTTCCAATCTCTAGGAGGAAAACTACCTGAATTTTCTTCAGGTTCACCCTCCTATCCAGCTTCTCTAGCATCACGAATAATAGGCTCAAAGACCTTTAATTATGGCTAGAATCCATTTATGAGTGAATACATACCATATTCCTCTTTTTGGGTCTGGCTTACCTGACTCAGTAAAGCGTTTTCTTTTCTTTTTTATTATTATTTTTTTAATTTTTTTTATTTTTTTATTTAATTTTTACTGGGAACCCCTCCAGAATCAAGTCTCTTGGAAACCCTAAAATGGCTCCCTTAGCTGAGATATAAACCTCCCTGCTCCCCCAACCATCCTTCCTCCCTCCCCCCTCCCATTCCCCCAAGCCTTCCCCAATCCCCCCTCCCCTCTCCCTGACCATCTTCCCTTACTTCCACCCCCCCCACCCCCCATGCACCCGAGTTTTCCTGGCAATCTTGCCTAGTTCTACTATCCAGGAGGATAACTATATGATTTTCTTCCGGTTCACCTTCTTATTTAGCTTCTCTAGGATCACAAATTATAGACTCAAAGACCTTTAACTATGGCTAGAATCCACTTATGAGTGAGTACATACCATATTCCTCTTTTTGGGTCTGGGTTACCTCACTCAGTAAAGCGTTTTCTATTTCCATCCATTTGCATGCAAAATTCAAGATGTCATTGTTTTTTACCGCTGAGTAAAACTCTAATGTATATATGTTCCACACCTTTTTTAACCATTCTTCTATTGAGGGGCAACTAGGTTGTTTCCAGGTTCTGGCTATTACAAATAGTGCAGCTATGAACATAGTTGAACAAATGCTTTTGTGGTATGATAGGGCATCTCTTGGGTATATTCCCAAGAATGGAATTGCTGAGTCCTGAGGGAGGTTGACTCCCAATTTCCTGAGAAACAGCCACACAGATTTCCACAGTGGCTGCACAAGTTTGCATTCCCACCAACAATGGATAAGTGTTCCACTCACCCCACATCCTCTCCAGCATAGGCTATCGTTGGTGTTTTTGACTTTAGCTATTCTGACAGGTGTAAGATGGTATCTCAAAGTGGTTTTGATTCACATTTCCCTGATCGCTAAGGAGGTTAAGCATGACCTTAAGTGTCTTCTGGCCATTCGAAGTTCATTTGTTGTGAATTCTCTGTTCAGTTCAGTATCCCATTTTTTAATTGGGTTAATTAGAGTTTTAGTGTCTAGTTTCTTGAGTTCTTTGTATATTTTGGAGATCAGACCTTTGTCTGATGAGGGGTTGGTGAAGATCTTCTCCCAGTCAGAAGGCAGCCTTTCTGTCTTACTGACAGTGTCCTTTGCTTTACAGAAGCTTCTCAGTTTCAGTAGGTCCCATTTATTCATTGTTTCTCTTATTGTCTGTGCTACTGGGGTCCTACTTAGGAAGTGCCCTCCTGTGCCTATATCTTGTAGACTACTTCCCACTTTCTCTTCTATCTGGTTCAAAGTGGAGAGATTAATGTTGATGTCTTTAATCCATTTGGACTTGATTTTTGTGCATGGTGATAGATATGGATCTACTTTCATTCTTCTACAGGTTGACATCCAGTTATGCCAGCACCATTTATTGAAGATCTTTCCTTCTTCCATTGTATACCTTTAGCTCTCTTGTCGAAAATTAGGTGTTCATAGGTTTGTGAGTTAATATCTGGGTCTTTTATTCGATTCCATAGGTCTTATGCTTCATAGACATGTTAGAGGGGTATTCCCTTTTTATTCAAATTTCTAACTCAAAATAATTAATTCCAAAATAATTTCTGTGAGTGTTCAAAGATCTCCAAAATAATTTAACATTATAACTTGGTTGAAATTCATGTGAAGAACAAAGGTTAAACTGCTCATATTTATAGCCCTGTTATTTCGACCAGCTTAATTAGTGCTTGACTTCTGAAGAATCACTAATGGAGAATCTCTATTGTCTTAGAACAAATAATATTAAAAACCTATTTTTTGTTTTTTTTATTCAAAAAGACATCTGTGTATCCTTCTTAAAATCAAACTGAATTTCTTGTGGCAGTTAGGTTAAACTAACCTATCATAATCTCCTTTTAGGAATGAAAAAAAGATGTATGGACTGAATACAAGCTGAAAACATATGAGGACTTTGAAAATTAAGAATTAAGCCTAGAGAAGAAAGTCAAAACCTGAAGGACAAGTAATTCAATACCTTTCGTTTTTGTTGTTTCCTTTTTGTTGTGGGTTGTTATCCACAACTTTCACCAAAATACACACACAGCAAATACTTCTTTTGACATTTATTTATTATTGCCTGAGGACTGAGAGAAAGGAGTCCATTATGAGAGCTAAGGAGTGGAGAATTATTCCTCTTCCTTGTCTTCTTCTTGCAAATATTTATATGAGGAAAATGTATATTTACAATAGAGGCACCAGAAGTTAACTTTGAAGAATAACTAAAACTGTTTTCTACAATGGATCTAGTTATGAATCTTCTAGTTAGAAGATTCTATTCGTTTGCTAAAACTCAAAATCCATATAAAGTAATTTTGCTATATATTATTTAGAAAATAAATCATTATAATGATGTATTTACAAATTATGATTAGCTCTAGATGTTATACTGTTTTGAATATAACATAGGGCTTTATATTCAGAAACAGCAGGTTGAAATATAAATATGATGGTAACCTGATAGTGCCGTGTATGAAAACAAAACAGGATGAAATTTTTATGTTTAGGACATGAGATAGATCCTCTTTCTCCTCCAAACTGACTGGCTTTGGATACTGCCAACGACAGGATAATTTGGACAAAAGTTAATTACTTCACTCTAAAGGACCCTGGTTAAGAGATCTGAAAGTCCTATGGAATGTTACGACTGGTGAAACAAAAGTCATCCAAGTCTTTATCTTGGAGGAAAGAAATAACCCAGAGTTTACTATATTAAATGGTTAAGTGAAAGGACATGTCTACCTTGTGCCTCTTTTCCCTGCCTTTCTGAATTCTATGATATATCAGTTCTAATATTCACCAACATTGGGATCTTGAACCTCAGATTCTAATTCTGTAAGTATTGCATAAGAATTCATGTATTTTTTTCAGAATATATTTTTTCATTGCTTCTCTTTAATTCTTCCATATTCCATACTTAACTCTGAAAAAGAGAGATGGAGAGAAGGAAGAGAGAGAAAAGAGGAGAGAGAGAAAAAGAGAGAGAGAGAGAGGATATCTAACTAGCATAGTCTGGGAAACAAATATTTTTTGGATACACAGATTTTCGCAATGGTATTTGGCCAAACCTAGTAGCTTCTGTCTCTGCAAATATGCATTTTCCAATCATCTTCAGTCTGCTAAGGATGTGACTAACAGAATAAAATTTCTACTTCTCTGAGAGATTCTTCATCTAAATTAGTAAAACAAAAGTTCATACTAAAAACATAATTGCCAGGAAAGGTGGCACAGACCTTTGCTTTTTCAATTATAGTACTTGGAAGACAGAAGTTCTTCACAGATCTCTGTGAATTTGAGGTCACCTTGGTCTGCAGTGCCAGTTCCTAGACAGCCAGGGATACACAATGTGACCCTTCTTCAAAAATAAAGAAACTAAATCAAAATGAAAACCATAAATCCCTAAGTTTAACACTGACACGTAGTTTTATGTATTTAATCTTGGGTATTGTTCATAATTAAATACTAATTAATGCTATGCTAACAATGCAAAGCAAATTTCTTGGATATCCTGATAATTATAATAATTGTATGACATTAAATTTGATGTGATATATTATACATAAATACCTGTAAAATAAATTATGTTTGCTGATAAGTTCTCCATGAATTAAAGTTATCTAAATGAATTCCATACTCTTTTGCTTAAATAACATTTTAAATTCATTTTTTAGTAGTACTTGGGACTGAATTCAGAGCCTCATTGATGACAGAAAATACTTTTCCACTTAACTACATTCTCTGCACTCATACAATTTTCTGAGTGTTTTTAGGTTTTTTCCTCTCTTCTCAATGCAGTTTTGGTTGAATCCAAATTGCAAACTTAACCTTTAATGAGAATACATACAAAAAACTTAGAAGAAAGGTAATCACATGGTTTTAATAACTGTGCTTTTTTTTTTTGACAACATAAGGCATTGTTGAGATCAGGCCGCACAGCACTCTGCTAGTTCATACTGAATAAAACTGCAAGGTTTCAGTTTATGTATTTCTCTATGAGACTCAGATTTTGTCTCCATTTTGTGGGAGATAGTTACTTTAGCCACTTAATGGAGATAGAAACTCCTACATCTGTCAGATGCCACACATACAAGACAAATGGATAAGTGACTTATTCTTGGAAATAGAAAGAGAGTTAGAACTTAAATTTATTGGCATGGATTTATAATATAGGGACATAAAAATATATATTAAAATCTTATCAGGGAAAATAGGCATAAGAACTTACTGGACAGGCCAGACAGAGGAAAGGGTGTATCTCCTTCACTTGGACCCTATAAAGTGATGGACACATAAAACTAGGATTGTGTAGCTCCAAACCAAACTATCATTTGATAACTGATGTGTTAAAGTTCAGCAAGCAAAGGACTCACTGAGTATCCCTGGAACTTCAGTTTGGCTCTATTGCTTCAAACTGAACATGGTCTACACAACTATCTTCCTATATATTTATTGCCAATATGTACCTGGATCCAAACCTAACAAGTCTTGCTCTGTTACCCCACTTCAGGCTTTCACTTTCTATCTGAATCATCAAACTATGAGTCTAGAACAGTTCCCTCCCATCACTTCTGTGGTTCCTTATCTTATTGATATAGGTTCTTTGTTAGCCTGTTTTTGAGACTTTTTGAACTCTGCTTCAGTTTCTTTAGTTTATGCTCATGCTGTAAAACCCATTACATAGATTTTACTTTTCTGGTACTATGATAAAACATCACAGATGAAAGCAATTTATAAATGAAAGCATATACTTTGGCATATAGTTTCAAGGCAATAAGAGCCCTTCATGGTTGGGTTGGGGAGGGCATGACAGGATGTATCAAAGTAGGAAACTGAGAGGTTCCATCTTAACTGCAAGCAAGAATTAGAGAGTGAACTGGAAATGGGATGTGGCTATAAATGCTCAAAGTTAGACTCTAATAACTAACTTCCTCGGAGGTTTAATAGCATAAATGTTTTTTAATTTTTGCAAACAGCACCACTAACCAGGAATTTGTATTCAAACACATGAACCTGTGATAGATATTTCCCATGAAAACCAGTACAAATACACACACACACACACACACACACACACACACACAGACACAAAAGATATGTGCTGAAGAAAATTGTCATAGCAATACTGTAAACCATGAAGATCATATGATTTGGATTAAGATAAATCCCCCTTAATCATGGCCTATTTATAGATTAAACAGTAAACCAAATATACTGTTAACCTTTCTTTTAAATTCTTCTTATCTGCACTTTGTGAACCATTTTTATGTTGTGACTTTCTATCACTAAATAAAAAGAAAGATACTGTATTTTTGACCCAAGATTATGTCCAGCAACTATTTCAGGTTTTGTGATTTTATAATGATACATTTTCTGTGAATGACATGTTCATTGAGGAATGTACTTGAGAGCAAGAAAAAGGGCCAGAGGGAAATGACAGAGCAATTTACATATTCTGCAGCTTTTTGTAAGCACCCACTGTAAAGCAGTGATCTCACATTTTTTTCATTCTGTTGTTGTCATTTGATAATTTTTATAATTCTAAACTTGTCTTACAAAGTTGTAGAACAAATGGTTTTAAATGCGTTCTGTACTTAATGTGAATGATAAGAATACTTCTCTTGCAAGGCCTATGTGAATACATTGAAAATATAGTACAGAAAATGTTCTGTCAGGGTGATGAGTACAGATCAACCTGAGCCTACTGTACTGTGGTCTATTAAAACAAATAAAACCTTAGAGATCATTATTAATTCAGCCACCATTTTAATTCCGAAGTTGTCTTTTCAAAGTAGTTGGCACATTGATATAAAGATTTCCTGCACTCTCAGTGATGAGAGTCACTGATTTTGTGACTAATCTAAGTCATTAGATGTTTCTAACAATACTGGAATAACTTCCATCTTAATTATGCTTACAAGAATAGAATTCCATTCCTAAACCCAAAGCAATCAAGACAGATGGCGTGGTTTATACTAGTACTATATTGAGGAATTAAAGTGTGTATAAGATTGGAAATATGGAAATAAATTGATGCAAATAAAATCTCATAATCTACATGAGTTGAATATTGCATGTATCATTTATATTTTATCAGAGTTTTGAGAACCAGACGTTTTTGATGAAGCTATATATCAATTGTAAAATTCTGCAGTTTTTGAGACAAGGGTTATTTAATCAGTTATTCATAATAAATCATTATAATAAATGGTATTTATTGAGTTGTTTGGTTTTCATGGCTCTAGGAAAAGGACAATATTTAAAATTTATCATTAATGATTTTGTTATTGGTGGTGGTTGGTGGTTATTTTTTGTATTTATCTTCAGTTATTGAAGAACAGCATTTGAAATGATCTATAAATATGACTTGCCTTGAAGACAAACATCTCATAAAATTATAATACCCATATATTCTGATACAGATAATCTAAAACTAGGTACATATATAAAGATCTGTAATAAAGCATATAAAAATTCCAAAGTAGAAGTAATTTTGTGGCCATTCACAGGTTGGCTTTTCTATCTTAATTATTTTAATTAAGAAAACTCTCCAAAGACATGCCCCTGTGCCAACATAATCTAAGCAATCTCTCATTGAAAATTCCTTCCTGCTATAGGAACTCATTCAGCCAGTAGACTTTAAGTTATATGCCCACTTAAATGTGGCCTCTTATACTACAAATGCAGAGGATTGTGATCTGTGAGTCTACTCCTAAATAAATAAGCCTTTATTATACTCAATTTACTCAATTCTGAGCTAGTGTGGGATTTTTTTTTTATCATCCGTTTCCATCTGGCACCCCATGCGGATCCCAACTCCATACCTATCAGGTATTTGGTACAAAAGGCCCAAATGATCCGCTGCCCAGAAGCTCTCCAACAACACCCACATGATTTGCATTCACCTACTAAGTGTTTTTTTTTTTTTGTAAAACTCCCACCACAGCAGAGCTAAGAGCCTAGCAACTTGGATATTTTCCAAGCTCGTACACATTTCCCCCAACACTATCACGTTGCCTGATACAGAGTGACTTGCGCAGCTTCCAGTTTGTGCTCCCTGCTCACGAGTTCTGGGCTCCTTGTTCCATGTTCAGAATTGATTTAATTGCTTTTAATTTGTCAAGAAAACCATATTTGTCAATATTTAACCAATACAAAGGCAGAAAACCAAAGTGGCACAGGACTATTAATGCCTACATCAAGTGGAATTCTGCCAGTGGGACACCTGCTGGACAAAAAGATTATTACACCTAAAACAATTTACTGGATCTCATAACACAGGTTTTTTTGATTAATAAATAAATCAATAAACTTGAAAGTTTTATAATTGAAGACAACATTACCATGCAAAATTTTAATAACATTTTTGCTGATATTATAGATTATATTCTGCAAGGCTTATATAGTTATTATATCCATTTATAGTATATTGGGACTCAGTTTTTTCCTCCATATTATATCCTTAAGAAAATGGTTTGATAACAGAGCCAAGAATGAGGCGCTTTTAGAAATGATAAAGTCTTTACAGACTAAAAATGATCAGCTAGCTGACAATATTAATACCATCAAAACCAAAATGTTACCAGAAAATATTAATTCTATCGAAAAGGATAACATTAATTTGAAAGACAAAATTTAATCCATGACAAAGGGTACTGAGAAATTATTAGAAAGTATTCATACTGTTGAATTTTACAATCAAAATCTGCTAAAAATTTATGATAGTTTAGCAAATAGAATATCTCTCCAGGAAAGCAATGTGCATGCTATCCAAATAATGTCCAAGGATGAGGTTTTATCTTTAAAGGAAAAACTTCAGACCTTGGAATCACATGTGCAAAATGAGTACCAGAGGATAGGTGCTTCAATGAAATCACTAGAAATACATACAGGCCAGGCGATTAAAGCTTTACAAAAGACAATAGAAAAAAAAAATGAAATGACTGGGGAAATTATTGGGACTGATGAGCAGGGAAAGAAGGTACAAGGACAGGTTTCAACATCACCAGTAACTGTCAGAGATGACTTACCCAGGGTTTTAGCTTTCTACTCTGCAATCTACTCTGAAGAAGCTTCAAGCCATAAATAACTAAAAGGTTCCAAAGAAGGTAGATGGATACTTACAGAAATTAATGATCTAAAAGAAATGAAAGCAAGCTATAGTATCATACAGATTGCATTCATCATTTGTTAGAGAGATAGTAAAAATATGGGTTTCTGGCAGTAAGATAATTCTGTATGTTTGGCCTTAATTAGTTTCAGCAGTCCTGAATAATGGACCACAATTACAGTAAAAATGTTATTTGAGAGGAGAGGCAAAAATTTTAGAACAAAAGGAAAAGAAAAAGAACTTGAGACTTTTGAAGATCAAATTCTAAGTGAGGTCATTGTTGCTGACCCACAAGCTCAAGCTCTTTACAATGAAAAAAGTCTTGTCTTTATGCAATAAAGCAGCCTTAAATACTTGTTACAGGATTCAATATGAGGAAAACTAATTAACTCATGTACTAGGGTTAAATTGTGACAAGAAAACCCCTTTGTGATATTTTACAAAGATTAACTAAGGTTATACAAACAGGAGTACCAGACCCAGATGCTAAACAAGTACTTATTGTATCTCTGGCTTTTTAAAATACCAACTTAGAATGCAAAATGATTCTTGTGCCATTAAAGGTTAGATCAGCACCAATGGATGAATGGATCCTGCATGCAATGAGCATTGAGACATTTGACTATAATACTGAATCTTGGGTAGGCGAAGCAATTTCCAAACTCATGAGGAGACATCAAATTGCCAAATGCTTAATTGTGGTAGAATAGGACATCTGAGAAGGAATTGTAGACAAGGAATTCCTAGGGAAAATGTCTTTTCTGGAAATGGCAAAAATAAAAGGTATCAACCTTCTGGATTATGTAGAAGGTATAGCAAAATCTGGCAATGGATCAATGAATGCTGATCAACAAAAGACACAAAAGGCAACTCAATAACATCAGAAAACTCCTTGGAGGACCTCTCACAGGCCCCAAGACAAAAGTGGTCCATTCATTCCCAGTCACTGTGGAGGACATCTCTCAACAGGAAATTTAAAAAATCCAGAGCCTTCTGAAAAAATAAATAATGTTCTGGATTATGGAATAAACAAGGAGGATGAATCAAAAATACCAATAGAAAACAGGAAATGTATATTCTGGCAGACTTCTATAATTGATCAAAAACCAAAGCTAAGACTGCATATAAATAACATTGTAATTGTGGGTTTCACACATATGGGTACAGATGTTAGTATCATTACTCCAGAATCTTGACATCCAAATTGGCCTCTTCAAGAGACAAATGTTCAAATCCTAGGAATGGGAACCCTATCACAAGTGAAATAAAGCATGAATTTTGTTGAATACATGGAGCCAGAAGGACAGAGAGGAAGCCTGAATTAGTATTTGGCTAATATTGCAGTGAATTTATAGGACAGTGACCTATTGCAGCAATGAAATACTCAGATTAACATTTCTGCAATCTCAGAAACTCATATTACTGGGAAGGATATTATAAGATACTATACACAAAGGTGACCAGTCACTCTCACTGTACAGGAATACAAAGAAACTAGCAAACTTTTAGAAGTAGCAACTGCCCTACCTTTAAAATGGTTAACTGAAAAACCAATATGGGTTAAACAGTGACTTTTAACAGAAGATAAATTGCAGGCTTTAGAAGAGCTGGTACAGGAGCAACTAGATGCTCACCATATTGAAGAATCAACCAACCCTTGGAATTCTCGGGTATTTGTGGTTTAAAAGAAATCCGGTAATTGGAGATGGTCACAGATCTAAGAGCTATCAGCAAGGTAATTTAACCTATGGGCCCTCTACAATCTGAAATTTCTCTGCCTTCTCTATTACCAAAAGGATGACCTCTTATAGTTAGTGATTTAAAAAATTGTTTCTTTACTATACCTTTAAAAGAAAAGTGCAGAGAAAAATTTGCTTTCATAGTGCCTACTTATGATAGTTCTCAGCCAACTAGGAGACTATCCTCACACAGGGAATACTCAATATCTTCACCCTATGCAAATACTTTGTAAATCAGCCATTGGAAATAATACATAAAAAATTTCCTAAATCTATAATTTATCATTACATGGATGACATTTTGCTATTCGATTCGAGTATAGATAATTTAGAAAGAAGGTTTGAAGAAGTAAAGAAACTTTTGGCAAAATGGGGATTACAAATTCCTCCTGGGGAAAAAATACATAGAGGAGATTATGTCAGTTACCTGGGTTATAAAATAGGTTTACAGAAAATTTGATTACAAAAGTCACAAATTAGAGGAGACAGATTAAGGACTCTTAATGATTTTCAAAAATTGTTAGGAGACATTTCCAGTCTATAACTGGCTGTTGGGATAACACCTAATCTAATAGTTCATTTAAACAAAACCTTAGATGGTGACAAAGACTTAAAAAGTCCCAGAAAATTTACAGCTGAAGCAAAAAAGGAATTGGTAGTTGTTGAAAAAATTACAGCAGGCACATGTAGATAGGGTGAATCCAAATCTTTACTGCATTCTGCCATATTGCCTTCCAGAATTTCCCCTACAGGAATTTTAATGGAAAGGGAAGATATTATCTTTGAATGGATCTTTTTTACCACATAAACCAAATAAAAATTAAAAACTTATGTGGAAAAAGTCTCTGAATTAATTATAAAAGGATATTTGTGACTTTGTCAACTACCAGGTATAGACCCAGCAAAGATTATAGTGCTTTTTACTACTGATGAAATTTTAAAACTCATGAGAAGACAATAAAACTTAGCAAAGAGATTTTGCTAAATTTTTAGAAGGTATTCATAGCAATTATTCCAAAAGAGAAAGAAATAACCTTATAAAGAGAACTACTTGGATCTTTCCCCACATTGTATGGTACACAACAATAACTGGAGCCCATATATTCTACAATGATGCAAACAAATCAGGAAAGGAAGGTTACAAATCAGAAGATTTAAATAAGGTATAACAAAACACTTATAATTCTGTTTGAAAGGCAGGATTATATGCTATTCTCATGGTACCAAGGGATTTTAAATCCAACCAGATTCTCTGAATGTGGCAGGATTCTCTGAATGTGGCTGGCCCGGAGTCTTTCTGAAAAGCCATTGACAATGACACTGGGACTTGTTTCCTCTGCATATACTGGATTTTGGGGATCCAGTCTGTTTGGATACTCACCTTCTTGGACCTGGAGGGAGGGGCGAGGAACTTGAACTTCCCACAGGGCAGGAAACACTGACTGCCCTTAGGTACGAAGAGGGAAGAAGAGAGGGAGTGGGGGGAGTGGGAGGGTGTTGGGAAGAGGGGCGTAAATGGAAACTTTTATAATTTAATAAAATTACTTTCAAAAAAAGAATCTCTCAATATAGTTACTGATTCACAATATGCAGAAAACGATTTCTTGCATATTGATAAGACTGTGTTTATACCGATTGATTCAGAATTAACTTCATTATTCATACAGGTTCAAGATATAATCAGGAATAGGTTTTGTCCCATATATATAACACACATTCAATCCTATTGAGAATGCCAGGTCCTCTAGCAAAAAGTAGTGAAGAAATTGACAGATTATTGATTGGAAGTATGTTGAAGGCCTCAGAATTTCATAAGAAACATTGTCAATAGTAAAAGTTTAAAGAAAGAATCTTCTGTTACATGGCAACAAAGTAAGGAGATTATAAAGAAATGTCCTACTTGCTCTTTCTATAACCAAATACCATTACCTACATGGAGTAACCCACAGGTACTAAAGGAATGAAATTTGGAAGATAAATGTGTTCCACTTTGTAGATTTTCAAAAATTAAAATATCTACACCACACCATTGACACTTATTCAGGTTTTCAATGGGAAACTGCTTTGAGCTCAGAAAATGCTGATTCAGTAATCACACATTTATTAGAAGTTATGGCAATTATGGGTATACCTGAACAAAAAAAGACAGACAATGATCCAGCATATGTCTCTAAGAAAATTAAACAATTTTTCTTATTATAACATAAAGCATATTACAGGTATATCAAACAATCCTATAAGTCAAGGAGTTATAGAAAGATCAAATCAAACTACAAAGAATATGTTAAACAAACAGAAAGGAATGGAAAATATCCCCAGAAAGAGATTACATAATGCTTTGCTCACCTTAACTTCTTTTACTTCTAATGAGAAAGAAGCAGCAGCAGCAGAGAGACTTTGGATAATGAATAAGTCTTCTGAATTAAATTAGCCAGTGTATTTTGAGGATGTGTAGACTTCATAATGGAAACCAGGATATGTGCTATGTTGGGGAAGGGGTTTCATTCTTGTTTCCACAGGAGAAGAAAAGTTGGGGATACCATCAAAATTAGTAAAGATTTGGTTTGAAAAAGAGAAATCTCTTGAGAAAAAGAAATAATAGCTCATCAACAGAGGTGACAACCATATAGGTGGTTTAAAGAATCTTCTTGAGGTTTGGGACAAGCGTATGTTCTTGTCTTTGTAGGAAAATACTTCATCTTCAAAATTCAAGAAACGCTGGACATCTAGATGTCTAAAAGGAAAAGATAATTATCCATATAGGATCACCAAGCAAAGAGAATTATGACTTATGAGGACTTCAAGGGTAAGAATCTCTGAGCATAAACTAGAATAATAGACATGACTCACTTTACAATCAAAGTTGTCTTTGGAGTTGAACAATGGCTCTGTCCTTCTCTGAATGCAAGCATGTTGTTAAAAGAAAAATTCATGTCATGAGCTGTCTAGTATGGGACAGAAAGAAGAAAGAATTTAGAAAAAAAATTGTTTTCTTCATACATAATTTGTTTCTAGTGTACCTTTCATTGAATATATGTCTGTATAAATAATGTTTAAGTTCACCAAAATGAACAATGAATTTTTCTGCAGTAATCTTTGCAGTTTCCAGGAAGAAGTTGAGGTTCCACAACAATAACTGCACCTGGTTGATATGAAATTATGATGCTGATAACACTACTATAAGACCTGTTTTGGGTACCATCTGCTTAATATGGTTCCAAATTGGTTAGCTGAAATGGTGTACCATTTTACAATGTTCTGGCCAGAACTCAAAATGAAACCTCAGAAAAAACACTACTGAATAATCAAAGACTATTTTCAATTGTACCAGATAGTAATATTGAAACTTAATCATCATTTTACTTTCACAGGATCCCATAGAAAGAACACCACCCCCTTGACAGCTGGAAGTAATTCTAGAAGACGATGTCCCCTATCCCAACAAAGTTTGTTTTCAGTTAGAGACATCAATAAGGGGTTGGTTATAATTGCCGTAATATTGGGGGTTGGGGAAAAATTATGTAGACTCAGGGATCTCTTTGAAAAAAAAACAGAAATTGGATGGGATAATAGATTAGTGTGAGCTTATTGACACTAATAATAATAGTGAGTAATAGAGTGAATACTTTTGAGCTATTATTTGTACACATTTTACATTGGTGTAGATTCTTATATATTGATACAAACTTAAATTATATTGAATATGCTCCTATTTTTGTCTACAATATTTGTATACCTAGGCAAAGTTATTTTGTCATATTGTATGCATGCATGCTTCTACCTCTGCTTAAGACATTTTGTATATTAATACAATTTAAGGATATATTTATCATATTGCAATATACACTTCTACCTTTCATCAAGATATTTATACATTGTTTACATTTTGAGGCCATTGTCCTCATTTGTTGAACAGTTGTTTTAAATTTGTTTAATATTCTAATATGAAGTCTTAGTCTTTCAGTTACCTATTTATTAAGACTTATAGGTCAATAGTCATGCATGTTTCTCATACTTATAGTTGGACTAATCAGGTTCTTTATATACATAGAGATTGTATTCTTCATTGATAGGTAATCTTTAATCACTTCATAGAACTGTAGAATATGGCATTTAGATAACTTAGGGTTCTATTGAAGTGAGACAGGATTGCTCCTGGCAGCTCTGATCTTTTCTTGAGAGAATGTTGAGACTGAATATACTCCACTTGCAGCTTGTTTTCTTCTTGGCAAAACTGCCCTTTTGGCAAGAAACTGCCCAAACATTGACCACTGATCAAATACATGATGTCCAGACAGGACAAGCAAGATATAAGAAAATAAAACTGTCAAATTTTGCCAAGACAGGGTAAGATGGTTTTGAAATTTTTTCTGCCTCTGAAAATGGTCTGTCAGTTACTGTAGGTCTTAGTCAATGTTGATTTCTCCAACATTACAAATGAGACTTTGTGTGATTGCCCAGGTAGTCAGTTGATTCTGTCATGTGTTGAAAATTTGGAAGTTGCTTGGTTGTACGCCCTGCTTATTCAAGTAATATTATTTCCTTTCTAGTGTCTTCAAAAGAGTTGAAGACTAGATAGTTAAAGTTACTTTTCTCTCATGACTTTGCAAAGTGTTTATAATACAAAAGTTAGACTCCTTAGGATAGGATAATTATTGAAACATTTATCACCTGTTTTATGCTTGTTATTGTTTATATGGGTTGTAATTCAAATTTTTATACTTGATATTTGTTCTTATTGTTTATAATCTTGTATTACACTTAGAACTCTTGTAATTAAACAAAAGGGAGAGGTGCTATAGGAGATCCTTCAGCCATTAGCCTTTAAGTTACCTGCCCATTTGGGTGTGGCCTTTTATACTTTAAATGCTAATATAAAGCACACACTTCCTCTCTTTTCTGGCTGCTGGATTCAGTGGCTGTTTCCCATTCAAGCAGAAGACTGTGATATGTGAGTCTACCCCTAAATAAACAACTATTTATTATACTCAATTCTGAACTAGTATGGTATTTCTTTTTAGCATCCATCTTCACCTTTCCAAACTATTTTAGATTGTGGCAATTTAATAACTAAAACTAATTCATAAACACATATACACACATACACACTTTTAATTTTCCTATCTGTATTCTCACCATGAGACAATACTTTCTGAGTATCCTTGTTACTACATTTCAACTATAAGTATAATCCAGAACACTCTACTCAACTCAATATTCTTAATTACATTTAAGTCATTTTAATATGAAAATGTCCATATTTATAGGTTCTTGGAGTCAGGGTGGATAGATCTTTGAAAGAGTATTATTCTTTCTCTCATAGCCTTTGTGTGTCTTTAAGACATAGATGGCTTGATTGTTGAAAATATGTGTTTTAAAAATATGCAGTTTTCACAAGTAAAGAACGTTATAAAATATTTCATATACTTACCCTTGATTGATTTACAAAGACAAATGTTGTGAAAAATAAAACGTACTAAGTGATGACTCTACTATACTAAAAATGTTTAAATTGAAAATTCTAATAAAATGTTAAAATGTCATTCTGTCATTTATTAGCCTATGAGAAACATGATTTTCACAAACATTTTAAAGCAATAGTATGAATTCTGCTGTTCACATTTTATATACCCTTTGTACTAAGTTTGTACAACTTTGGCATACACTAGATGTAATAATTTGTTCAGTACACATAGATTTAAAATATAAAGATAAGACTTTCTATTATCTTTGAATGATAGTTTTTCTGAAAGTGTTCTTTTATAAACTTGCAAAGGATATTTTTTATTGTTTAACTGGTTTCTATGGTTTATTTTTGCACCATATGTTTAACTGTGGTCTAATTAACTAGAATCAGGAAACTGACACAAATTTGCAAATATAGTCAGAATACGAAATATTTCTACCATAACTCTTTTCTGCACTATTGATTGAAATATAACTGCTTAAAAATATTCCTATGGAGTTAGGCAATTGGAATAGTTTATAACTACATCCACTATCCATTGTTAACATTCAAGACTATGAAACTAACACAGAAAAATGGTTGACCAAGTGCATTTTTTCAACACAATACCAACTACAGAAAAATATTAAGCATGAGATTATTTGTATTTGGTTAGCACGAACATCTCCCAATAAAACTACTGTTGCAGATACACTATTGTATAATAACATCCTATGCAGTAGCATAGAACTTATTCTAATTTTAGATTACATACTTGGTAAAGTTATTTTTAAAGAAACCATTTAATAATTGTAGAACAAATTTTCTATTCTTTTGTTTGACTCTTTTTCCGTTTTTCCCCTCAGAAAACCAAATGCAGTAGTATTAATTAAGATCTGTATCTGGTTGAATCACTATGCTATTTCCCATCATTTTTTTCTCTGTCTGATCAACCACAATCTGTTCACATTAAATATGAGATGTATCATGTCATATTTTCATTTTAACAATTATGAGTTGCCAGTACATCATTCTGGCATTCTGGTGTTCCTTTCCACTAGCTCAAAGTATTGATGAGACTACACTTTCCTCTATTTTTGCCTTCTTTGTTTTTACAATGTTACAAAGACTTATGAAATGTCAGCCACCTCCTGTCTCTTTGTCATCCCCCAATTTTCTCTCTAAAGTCCCCTTTTCACTGTGAGATATACATAGAATAATTTTTTAAAAATATTTTACTTGCCGATTTAAAGTGGTGTACACTTTAAATCCCAGCACTTTGTAGGCAGAGGCAGGTGAATCTCTGTGAGTTTATGGCCAGCCTGGTCTACAATAGCTAGTTCCAGGACAGGCTCAAAAGCTACAGAGAAACCCTGTCTCAAAAAAAAAAAAAAAAACATTTTACAAAGTATTTCTCTCTCTCTCTCTCTCTCTCTCTCTCTCTCTCTCTCTCTCTCTCTCTCTCTGTGTGTGTGTGTGTGTGTGTGTGTGTGTGTGTGTCTGTTTCTGTCTCCCTCGGTACAGCAAAAGTGAACTTTTTTCTTAATTTTGTTTATTTTGTTTTTTTGTTTTGTTTTCTTTTTTGCTTTTCAAGGCAGGATTTTGCTGTGTACCTCTGGTTGTCTTGAACTTACCTTGTAGATCAGACAGGCCTTGAACTCACAGAGACTTCCTGTCTCTGCCTCCCTGAGAGCTTGGATTAAAGGTGTGCACCACCACTGCTCACCAAAAGGGAAAATTTTAAGAAATACATTTTCTTCATTCATGGGCCTTATGTGCTAAAGTATATAGTTCAAGGCAAGATACACATTATAATTTAGTGAATACTGACTTTCAGTTTGGTACAATAACAGCATATTGAAAAAAATGCATCCTACCAGCCAGTTTCCTCAAAATATATTTAGTCTCTGACTACTATATTTCTACTGGAGAATATTTTCCTTAGGTCACTGAGATATTATTGAAGATAGGAAGCTAATTGACATATTCAAAATTAGATATTTATTATATTGTCTTCAGAAATTAAAATCATAGCATGTAAATTCTTATAGTTTGCTTTTATTCTTCAGGTTGATGACCGCGTAAAGCCATCTACAAAGCACTTACTCTCTTAGTTTGAAAGAATCCTCTGTTGAATATAAGGACAGTAGATTTGGGCACAAAGAAAAGCAGAGTCTGAAAACAATTCAGTAAAACACAGTATTTGATTTAATTTCTTTAATGTTTTAGTGATGCTTGAAGAATATAGCATCATGATCTTTATAATATTAATTTATTGCAATGTTTGTAAATTGCCAGACAATGTAGACAACAGAATGGATTCCCACTATTAAGCTCTGGATGTTTTGTCATTTTGATGAATGTAAAGTATTTTTAAAGAAGTGATAAATCAGCCAATTATTTTCTATTAACAATGGCTCTGTTCTTAATTTTACTTATTATCCAGGAATTTTCCTCTATGGATGGTGATTCTTTCCATGACAAAAATTCAATAGTCAAGATAAATAAGAACACTGAAAATGTTTCCAAAGAATTAGAGTATTTTTATGTTGTACTTAGATAATTTTCATTAGATAATTTTCATTATTGGGAAGTGATTTTTTTGATAACCTATTCATTACTTGAGGTTGCATTATGCCACCACTATTCACAAATGATTATATATACATGAAAATATGTACATACAGATGTTGATATATGTCTGAGACATTTGTTCTGTTTTAACTGGCTGAGAATCAAACAAGTAAAAGTTGATTTAATATTATTTGACATGAAACCAGATGGAGGAGTAGGCAAAGCTTTTGTGTAGTGACCCCACATATAGGGGACAAATCCATTTTTTTGCCAAGATACACTTTGATTTCTCACTGGGGAATCTTATTCAATTCTACATCCTCATGTGCCAGCTGAGGCTTGCCCATCTGTGACTTACCTTCAGGCCAAGATTTGTGTTTTCTTTCCTAATCAGAGAAAATCATATAGTTTCTATCTTCTTCTAGGACATGTTTTCACATTAAGTCTGTCCATTAGCAATATTCTCTGTATATCTTTCATTAAGAAACTAAAATGAATGCAGTTTGCCAAGACGAAACCATTACTACAATGGCATATGATATTTAAAATTAAATGTTTTGCAATAATCTGGGAGCTATGTCATATATAATCCTTATTTGATCACAAACATGACACATATAGACTACTATGCAAACCATAGATAATTGATACACAATATAAACTGTTGTTCATAAGTAACTTAAAATAACAAAAATGAAGATAGAAATAAATGTAAAATTACATGTTGCATTATAAATCAGTGAATACTTGTAAAAATAATTTTCTGATCAAATATAAGTATTTCTGAGTCATTTGCTGCATTTTTAGTATTTATAAAAATATTTACAAATTACGAGATCAATGTATAGGACACATTATTCTTGATGTCTGATATTATTGTTATTGTTATTATTATTATTATTATTATTGAAACTATATAAGCAGATAATATTAGCCAAAATATGTAAAAGGAGGTGAGGTATGTTATCCATTTGTAACACTCAAGAGAAATACATTGGATTCACCCATTCCAAAACTGGACCATCACAAAGTTAAACCGTGCCATTAGACTATCGAATATTTCTTAATTAAGAGAATGCAAACTTATGAATACTGTTATCATTCAAGTCAAAATTACTAAGTATTTTCAATTCACTATTGTAAATGTGGTTAAATCTAAAGTTTAATATAGCTACCAGGTGAGAATTCATCTAAATATTGTGAAAACTATTCCAGTAACTTCCAAACACAAACAAGTAGAAAATTCTAGGTAGCAGGTTAGTGTAGTTTATGTAAGAACTTATTTAACTAACGTGTTGGTTCTTACTAGGAATTGTATTTTTGTGTGTATGCATGTGTGTGTATGTGTTCATGTCTATGCAAATACGCATGTGTCGTATATGTGGGTGTGTATGTATGTATGTATGTATGTGCATGAGAGTGTGTAAAGAGGCAAGAGGTCAATGCCAGATGTCTTGCTCAATTGTTCTCCAACTTATTTTGAGACAGTGTCTCTTTCTGAACCAAAACCTCACCACTTAAATGAGAAGAGGTCTCAAGATCCCCTACACAAATATACCCAACTACATGCTGCTTTTTATGTGGTTGTTTAGAGATAAAACTCAAGTCCTCATGCTTATACTGCAAGTGTTCTACTGACTGATAATCATAATCTTAGTTTTAAGAATTGTGTTTTTGTTAATATATTTTTGACTATATCAGTATTTCTTAAATTTTTTTAATTTAAACTGAGATACAAAGGAATTGGTATTATTTCTCTGTATGTATTCTCTGTATCCTGTTTCATTAATAAAAAAGTCAGAAATTCTTATTCCAAAGTTATTTTAATAATCTTTTTTTTTGTCCTTAATGATGTCACATTATGTCATTTATGTACCAACCAGAAATATTTGTTACCAAAGATAGCTTTTCTATTTTTTTAAATAATGTGGTTAGGAACTCACACAGACATTAATTATTAGGTCATGATCATGGTATGTAATTAAGGAGGACACTAAACAAAAGATTTTGTCAGTGAAGAGGAAAGTGTGATTAATTTTGATGTACTAATTAGAGAACACTTGACAGAAGCCACGTTTGAACTGAACTTTACATCATGACTCAATTCATTCATAGTAAAAAATTTCTGAGGAAATTGTAATAATTGCAATTTCTTATTTGTTTTTTTTTCTGTATAGTGCAATCTGGAATCATACTCAGCAAACACTTTGTCACTCTTTTTTTGTATTCTTGGCTTTTCCCTTAATCATCTGCTTTACTCATGCCAGGGCCAGTTACCTGATGGCTAGAACATATTTTGTATCTCACAGAGCAGTGAAATTATTCATCCTACTCTTTATTTTGTATTTTTTTATTGCACTATATATTTTTTTCTCTGCTCCCCTCCCTTACTCTTTTCTCCTATTCTATTCTGTCCCATAACCCCAATTTACTCGGGAGATCTTGTCTTTTCCTCCATCTTATTTAGATCCATGTATGTCTCTCTTAGTTGTCTAGGTTCTCCGAGTTTGTGAATTGTAGGCATCCTACTCTTTCTAAGCATGCTTACCCATTTTCTTCTTTCCTGCCTAAAGCGTGAAAAAGAATTTTGCCTATATTTCCCTCTGAGGTGGTTTGAATGAGTTTGATTCCCATAGACTCATATATTTGAACTCTTGGTCCTTAATTTGGGAAGGATTAAAAAGTGTGATGTTGCTGAAGGAGGTGTAGCTTGTTGGGTGAGGTTAGTCATAGAGAGAGAAATTTGGGGAGGACATTGATGTTCCACAAAGTTTATGCTAAGCCAAGTCTTGCTTTGCCTGCCTACCTGCCCCTATATGTTTGGAACAGGATGTTAGTTCTCAGCACCATGCCTGCTTATCTGCCTGCCATCATGTTTCATGTCATGATAATCATGGACTAATGCTGGTGGTCATGTAAGAGGAGCAGAAGGTGGCAACTGAAGTTCAAGATTTCAGCCCACTAGGAGGCAACTCCAAGATGGATGAATCTCAGAGAGGAAAGGTCAGGAAACCAGAGACCCCAAAATAACTGTTACTTCTGTTGTGCCCATTTCCTATGGTGGGATGCCATGTTCAGCCTTGATGCAGAAGGGAGGGGCTTGATCCTGCCTAAACTTAATGTGCTAGGCTTTATTGACTCTCCATGGGAGGTCATACTCTTTATAAAGAGTGGATGGGGCTTGATGGGGAACTTAAACCAATCACATTCTGCTTAGGGTGTGTCCCCCTGGGGACACACAAAACAAATAAAAGATCAAGGTGCACTTGCCACTTCCTCTTTCTTTGCCCCTACATTCTCAGAGGGACCATTGGGACTCTGATGTAAGTTTTCCTTCATTCTGTTTATTAAAGCTCTATCTTTTATATTAAGCTAATCTGGTTAATTTTTAACTGCCGATCAACCTCACCCCTTCAGGGGTTGGATGGGGAGAGGTGTGGGGAGAGTGGGAAGTGGGGAAGGAAGGGAAATGTGCTTGTTTGTAGCACAAATAATAAAAGCTGAGAAACAGATATTGGGGTTTAACCTGAAGATCAGAAAATCAAAAGCAGCCAAGTCACTAAAGAGCTCTTACCTCTTTGAAAGTTTCAAAAGAAAGAGAGCAAGTTCCTGTCTTTTTCTGCCTTATTGTTCTCTTTTGGGCTGGGATTAGAGGCATGCACCACCACTGCTTGGCTTCTATGGCCTACTAGTGTGGCTGCTGTGTTTAAAGGTGTTTGTGTGCAACTACTGCCTGGCAAGTATGACTGACTAGTGTGGCTGTTTTGCACTGACCTTCAGGCAAGCTTTGTTTATTAAAAAAAACAATATACCACTATAGGTATGAATGCACGTGGGTTCCTGGATAATTTGTTTTTCATCTATAATACGTAAAATGTTTAATCATGTAAAGGATATGGAAAAGACACCTTTTTTTACTGTTTGTTTTGTATACATTGCAATAATTCACTTGAAAAACAAAGAAAACCACTTTGTAATTCCTACATTGTTCTAAAACTTTGTTGGGGTTATAAGCTGTAGAAAAAGTATACAGGGAAAAGAACACACAAAGGACTTAGAAGAATAGAGAATAAAGAAGGAAGCCATCAAGACAGAGTATGAGTGTCTTTTTCCCTAACCTCCTCAGATAAAAAGTTTTAGTATGTACCAACTTTGTGGCTTCCCTTTGAACCCCATGATGCTGGAGCCTGGGCCCCCAGGCAACAATAGACTAACTCTCTGGAACTTTATTCAAGGTGCCAATTAATATTTCACTTGTCTTGGTCATGGTGTCTCTTCATAGCAACAAAACAGTAACTAAGACACTTTGCCACCTCTGCCTTTTGACTGGCACTGTCATGCACTCGCATGTCCTGCATGATATAACATGCTTTCCCTTTCTAGGAAAATGTTAGTAAAATCTTCAAAAAGGCATTCACATCTGTGAGTCTTAACATACCCAACTAAAATCATCCTCTGCATATTTCAAGCAAAATTAACATGAATAAAAACAGAGACTTTACATTGTACAATATGCTCACTAAATAATTATAGTGTGAGGAAAGGAGAAAATGATTGTTTGAGAAAAAATAAGATTGACAAAATTGGAGATAACACCTAATTATTTTAATGAGATATAACTTTCAAAGTTGATAAAGGGGGAAAATAAAGAAAATGTTTATATACCTGTTTTCAAGATTAAATATGTATGAGAAAAAACAGAACCCATAGTGTAAGAAAATATTCTTATATATGTTAAATTATAATCTGAATGTTGGCTTTTAAGATTGGTTTTCTTTCTGATTCCTTTTTTATATGTGTTAGAACAAACCAGAGCAACAGATTTTATTCTATAACTAACCTAAAGAAAGCATCTGATAGCTACTAATTATGTGAGGATTTCTGAACATAATCACATGCTCTTCTACATACTGAACTATACCAGACACATTGGAACTTCTGTTATATAGAACAAGCTTTTTGTTACCTTTTTGAGAATAGCTCTTAATCTTCTGTATCTTGTTCAATTTACTCTAGCAGCACAACCTTCTTACCCTCTTCTAAGACATCAGTTATAACTTTATAGTGTCTGCTTCTTTTGCTTGGAACATATGCCAAATAATTAAACGGATCATCATAAAGCTAGAATTTAAATTTGAATCCAGTTTTAGTCACTATGAATATTACTATTAATTACTTCACACTACCACTGGTGCTTGTACTTACCTACATATTATTTATACTTTCTCACTATATCTATACTTCTCTGTTTAACATGTTTATGCATATACTGACATTTCTCCATGTCTTATATCTAAATATGCTCTAACTCCATTAACAATAACTTCATCATTCCGGATTACTCAGATTCTCTTTCATTTTGCATCCAAATTCACTAGCAGAATCTGTGGTCTTGAATGATAAAACATCTCCACAGTGTCACAGTTACTCACCAATTCAACCACTGCCACACATTGAGTGTCTTTCTCTATTCACTCCAGTTTCTTCTTTTTAGACAAGGTCTATCACTGAACCTGGTTCTAGGCTGTGGCCAGAAAATCCCAATTGAGTCTCCTGTCTCCACCCCCATAGACCTAGACTTATCAACTGCCAATACCCACATTTTTATGTGTATGGAGGAATCGGGAATCAGGTATCCATGATTGTACAAAAAGCAGTCTCACCCACTGGGCCATTTCCTCATCTTTATTTTTCCACGTTTGTCACTATTTAGTCTGCTTTTCATATAGCACTTTCCTATTAAAATACAAGACAAATTGAGCCATCTCAATGATAAAATTTTCTTGTAGCTTCATAAATAAAGTCTTTATTCGCTCCTTCTTATTCTTTTTGTTTACATTCACTTATTATTAATTAGTATTCTAACAACAACTCTAAAATCAACTGCAATATCAGTTTTTGCCTTGCATTAACTATCAACATTATTTGACTCGATTTATAATTGTCTTCTTCTTTGACATACTGTCTTCACTTTGATTTCAGTTTATTTTGATTTTAATTCAAATTATTTTTGTTTAATTTTCTGTCTGCTATGTTGGGTCATTCATTTCTCTTCAAAGTTTTAATGTAATAGTGTTTCAAGGTTGAGTCTTAAGTTTTTGTTATTAGTAACAAGTATGATAATATATTTCAATCTCATGTATCTAAATGTCATCTTTATGTTTATAATTATCAAACTCATATATCTCATCTTTATCTTCTTATAAACTCCAGAAGCATATACTCAACTATTTATCATATTTACACACGTGTGTCATAACTAACATGATTATTTGAGGTAGGCTTTCCAATTTAAATCTATGCTAACCTGAAAATCATATATTTCCAGGCCTCAAATTAATAATATTCCTGTCTTAGCCTCTAAACTTTTAAGAATATAAGAATAAATAACCACATATAGCTGACAGAAAACTTCAGTTTAACATACTGTAGCACTTAAATCTTGTTTTCCTTTGTTAAATCTACTCTTCAGATTCTTCCACATGTCAACAAGTTGGAGCTCTATTCTTTGAATACCTCAGGGCACATATTCAGAGATCACTCTCACTTTGTCTCTACATATTAATTTATGTGTCATTCAGAAAATCATGACAAAATATACCCAAACTTCTAAGATTTCTCAGCTTGTACCGCTATGACTTTTTTCTAACAACTATTTACATTAAATTTCATGTATCATTAGACTAATAAGCTGATTTCATTAATGCCCTCTTTTACTATCTTCACTCTATCAATATAAAACCTGAATAAATTTCTTAAAGTGTACATTATAAAATATCATTATCTTGCTCAAAAGAACAAATGGGAGACTGTAGAGGTTTTTTGGGAATTAATTAAGAACACTGACTGTTCTTTCACAGAACTAGGGTTTGATTCCTATCACTAACATGACACCCGAGAATCGTCTTATACCCTCTTTTGACCTTTGCAGGAATGAAATAATACAGTGGATGAACAGACACACATTCAAGGAAACCATTAATACAGATAACATATATAAAATATTAACAACAAACAAATGTTTTTAAGTATTTTTTTCACCTTGAATATACTACAAAATCATACATTGTCTCTCAATAACCCCCTTACTGCTTTTCCATTTTGTCCACATTCTATGTCTACTCAAACCTTTGTTTTCTTTGTCGCAGGCATAACTGTCCTACTGCCTAATCATGGGAACATGCCATACTTCTTCATCAGTGTTTGTATATTTCACTCTCCCAGGAATATTTCTTCCTTTCAATGCACATCTGATGTGATCCCTCATTTCTTTCAGGTCTGGACTCCAAAATCCATAATTTCAAAGAATACATTTCTGTTCTGTGAGACGCATCCCTTGTCCAGCAAGCAGAAGCGACCATGAAATCGAGAATCCTTCCCAAATCACAACTTTAATGGAGCACTTGGTTGAAGGGAGAATGTGGGAGAGAGAGGGACCAGAGAGAGAGAGAGAGAGAGAGAGAGAGAGAGAGAGAGAGAGAGAGAGAGAGAGAAACCGAAATGCTTTTCTAGGGTGGAGAGGCTCGGATGCTGTTTGATTAATGCCATTCTGCTAGAGCCCAGGGCCTCAGGACAGGCCAGGGAACCAAGGCTCTGATATGCAAAACACAAGCCCCAGGCGCTCTGGCGCCAGCTGCAGCATCAAAGGATCTGTATACCTTCAAGCTGTAAGATGCCAGCACCATATATATTGGCTATGTTCTGATGGCTCCTTAAACTGTTCCTCTTGAAGAAATGATCCATATTAATGCATTCATGTTAGCCTTTCTATTTTCTCAATTGGATTATCATTTATTATATTATATATTTTATTTATATCATTCTATTTCTATACTTTACACTGTAGTGTAATATTCAAAGGCACAAATATTTGCAAATAATAGTATATGGAAGAATGGAGATAAGTTAAACCAAGCAACTTGAACAAATTTTTATTTCGTGTGTTTGAGATTAGATTTCCTTATGTGGACCACGCTGGTCTGGAACTCACAGGGATTCTTTTGCTTCTGTCTTCTGAGTTCTGGGATTAAAGGTATGTGCCACATCTTTCCAGTAATTTCAACATGAAAATAAAGTGGGAAAAATAAACAGAAAAATAAAGTAATTCTTCACTCTATACAATTCTATGTATTGCAAATAACAAAACAAAAGAATATATAATTATACTTGTCCTCAGCAATACCACTGTTATCCTTGGTTTTAAACATATTGTCATTCATTAATATGTTGTCTTAACGTTCTACTGCTGTGAAGATACACCATGACCACTGTGACTCTTCTAAAGAAGATATTCAATTGGGGTTGTGTTACAGTTTCAGAAGCTTAGTCTATTATCATCATGGTGGAAAGCATGGGGGCACAGAGATTAAAAATAGTGCTGGATATACAACACTGTGTTCTGCATCCTGATCTTCTGACCAATAGAGACTCTGGGCTTAACATATGCTTTTGTAAAGTGAAAGCTCACTCTCAGTGACCCTTTCTTCCAACAAACCCAGTTTAATCAGATAGTGAGCATTTGGGGCTATTCTTATTCAAACAACCACTTGTGTATGCTGATATGTTGACAGATGTTTCTTTCCCAACAAACCCCACAGCTGTTCAGTCACAAATAAACACACAGGGATCTATATTAATAATAAACTGGTTGACCTATCAGCTCTGGCTTCTTATTAACTCTTTCATCTTAAATTAATCCATAATTATTGTCTGTGTTAGTCGTGTGGCTTGGTACCTTTTATCAGTGAGGCATTCTCATCTTGCTTCCCCTGAATCTGGGTTACAACTGCAGTCTGAGCCTTTCCTCTTCCAAGAATTCTCCTATTCTGGTTGCCCCACCTATACTGCTTGCCTGGCTGAGTTTTATACAATACAAGTGACAAATCTTTACAGGGTACAAGACCATTGTTCCACAGTGCTTCCCCCTTTTTATTAAAAAAATAAACTCTGAATCTAATGTCCTTTGTTTAGCTTTCTTCCTGACCATTATCCATAACAACTTGTAACCAACACTCTAAAGAAAAACAAACATCCATAATCTACTTTTTAGGAATGTGGGTATAGTGTTCTAGGCTATTTTCTGCTGATTGGGGGTGCTGATAATCTTATGGGAATCTGAAAAAAATAGGATTATGGTCAAGTAATGACTTGTATATTCTATGAGACTTGATCATCTCAGCCAACAGTCTTGAGGCTGCTCTGGATGTAGAACTCAGAGGAAACTCCAAGAGAGGTCCTCTGAAATGTTGGACAATCTGGGTCATTCATGTCCATTGGAGATTTTTCATGGAGCCTTCCTTAATCAAACCTGATTTTTCTTTTTAACCTAGAATGAATCTACAGCCTCTCACTTCCTGTAGAAATAAAAATAAAACATCTTTTCCAACTTAAATTTTGAAGTCAAGGCATTTTGAAAAAATATATGTTGGATTAATCCAGCAGCATTTATAATCAAATGTCTTTTAGCAGATGCTGTCCCTTCCTCAACAGTCAGACAACTCAAAGATACCACAATAGAATACAATATTCAGAATTTATGTATATTTTCCATCTTTACCTGGCTTTACTTTAAACTCTATTTCTTTAACTTTTATTTTTAATTTTTGGTTTTTTGAGACAGGGATTTTCTTTGTACTTTAGCTGTCCTGGAATTCACTCTGTATACTTGGCTGTCCTTGAACTCAAAAATCTGCTTGCCTCTGCTTCCTGAGAGCTGGGATTAAAGGCATGCACCATCACTGCTTGGTCTGGTGCCACAGCTTTTATCAGTGAAGCATTCTCATCTTGCTTCTTCTGCGTCTGTGTGACAACTGCAGTCTGAGCCTTTTCTCTTCACAGAATTCTCCTATTCTGATCACCCCACCTATACTTCCCACCTGGCTGCTGGCAAATCGGTGTTTTATTAAATCAATACATGGGACAAACCTTTACAGGGTACAAGACCATTGTCCCACAGCACACCCCCCCCAATTTTTGAAACAAAACTTTGGATTTAATCTCCTTTGTTTATCTTTTCTCCTGACCATTATCCATAACAACTTGGAACCAACACTCTAAACATAGACAAACATCCGTACTCCATTGTTTTTGCAATGTGGACATAATTTTCCAGGCTATTTCCTACTGATTGAGTGTACTGATGATCTTATGGGAACTTAAAGAAAATTTAGGATTATGGTCAAGTCCTGACTGGAATATTCTGTGAGCCTTGATCATCTCAGCTAATAGTCATGAGGCTCTTCTGGATGTAGAACTCAGAGGAAACTCCCACAGAGGTCCCTTAAAATGTTGGATCATCTGGGCCATCTGCTACTATCAGATATTTTTCAGGGAGCTCTTCTTTGAACAGTAGGTGGCATGACCAGAATAGGAGAATTCTGGGAAGAGGAAGGACTCAGTCTTCAGTCATCACCCAGATGCAGAGGAAAAAAATGAGAATGCCTCACTGAGAAAAGGTACCAAGCCACATGGCTAACACAGACAAGAATTATGGGCTAATTTAAGATGTAAGAGTTAATAAGAAGTGTGACCTAATGTGTCAACCAGTTTATAATTAAAGTAAGCCTCTGTGTGTTTGGTAAACAATGGCTATGGGACCTGGCAGGACAGAAACCTCTGTCAACACTGTTTTATTCCCTAAACTAATAAAACAATGAAAAAGTTATTAATCACAGCTCATCATATAAAAACAGTAGCATAGTTTCACAAAATTAGCTTGTCAAAAATTTATAATATGACTTAGGTAATGGGGTAATTGGAAGTATAGAAAACAAGTAAGGCCATTTTGTGGTTAACTTTACAAACACTATTCAAACAAACTATGGAGAATCATTAGTTTATTTTAATACTTCATTATGCTTAGAAAAAAGGAAACAATATTCAGAAACCTGGATTCATACCAGAAAGATCGTATCAAATAGATTCCAGTTTGAAAACTATATAAAAACAATATTATTGACTTTAGTGTTAGGGGAATATTGAGTTAGCTCTTATACAGCCCAGAATAATTTTTATATTGATCTATTTTTCATATTAATAGAATAAGGGTTGTACAATTCAACTTATTTTTCTAAGATATAAGTTCTTAAAATAAAGATATCTCTGTTATGATTATTATTAATAATTTCTCTTGCTATAAATAACAGAAACTTCGAAATAATCAATAAAAGAGATTTGGTATCCATCTATTGATTTTAGCATCAAACAAAATTGTTGGTGTAGAACTTTGATATTATCATAGAGAAAGAAAAAATAGAGCTGCTACTTTGCAAACACTTGTTTATCCTTCAGCATTGCTCTACATGCTCATTCTTTTAGATCAGGAAACAATCAAATAAAATAAAACAATGTAGTATGAGTAGGAAATTTTCAAGTTTAATGGAAATATCCTTTGATTTTTATGACAACTCTGACTAATATTAGGAACCTAGACAGATATATTCAAGTTTCTGAGCTATATAAGAACAACTTTCTTTTTGGCTTTCTGTTCTGTTTTGTTTTTTTTTCAAGACATGGTTTCTTTCTGTTTTGTTTTTTTTTTCAAGACACGGTTTCTCTGTAGCTTAGGAGCCTGTCTTGGAACCAGCTCTTTTAAACCAGGCAAGCCTCAAACTCACTAAGATCCACCTGACACTGTCTCCTGAGAGCTGGAAATAAAGATGTGTGCTACTATTACCCAGTGTACGAACAACTTATATACATGTTTATATACATGTTTATATACATGCTCATGATGGTAAGATTTAAAGATCTTACTCAATTCCAGATAATCCCATGCTTGACTATGGAACTCAGTAAATTTACAAAATTCAGAAACACTTTGTTCGAATCCAAACATCAAAACATCCTGGAAAATAATTACTTGAAATTGAAGATTTTCCAAAAGGAAAATGGTCTGGACTTTCTTGAGTTTAATCTCTCTGTGGTCACCAGTAATTTGTAGAATTATGAGCTATTCATTTGGAATTTTGAAAATTACTCCAGGGTGTTTGCTTTTTTTTATTTTAATTTTTTTTCATCTGCAGAGGATCAGAGAGTAAGTACTCAATTTAGAAACAATACATGTAGTGACAAATAGCAGGATAAACAATCACATGAGAGTTTAGAGATTATAGAGAGAAAGAAGAGAAATCATTGTCTGGGATAAGTGAGACTAATGTTCTGGGGGTATAATAATTACCACAGTCGAAATTTAATCTTACTTACTGACAGGCAAAGTAACAACTTCCATAACAAAAACAAAAGTAGCAAAATATAAAACCTAACTAGAAAATTAGCAAGCCATATCATAATGTGATTGAGTACACTGTCACAGCATACTATATGAATTTATTTATTCTGTATTTGCATGAACACACATTTATATATATATATACATATAAATGGGCTTTTATATATAATTATAGAGTACAAACAAGCTGCTCTTCAAAACTAGTTGGATTTCATGTGATAGAATCTATCATCTATCTATCTATCTAATTATCTATCTAACTAACATGAGGGGGCCGGCTTGTTGGGGTATCTGTGCCGCCCAGTACCCCACAGTCGGCAAGCCCCAAAGGAAAATCACACACAGGACTCCATAAGGTTATAAACTGATTGGCCCATTAGGTCAGGCTTCTTGTTAACTCTTATAACTTATGTTACCCCATTATCCTTATCTACATTAGCCACATGGCTCCATACCTTTCTCAGCTCGGCAAGTTACATGCTGCCTCTTCAGTGGTCTGCGCAGAAGTGGCGGAGGGAACTTTCTGTTTCCCATAATATTCCTGTTCTCATCACCCCGCCTCTACTTCCTGTCTGGTTGACCCACCTATACTTCCTGCCTGGCCAATCAGTGTTTTATTAAAATGCATGATTGACAGAATACAGACAATTCTCCCACACCATATGTGGCTATGGTTTATTTGATGGTGGAATATGAGGACTCAACATTTAAAAAGTCATCATTTTATAATTTACCATTTTTAAAGTACAGGCTATAGAACAGATAGCTCTTTGCAATATGCCAAAGCTATTTTCTAGATACTACAGGATCCAAGCTTAGGCTGACATATTCCTCAGATCCTCCTCCTGTACAAAGACTAACAATGGCTTTCTACTGAGACCAAGAATTTGTTGACACCAACATCTGCTTTTGTCTGAGCAGATTTTCCAAAGAACAGATAAACATTCCAAAAAGAAATTGGATGTTTAGCAATGCTTTTAACCCTCATTTCTTTCACTCAGTTCTGTGTCATATAGTACGTAGATTTTCAAAAATAATAAAATAATATCAGTCTTTGGTTTTGAAATTTTAATTTGGTTCAGAAAGCCAAAATTAGTAGCTCCCTGATTCATATATAAACATATACAACAGACTATAGGATGTGCATTTATGTGTATGATACATAGAAATAAATAGAATTAAATGTACTAAAAAGTGTAAAGATTTTCATGTGTATTGATTTGGTCATGCAGGTATCAACATTATATGTATGTGTGATGTCTGTATATAGATGTTGTGTTTACATATAACAATGTTTTCAAACTATCTTCAATGATCATGGAAGTCCTTAATAACCAGAAATGACATTCCTTATAGATTTTTCCATTATTGTTACCCATCTGTTTATATGTTTTTGTTTTAAAATGTAACTTTGATCCAAATTACAAAAAGACTTTCGGTGAAATTCTATGTTTTTTCTTTTAGTCAAATAGACATTAGTGAAACATCAAGAGTTTGACTACAGATATGGCTAAATTAGGAACATTTTATACAGTGTGGGAATGTTAAAATATATTCTCCCAGTAAATTGTCACACAGTCACACATATTCACTCACCCGTTCTTTCCCATTTCTCACATGAATATCTTTTATCAATATCAAAGCCATGAGTAAACTTCAGCATGCTTTTGATCTTCTCTGCAGTGAGTAGTGTTCCTCAAATACTGAAATGTTTTCTGTGTACAAACATTGTAGAATCTGCTTATAATAATACATATCTGTATTCCTAGCATTCTGGATACTGAATCAGTAGTTTTGTCACAAATTTGAGTCCAACTTGGTCTACATAGCCAACATTGTATACATACATGGTGAAGTCCTGTCTAAAAAGAAAAGAAAAAGAAGAAAGAGAAGAAAAAATGTAAAAGAATCTAGAACAGAAGCATGACTATGTTCATGGCAACAGATGTGAATTTTTCCCAATAGAACAGGCTTCAAATTCAGTCAGGAGAGTAATTGGCTACCCCATAAATGGGTTTGCCAGTGGATACATTTTGCTGGCATGTAGGTATTGCAATATGCATGTTCCATCACTGGGTAAGACCACTAATGTTTCTATCTCAGCAGCCAGCATTACACCTTACATCAGTGTGAAAGCTATCCAACAAAAAAAGAGCTGCATTTTCAGTTCAAAATCTACTTATTTATGTCCTTCAACCAAAGTATATAATGTCTTCAATAGCAGGATCTTGTCATCTAGTTATGGTGACCCATAAAGAACAATGGCAATAATTTTCTGTAATGTTTTGGGTATCTCTGGAGTGATTCTGAAAGGTATCGTGTGCCTTTCACTGAAATTATAATAATAGTTAAAAATATTACTAGGAAATTATGAAGAAAAAGTTATAACAAAAGCATCTGGAATTCTGAAATCACTCACGAGATTCTTTCTTATATAGTTGCTTGGGATAAGTTTACAGTCAATTTGTGAATGTAAACTAAGGCACACTTCTTTGCCAAAATATGTTCACTATTATAGACTGAAATATGTCCTAGTGCTAATGAAGTATGGATTCTGAGTTTCAATTAGACAATGTAGCTTTGAAGCATAATTCTTTAATTAAAGAAATGCAAGCTCTGGTCTCATAAAGAGCCCAATCTGAGTTCTAGCTCAGAAATTTCTTGTTATAAAAATTATTCTCCATCTATGAGCATATTTTCTTAATCTGTGAAGAAGGTATAACCTAGGCACTACTCAGACACATTGCGGGTAACAGATTTTAAAATCCCCAGTCTTAGTCTATAGCTGAGCATCACCTGGAACGTGTGTGTGTGTATTGTTGTGATTTATTTAAGAGAATTATTCAAACTTTAAAAATAACTCTAGTTATTTTTTAATTAACAGGATAACAAACACATGTTGTATTCAAATATGATGAGAAATCATTGGAGACTCCTCACTCCTAATAGTGAATGAAAGCAAATGAAAGGAAGCTAATGCAAAATAATGAGAAATTACTCTTCAGTGCTACAGATTTAAATTTATTTAACTGCCTTTCACAAGTATCAAAACATTTTTCAAATGAGCATCTTAACATTATAATGCTACTGTACTTCATTGTAGATGTTGCATTGGTTATTAGAGGAAAATGCTGTGGACAATTAGCGTGTCCGTAGCATTCATTCAGAAGTTGTCAGGATCACGTGAGAGTTTTAAAAAGTTATATTTACCTTTCCCCTAAAAATTATTGTTACTAGAAACCTTGTTGGAAAACTTAAATAGAAAAACTGAGGCCCAAGTAAGAAAAACAAGTCTTAATTATATAACAAGGTGTGACTATATTAGAATTCTGGGAAGAGGGAAGTTTCAGGCTGCAGTCATCACCCAGACACAGAGGAAGCGTGAGAAGTAGAAAAAGACAAGATCTCCTGAGTAAATTGGGAGCAAGGGGACCATGGGAGAGGGTGGGCAGGGAGGGGAGAAGAATGGAGAGAAGTAGAAAAAAATATAGCTCAATAAAAACAATTAAAGGTTGTAAAAAATAAAAAAATAAAAACAATTAAAAATAAATGAATTAATTAATAAATTAACAAATAAGACTGTTTAAAAAAAGCCATGGCAAAAAAGAAGAAAATCTGACATGCACAGTGTCCCAAGTTAACAAAGAAGAATAAAAGCACAGGAATAGTGGAATTAAATGGGCATTTTGGGGCATTTGGAGTCTTGTCAGCATTTGGATTTAGGATCTTGATGAAGCAATGGATGAGACAAGCAGAAAATATTCAGTTTGACAGAATGATTCTCACTGTGCTGAAACCAATCAATGTGAGAAGACACTGACAAAACCAATTTTCACATACTTTAGAGAGGTAGAAGTTGACATTAAATAAAAAAGTCAGTGAATAGTAATCTTGCTTGCTGTGATTTTGTGAGACACAGATTAAGCTTAGCTAACTAGGTTCAGCAGGCATAGAAGGGGCAATAAAGATGTGAATCATCAGGATTTTTCTCAGGTGTTTGGCCTTCTATAACTGACTTTCCTAGCATTTCATTGTTAAGTCAGTTATGGAAACTAATAATATGTATCTCATGAGACTTTTTGCCTAGTATAAAGTGAATGAAGATACAAAATAAAGTATTTGATATAGTAGTAGAGACAAAATGATATTTTAAAACACCTACCTTATAGTGATTATTATGAGACTGAAATAAAGAGGAATAACATCTTTACCTCTCTGTGATATATGAATAAAGCCTCAGATTTTCTTAGAACACGGTATGAGGAAAATAACATTTGTTTGCCTCCGAAGTTCATAAGCTTCTGTTTTCCAATAATGGTCCCCAAATTCTGCTCTTTATTCACTGATTTCTTCTGTTTGATTTCCTAATATATCAAGACTAGTTTTGAAACTAAAAGCAAATAATTAAATTAAAATGTACAACTTTAATACTTTGTTATTCCTTCATTTCTGTGCTTCATATTTTTGTATTTATAATTTACTTTATGTATTTTAATATTTTTAATTGAAATAAAATTATATTACTTTTTTCTTTTCCCTTTCCTCCCTCAAGTTCTTCCCAAATACCTTCTCTTGAACATCGCTCATATCTTTCTCAATTCTCAAGTTGATTGCCTATTTTTATTTATTATTGTTACCTAAATATATATTTATGTGTATGTACAAATATATACACACAAATATATAATTATATTTATTTAATGAAAATACAATTAGCTGAATCCATGTCTCTTGTTTGTGTGTATAATGAACAGTTATCATATGCTAGTGTTGATCTGGCACATTAATTCAGGTTCAGAACACTGTATATAATGTACAAATATATACACATAAATATATAATTATATTTATATAATTATATACATAAATATATAATTGTATTTATATAATTATATATTTTATATAATTTAATTGTATGATTTAATTATGCCATTTATATATTTTATATATGTTATATATTATATATGAATATATATAATTATAAAAATTTATATTTATATAATTTATACAATTATAATAATTTATAATTTATATAATGAACAGTTATCATATACTAGTGTTGATCTGTCACTCTGCATTCAGGTTCAGAACATTCCTGTGATGAAAGAAGCCAAGGCCCAGGTTTGTGAAGTTACATCCAAATACACACAGCTATGAAGAATAACAGTGGATTTAAAAATACATCTCTTAAACCCTAAAACTTTGTTGCTTATCTTATGTTTATTATGAGTCACAAGATTATGTAAAGGAGTAATAAGTGATGAAAAGTATTATTTAAATGCAGTTCTTCTAAGCTAAATGATTTAGCATAGCAAAACAGTACTTCCCTAGCATGTGCAACACATCAGGTTCTATTTCCAGAACTGCAACAAATAATTATAAATAAATAAATAATAAGCATGCAGTACACTTGGAAAAATCCTTGAGTCTAAAATGACAGTACACATGCGACCCCACTCTAGCCAGCGTCTTTCAAAATGTCTAATGTTCCTGTTGCCATGGAAGGCCAAGCAGACTCCCATGATCAAAGGCCAAGGTACTGTCTCAGGGTCATAGTGCCTCTGGGGACAGTGGTGACATTCAGACTCAGCTGCTGCTAAGGACTTTGTTGGAGTCCATGGTCCTACCATGGCTGGGGGTTCAGAACTGAAGTCCCGGTCCTGAACTGTCACTAATGAGACCCAGGTTGGAGCTGCAACCCGAGGCCTTGGGGGTGTCCAGCTACCACACAACTGGCAGAACCGTTCCCACCTGCGAGGACATTCCTTCCATCCAGAGCCAGTATGTCATTGAGGCCTAAGTTGCTGCCAAGAGCCATGTCTGGGTCCATAGTTCAAACAAACAAACAAACAAAACAAAACAAAACAAAAAGTATGTTCTCTTGTAGAACAAATGTGTGTACATTAAAGTCCATTTCCATTCATAAGAAAACCTCCCTCTATGTTCTGAGGATATCGATACCTAGATCTGCAGAGAGTCTAAGCAGGAAGAATACATTGACTCACATACACATAGCAAACCTGACCTTTGTTCTAGGTGCATTGCTGACCACATATTAGACATTTTTTTAAAAAAACAGAACCTTTCAGCACAGCAGCCTTTCTTTGTTATTAACTAGGATGGTTTTTAAAGTCTCAAGCATAGACGCCTGCTTTGCCATGTAATCTAGATGTTAATTCATTTCTCTGTGTTTTCTCTAATGTGCATACGATAGCTGCATGCTAATAAACTCTTTTTAGCAAAACTCAAAAAATAAAAATAAAATAAAATGACAGTACACAGAGGCTGAGGCCAAGAGTATTTGAAACACAAAGTGTCCTCTCTCTGTAGAGTCAGATGATTTTTCAACACAGAGTATTGGTTAACTGGGGAGGTTCACATGACCCTTCATGCTGACATTTGTGTTGAAGTTTTATTGTATAATCATTTTTAATGAAACACTGGCCACCACTTAAATTCAGTCTTTACCTTACCAGATGTCTCTTGTGTCCGTGTTATAGCTCTGTAACCATAAGGCGAGTCTTAATGGCTTGATCAATCTGTCTCTGAAGTTACTTATTTGATATAAATAATTCAGAGTCTCACTGAGTCATTTAATGAACATAATTTATCAAGCATGGTTTGAAAAATTTCCCATAAGTAATAAATTTTTCACCACTCAAGAAATTCTATGGTTTTAGAAGCTTCCTTTTCCAAATAAGTTATTATATAACACTCATGAATCCAATGATAAAACCATCATAATATCGAAATCATTTCTTATTATGAGAGAAAGTGAAATTTGTAGTGTCTTAACACTGGTAATTAAATATGGTGATCCAGATCTGTCATGTTATTTCTGTTCACAACTCTTTAGTTCAAACTAGCCAACTGAATCTACCAAGCCACCAGGGGGCTACAAAGTGCAATTTTTAAAGGTAAAAGGAGGAAATACTAAAAAAGCATCTGGAGACCCAATAACTTACAAAAGTTAACTCAAGATTGATCGTCATTTTCTTATTATAGTCAGACTTGTATCAATATATTCATTAACAAAGTATGTATGTGCATGAATGTGTTTTTTACCCTAAGATGCCATTGAATGAATGATCTTATTAGGAATTCATAATTGTTTTTTATGAAATTAGGGGAGAATTTTAATGAATGAAATAATTTCCACATATAACACTGCATTTAGATTTTTACATCCACCAACCAGGTATATTTTAAATTGTATATTGAAAATTAAAAAAATCACGTGAAACAGAGAAAACTTGGCATTTTGTGTACTTTCCTTTGGTTCTGTGTGAAAGCATTTAAACAAAAAATAATTTTGCTGATAAAATTTAATCACTGTTACACTGAATTAAAATGACCGTTATGATAAAATATTTTTCATATGTCATGTAATCTATACTTCTATCTAGTTTATTTTTCTCTCACCAATCCTGGGCGCACTGGAGCAGTCCTAAACTCTTAGTCACAATATCATGCACTCAAATAAGCAGCTATTAATATGACTTCAGAAAGTAATAGATTTTTCCTTTGCAAAATAAAGCTTATAAATATATTAAATGCATTAGCAAACTCAAAAGCAGTATTCAAAGCCATTCATCCAGCATTCAATAATCAGTATATATAGATACTTCTGAATGATGTCAAGTATATCACATCAACGGAAAAGTATGAAAAGAATTGAGGAATGGAAAGACAAGTATTTTAGAAAACAGGCTTGATTTTGTTTAGAGACACAATAGTTCAAGCTCTTCACTTTTACCATGCCCTTAACCCATATGAATAATTTCTTATTTATCATTACCTAATAAAACAGCACTTCTCAGACCTTCCTGAAATTACATCATTCTCCCCTGCACCCATAACCTCCCTTCACTAGGATTTCAAATAAGGAAGTGCCTAATTGGTTAGACAACAGGAAAATTTATGGTTAATTTTCAAAGGACTTTTATAAGATTAAAAACTTTCTGAAGAAGCTCTATTTAATAAAAAAGAAAAAAAAAGAAGTTACAAAAGTTGCAGGACTCTTTTAAGTCAAGGAAATATCATACAAGAAAGTTTAAACATAGTAAGTTCAACAGCAAAGATAAAAATTTCAATTAAACTCTTAGCCAGTCATTCTTACCAATAATAAAAATGTTGAGTGGTTAATGTTTGTGATTTATATTTATGATTTCTAGTATTTAAAATAGCTTCAATGGTTCTTCAAATTAAAAAGAGGACACAGAAGCTTCAAACAGTTAATTATCTAATCAACATTCGATATTAAATTCAGTGGTAGGCCATACTAATGATATTCACATCTCATGCATTTATTCTAATTATCAGATACATTTTAATTAGAGATAACATCCATTGTTGTGGAAAAATAAACTCTTTCATTTTCAGTATGTGTATGCTTGTGTGCGTATGGTTGCATATTTTTGTGTATATGCTAATATGGAGATATATGCTTACACCACTGTATATGTGAGTGCGTGCCTGTATGTGTGAAAAAAGTGTGTTTGTGTGTTTGTGTGTGTGTGTATGTGTGTTGTAAGTGTTCAGAGATCAACTTTGAGTATTTTTTTACTCAGGCAATATCCATTTTCTTGTTTGCCCTTGTATTTTATTTTTATTGCATTTTATTTATTTTATTTTCTTGTTTGTCCATATAACCTGGATATGAATTCTTTGAAACACAGTCATTAGGTTGAGAATCCAGAAAGCACTGGTTATCTGCCTGTCTCTACCTACCCAGTGCTGAAAAGTAAATATAACTATACAGAGCTATTTCTTTTTATAAATATGTTCTAGGCATGTAACTTATGTTATAATGCATATAAGGCAAGCATTTTACTGACTGAGCTAACTCCACAGCCCAATTTTGTAAGAATTTATTAAGACAGAAAAGAAATTAAAATTAAAGTAAAATCCTACATAAAGTAAATTTTGTCAAAATTGATAATTTATTTAAAAATCATTAGTATCTAACTGTTTTTTATCATTATTGCATTTAATTATGACACACCTGTAGCAATGTTGTTAATAGCACATAAAGTGTGTGAAATAATCACAGTATTTGAATATTCTCAGTGTTCCTGGAATAAGATCACTTGCTTTCTGAACAAAGAGAGTGAACTTAGAACACTTATCTATATGTTCATCTCATTCCTTAACATTGTTGAAAATAGCAAATAATACTTATTATTCAAAACATTTTAACATGAGGGGGGCTGGCTTGTTTGTGTTTTTCTGTCCTGCCCAGTTCCCCTAGCTGTTTAGTCCCAGAGAAAAATCAACCACACAGAGGACTTTATAAGTTTTAATGGTGATTGGCCCATTAGGTCAGGCTACTTATTAACTAACTCTTACATCTTGATTAACCCATTTATCTGATCTGTTTTTAGCCATGTGGCTCAGTACCTTTTTCAATGGGGCAGCTTAAATCCTGCTTCTTCGGTGGTCTGGGCAGGAGTGGGAAGAATCAACTTCCTCCTCTCCAGAACTCTCCTGTTCTCCTTGCATCATTTCCACTTTCTGTCTGGTTTTCCCGCCTATACCTCCTGCCTGGCCAATCTGCATTTATTTAAAACATGATTGACAGAATACAGACAATTCTCCTGCACCATTTCCCCCTCTTTTTTAAAAAAAGAAAAACAAACAAACAAACAAAAATACCCATAGTCCAGTTTTTGGGAATGTGGGCGTAGTATTCTAGGCTACTTCCTGCTGGTTGGGGGCGCTGATAATCTTATGGGGACCTAAAGGAAATTTAAAGTTATGGTCCAGTCCTGACTGAAGTATCCTGTGAGTCTTGATCATCTCAGGCAGCAGTCTTGAACCTGTTCTGGTTGAAGAACTGAGATATCTGGGCCATCTGTTCCTCAGGTGGTCTCCCTTGGTCAAAGATGATTTTTCTTAACTCTGAATAAATCCACAGCCTCTCATTTTCTGTGGAAACAAAAGCAAAATCTCTTCTCCAAAGTAACATACCTTTTGACTTCAATTTTGAAGCCAAGGTATTTTCAAAATACCTATCTTGGATTAATTCTGCAGCATTTATAAGCAAGTATCTTTTAGCAGCTGTTGCTCCTTCCTCAGCATTTAAACAATTTAAAGAGAGCATAATAGCATACAGTATCAAGATTCTCTGTGTATTTTCCATCTTTACGTGGCTTTCTTTTAACCTCTATTTCTTTTATTTTTATTTTTAACTTTTGACTTTTTGAGACAGGTTCTCTGCATATCTTTGTCCTGGAACTCACTCTGTAGGCCAGGCTATCCTTGAACTCCCAAAGATCTGTCTGTCTCTGCCTCCCAGGCTACTCATTCTTTCTTTCTTTCTTTCTTTCTTTCTTTCTTTCTTTCTTTCTTTCTTTCTTTCTTTCTTTCTTTCTTTTTTAACTCTGAGAACTTTAACCTTTAGCCTGTATATATTTTTAACACAATGTAAACCATTTAGAGGTTTTCTTAAGCTTTGAATCTCTCTTTACTGTATATCTCTCTTTTTCTGACCTCATGGGTCTTTAATTTGCTAAGGAATATGGAGAAAACAACAGTCAAAAGCTCTTAAGGCGTTTCAAGCTCCTTGCCAGGAAGCAAGCTGCAACAGTGTTTCCATAGTCTGGACTGCCTGCTTGAAAGACTCAGAGTTTTCCCTGGCAGGACGGCCCAGCTGGCATTTTAAAACAGTGCAGCTTTTTTCCTGCCAAGGCTGAAAACCGAAATGCTTTACTCTAGTCTTTCCCAAGCTTTCTCAGGCTTTCTGTGGATGCAGTTATCCACGTGTGCGCCAATCTGTAACATAAAGGGCTGTTTATTTGTTGGGGGTTTCTGTCCTGTCCAGCCCCCCAGCTGTTTAGTCCCAGAGAAAAATCACACAAAGGACTCCGTGCCATTCTGGAATATGAGGGGGGCCGGCTTGTTTGTGTTTTTCTGTCCTGCCCAGTTCCCCTAGCTGTTTAGTCCCAGAGAAAAATCAACCACACAGAGGACTTTATAAGTTATAATGCTGATTGGCCCACTAGGTCAGGCTACTTATTAACTAACTTTTACATCTTGATTAACCCATTTATCTGATCTATTTTTAGCCATGTGGCTCAGTACCTTTTTCAATGGGGCAGCTTATATCCTGCTGCTTCAGTGATCTGGGCAGGAGTGGGAAGAATCAACTTCCTCCTCTCCAGAATTCTCCTGCTCTCCTTGCATCATTTCCACTTCCTGTCTGGTTTTCCCGCCTATACCTCCTGCCTGGCCAATCAGCATTTATTTAAAACATGATTGACAGAATACAGACAATTCTCCCGTACCAAAACATGGTAATTCATCATTTGCGATGAGAATGCAGGCATTTCATAAATACTAACAAAAGAATTAACTGAGGATAACAACTGCACAGAACAAAGATAAAAACATATATGTACATATATATGCATATATATGTATGTATGTATGCACATGCTTTATAATGCTGCTTAGATATATAATAGTATGTCACAGACTTCTATAGTATATTATAGCCAAAATTCAATCTGCTATTGCCTAAGTAACTGATAGGCCTTTATTTTAGTATGGCTTTTTTCCCCAAGGGATAATATGATCATACCACCCAATTTGGGGGTAGAAATTACCATGGTACTAATAATTAATTAGGGAAAACAATAAAGAGATGTCCTTGTCTATATAATGGTAATAGAGATGTTAATACACTTTAGAAGAATGCCAGTGAGAACTGTCATAAGATTCTTAGCTGAGAGTCCAGCAATTTTTGTCCCCTGCCCTCCCCTATGTCAAAAAGTATTTAGAGGTTCTATAGTATGTAAGAATGTAGGTTAACTGAAATACAAACTCCTGAAGGCAGAATCCATGAGGTCATCATCCATAATGGGTTGAGATTTTGCAGTGAGTGGATGTTTTAATGTCACATAAGCTACTTAAAGAACCCTTCTCAGTGCTTTAAGAAGTAATCCTTAATGTTTATCTATGTTGTACCTTGGTTGCATCTAGAATGGGTCCATGATTTGTTGGCATCATACCTGGAGTGACTAAAGTTCAAACTTCTCAGTATAGGATAATATATTAACATTCTACTTGATATATTCTTTTAAAAATATTTTAGTTTTGAAGTTAAAATATAATTACATTATTTTCCCCTTTTCCTTCTTTCCTTCCAAATGTTACTTTGAATCTCTCTGTCCAATTCATGGCCACCATTTCTTTCATTGTTTAATTATTGACATATAATATATATTTACATATTATATCAAACACACACAAATATATATATATATATATATATATATATATATATATATATATAGCCAAGTAAACTTTCCAGATCTCTATAATGGTACTTTTTCTTAGAAATCATGGTATCAGGAGACACCATACAAGTTTCCAAGGGATGGAAGCCATCAAAAGTCCTGCCTAGTTATGATACCTATAAGCTAAAATAACAACCAGCATGGCCTGATATCCTTAAGGGCACAATGGTTGCAAACATTTCTTTTTAATTTCATTTCTTCCTATCATTTGGCACCTGAGAAAAATCACCTTTCTTTTTTCTTTTTTTCTTGAGTGAATTATTCTTATGTGTCTAGGCCTCATCTTTGATTTTTATCATAAAATCAAAAATAAGTTTCTTTATTTGAAATGTATGCATTCTAAATGTTAACATTTCAAAGGTTTTGCAATTAAGTCTTTATAAGAACAGTATATATTCTTTTGAAAATGTGTGTATAAGGTTTTTATTGCAAACTGTGGTTTTATGACATAAAAGTCTTTTCCACTCACATAAATATCTCCTAGATTCACATAGGTAATTGTGTATATGATGCATTAACAACTTAAGAGTTATCTCGGACAAAACTGTTATTGAAGTTGGTGGTCACAGCCTTCGCTGAAAATTAGGTCAGCCAACATCTTCAATATTCAATTAAAAGAGTTAAATCAATACTGGAAAACAGCAACAAGAGATTTATATATTATGGTCACAAAAGTGTAGGCCATATACACATCTAAGCAGTCCCAGTCAATGTATGATACTGGCAAACACTGACCTATCCTTGTTTGGGCTTCTGCCATATCCTGTAAGATGGTCTAACAAGTTGTCAGAACTATCAGAAATCTCTGTCCAACAGACAAATTCTCCTCTAGATTTGTTCTTTTCCTTCTTCAAGTAGTAAATTTCTGTAGATATTCTCATTTGTTTGGGCTCTTATTTCTCATACATTTTGGTATATTGAAAGACACACATTTTTGGAATATCTTCATTTTTGTCAGGACTATTGTAAAATTAGATATATTGACTCGAAACATTCTAGCTTTTCATTATTTTCAATGTTTTAAAATTGCATTATGGCACTTCATCATTCTATCCTTTTTCCCATTGTAAGAAAAGAAACAACAGGATCTTTTTCCCCACTCAAGATGAGAACACAATCAAATGTAAATAATTTCAATGTATACTACGTTCTTAAAAAAGACTTGAGTAACTAAAATAAAGTTGATAATTTTAATATGCTTGAAATTATTCTTAAATGTGTTTTAAGGGTTTATGAGTTTTCTCAGCAGGTATCTGCCACTATGCCTGACCCCTTCAATTTGTTGCCTTCCCCAACTTCCCAAACAACAGGAGAAAACTGATTTCTGTAAGTTGTGCTCTGAATTCCAGACAAATGCATATACACATGTTTAAGAAAATATAATATTTTAAAGTGTTCTTAAAACATATACTTTGTTAAAGGTTATCACACAAAAATGTGTACATTTTATAAATCATATGTTCTTTCGGGGAAAAATTTAGAATAGTGATTGACAGTGTGAATGAGAACAGGCTAGAATGGATATAAAGGAACATTTTTGTTTGATATAAATGCACATGTGGAGGTGTTTTTATAGTCATAATGTTTGTCAAAACTATCCATCTATACCTGAACTCTGCACAATTTGCAATATATAAATTTTATCTGAATAAAAACAAAAAGTAAAAAGCATAGGAAGAAATAACTTTCTTAGTTAGGGTTTCTGTTGTTGTGAATAGATACCCGACCATGGCTAGTTTTATAAAGGAAAACATTTAATTGGGACTGGCTTACAGGTACAGAAGTTTAGTCTATTATCTTCATACTGGCATGAGTTAGCCAGAAGTAACCCTATGC
Source organism: Myodes glareolus (assembly GCF_982192425.1). NCBI lineage: Eukaryota > Metazoa > Chordata > Mammalia > Rodentia > Cricetidae > Myodes > Myodes glareolus. The sequence goes on along the minus strand of NC_142053.1, from coordinate 10,090,227 downwards.
TAGGACGAGGATTTATAACTAAAAAGAAATCTCCATGTCACGATTTTAGAGCTGGTTGGTGGCCCAAAAGAAAAAAAACCTGGTACTTTTGGTATTCAAACATAAAGCCTGAATTTCTACATAGGGCCTGAGATAATGGAGGAAAAAAACTGTATACTAAGTAGAAACAGTGTGCTGAGTAGGGATGTTTTAGGCAGCATGAACTGACACCTGCATCACAGAGCTGGGGACTTGAATGTAGTTCCTAGTCAAACATAGCTCTGGACTGGGCCAATGAACTTAAGACTCTGCTTTCATAGACCCGAGGAAGAGACAGAGAGCCAACAAAACTGTGGCAGGGGACTCAGTGGTATCTTAGCATTTTAAGGTGTTGCTGATGTAGACAGAAAAGACTGGAAACACAGGAAAACTGGTTTCAATGGAGAAAAATCTCTAAACAGGTTACAGTGTGTTTTAAAATGTGTGTAGGCTTAATAAAGAAAAGAAAATGGGTATTGATAGTCAAATAGTTTTATAAGCAAATAGTTTATAAATAATAAAAAAGAATAAACTACTTAGAAATGGGAAATACATGGTGTGTCTGGATCTTGTATGTTGTATTAACTTTGAATTTTTTGAATGTTGATGAGTGAATGACACCTGCTAAGAGACATAGGATTGTAACAGGGACTGCTGAATTAACCCAGCCTAGATATTTTAAGAATGCTTTACAAAATTTAAAGTCAGAGGATGTATTACTTTGGGGAAGAGGTTATGCTTTTATTTCCATAGGAAATTAAAGGCTTTAAATTCATTCAAGGGTGCTAGAGAAAAACTTTGATTGTGAGTACCCTCTGAAAATCCCGGCAACAGACACAATGGATTAAACCTACAAAAAATACAGGTGACAAATATTTTGCCTGCTCAAATATAATTCATCTTTTGCTGGCTTGTATACAATATAGTTCATACTTGTGTTAATGCAGATATATATGCTACCTTTGAAATTAGGTGTGTTTTCAGAGCAGGGGACCAGACAGCAGGGAAAATTTGGTAGCCCAATTGATCCGTCCTTTCAGAGTGACTCTGTCTCAGTTTCCTCAGAGTTCTGTATCCTGAACAGCTTCAAGACTGCTGGCTGAGATGGTTCATTCTTAGAAATTAACCAAGGATTGCAGATAAGCCTTACATTTTCCCATTGCACAGAGACTGGACAATAAATGTTATGGCTAGTTTTTCCAGGACATGACAATTATCTCAATTTTTTTTGGTTACCTGAAAATATGTCTTTGTCCACATATAACAGAAAGGAGTCTCAAGAAGACAACATCCACATTCCCATGAGGTGGAATTGTTGGGTTTGGTTATTTAGTGGGTATGACTGCTTGTCATTATTTAGTGGGGATATAGGAATATAGGATAAAAGACAACTACTAACTAAAATATTTTACTTTGGTATGTATTTTGGTATATTGATACAAGTTTAAAGTTATTTTTGTTATACTGTATGTGTGCTACTACTCTTCTTTGGGGGTACTGTACATACTCAGTTCATAAAAATGTAATATATAATTAATAAATGCAGGTAAATAGTCATTTATAATAATCAAACTTATAGATATGTTGGGTATGTTTTCAGGGCTAAATAGATATATTTCAGATAGATAGATGATCTTCAAACACTCCAAAGATATACAGAATATGCCATTAAAGTGTTTAATAACTTAAGACTTTTCAAGATAGTGAGACATACTTGTTCCCTGGCAGCACCAATTTACTTCAGAGATGATGAGCTACAAAGAAACCCCATATGGAGTTTGCTTTCATTATTTCAAATTAGTCACCAGGAAAAGAAACTGCTCTTTCTTTGACTGTTGAGAGTATGCTGTACAAACTGTACATGCAGGACTCAAGAGAAAAAGACTATTCAATTTTGCAAAGATAATACAGGATACTCCTTCAAAATTCATGCTTCATAAAAAAAAGTCTGCCAGACATTCTGCAGGACACACAGGTGTCCCGCGCTTCCGTCTCGCCAGCAAGAACCACGCGGTACACATAGGATCCTTCTGCAGAAAAGCTTTATGTCTCTTGGGAGCTAGAGCATAAGCCACATGGCGGAGACCCAGATAAGATGGAACCCAACCCTTATAAAGGAAACAGACCCCGCTTCGGACGTGTCATTCTCGGATTGGTCAAACTGCTCCCAGTCCCAGGTGAAACCTTGGGAGTAGTCAGGGACGCAGCGGTAGAGAGTTACAAAGCACGTGCGCTGGGATTAAAGGCGTGTGCCGCCACACCTTGGGGTCACAGAGGTCAATCTCTACCTTTGTTCCTAGAAGCAATGGAGAATGTGGTCCGGCCCTCCACACACAGGAAAGTAACTTCTGATCTTTTCAAAACAAGACAGGATAGTCCTTCAAAATTTCTGCTTCATAGAAATGTCTGTCAGATATTCTAGGCCTATAGACTGAAGATGGATGATGCAACATTACAGAGGAACCTTAGGTGACTGCCCAGGCAGCCAGATGTCTGTCTTTTCTATAGCTTCGTAGGTAGGTTAAACTTCATTCTGTTTCCCCAGGTAATATTATATCCTTCTATAGTCTTTGATGGAGTTGAAGATTAGATAGTTTTATTTTTCCTTGGTTATAATAGAAGGTAAATTAGGTACAAAACTTTGGACTCACCAAGATAGAATTAATAATGTAGTATTTTCTCTAAATCTACCAAGTGCAAATGGAATGGATACTGTGAATATAATCCTTATTTGACAACTGTTCTTAATGTATACAGTCTTACTATGCTAAAGTTACAACCTTTCTTTTTACAGAAACAAAATGTAGAATTGTTGTAGAACATTTAACTGTTAAGAGATGTGTTACATTTCTTTATGATGTGGATTATTACTTTAACTGTGTAAACATATTTTACATTTGCTTATAATATAGTTGCTTTTTTTTACACTTTGAGAACTTCTACCCAGCTCCCAAATAAATATACAGACGCAATTCTTATTTATGAATGGCTGACTTTAGCTTGAATTAATTCCAACTGGTGTAGGAGTTCCTTCTGTTTATGTGTTGTTTTCATTGGTTAATGAATAAACTGCCTTGGCCTAGTTGATAGGGCAGAACTTAGGTAAGTGGAAAAAACAGAACTGAATGCTGGGAGGAAGAAGAGTAGAGTCAGAGAGAAGCTATAGATCCTCTGCCTGACATGGTCACTGGTTAGAATCTCTGGTAAGCCACAGCCACGTGGCAATACACATATTAATGGAGATGGGTTAAACTAATATGTAAGAGTTAGCCAATAAGAAGTTGAAGCTAATAACCAAGCACTGGTTTAATTAATACAGTTTCTGTGTGGTTATTTTGGGTGTAAGCTAGCTGGGTGGCCAGGAAAAACAAGGGACTTCCTCCTCATGCAAGAATTGGTACCAGCATGATGGACTAAATTCACTTAAACACCTGAGAGAGCTTAATTCTAGACAGACAAAAAAACCCAGAGTGTAACACAGCTTTTTGCTGTTTGCTGGTGGCGTGCCACAGAGAGATTTTCTTGACTCAGCAACAGTACCAGAAAAAATCCATGCCATTTTAAAACGTGACTTCCTGGGCTGTGCCGTCAGTGTGAACTCCTGCTATAAAGCATTTCAATGGCATTTGTGGGCTTGGGTGTTTCTGTGCCCACTAGGGTTGGGAGGAAAGTGGCTAAGACCATGCCTGTGGCTCAGTGCTCCCTGACTGGGCAGGCAGAGGGATCAGGTCTACTAGGTGTGCACAAGCAGGAGAGCATGACAGATTCCTGCCACCACACAGAGATGTTTTCAGGCTGTGCAGTGCTCTGTGTGGCAGATTTTGCTGTAACTCAGATAAAAAGGGTTTATGTGCTGCACACTCATTCTCGGGGTTGGACTGCTGAGCACAGTTCCTGCCTGGTGGCCCCAGAGCTAGCACTGGTGGTGCTTCCACCATTTTAAAATTGGAGAGAGGCAGAGCCAACATCCAGATCAGCTACAACCAAGCTGTTTAGCATTTTAAAAGCTCTTCAAGACAGTAGAAAATTACAGACAATGCAATAAGGACAGATTCAAACATAAAAGACCTAAATATAAGTCACAATGTTGAATAAATGTATGTAGACTTGAGAAAAAAAAAGAGTATAAAGAGCCATAAAATAAAGTTAATGATCTAAAAAAAAGGTAAAGTCTTTAAAGAGACAGTGTAAAGTAATAGAGTAAAAACAAGCCACGTAAAGATGAAAAATTCACAGAGAGTCTAGATTATGTATATTATTGTGTTTTCTTTGAATTTTTGGACTGTGAAGGAACTAAGTACAGAGAAACATTTATTGTAAAGGCTTCTAAGCTAAACCAGAATGTATATTATAAATGTATCATGACTTGCAAATTTGAGTTTAAGGATAAGTTGCTTTGAAAGGAGATTATACTTTTGTTTTCACAAAAGATGATAATGTGTGGATTACTTTATGGTTTCATGGACCAAGGTCTCCTAAAAGGTTGCTGTAAACACCCTCAAAAAAATTTCTTCACCCAACTGTTGGCTGAGATAAACCTAGCACTCAAGATACACCATAAAAGACATGATTAATAGTACCCCCAATCATAACGAAGCAGTATGGATAAATCTATGCCCATATTCCCAAATAGTGTTTATAAATGTCCTTTTACATTTAAAGGGGAATATAATATAGATATGAGTAATTTGCATTGGTATGGATCTTGGTTTATTGATATTAATTTAAGGTCTATTTTGTTATCTGTATATGTATTTCTGATCTTGATTAAGGTATTGTGGTTGTGTAGTTCATTTAAAAATGTAATGTATAATTAAGAAATATAGATTAATAGATAATCATCTATAATAATCAAGACTGTAGTCATGTTAGTTAGATTTTCTAGATGTGCATAGATATATTTCAGATGGATAGGCATTCTTCATATCTTTCAAAGACTACAGAATGTGGCCGTTAAAATGTTTTAATAACTTAGGACTTTTCATGACAGTGAGACGTTTCTGCTCCTGGGAGAACCAATTACTTAGAGAGGAAGATGGGTGTTGAAGAGGCTCCTTATGGAGTTTGCTAGCCATTTGGGCAAGAAACTGCTCTCACTTGGACTGCTTCAGTGGATGTGCAGGACCTGCAGAGAAATGACTGCTGAACTTGCCTAAAGGTGAGATAATCCTTCAGGTTTCTTGCTTCATGAAAGACTCTTTGAGACATTCTTCAGGATACAGAAGAAAGTGACTGAACTGTCTTTGAAATCTCCTGCTTAGTGAAAAAGTCTGCTGGATACTACGGGCCTGAAGGTCGAAGATGGATGCAACAACAATATAGAAGAAATTTGGGTAACTGTCCAGGCAGCAAGATGCCTATGTCATTTCTAAAGTTTTGAAAGTTGTTTATAATGTACTTCCAGTTTCCATAGGTAATATTGTATCATTCTGAAGTCTTTGATGGAGTTGAAGAATTTATAGCTAGAGTTTTCCCTAGTTATGATAAAAGATAAAGTAGATATAAATATTGTAACTGTAATTCTTGCTTGATAACTGTTTTGTTAACTGTTTTGTTATATGTAATTTTACTCTGTTAAACAGAAGGGCCCCCCCCTCTCATGTAACACACCAACTTTTCTAACTTAAATTGTCCCATTTCTCTTTTACCTTTTGCCTCTAAGCTTTTTACCTTTCTTTATTCTATACACCTCTCTTCCCTTCTTACTCCATGGCTGGTTGTGTGACTCAGTGTCTGTCCCCTGACATCCTCCTCTCCTTTTTTGCTCCTCCCTCCTCTCTTCACCTGAGCCTGAGCCTAAACATCTCCACCTATAGATTCTCTCTGCCTGGCAATTCCACCTATTCCTCTCTTCTGCCTTGCTGTTGGCCATTTGGCTTTTTATTAGACCAATCAGATGTATTTGACTGGCAAAGTAACACTGCTTTACAGAGTTAAACAAATGCAACATAAATGAATGTAACACCTCTTAAACTAATATTCTGCAACATTATGTTGCATTTGTCTAATGAAGTAGAAATGTGTATTTAATTATGTAAAGATTGTTGCATTTGTTTCACCTTTCAAGAGTAAGTATAAGGATAAATCTATGCTCAAAAGTAATAAGAGGAGAAGGAAAAAGAAGAGAACAAGGTATGTGGAGGCAGACAGACAGGCAGCCTCCAGCCAGCCAGACATGAGAAGCAGTGAAAATAAGATATATAGAAGGAAAAAGTAAAAGGCTCCAAGTCAAAAAGTAGATAAAGAGAAACAGTTTAATTTAAGTTGAAAGAGATAGTCAGAAATGAGCCTAAGCTGGACTGAGCATTGATAGCTAACAAGAAGTCTCTGTATTATGATTTGGGAGCTGGTTTGCGGTCCAAAAGAAAAAGCCTGATACATGAAAAACCACTAATCAATTACATTATAAAATATCGAGTTTAGATTTTTTTATTATTACATTAGAATCAGGTTGTGACAATATGTTCTTCTCTCCTAATATCAATTGTCATCATAAAACTACAAAATGATCTATGGACTCAAATTCATGAATAAACTTTTAACCATGCCTATGTTACTTATAAGCTATGTTTTTCAATAAACCACTAATCACTCTGAACTTCCACACTATTTCTTCGAAAATTAGCCTCAATAAAATGTATTATACTTACCTATTTAGTTTTCAATAAAAAATAGTATAAATGTTCTTTAAAATTATAATAAGGAATTAAAAATTTAGGTGAAAATTTTTTGAAGAAGTTTGTTTACATTATTTAAACTTCCTTAAAAGAAATAAATTCCCTTTCTGATTCGAATTTTCTTGATCTCCTTATGTTGTCTTATTGTTATTGCTAGAACTTCAAGCACTATGAAGAGATATGGTGAGAGTGGATAGCCTTGTCTTGTGATTTTAGTGGAATGGCAGCATTATTTGTAATAGCCAGAACCTGGAAACAACCTAAATGCCCCTCAATCGAAGAATGGATAAAGAAAGTGTGGAATATATACACATTAGAGTACTACTCAGCAGTAAAAAACAATGCCATCTTGAATTTTGCATGCAAATGGATGGAAATAGAAAACACTACCCTGAGTGAGATAACCCAGACCCAAAAAGATGAATGTGGTATGTACTCACTCATTTGTGGACTTTAGCCATTAACCAGTGTCATTAAGCCTATAGTTTACAAGCCCAGAGAAGCCAAATAACAAGGTGAACCCAAAGAAAAAAATAAATAAATCCTCTTGGACATTGGAAGCAAACATGATTGCAGGGCAAAAGTTTTGAGCATGGGGAGAAGAGGTGGGGGTGAGGTGGGGAGAAAGGGGAGAGGGAAGGGAGAAGGGAAGGACTGGCAACAGCTTGGGGGAGTGGGAGGGTGAAGATGGAGGAAGGGCAGATATAGGAGAAGGGAAGAAGATACCTACATTAAGGGATCGATTTTCGGGTTGGCAAGGGGCTTGGCTCTAGAGGGGATCCCAGATTTCCACGGGGATGTCCCCAGCTAGGTCCTTGGACAGCAGATGAGAGGGTGTCTGAACTGACCTTGCCCCACTATCACGCTGATGATTATCTCAAATAGCACCATAGAATCTTCCTCCCGCGATGGATGGAGATAGAGACAGAGACCCTCATCAGAGCAACGGACTGGGCTTCCAAGATCCAGCTGAAAGGCAGAAGGAGGGAGTAGACGAGCATGGAAGTCAGGACAGCGAGGGGTTGGTCCACCCACTGAGGCAGTGTGCCTGTTGTAATGGGAGCTCACCAAATCCAGCAGGACCAGGACTGTATGAGCACGTGATCAAACCGGACTCTCTGATAGTGGCTGACAATGGGGGCTGATTGAGAAGCCATGATAAAGGCACTGGGACTTGTTTTATGGCATGTTCTGGCTTTTTGGGAACCTAGTATAATGGATGCACAGCTCCCTAGACCTGGATGTAGGGGGGGCAGGCCTTGGACTTATCACAGGGCAGGGTACCCGGCCATCTCTCAAGAAGGGTGGGAGAGGGAGGAGGGGGTATGGGGGAGCGGGAGGGGATTGGGAGGAGGGAAGGTAGTGTAAATAATTGGAATGGGGAAAAAAAAGAAGAAGTAAATCCCCATGATTGTTTTCTAACAACTAAAGTTAGGTTAGTTTTCAACCTGTTCTTTTAAATATGTAATTAAAATCTATTCATTTTTTAAAATATGACACATGGACTCTGAGTTTAATATAGTTTTATTATCATTCAGTTTCACTTTCATTATTACAATTATTATATATGAGTTCATTACAAAATAATCTTTAAAATTCCAAATCTGTAAATTCTAAAATTATATATTTTACTGTATTTTATTAAGTATTTTATCTGTATTTTATTATTGATATAAGAAATTGTCTACATTTATTGAAATGCAATGTGAAAATTCATTGCTTTGGTGGCCCCTAGTATACTACATTTCCTTTCATTCTTTCATCTAATATCACAGTCATATTAACTATAAACTTATTCAAGTGATAAGCAATGATGACGGGAAGACTAAATCCCGTAGTGTACAATGATAATTGATCAAATTAGCAAATGGAGTACTTTGTTTGAACTTTCCTTTGATGAACTCAACTAACAGTTTTTCAAATGCAAGAAAGGCCACATGTTTGAGTAATTGCTATATAACAAAACACCTTGAAATTTAACATCTAAAAGCAATCTGTTGTGTATTAGCTGAGTGGTTTTCTGCTTAATGTGGTGAAAGTAACTGGGGCATTAGGGCAGCTGGAAAGTTCAAAGTAGTTTTATTTACATGACTGGCAATAAACTGTGGCAGATGTCTGGGAACACAACTGGGGATGTTGGCAAAGCATCTTTTCTCAGTTCCAGGCATATATTTCCACACTGGGCTTGGGTTTCTCTCAACTTTGCAGCTGGCTTCCTGGGAGTGTTGTTTCAATAAGATATCATATTGCTTAACATCAGAGAGAAATATTCTATGGGCAAAAGTTTACAGGAAAAGGTAACAGGATAGAGAAAAATTAACATTTAAAAAATCTAGATTATTACATATGCATTCCATAAAAGTGAAATATTAGAAGAAGGAGACTAACACTGTAAAATTATACTAGCAAACGTGCTAAAAAGACAAACAATATGAAGCCACAAAATAAGAAGATAACAACGTAAATCACATTATGAAGCAAAGAATATAATCAATAAAAACAAGCTCACAACACAAAGAAAGCAGAATAAATACAAATGAGAAAAAGGTTGTCAAAACTGTATTTTACATAGAAAAATTACATAGGAATACATGATAGAAATCTGATAGATGATACAAATTGAAATAATAATAATCATACATTTTTCAAATGAGAAGAAATCAAATATCTAGAGACAAAGGTGGTAGAGAACTAAAGTAGAGTAATACTGGAAATTTATATACCATCCATAGGATGTTGTCTAATAATGTTCGCAGCTCAATTTACTTATTTGGTTTTGTTTCTCTTTTGAAGCTGATATCAAATCCAGTATATATTTAATGGCCTTAATATGAGATTTCTTTCCATTTATTTTTAAATGTTTCTAGTTGAAATAAAATTATATTACTTCCCTCTTCCCTTTCCTTCCTCCAACCCCTCCCAGCTTCTCTACCTTTAATATCTTCCATGTCCCCAAACTCTTAATTTGATAGCCTTTTATAGCCTTTTTTACTTTGTTTGTCCTTTGTGTGTGTGTGTGTGTGTGTGTGTGTGTGTGTGTGTGTGTGTTAATAGATGAAGAAATTCAACCTGGTGAGTCTGTTGGTATGTGGTATCAAGGTTGACCATATTGCATTGGACAAACAATAAAGGGGTTCATTTCTTGGAAAAGACTAATTCTTCTCCTTGAAGTTATTATATATAGGCTAGAGGTGACACAATATGGAATTTCTTCCTTTCAATGATAGTATGTTCTTTGATATTACCCTCCATAAATAGCAACAAATAATAAAAGAGTGACCCTGTCAGAGAAACAAGGTAGAAGATGAGGACTAATATCCAATGTCCTGGGTAATTTTTTGTGAACGTGATACAAACTAAAGTTATTTGGGAGAGGAACTCTCAATTGAAAACATGCCCCCATAAGATTTGCCTGCAGGCAAGTCTATCATGCATTTTCTTAATTACAGATTGCTATACAAGGGCCCAGCCCATTGCAAATAAGTTCCATTTCTGTATGCAGACTGAATAAGATAAAGGGAAGCAAGTCAGAAGCAGCACTGCTCCATGAGCCATGTTCAGATCCTTCTAGGTTGCTGCCTTGAATTCCTACCCTGACTTCTCTAGACGACGAATAGTTTTCTCCCCATGTTGCTATTGGTCATGGTGTTTTATCACAGCAATAGAAACATTAAGATACCCAAGGCTGTCCTCTGAACGCCCATGTGAGTCCCTACCACACACACACACTCCTCACACACATGCTCATATACACAATCATATACACAGAGAAAAGGACAGGACTCAACAAAATAAAATCAGTGCTGTTAACATAGCAAACGAATAAGCCTACAGTAACTTAAGAAACAGTCAAAGACAAAAGCATGAAAAACTGAAAGAGGGCTGAACAGATGGCTCAGCTGTTAGGAATACTAGTTACTCTGGAGTAACTATGGATCATGCATCCATCTTCAGAGGAACTAATAAGTAACCATCTAGTCTGTAGTTCAGATCAGATTTGAATCACTTGCTTCCTTTGTCAAATGATGATAAGACAGATTTTTTTCCCAATAGAGAACCCAGGCTCAATTCCCAGCATCAATATGCTGGCTCACAATGGTCTGTAATTCCAAGTGCAAAGGACCCAATACCCTCTTCTTATTTCTGTGGGTGCTAAGCACACATATGGTGCTCATAAATACCTGCAGGCAAAAATATCCATATACATAAAATAAATAAATATCAAAAATAAATAAAAAATAAAAGAGAGTGTACTTACATATGATGTATAAATTTAAAGGGAAAGAGAACATCTCTAACTAGACACCAAAATTTGAAAATTTCAAAGAAAATGAAAACTATAACTGATGAATTGGCCCACTATGAAAATACAATAATAAGCAATTAAATATTTCACCCATTGAACTCCAAAAATTTTATGAATATAAGAAAAAAAGAATAGTACAGAGTGTACTAAGATTCTAGTTACTAAGAATGTTAGTTATTTCTTTTCTGATTGTGACATAAATATAATGAAGTCAATTTATGTAGGAAAAGAGCCATTTTGGCTCCCAGTTAGAGGGCATATATTGGATCATGGAAGGGAAATTATAGTGCTGAATCAATCTTTAGCCAGAAAAGAGAGATGAACATTGATACTCAGCTTACATTTTCTTTTTGTCATTTTGATTAAGTTCTAGATTCCAGCCTCTGGAAAGTTGTCACCTACGTTCTGGGTGTGAATTTATACTCAGTGAAAGCTCTCTGGGAATGTTGGTACAATATCATTCACAGGTGTGTCTTTTAGGTGATTCTAAATTCAATCAAGTTGATAATGTAGGTTACTTATCACAGCAAAGTCAGGTATGCAAAGAAAAAGCAGTTGTTTAGTGTCAGAGTAGAGTCATTATGCTGGTGCATGTTATTACAGCTAAATGGACAAAAATGAAGCTGAGGTAAATAGAAGGGAAATAAAGAGGACAGTAAACCTTAACCATTGTAAACATTTGTCAGTGATCATTCATCCATCTTCAGAGGAACTAATAAGTAACCATCTAGTCTGTGACTCAGATCAGATTTGAATCACCTGTTCACTTGCTTCCTTTGTCAAATGATGATAAGACAGATTTTTCCCAACAGATGCATAACATATAGCCAAAAGGACTCCAGAATCTGTCCAGTGATTCAACTAGTGTTGATTACCTCTTTATCAGTTTTTTTTTAATGAACACTTGGCCTCTTTTTGACAATTATGGAAAATGCTACCATAAACATTGATGTAGAAAGATCTTTGCAACAAATTGATTTCATTTGTGTGGGGTATACACCAAGAAGTAAGGTGCCTGGTGGTTATTTTAAAATTTAAAAGTTTGGAAGAAACTCCATGCATTTTTCTCTAACAGGTCCAACATTTATTTCTACTATAAAGATTCAAATTGCTCAACTTCCCCACTGTTTTTTATGGAAAAGAGATTATTCTCTCATACAATATATCCTAACCACAGTTTCCTTCCCTCCATACCTACTAGGACCCCCCATCTCCCCTCTCTCACGTACCCACTCCTCCTTCATCTTCAGAAAAGAGCAGAACTCCATGAGATGACAGTCAAGCAGCACAAAACAAGATACCATAAAACAAGGTAAAAAGCCCTCAAACCAAAAACAGAAGGGAACCCAGCTAAGAGGAATAGGGTCCCAGGAGCAAACAAAACAGTCAGAGATATACCTGCTCCAGCTATTATGATTCCCACAAGAACACCAATACAACAGCCATAATACATAATATATATGCAAGGGACCTATTTCAGACCCATGCAGGGCACATTCTTACACTGCTTAAATCTCTGTGAACCCTAGGAAAAGAGTACAAAGAGCAAGCAAAATCAACATTTGCAATATTCAATTTTTTAAATAATGGTCATCCCAAAAGGAGGGGGCTAATTATATCATTGTATTTTCAGGGTGCATTTCACTGGTAGGTACTTATGTTAAAAATCTTTTTTTAAAAAATTTATGACAGCTCTCTCCTGCTACACCATCCCAGCTTTCTGCCTGGAACCCCTCCCCTCCCCTCTCCCTTTTTCAGCGCTTAAATTCCTCCATCTCAGCCAGGGTGGGCACCGCGGACCGGGGCAGGTGGTAAGTGCAAAGGGAAGGAAGTCCCTTTGTTCTAATAGCCTGCCTGCAGCAAGCTAAGGTTGCAGGCAAAGTGATTCCTGGATAGCAAGGGGCACTAATCCAGTAGAAGAAGACCCAGCTGAGGGAAGAGACATTGGAGAGCATCTGAAGGAAGAGATGGGCAGGCGTCAAGGCAAGAATTCCTCCAACAATCTGAAAAACAACATGAAAACACCAGATCCCAGCGATCTTACGACAGAAGGACTTGAACGCCCTATTCCGGAAGAAATGGAAAACAGTGTCATTATGAAAGCAATAGAGTCTCTTAAACAGGGTATGAATAACTCACTTAAAGAAATAGAAGAGAAATATAACAAAAAGATGGAAGAAATGAGTAAAGAAATGGAAGACAAATATAACAAAAAGTTTGAAGAAATGAGTAACTTCGTAAATGATACCCTGGGAAACCAAGAAAAAGCAATCAAACAGGTAATGGAATCAGTTCAAGAATTGAAAACTGAAATGGAGGCAGTGAAGAAAACACAAACCGAGGGCCGGCTGGATATGGAAAATCTAGGTAAATGAATGGAGACTACAGATTCAAGCATAACCAATAGAATACAAGAGATAGAAGAATGAATCTCATATTATGAAGACACCATAGAGAAAATAAACGCTCTGACCAAAGAAAACAGCAAATCCAACAAATTCTCATCACAAAACATTCAGGAAATATGGGACATAATAAAAAAAACCAAATCTAAGAATAATAGGAGTAGAAGAAAGAGAAGAATTGCAGATCAAAGGTCCAGAAAATATATTCAAACAACTTATAGAAGAAAACTTTCCCATCCTAAAGAGTGATATTCCTATGACGGTGCAAGAAGCATACAGAACACCGAATAGACTGGATCAGAAAAAAACATCCCCTCACCATATAATAATCAAAACACAAAGCATTCAGATTAAAGAAAGGATATTAAGAGCTGCAATGGAAAAAGGTCAAGTAACCTATAAAGGTAAACCTATCAGACTTACACCAGACTTCTCTATGGAAACCATGAAAGCCAGAAGGTCCTGGATAGAGGTACTGCAGAAAATAAGGGACCATGGATGCAAGCCCAGACTACTATACCCAGCCAAGCTTTCATTCACTATCAACGGAGAAAACAAAATATTCCAGGATAAAAACAAATTTAAAAAATACGTAACTACTAATCCAGCATTACAGAGAATATTAGAAGGAAAATTACATCCCAAGGAATCCAACATTGCCAACACTGACTACAATAATTCAGACAGCTAGCGACCCTTCACTAGCACAACCCAAAGAAGGAAAACACATACACTCTATTACCCCCCTCCCAATAAAATGACTGAAGTCAACAACCAATGGTCATTAATATCTCTTAATATCAATGGACTCAATTCACCTATAAAGAGGCACAGACTTAGAGATTGGATATGAAAACAGGATCCAACATTCTGCTGTTTACAAGAAACACACCTCAACCACAAAGACAGACAGCTACTCAGAGTAAAGTGTTGGGAAAAGGTTTTCCAAGCAAATGGACCTAAGAAACAAGCAGGTGAGGCCATTCTAATATCTAACAAAATCGACTTCAAACTAAAATCAATCAGAAGAGATGGAGATGGACATTTCATACTCATAACAGGAACAATTCATCAGGAAGAAGTCTCAATCCTGAATATCTATGCCCCTAATATAAAGGCACCCACATATGTAAAAGAAACTCTTCTAGAAATCAAGGCAGTCATCAAACCACACACGCTAATAGTAGGAGACTTCAACAATCCTCTCTCACCAATGAACAGGTCAATCAGACAGAAATCTAACAGAGAAATAAGATAATTATTGGAGGTATTGAATCAAATGGACTTAACAGACATCTATAGAACACTCCACCCAAATAGGAAAGAATATACCTTCTTCTCTGCAGTTCATGGAACCTTCTCAAAGATTGACCACATACTCAGTAACAAAGCAAACTTCCACAGATACAAAAAAATATTAGTAACCACCTGTGTCTTGTCAGATCACCATGGATTAAAATTAGAATTCAACAACAATGCTACCCCCAGGAAGTCAACAAACTCATGGAAGTTGAACAGCCAACTACTAAATCACCCCTGGGTCAAGGACGAAATTAAGAAAGAAATTAAAGTCTTCCTTGAATTTAATGAAAACAAAGACACAACATGCTCAAACCTATGGGACACTATGAAAGCAGTGCTAAGAGGAAAGTTCATAGCAATAGGTGCCCAAATAAAGAAAACGGAGAAAGCACACATTGGAGACCTAACAGCACAATTGAAAGCTCTAGAAAAAAAAAAGAAGCTGATTCAACCAGGAGGAGTAGAAGACTGGAAATAATCAAACTGAGGGCTGAAATCAACAAAATAGAAACAGAGAAAACAATCCAAAGAATCAATGAATCAAAAAGCTGGTTCTTGGAGAAAATCAACAAGATTGACAAACCCCTATCCAAGCTAATCAAACGGCAGAGAGAGCACATGCAAATTAATAGGATCAGAAATGAAAAGGGGGATATAACCACAGACACAGAGGAAATTCAGAGAATCATTAGATCTTACTATGAAAGTTTATATGCCACAAAGTTGGAAAATGTAAAAGAAATGGACATTTTTTTAGATAAGTACCATATACCAAAGTTGAACCAAGAATAGGTGAACAATCTAAATAGACCTGTTAGTCGTGAAGAATTAGAAGCTGTTATCAGAAATCTCCCTGCCAAAAAAAGCCCAGGACCAGATGGTTTCAATGCAGAATTCTACCAGAACTTCCAGGAAGAGCTAATACCTATACTCCTTAATGTATTCCATAATATAGAAACAGAAGAGTCATTGCCAAACTCCTTTTATGAAGCTACAGTTACCTTAATACCAAAACCACACAAAGACACAACCAAGAAAGAGAATTACAGGCCAATCTCACTCATGAACATCAAGGCGAAAATTCTCAATAAAATCCTGGCAAACCGAATCCAGGAACACATTAGAAAAATTATCCATTATGATCAAGTAGGCTTCATCCCAGAGATGCAGGGCTGGTTCAACATACGCAAATCTATCAATGTAATCCATCACATAAATAAATTGAAAGAAAAAAACCATATGAGCATTTCATTGGATGCTGAAAAAGCATTTGACAAAATTCAACACCCATTTATGATAAAGGTGTTGGAGAGACTGGGGATACAAGGATCATACCTAAATATAATAAAAGCAATATACAGCAAGCCGACAGCTAACATCAAACTGAATGGAGAGAAACTCAAAGCCTTTCCACTTAAATCAGGAACACGACAAGGCTGTCCACTCTCTCCATACCTCTTCAATATAGTGCTTGAAGTTCTAGCAATAGCAATAAGACAACATAAGGAGATCAAAGGGATTCGAATTGGAAAGGATGAAGTTAAACTTTCGTTATTTGCTGACGATATGATAGTGTACATAAGTGACCCCAAAAACTCTACCAAAGAACTCGTACAGCTGATAAACACCTTTAGTAACGTGGCAGGATACAAGATCAACTCCAAAAAATCAGTGGCCCTCCTATACACAAAGGATAAAGAAGCAGAGAGGGAAATCAGAGAAACATCACCTTTCACGATAGCCACAAATAGCATAAAATATCTTGGGGTTACTCTAACCAAGGAAGTGAAAGACCTACTTGACAAGAACTTTAAGTCTTTGAAGAAAGAAATTGAGGAGGATACCAGAAAATGGAAAGATCTCCCTTGTTCTTGGATTGGGAGGATCAACATAGTAAAAATGGCAATTCTACCAAAAGCAATCTATAGATTCAATGCAATCCCCATCAAAATCCCATCGAACTTCTTCACAGACCTTGAGAAAACAATAATCAAGTTTATATGGCAAAACAAAAAACCCAGGATAGCCAAAACAATCTTATACAATAAAGGAACTTCAGGAGGCATTACCATCCCTGACTTCAAACTCTATTACAGAGCAACAGTATTGAAAACAGCTTGGTATTGGCATAACAACAGAGAAGTTGACCTATGGAATCGAATAGAAGACCCGGATATTAACTCACAAACCTATGAGCACCTAATTTTTGACAAGGGAGCTAAAGGTATACAATGGAAGAAGGAAAGCATCTTTAACAAATGGTGCCGGCATAACTGGATGTCAACCTGTAGAAGGATGAAAGTAGATCCATACCTATCACCATGCACAAAACTCAGGTCCAAATGGATTAAAGACATCAACATTAATCCGTCCACTTTGAACCTGATAGAAGAGAAAGTAGGAAGTAGTCTACAAGATATAGGCACAGGAGGCCTCTTCCTAAGTAGGACCCCAGCAGCACAGACAATAAGAGAAACAATGTATAAATGGGATCTACTGAAACTGAGAAGCTTCTGTAAAGCAAAGGACACTGTCAATAAGACAAAAAGGCTGCCTTCTGACTGGGAGAAGATCTTCACCAACCCCTCATCAGACAAAGGTCTGATCTCCAAAATATACAAAGAACTCAAGAAACTAGGCACTAAAACTCTAATGAACCCAATTAAAAAATGGGGTACTGAACTGAACAGAGAATTCACAACAGATGAACTTCGAATGGCCAGAAGACACTTAAGGTCATGCTCAACCTCCTTAGCGATCAGGGAAATGCAAATCAAAACCACTTTGAGATACCATCTTACACCTGTCAGAATAGCTAAAGTCAAAAACACCAATGATAGCCTATGCTGGAGAGGATGTGGAATGAGGGGAACACTCATCCATTGTTGGTGGGAATGCAAACTTGTGCAGCCACTGTGGAACTCAGTGTGGCGGTTTCTCAGGAAACTGGGAGTCAACCTCCCTCAGGACCCAGCAATTCCACTCTTGGGAATATACCCTAGAGATTCCCTAACTTACTGCAAAAGCATTTGTTCAACTATGTTCATAGCAGCACTATTTGTAATAGCCAGAACCTGGAAACAGCCTAGGTGCCCCTCAATAGAAGAATGGTTAAAAAAGGTGTGGAACATATATACATTAGAGTTTTACTCAGCGGTAAAAAATAATGACATCTTGAATTTTGCATGCAAATGGATGGACATAGAAAATGCTTTACTGAGTGAGGTAAGCCAGACCCAAAAAGAGTAACACGGTATGTATTCACTCATAAGTGGATTCTAGCCATAATTAAAGGTCTTTGAGTCTATCATTCGTGATCCTAGAGAAGCTAAATAAGAAGATGAACCTGATGAAGATTATTTAGCTATCCGCCAGGAGGTAGGAAATAGTCAAGAGTCCCAGATCCTTCATCTGGCGATGGATGGCGATACAGACGGAGACCCACATTGGAGCACCGGACTGAGCCCCCCAAGGTCCAAATGAGGAGCAGAAGGACGAAGAAAATGAAGGACTGCGAGGGATGCTATCACCCACTGATACAAGGGGTCGGATCTAATGAGAGTTTACCAAGGGCAGTTGGACTGCGACTGAACGAGCACGTGATCCAACCAGATTCTCTGAATGTGGCCGGAGTCTCTGAATGTGGCTGGCCTGGAGTCTTTCTGAGAAGCCATTGACAATGACACTGGGACTAGTTTCCTCTGCATATACTGGATTTTTGGGATCCAGTCTGTTTGGATACTCACCTTCCTGGACCTGGAGGGAGGGGGAAGGAACTTGAACTTCCCACAGGGCAGGAAACCCTGACTGCCCTTAGGGACAAAGAGGGAGGAGGAGGGGGGGGGAGTGGAAGCGTGTTGGGAAGAGGGGCATAAATGGAAACTTTTATAATTTAATAAAATTACTTAAAAATTATGACAATGAAATATTTTCATTCCTTTGTCTTTGTAATAAAATTTGAAATTGGGAACACTGACATTTCTAGATTTGTTCTTCCTCAATGTGTTTTTGGAATTTTTTGAGATCTTTTTCTTTTCTTTGTGAATTTGTGAAAAAAAATGTTATTAGCATTTTAATAACAACTACCATTTGGATTGCTCTAGGTAGAATCATCTAGGTGATGAACCTCTGGGCATGCCTATAGGGGATTAACTTGATTGCTGATTAACATACAAAAACCCTCTCTTAACTGAAAATGAGACTGTTCCTTGAGTAGAGATACTGGACTGTACAATACTTATAATGAAATTTGAGAAGCATCAAGAATTGTGGATAAAATGTTATCACCAAGCTTTCTCTTCCTGATGCCACAGTGTACCATCTTTCCCACCAAGAAGAACTACATCCTTCTGGAACAGTAACAGCAGATAAACCCTTACAGATTGAAGGAGATTTTGTCAGTCTTTTATTAATACAATAGGAAAAATAAACTAAGATACTGTGGTAACATATCAAATGTGGCCTTTACCAACTTGCAGTAATTTCCCTCTGTAACTGGCTTCTAGAGTTTTCTATTTTGTACAGATTCTTAATGTGTTCTATGACTTTTTTAAATACTAAAATGATTAACAGTATGTGTTTTTACATTTTAATGTTATATATTTATTTATTTGGGTAGTACAATTAATAAAGACCCAGAGGCAGATATTGGGGTTCAACCTGAAGGTCAACAAAGCAAAACAGCCAGCCACTGACTCTTACCTCTACCTCAGACTGAAATGGTGATCCTGCCTCGAAGAATTCCAGAAGGAGACTGTATCTGAGATCTGTCTTCTCCCATCTTATATTCCTCCCTAATGCTCAGACTAAAAACATGAACCACTGTGATTAATAGTATACACGACCTGGTTTCTATGCAAACTAGTGTGGCTAGTGACATTAATGGTGTGTGTCACCACTACCTGGTCTGTAAGACTGACCAGCGGGGCTGTTTTACTCTCTGATCTTCAGAAAAGCTTTATTTATTAAAACACAAATAAAATATTAGTATAGATTTGTATATGTTAAATCTTCCTTATACTCCCAGGACTTATGTTTTTGATGCTTTTCCAGTTATTTTTATTTTGATTTTTGCATTTTTTTGATAAATGTAATCATCAGAGGAATTTAATTTGCTTTCCTTCTAGTGCTCTTATTGGGCACTGGCATTGGTAAGACGTGATGCCTGCTTCTTCATTTCAAACTTTATTAATTTTAGGCCGACAGTAAGGTTGATAATTTTGTCAATTTAAAAAATCTCTACTTTTGTATTTTGCATTGTTTTCCTACTCTTTTTTTGTTTCTTTCTACTAAAGTGCTAACTTTGGAGGTTTATTTCTTTTTTAATAGGTTTTTGAAATAGTACAATTATATTAATTTTTTTCTCCTTTCCATTTCCTCCTTTTAAAACTTTCCATGTATCCCTCCTTAATCTCTTTCAAGGTCATGGCCTCTCTTTTTAATAATTTGTATTTCATGCTTATATGTGTATAAGTTTTTTTTTTAGTAGTTCGTTTAGGTATGTTGTTCAGCTATTCATTTCAGTCTCCTTTTTTCATTCAGGTGTTTTCAACAGGATTTGTCTGCAGCTATTGTGTATAGATTAGGTTGAGATTCTAGACCTCTAATATTTATTCCCCTTGCCATCTTCCCAGAAAAGTTGCCAGCATGTATGAATATTTTATGGTGATTGTGTAATACCAAGGTTCTTGGACAAGGTAAATAATACACATCTGAACTTCAACCAATTATACAGCAGGCATATATTTACTAATTCTGCAATTATCTTGATTGACTTATTCAAGATGCTTTACCTTTTATGTGTAGGTAGGCAGATATTTTCTATTATATTACGAATAGAATCTGATTATTATGCAGATGTTTCATTTCTAAATCGACAGTTTTTATGACCTCAATAACTCTTATAATAATGAACCTTCAAATATGAATCTTTTCCTTATAAAGACAAGAAGATCTACCCCTTCCAGTTTGTTACTTTAGATTTTTGTTTGCTATTTTTGTTTAGTTCCCTGGAAATTTCTTTAATTTTATCACTCTTAGTATTTATTTAAAACTATGTAGTTTTGCTTTATTCTGCCTTACATAGTGAGATTAGTTTTGAATTTTTGCTTATCTGGGAGAATTTTTATATAAAAATTTTTTAATTTTACATACTAGTCCCAGTTCCCTCTCCTTCCCCTTCTCCTGCCTCCCACCTTCTCCCATAACACCAGGCCCACATCAAGTCCTCTGGGAAGATAAGGCCTCCCTTGGGGAGTCAACAAAGTCTGGTATACCAAGTTGAGGTAGCAAGTTATCCCGCTATAGAAAATGGGCTCCAAAAAGTCAGTTCATGCACCCAGGATAAGTCCTGGTTCCACTGCTAGCCTCTCTCCCAACAGATCAAGCCACATAACTGTCATTCACATTCAGAGGGCTTAGTTAGGTCCCATGCAGGAACCCCAGCTGGCAGTTGAGAGTCTGTGAGCTCCCTGTCAACAGTCTCTGTGATTTTCCCAGTAGTGATCTTGACCCCAACTTGCTCATAAATCCCTCCTCCCTCTCTTCAAGTAAGCTCCAGAAGTTCAACTGAGTGCTTGACTATGGATCACTGTGTCTGCTTACATTACTTACTGGATGTAGGTTCTATGATAAAAATTAGGGTAGGCACTAATCTGATTACAGAAGCAGGCCATTTCAGGCGCCTTCTCCACTCTTACTAAGAGTCTTAGCTAGGGTATCTTTGTGGATTTATAGGAATTTCCCTAGCACCTGGTTTCTCCCTAACCCAATAATGGTTCCCTCTCTCAAAACACCTTTTTGCATTGCTCCCCTCTCAATGCCTCCCCCAACTCGGCCATCTCAAGTTCTCATGTTCCCATTCATGATCTCTTCCCTTCCAATCCCCTTCCTAGTTTACCAAGGAGATCTTAACAATTTCCCTTTTCTGGAGCTCTCCATGTGTGTCCCTCTTAGGGTCCTATCTGGGAGAAATTTCATGATATTTATTCTGCCATATTGCTGAAGATAGGAATGTATATTCTTTTATTCAATCATACACATTTATCTGCCTTTTTACCTTATGGTCTTCAAACATAAATCACAAGACATGTTTTGCTATAGATTAGCTTAAATTTTTTTGTTTATTTATTTATTATGTATACAATATTCTGTCTGCAGGCCAGAAGAGGGCACCAGACCTCATTACAGATGGCTGTTAGCCACCATGTAGTTGCTGGGAATTAAACTCAGGACCTTTGGAAGAGCAGGCAATGCTTTTAACCACTGAGCCATCTCTCCAGCCCCCTAGCTTAAATATATTTTATATAATCATTAAAGTATATAAAATATAAATTGTGGATCATAAATATTCTAATATTAAATGTAACATATATATTTAAAATAAAATACTAACATCTATAACAATATGATGCTTAGTAATTTATGGTTTTTATTCATTTCTTTCTCGATACTATCTCGATTTTTTTCATGTATTATGTATAGGTTTTGCCTCTTACACAGATAGAAACACAAGCCAATTGTGATTTTCAATGCTATGACAGTGAATCAAATCACTCTGTCATCTGGACGAGAAAAAGTGAATCAACTTCATGACAGTTAAGAAAACCAAAGAGTTGACAAGCTATCATAACCTGTCCTCCCCCTCAGCACATGGAGATTGCAGCCATCCATGTCAGAGGTCTTAAATGTCAAAATGTATTGCCAAGGATATGGAAGGTAAACACATGGCTGACTTTGAATCTGTCAATAGAATTTCTGCTAACACTTTTTCTGATGTTTTGATGTATTATTTTTATTTGCAGAAATACATCTCTCATTTCATGACATCAAAAATTATCTGAGACTAATAAACGTCCACCAGGAACAGAAAAAAAAATATTTCACTCATTACTATCTTTTCTTTAAGAATGTAAATTTTCTAGCTAGAAAACTATTCCTGAAACCAATATAATTTTAGCCATTTTTCTCATACCTTCCTCCCTCATCCTGATAGTGCTATAGTGACTTATTTAGAATCTGTATTTTTACAAATGTCTTTAGTGTTTTTCACATCAGAATGCTAAAATGAATGGCAGTTGGATATATAAAAAATAAAAGAAATGTTTCCCATTTTGATATGACAAAGAGTCTTATATGGAAAATAAAAATGATGTTTCAGGTACAACAAATGAAGCCTATGTGATTTATAGTCTTTGCATAAATATTCTGAGTTTTTCAATATAAAATACAGTCTTTGTAATTCTAAAAAATTGATGATAGAATAATCCAGTATATTCAATTTATTGAATTTGAAACAGGAAATAACACTTCACTTATATGACATTAAATATGTTCACATTTTCATGTAGCAGAAATGCACATCTTATGTTTACTGAGGCTAGTTAACACAAAATAGTCATTATCTTATATTTCCAATTAATCTATTATTCCAAGACAAATAACCTATGGATTTCTTTTAATCAATTACATACATGCTCATTTTATCACTTATCTCTATATTAACTGGTCTGCTTTTGATAGGAGGGAATATGTCCTTTGCTATTATGTATTAATTTCTAGAACAGTTGGCATCTAATATGTGTTGAATTGTATGAAATCTGCTTAAACTTCTACCTTGAACACCATTTATGTTTCATAAAACATAATTTCAGTTTAGCTTTGTAAAACATACCTGTAACCCTAGCATTTGTGGGGCCTCTGTAGAAGAGCTGCTGATTCTAAGAGAGCCTAGATTGCACAGTGAGAACCTGTATCCTGTCTCAATAAAGAACAGAAGATTCGAAGGAAGGAAAAGAGAGGGGAAAGGAGAGAGGATGATAGAGAAATAGAAGAGAACAATATTAGCACATGTTTGTTTATAGAAAGCTAATAAACTTATTTCACTTTACCTTTCATAATCTTATATTGTCTATTATTATTTTGATACATATGAATCTAAACTTTCTGTTAGTTATATGTGCTAATGCTTATGTGCCGCGTACCGTGCTCCTGTGTCTGCGCTCTGTGCTCTAGAACCCAGATCGCGAGCTTCCGGAAAGGAGCTGGAGGTTGGAATACACACGCAGAGACAAACCGACACACGGACCTCCAAACTCTGGTTCAGAAAGCCCCCTTTATTAACACCATGTAGGCTTAAATACACTGCTGTCAATGGCAAACATGTGATAATCCCATCCTCTGATCCTCTAAACTAGACACAGTTTTTAGTAACTTTAATTAGAAGGTTCTAGGAGAAAAGCAGCTGAAGGCCAGGACTCATTATTCCCAACATCCAGCTGAAGGCCAGAACTCATTAATCCCAACATCTCCCCCCTAAATTTTTTATAAAACAGAAGACCCTCCTGTCTTAGATCATCTCAGAGGAGAAAACCCTTACCCGTTTTGGGGAGGCCTCTTCCCTGTCTTAGGCGGGCCCTCTTCTGTAGAAGTTGCCCATCTACGGAGGAGTCTTCATTGTTGGTGCAGTATTTGCAACCAAACATAGAGTACATTCAAATTACTGGCCAATAGGCTCAGAAGGACTTGCTAAGTGACCATATGCTGCATTCTCATGGGTTGTCTGATCTTACACAGGATTCAGAGATGAATTCCCATGGCAACAGGCATTAAGATTGTCAGCAATAGGGTCCCCAATCACCACTGGACCCAGCCTCCCATTTGGGCTATGGTATTTTACCAACCCTTTAGCTAAAACAGTTACAATCTGGTGTGCTAACTGTAACATTTTAAGGGCTATTCAAGTAATCATTGAGTTGTTTCACCACATAAGCATTAGCGATATTAGATGTGAACCAGACATTTGTTGTACTAGCCATAAGTCCACCTGCTCCTACAATAGGGCAGTCTGTTGATTTAAATTTGCTCTGCCGCAGACTCTTCGGTGTGCAGAGCCTAGAACTGCCACTGCCTTCTCCTTGTCCCGCTGCTGCGTTCTCCCGCAGCCCAATGTGGTCTGTGCTCCAGCTTGTCTCAGCTCCAGCACTTGTTGCATTTGCTGATAGTCCTGGCACTGCTGTGGCATCTGCCAGGCTAGGCACCGACTATGCTGAGGCAATGTGCCTTCCACCGCAGCCACCTAGCAAAGCTCTGCTCCAGCTGCCTTCTAGCCCCAGCTGCATTCATTCTGGGTCCAAACTGGTGCATGGAGTGGAGCATGCTTGCTGCTCTGCAACCACTGAAGGGGCCCCACTTAAACAATAGGGAATTTGAGCTTTGTCACTCTGTCTGGCTACTTCCTGCATTCTTAGGGGTATTTACTGCAACATTTCAGGAGGTCTTGGTGATTCAAACCACATGAACCTCGAATAAATCTTTAGGCTCTCATTGTCTGTGGAGACAAAAAACAAAACCTCTTTTCCAAAACATCAAATCCTTAGGCCCATATTTTAAAATCAAAATACCTTTCTTAGCAGTTCCTAGAATCAAATGTCTTTCTCCAATTCGGAACACAAAAGACAACACAAGCAACATATCATGCATCTGTATACATTTATCTTTTTGAGCTGTATACATTCTATCTTTCCCCAATACATACGTCCCCTCTTGCCGGGAACAATCCTGTTCCCTTACCCCGCTTTCTCGGTTGGACTTCCACTTGCTGCCTGCATGGCGCAGAGACCAAAACCGAGGGAAGGATGTCAGGATTAACACATACCCCAAACCACCCTCACCTTCTGAGGGCGACCTCTCAGCGTTCCCTAGTTCCCAAAATCTCGGTGGGGACCTCCAATTGCCGCACACCGCACCCCCATGTCTGCTGTGCTCTGTGCGCTAGAACCCAGTTCGCAGGCTTCGGGAAAGGTGCTGGAGGTTGGAAATACACAGGCAGAGACAAACCGACACAGAGACCTCCAAACTCTGGTTCAGGAAGCCCCCTTTATTAACACCATGTAGGCTTAAATACACTGCAGTCAATGGCCAACAGGTGATAATCCCATCCTCTGATCCTCTAAACTAGACACAGTTTCTAGTAACTTTAATTAGAATGTTCTAGGAGGGAAGAGCAGCTGAAGGTCAGAACTCATTATTCCCAACATCCAGCTGAAGGCCAGGACTCATTAATCCCAACACTTATGGAGTTGATACCTGAAAATAACCTCTGATCTTTGCAGCCAACGGTTTCTTGAGTCAGGCCTCTTGCTTATAAAGAAATGTAGATGTGCATTTTCAAGTGCAAGACACATTAATACCTTGATGCAACTGATTTATACTTGGCCTCAGTAAGCCATCATACTAGCACCAATTCAGAATCTCTTCATGCTTTTCAGAAGAGTTAAAATGTTTCCACAAAAAATTAAACATTCTTCCATACAGAAAACAAAAAGAAAGGGGAGTCAGATTTATCTTTTCGAAAGACTTGAAAGAATCTTAATCTTTATCATGCATTATCAATGACATTTGGAAGTCTTATATATTGCCAGAAGAGCTCAATTTCCCAAAGAGCAAAGCATTTTTCTCTGTCTCTGTCTCTCTGTCTCTTTCTCTTCCCCCCACCCTGTGCTTGTGTGTGGTTCAAGTAATTTGATCTGTGTATGTGTATGTACTAACATTGATTATTCATTTGTGGTACATTCATCTTAGCTATTCTACAAAATAATTTTTAGAATATGAGTAATATTTTCATACAGAA
Source organism: Myodes glareolus (assembly GCF_982192425.1). NCBI lineage: Eukaryota > Metazoa > Chordata > Mammalia > Rodentia > Cricetidae > Myodes > Myodes glareolus. The sequence continues at coordinate 10,063,890 of NC_142053.1, read as the reverse complement.
ATCACATAACCTCTTCAATCAAGTACCATTATTAAAAAAATTCTGTTTCCCTAGAATTTTTTTTCTAAAATAACAATTCTAAATAAAATCTGTACTTTGTGTTGAATTTCCTACATTTCCATTATACTTTTATTTCTCTCTTACAGCTTTTGCTTTGTACTTTTATTAATCTCTCTTTTCATCAATAAAATTGACATAGTTATACATACATAAGGGAGAAAATATAGTCTGTTATTGGGATATGATATTTAAACACTTATTGAATTGTATCTACTACCAGATCATCCATAAAAGGAATATGAAATAAGATATATCTCTGAGAAACTATTTTTTGTGGATTTTTTTTTTGCAATTCAGGAGGGTGGTGACAAGCAAATAAAGTAAGAGAATCATTGTATGTGTAGAAAAGGTAAATATTCAAGACAAAATGTATAAATATGGTTATTGTTAAGGGTGACTGGTAGAGGAAGCCAAATTTCTAACTCACTCCACTGTGTATGTAAGTCATAAGACAGTGAACTGATGATTTTTCTTTAATTCTTTGGCAAATGTGTCTGATCCTATTTATCCACCAACTACCTTCTCTTATCTCCCTCCTACTATATATGACATATGTACTCTCCCAAATAGTTTCCTATTTCGGTCATTTATGTGTGGTCACAGTAGCACTGTGTAGATGACTGTATTTTATTTTTTTCTTCTTTCAGTATTTAAATAACTTGTCCCCTAATTTAAATGCTATATTACAATCTTTTAGGCTGTTATGTATTAGTGACACAGTTATTTTCATTTTCAGATAAAATGATACTTACAGAATTAATTAACTCATATTAGAAAGTAAATGGCCTAATTGGAGATAAAATATTCTTATTACTATTTCAACTTGTCTGGGCTCAGTTAATGGTGACAACTGTTGTTATTTAAAGAGTATATTTGTCTGAATGGAATATGTTCTTCATTGTTTCCAGTGTTTTAACACTTGGTTCTCAGTTGGTAGCACTGTTTGGGGAGATTTTCATGGTGTTGCAGTATTGCTGGAGGAAATTTGTCACTAGTACATAACTTCACCTTATGTTTAGTTTACCTCTTTACCTTGTACTAGCCTTTGAAGATGTGAGCTCTCAGGTTCCTTCTCGTGCTGCCATGCCTGCTACATGTTACCACAATGGTGAACTCTTATTGCTCTGGAACTGTAAGCCCAGTTCATTGTAATTTGCATCTGATCTTGATGTTTCATCAAAGCAACAGAAAAGTAACTAATGTACAAAGCATCCAAATAGCCTAAAATAAAGAGAGCATGGTATTATTTTTTTTTCTAAGAGAATAGCCATTAAGTCTTTGCTAAAAAAATTCTAAAATATTATTATAAAATATCCAAATCTCTAAATCTGATTTTCTTTACCATACTGGTTAGGGCATTTGAATTTCACAGCCATCACCTCTGATGAGTAGAAGTTCATTATTTTCATAACTTAAATATGTGTTATAGTAATAAAACCGTCCAGATTTCTCCAAAATAAGTCAAATAATTTCTAGCTCAAGATATAGCTTCCTCTGTATAGGCAATTAAGTTTTCTGCTCATTCTTTTTTTCCATTCTCCCCAGGAGGATAAAAATATTTATTTTGGTCTTGGAATCAAGAGATTTAGAACACTGAGTCAGTGTTCTAAAGGTGGCAGAATCTGGGAGATTGGAGTTTAAAATGAGGTGGACTAAAGTCTGATACAATACCCAATTTTATTCAAAGCATCAGATAATTTATACTCTTAGAAATAAGAAGAGTCACATGAGTAAATTGTACAATAACAAGGACAATTCACATGTGGCATAAACATGTTTTCCATAGAGGAATATAAGCAAATAACAATAGCCATTTTTGATGTATAATCTGAAGAAAATTCACTCTTCTCTGTTACATCTGGGAGGGGCATAAAAGCAGGTTCCAAGAACAATTTCATGTTTTTGAATAAACTTAGATCACTAGACTCTTCTCTTTTTACTATTAATTAATCTTGCTTTTTTATTTTAACTTTTTTTATTTTTTAAAAAGTGAAAACAAACTATCTTTTTTCATTATACGTACAAGTTTCCACTCCCTCCCCTTCTTCCCTCCCCTCCACATACCTCCCACCCCACCACTTTCCACCTCTCCTGGAGGATAAAGCACATTGCTTTGACAAAGATTCAAGGTCCTTCCTACTTTATCTAGACTGATCAATGTATCCATCCAAAGAGAATGGGTTCTGAAAAAGCCAGTACATACAGTAGGGATAAATCCTAGTGCTACTGTCAATGGCCCCTCAGTCTGCCCCAGCCATGCAACTGTAAATCACAGTCAGAGGTACTAGTTTGGTCTTATGCTTGTTCTTTCCCAGTCCGGATGGAGTTGGTGAGCTCCCATTAGCTCAGGCAAACTATTTCAGTGGATGAACTCTTCATGGTCTTGACCTCTTTGCTCATATTCTCATTCCTTCCACTCTTCAACTGGACTTTGGGAGCTCAGTCCAGCATTCTGATGTAGGTTTCTGCCTTTGTTTCCATCAGTAACTGGATGAAGGTTCTATGGCTCTTTTTTCTTGGAGTCTTCTGACAGGCACTCAGAATTCACCTGAAAAACTACATTCTTGAATCATGTTTTGACAAATAATCATTATTCTGCAATGTATGCCTTTGACACACTTAAAATATTTTGTTAATGGTCTGTGTTTTGCTTGTATGTCTAGTGCTTATGATATTCCCATGTTTTCATCACCCAGCCTATAGGATCCAAAAACCAATTTTTATTTGGATTTGTGAGTCAAGCTTAAATATGTTGATTTAAGATCCACTCTCAACCTTTGCTCTTCTAGAGCTCTCAATCATGCCAAATTTTAATCAATAGTTGTCCTTACTAATCTTAACATATTAGTCTGTGCTTAAGAACCATTGTTAACCTGTACTTCTGTATTAGTTTTCTTGATGTGAAACATACCTGAAAAGAACATAGAAGACAGAAAGACAATCATAAGCTCCAAGTTTGAGAAGAAATATAGTTCATCAAAACAGGGAAGACATGATAAGAAGAATGTGACAAGACTGGTAACACTGTGTTGGCAGTTGGGAATTAGAGACCAAATAACAAACAAGTTGACTGACAGATCTCAAGGCTCACTCATAGTAATACACTTCCTCCTGTGAGATTTCCCAGCCTAAACTTTTCAGATGTAAGGGGAGACTGCTCACCTGTTTATCAGCTACCCAGACCCAAATAATCACACAGAAACTATATTAATTTCAACATGGTTTATGATTATTCTTGGATAACTCTTACACCTTAATTAGCCCATTTCTATTAACCTATGTATCATCATAATACTGTGGCCTCCAGCATCTCTCTCCTTTGGCAGCTACATGGCCTCTCCCTGACTCTGCTTTCTTTCTCCCTGAATTTAGTTTAGTTTTATTGCCAAGCTCTACTCTGCCCTGCCGTTGTGAGAGACTACTTGTTTGCCCCAGCTGTTCATCCACAAATAACAATCTGCTGTAGAAAGTCACTTGTTTGTTTCCCAACCGCCCTGACTTGGAATAACCACTCAGAAACTGTATTAATTAAATCACTGCTTGGCCTATTTGTTTTAGCCTCTTATTGGCTAGCACTTACATCTTAATTTAACCAATTTCTATTATTTAATATTTTACCATGAGTATTGTGGTCTACCAGCAAGGTTCCAGGTGTCAGCTTGCTTTTTTTCCTTCTGGTGGCTCCATGGCACCTCACTGACTCTGCCTTGTTTTTCCCATCATCCACTTTAGTTTTTCAATTCTGCTAAGCCATTGACCAAAGCAGATTTATTCATTAACCAATAAAAGCAACACATAGACAGAAGGACTTCCCACCCAATCCTGCCATAGGCCAAAGTAGCTTCTTTATTAACCAATGGTAATAAAACATTCATAGCATACAGATGGGAATACCACATCATCCACAACATTCCAAAACATATCATAGTTGTATAGCACATCTTCAAATATGTGAAGATATGGGTGAAATTTCGTATTCAAAAGAGCTTTTGTCCCCACTCCATAGATTAAATGAGTCCTATCTTCAACTTGTGAAACATATGTGCTGGTTTCAGATGTGAATGCTTATAGATCATCAATGATCCAACCATAAAATTATAAATATGGAGCCACGAATCATGGTTTACAGTGATACTTGAAGAGTATATAGGATAAGGGACATTTGTATATATAATGTGACACATATGTCTGCATGGGATATCTAGCAAATAAATTTAGATATTTCAAAGTATTCAAATGTTTACCACTTAAAATAAGAAAATAGAGGCTAACTGACTTCTATATAAATGCCTATGATAAGGCACAGTCAAATTTGATCAAAACTGATTTTCTGAAGAGGTATTTTTTCCTCCTTTCCTTTTGCAAAGCCATTTCTCTTAAAATTAACAGTTGACTCTTTTCTGTCTCTGTCTCCTAAGGATGCAATGTGTCTCATCTCACCTACTATATCTTTTGTGGGCATCTACATTGAGAATCTTGCTTTTGTCACTTCATAATATTAACATCTTCGAGCATCTCATTCCTGCATAATAAAAGTGTCTGTGCTATTGTATCCTGTGTCAGTGTTTTTTTTTTCAAAATTAAGGATTCATCATTGAATTCATTCATTCAGACATTTTTCTTCAGCAAATAACATCTAATAGTAACTAAACTGGAATAAATGTCTCAAATTGACATATTTACTTGGCATACTACGCACTAAGTGCAGGTTTTCAGACTTTCGAATGTTTGAGTTTTTCAATTGGTCATGGTTCTGTGTAATTAAAAATGGATCAATGAGTCTTACAGACACAAACATCATGAGAATATGGAATCTCCCAAGGTTTTATTATTCACCATATATATATATATATACATATATATATACATATATATATGTTTGTTAAGTGTATGGATGTTTTGACTCCATGTGTATCTGTGCACCATGTGTGTATCTGATACCTATGGAGGCCAGAAGAAAGTATCAGGTCCACTGGAACTTGAGTTCCAGACATATTGTGTGGGTGCTGGGAATTGAATCTGGGCCTTCCACAAGAGCTACAGATGCTCTTAATTACTGAGCCATTTCTCCAGCCTGATTATGAACCCTTCTTAAACCATCCTGTCTTAGTCTACTTAAACTGCTACAACAAAATATAGACAGAATAGCTAACAAACTGCAGGTGTTAATGTCCCTCAAGTATGGAGGTTGACAGTTCAAAAAGATCTATACATTATGAGATATAATGTCTGTTAAAAGGCCTGCTTTCTAGTTCACTGACTGATATTTTTCCTTTTTTGTTCACATGAGTAAATGAGTTAAGTGATCTCTCTTGCATCCTTTTGTAATGGTACTAGTATATAACTTCTCCATCCTGACCTTGCCATCTCTTACCATAGTTACATTTCTATTGCTGTGATAAAACAGTGATAAAGGCAACTTATAAAATAAAGCTTTAAATTGTTCTCAACTCTACATTTAGAAAGCACCAACATGGATGTCTGTTTATGTAGTTTCTTTTCTTTCTGTTATGCAATAGTTCACACATTACTTCCATCATTTTTAACTTTTTATTTTCTAAATGTGAGTTATGATTACATTTCTGCTCTTTTAACAATTAAATGTACTGAAACATATATTTGTAATGTCTTCATATTATCATCCCATTCTCTGTTGAATATGCAACTCTTAGATAGTCTCCACAACACTGTTCTTTGATACTCGACTAGAAATATGTATTTAGTCATTGATGAGTTTTAAATTGGCAAAACAAACAGATTTTCTAAGGCAAGATTTGTCACTATAATTTGTTCTTTCCCATACCTTCCTGTTGTTATAGCACATAATTCTATTTTTAATTTTTAATATTGTCTTTCTTTTTCCTTTTATTTTTACAGAAATTTTATTTTACATTATCAATTTCCATTCCCTCTCCCTCCCATCCTCCAGCTTCTTCCACCTTACCACCAGCCACCCCTATCCACTATTCAGAGAGGGTTAGGCTTTCCATCCATAGTAAACAAAGTCTAGCACATCACTTTGAGGCAGGACTGGTGCGGGAGAATTATCTGTATTCTGTCAATCATGTATTTTAAAAAAACGCTGACTGGCCAGGCTGTCCTTGAACTCACAGAGATCCTTCTGTCTCTGCCTCCCCATGCCCCACGTTGGGTGCCATATGTAACATGAGGGGGCCGGCTTGTTGGGGTTTCCGTCCCGTCCGGTACTCCACAGCTGGCAAACACAAAGAAAATCATTCACAAGACTCCATAAGATTATAAACTGATTGGCCCTTAGCTCTGGCTTCTTAGTAGCTCTTATAACTTTTGCTACCCCATTATCCTTATCTACATTAGCCACATGGGCTCAGTACCTTTCTCAGTGTGACAGCTTACATGTTGCCTCTTCGGTGGTCTGCACAGGCCACGCTGGGTGCCATATGTAGTGAGGGGTTGCGGGCAGGCCTGCTTTTTGTCCTCACCCAGCTCCCGCACGGCTAGCTTAGTCCCAGAAACCCCAACAAGCTGGCCCACATGCTACACAGGACCAAGGTCCTACCCCCATATATACGCTGAGCAAGGTATCCCTCTAAAGAGAATGGGCTCCAAAAAGCCAGTTCAAGCAGTAGGCATAAATCCTGTTTCTACTGCCAGTGGCTTCACAAACTGCTCAAGCCACACAATTGTCAGTCACAATCAAAGTGCCTAGTTCAGACCTATGCAGTTTCCCCATATGTCAGTCTGGAATCAGTGAGCCCCGACTTTCTCAGGTCAGCTGTTTTTGTGGGTTTTCCCATCATGATCTTGACCCTGTTATTTCTTATTTATATTTTTCTGGTTATATCTCCTCCCCTTACTAAATGGTAATGTCCTTATGGAAAGGATGGTTTCTTATTTATTTTACTTTGTTTTGCCATTGCTTAATATGCTTATCTAAACATGGATCCTAGGCCATGAATCAATTATAATAAGTATCTATTACATTCTCAATATTTTTGCTATTTTAATAATGTCAGTAGAAAAGAGTCAAATCAGACAGTGGTTTATAATTCAATATATGATGGATAATCATTTTGGTAAGAGAAAACAACATGCTGCGAATCAGACAGCAGACAAAGAGACAGATATCCCATTTGAACAAGTTGCTCTGGTATATTCAACAACATCTACTACCTTTCTCTATTACATGTACCAAACATATTGTGTAGACAGTGGAAAAATAGGATAACAGCACTAAAAGAAGCCAGAGCTACTGGAGTCAATATACAAAATCATTTAATGTTTCACAAAAAATAAAGAAGCAGAGGAAGATAATGCAATTGATTTGTGTTACCTGTTTCCTGAAATTGCTCTCACATTGCTTATCTATGAGAGATAAGAACTAGGTCTAGACCAAAGAAAGAATTGCCTCTTGATTTTACATATGATTAAAAGAGCAACAAAATTGCAAAGGTCCATAAAATATGCATTACACAATGAATATATTGAAAATACTCAAATAAGAAATTAACTCTTAGGCCTATGCAAATTCTGAACATGGAAAATTAAAGTTATAGTGACTTGCCTCTAATTAACAACTTTATAGTCCATTTCAAATTATTAATGAACAGAAGAAGTATGGAATTTTATATTCTTTCTTCTAGCAACTAGTCTTTCTTAATTTCTAATGGAGCAGCAAAAATCACTACATTCTGAATTATTATAAGGCACAATGACCAGGCTGACCTCTATTCTCGAAAATCTACTAAACTACATTTAGAAAATACCAAATAGTAATCAGGTCACTTAGTATTGCCATTTGCACTCCAAAATTAAGGTGTCTCACTGTTTCATCTCTTGTTATACTAAATACCATTTATTTTTGAAACAGATGGGCACTTCTAATTAAGAAAACTGCTCTAGTTCATTAAAGAAATAGCAAATAACCAAATGAAGTCTCAGGGTCATTGGACGTACAAAGCTTGGTCACATTACTCATTTGTTCTATCTTTTACTGAAATATTGAGTCAACCTAAATATTTACTATATATTAATTTTAACTACTATAATTACAAAAACCACAGTATAGCCAAATATCTTTGAGCCATTTATTTTAGTTTCTTTCATTCTCTTTTTAAGTACTTAAAACACTTTCGCTAGGATCTGTGATAAACATTTGTGAGGCAGAAAGAAATAATAATCCTTGAAATCAAATAGTTCATACTATTAAAGGAGAAAATTAGTGCAAATAGTATTTCCATGTATTATTTTGCTAATAAAATTTGTTAGAAATTTTGTGATTTGGAGGGGATATAAAATAGTTACATAAGGTTTAGATATACGAGATAATATTTATTTGAAGTACAAGATATGAACATGCTTACTTGGACAAGGAACAGGAGAAAACAGATGGCATGAGCAAGATTTCAGGAACATTGAGCATTATGTAAATGTGTTCCAAATTGTTGACATGTCTGACATGTCTCTAAGATAGAACAAGGGTGAAAAGAAAGGGTGTTAGATATTAGAAAAGAATTAAATATAAGAATATACCACAAAAATTCAGTGATGAAATTAAAGTGACCAAATCCTGAATAATATTAATAGCTTGATTATTAGATGTATTTTAAAGCAAATTAATGAAGTTTGCTGATGAACTAAGTATATTCTGCAAAATAATTAAGATATCACCAGTTTAAAAAAAATGAGAATGAGGTTTATTGATTAGAATAAACTTGTAGAAAGGTAAGGCTAGAAATTACCAAGAGTTAAGGTGGAATAAGTTCGTTTCAATACTGTTACTAGACACACAAAATATCAAATAGGTTGATTGATATTTGAAACAAATATTTAGGGCGATGATCAGGGCTATTTTGAATCTATTCTGATTTGAAGTCAAGTTATGAGAGCTGTCAAAGTAGCTTAGTGATAAAACACTTGTGTAGGAAATGCATGGCCCTGGGTCCAGTTTTCAATACACGGAAATAATTAAAATGTAGAAGAGAAATCAACAGGGAGACTGAGAAATAAGAGCAAGTAAAATAAAGTGAAAATTAAGAAAGCATCGCATCCCTAAAGCAGAGTGAGAAATATGAAGCTATATTATTCTTTTACCATAAGCACATGTGTTTATAGATAACAATGTTTCTTATGTGCATATATATGCAAATATATATATATATACATACATTAAAATACTTAAATAAACACAGATAGCAGTGGTTGTTGCAAGAAAAAATTGCCTAGGAAGAAAGATTGGCCATCTTTGTGAACAGCCACACAAAAGAGGTCTATTAAGATCAACACAGCCAAAGTAACATTGGATTTTGCAGTGTAGAGGTTGATACAACATTAACAAAAGCAGGATTATGAGGGATAAAAGAGTAATCAGAGTAGATTCAAAAAAAGAATAGAAATAAAAAGAGGGCCGTTGCTGCAGGCAATTGCTTTCATATTTTTATTACAAAAAAGACTAATCCCTCACTAAGAGAAAAATAGCATTATATGTTAAAGAATATAATTTTTCCAACATAGCAACAACAAATGAAATTCAGGTACAACAACATGAATACATTTTCAAAGTAAGACTGAGATAAAAATAGGAGAGAATGATTTTTTACAAAAATATTCATTTATATGTAAAATCTAAGTTTATGAAAGCACATCTCTATGTTCTTTCAGGAACATACACATAATAATTATTGCATACATTAATCGTATTTATGAATATACTTGTCATACATAGCTTTATTATACTGTCTTTTACAAAAAAACATAAATATATTTCTGTAAAATATTGTCTTAATTATATGGCTTTGAAATATTTTAACATTAAGGATATAAGCCTCAATAAACACTTTGTATATGCCTCTTAATATGTAACTATGAAATTTACACTAAAATTGATACTAACATAGCATGAGAGTTAAATTGTAATAGAATCACCTTAATTCTTATTTTTGTCAATAATATGGATATCTATTACTACTAGTAAGAAACAGTGAATTTTTGTGCATCTGTATGTATTTGCTTTTTATTTTGTGGTGCTTTTGGAATGAGTTATATGCTATTTTCTATTGGAATATTTGTCTTTGTAACTATGCATCATAAATAATAATTCTTTTTATATATGGTGTACATCTGTTCTTGCCTTCAGCTGATTGTAAGGAGGAATAAAAAACATAAAAGAACAGTATTTAAATACTTAGAGTTATCTATACCCTCTGGCTCTTACACTCTTTGTGCCTACTTGACCACATAGATTTCTGAACCTTTAAGGGAGAGATTTGATGGAAATATATTTAGGACTGAGTATTCAAAAATCTCTTACCCTAAGTACATTTTACAGTGTGGGGATCGATATTAATTTCTGCCTACTACAAGAAGTTTCTCTGATGAGGATTGTGTGAGGCATAAATCAGTGAGTATAATGGTATGCCATTAGAAGTTATTTTATTGCTATATTACTTTAGCAGAATAATAATAGTATTAAGGTTTTGCCTAGGTCCATGACCTATGTAGTCTCAGATTCTTGTCAACTTTAGTAGTGTCAAATATGGGACTTAAATACAATCATAAAATGTTTGGTTATTCTCATAATATTTATGAAACCATTGCAGCAATATATTTTTTAGGCAGATCACTGTTGAAGGTCACAGGAATTATATATATGACATATTTATAATTATTTTTCTCCTCCAAGAACATACACAGTACATTCTAATAACATGAAGAGTATCTTCCAATAACATAATAGCTAGTCATTAGTAATGAAGCTTCTAGTTAAGTATCATATTGATGTCTGTGTTGGATGACATTTGTAAGTGTTGTCGTCTTCAGCAATAAAGCTGGGACTGAAAGATTTACTTGGTGATTTAAATTGTCTAGTTGGGGAATTATTTCCTCTATTATTTGGCATTACATTTAGATTCCATATGTGATATATATATATATGCATATATGTATATGTGTGTGCATGTGCATGCATGTGTTTGTGTATATTAGGGTTTCTATTGTTATGAAGTAAAGATAGATGCTGAAAAGAAATTCAACACTAGCTCAGAATTGAGTATAATAAATGTTTATTTGTTTTGGAGTAGACTAATATGTCATAGTCCTCTGCTAGAATGGGGAACATCCACTGAATCCAGCAGCCAGAAGAAAGAGAGAGCAATCATTTTACATCTGCATTTATAGTATAAGAGGTCACACTCAAGTGGGCAGATATCTTAAAGGCTACTGATGGAATGATTTCCTACAGCACCTCCCTTTTTGTTTAAATAAGAAAGTTCTATACCTAATACAAAATTAAATACAATAATAACAGATATCAAGTATAAAATTAGAATTACAATGAGCATAAAAACTAACATGCAAAAAACATGTGATAAATGTTTCAATAATTATCCTATCCTAAGGAGTCTATCTCTTATATTATAGACAAATTGGCAAAGCCATGAGAGGAAAGTAACTATTACTATCTAGTCTTCAACACCATCAAACTCCCGAGAAGGGAAATAATATTGCTTGAATAAGCAGGAAGTACAATTAAGCAACTTCCAAAATGTGCAACACATGACAGAGATAGCTGGCTACCTGGGCAATCATCACCCAAAGTTTCATTTGCAATGTTGTAGCAACCAACATTGGCTAAGGCCTAGAGAAACTGACAGACCTTTTTCAGAAGCAGGAATTTTTTCGGAATCATCTTACTCTATCTTGGCAGAAGTTGACAGTCTTTTTTCTTGTATCCTGCTTGTCCCATCTGCACATCATGCAGCTTATCAGTGGTCGATGCATGGACAGTTCCAAAGGCCAGTTTTGCCAAGAAGAAAACAAGTTCCAAGTGGAATGTCTTTGGTGTTCAACATTCTCTCAGGAATAGATCAGTGCTGCCAGGTGCAATTGTGTCTGACTTCAACAAAACCCTAAGTTATTTAAAGACCATGTTCTATACCTCTCTGAAATGGTTGAAGATTACCTATCTATGTAGAATACAATCTCTATGTATCTAAATTTCCTAATTAGTCTGACTATAAGTATGACAAATAAGGATGACTATTGATCTATAATTCTTAATACTTATGTAACTTAAAAACTAATACTTCATATTAGAATACTAAACAATCTTTAAACACTGTGCAACAAATGAGAACAATGACCTCAAAATGTAAACAATATATAAGTGTCTTGATCAGAGATAGAAATGTATAGTGCAATATGATACATATATCCTAAAATTGTATCAATATACAAAATGTTTTAAGCAGAGGTGGAAGAAAGCATGCATACATACAATATGACAAAATAAATTTGCCCAGGTGTACAAATATTGTAGACAAAAATAAGAACATATTCAATATAATTTAAGTTTGTATAAATTATACAAGAATTATTATACAAGAATCTTTACCAATGTAAAATGAGTATAAATAATAGCTCACAAATATTCACTTTATTACTCATTATTATTAGTGTGAGTAACCTCACACTGATGTATCTATTATCCCATCCAATTTCCCTCTTTTAAAGATATCCTGAGCTTACATAATTTCCCTCCCAACCCCCAATTCTATACCAATTATCATCAACCCCTGATTGACTATTATTATTAGTGTGAGTAAGCTCATAGTAACGTATTATTCCATCAAATTTTTCCCCACTTTTTTTTAAAGAGATCCCTGAGCCTATAAAACATTCCCTCCAAATCTCCAAACATACCAATTATAATAGAACCCTAAATGATGACCCCAACCCTGAGGACAAACTTCATTGGGAGAGGGGACATTGTCTTCTAGAATTACTTCCAGCTGTCAAGGTGGTGATGTCCTTTCTTTGGGATCCTGTGAAAGTAAAATGATGGTTAAGTTTCAAGATTATGGTCTGGTATAATTACAAATAGTCTCTGAGTATTTGGTAGGGGTTTTGGGGGGATGTTATTTGGAGTTCTGGCCAGAACATTGCAAAAAGGTGCACCATTTCAGATAACCAAGTTGGAAACATATTGAGAAGATGGTACCCAAAACAGGTCTTATATTAGCACTATCAGCAACGTGATGTCATATCAATCAGGTGGAGTCATTGTTCTGGGGGCCCATCTCATTCCAGGAAACTTCAAAGATTACTTTAGGAAAATTCATTGTTCATTGTGGAAAATTTAACATTATTTATACAGTCATATATTCAATAAAATGTACAATAGAGACAAAAATATGTATGAAGAATGGTTAAATTATTTTTTCTAAATTCTTTCTTCTTTCTGCCCCATACCAGACAGTTCCTGACATGAGAAAAAACTCTGAATTTTTCTTTGAACAACATGCTTAGATTAAGAGAAAGACAGAGCCATTGTTTAACTCCAAAGCCAGCTTTGATTTTTAAGTGAGTCATAACTATTATCCTAGTTTATGTTCAGAGATTCTTAACCTCAGATGACCTGTTCATATAAGTAATAATTCTCTACCTTGGTGATCCTATTTGGATAATTATATTTTCCTGTTAAGGCATTTAGATGTCCAGGGTCTCTTGACTTTTTGAAGATGAGCATTTTCTGGCATGACAAGAACAGAACCCGGCCCCAACCCTTAAGAGGTTTTCTTACCACCTGTATAATTGTCACCTCTATAAATAAGCAGTCATTTATCTTTCTCAAAACAAGTCTTTAATAATTTTAATGGTATCCACAGCTTTTCTTCTCCTGTGGAAACAAGAGAGAAACCAAAACCCTTTCCCCAAAGTAGCACATATCCTGGTTTACATTGTGAAGTCAGCATATCCTTGAAATCCATTGGTTATTTTAATTCAAAAGTTTTTTCTATTATCCAATGTCTCTCTGCTGCTGTTGTCCCTTTCTCACTAGCATTAAAAAAATTAAATGTTAATAAAGCATTATGCAATCTATTTCTGTGGGTATTTTCCATTCCTTTCTTTTTGTTTAGCATATCCTTTATATTTTGATTTGATCTTTCTATAACTGCCTGACCTGTAGGATTATTTGGTATACCTGTAATATGTTTTACATTATAATAAGCAAAAAACCCTTTTCATTTTCTTAGAGACATATGCTGGACCATTATCTTTCTTTATTTTTTTCAGGTATACCCATGATGGCCATAACTTCTAATAAATGCATGATTACTGAATCAGCCTTTTCTGAGCTCAAAGCAGTTTCCCATTACAAGTGTCAATAGTGTGGCATACAAATTTTAATTTTCCAAAATCTTCAAAGTGGTAAACATCAATATGCCAGATTTCACTCCTTTGAGTACCCTTTGGGTTACTCCCTGTAGGTAATGGTGTTTGATTACAGAAAGAACAAGTAGGACATCTCTTTATAATCTCCTTAGCTTGTAGCCACGCAATTGAAAACTCTTTCTTTAAACCTTTGCTATTGACATGATGTTTCTTATGAAATTCTGAGGCCTTCAACACTCTTCCAATCAATAATCAAGCATTTTCTGCATTACCTTGTGTTATTAGACCTGGCAGACCCATATGGGATTGGATGTGTGTTTTATATATATAGGACAAAGCCTATTCCTGATTATATCTTGAACCTGTATGAATAATGAAGCAAGTTCTGTATTATCTGGTATAAGTTCAGCGGTTTCAATATGCAAGACAATTCTTTCTACTTATTGTGAATCAGTAACGACATTAAGAGGTTCTTTAAAATCCCTTAGTACCACGAGAAAAGCATATAATTCTGCCTTTTAGACAGAATTATAAGGGCTTTGTTCCACTTATATCTTCTAATTTGTAACCTGTCTTTCCTGATTTGATTGCATCAGTATTGAATATATGGGTTCCCGTTATTGTTGTGTCCTGTACAATGCAGAGAAGCTTCCACGTAGTTTTCTTCATAAGGTTAATTATATCTGGTTTTTGATACTTGCTATTAATCTCTTCTAAAAAATTAGCACATGCTTTTGCCAAGGTTATTTGTCTTCCCATAATATTTTTTTAACTTCATCAGTAGAAAAAGGCAGTATTATCTCTCCTGGGTCTATACCTGCTAGTTGAGGAAGTCTCAATTTTCCTTTTATAATTAATTCAAAGACTTTTTCCACATAAGATTTTAATTTTTTCTTGGTTTATGTGATAAAAAAGATCCATTCTAAGATAATATCTTCCCTTTACATTAAAATTCCTGTAGAGAAATTTCTGGAAGGCAATATGGCTAGAATGCAGTTAAGATTTGGATTCACCCTATCCACATGTGCCTCCTGTAGTTTTTCTTCAACAATAATCAATTCCTTTTCCGTTTCACCTGTTAATTGCCTGGGACTATTTAAGTCTTTGTCACCATCTAAGGTTTTGTTTAAATGAACTATTAGATCAGGTGTTATCCCATCAGCTGGTCATACACTGGAAATGTCTCCTAACGATCTTTGAAATGTACTCAGAGTCTGCATTCATTCTCTCCTAATTTCTGCCTTTTGTGTTCTAATTTTCTATAACCCTATTTTATTTATTTATTTTTTATTTTTATTGTGCTTTACATTTTTCTCTCTGTTCCCCTCCCTGCCTCTCCCCTCCGATCTTCATTACTCCCCCAATGTCCCCATGCTTCCAATTTACTCAGGACATCTTATTTTTTCTACTTCCCATGTAGATTAGATTTATGAAAGTCTTTCTTAGTGTCCTCACTGTTGTCTAAGTTCTTTGGGGTTGTGATGGTTTTCTTTGCTTTATGTTTAAAACCACTTATGAGTGAGTATATGTGATAATTATATTTCTGTGTCTGGGTTGCCTCACTTAAAATAATGTTTTCTAGTTCCATTCATTTTCCTGCAAAATTCAAGATGTCATTATTTTTTTCTGCTGTGTAGTACTCCATTGTGCAAATGTACTTTATAATGTAGGTAATTGACAGACTATCCTCTCTGTATTTTTTGTAACCCACATTTTGGCAAAACTTTCTTTACATCTTCAAGCATTCTTTCTAAAGTATCTACATTTGAATCAGATAGAAAAATCTCATCCATGTAATGGTAAATTGTAGATATAAGAAATTTTTATGTATTATTTCTAATGGCTGACTTAAAAGTATTGGCATACAGTGGGACTATTTAGCAGTCACCTTGGGAGGACAGTCTACTGGTATCTCTTCATAGGCTGAGATTTATTTTAAGTAGGCACTTTGTAACATGAGAGGGCCTGTTTGTTGGGGGTTTTTCTGTCCTTCCCAGTCCCCCCAACTGTTTAGTCCCAGAGAAAAATCACACAAAGAAATCTCTATAAGTTATAATGCTGATTGGCCCGTTATGTCAGCCTTCTTACTGGCTAACTCTCACATCTTGATTAACCCATTTTTCTGATCTATATTAGCCATGAGGCTCAGTACCTTTTTCAGTGGGGCAGCTCACATCCTGCTGCTTCGTTGTTCTGGGCAGGAGTGGGAGGAATCAGTTTCCTCCTTCCCAGAATTCTCCTGCTCTCCTTGCATCATTTTCACTTCCTGTCTGGTTTTCCCACCTACACCTCATGCCTGGCCAATCAGCGTTTATTTAAAACATGATTGACAAAATACAGACAATTTTCCGCACCAGCACTTTGAAGGCTAATTTTTCTCTTTCCTTTTCTTGTGAAGGTATGATGAAGAAACAATCTTTCAAATCAATAACTATAAGAGGCCATATTTTTGGCAATAGAGAAGGTAGAAAAATTCCATATTGTAGAGGGTCCATAGGTTGAATTAACTTGTTGACAGCTCTCAGATCTGTCACCATTCTCCATTTACCAGATTTCTTGCTAACAACAAATAAAGGAGAATTCCTAGGGCTGGTTGATTTTTCAATGTCATGAGTATCTAGTTGCTCCTGTACCAGCTAATCAAAAGCATACAGTTTGTCTTCTGTTAAGACCACTGTTTAACCCATATTGGTTTCTCAGTTAACTATGTTAAAGGTAGGAACATTGGTACATCTAAAGGTTTGCCCATTGCTTTTTTGTTCATGTACACCATGAATAGCTGGTGACATTTTTGTATAGTACCTTATAATATCCTTCCCAGAGTTTCTGGGACAGCAAAATGTTAATCCTGCTGTTCCATTGCTGCAGCAGGTCAAGACTACATTAATTCACTGC
This sequence comes from Myodes glareolus, assembly GCF_982192425.1. Taxonomy (NCBI): domain Eukaryota; kingdom Metazoa; phylum Chordata; class Mammalia; order Rodentia; family Cricetidae; genus Myodes; species Myodes glareolus. The sequence goes on along the minus strand of NC_142053.1, from coordinate 10,046,784 downwards.
AATCTTGGCCAAATATGACCTCAGCCTTCCTAACTGTCCTTCTGGCCCTATGCATTCAGACCATGTTCTGCTTTGTTTCACTTGAGATAGGATTCCAATTCCTAGGAACTGAGCATCTGACTGTTAAAGAGGCCAATTTTGATGCCAAGATTCTGGATTAATGATACTTATGTCTGCACCCATGTCTATCACACCCACAATTGCAATGTCATTTATATACACTCTTAGTTTTGGTCTTAGATCATTTATAGAAGTATGTCAGAATACACATTTCCTATTTTCTATTAAAATTTTTAATTCATCCAATTCATTTATTCCATAATCCAGGATAGTATAGTCTTTTTTGTTGTTGTTGTTTTGTTTTGTTTTTTCCAGAAGGCTCTGGATTTTCAATTTTCCTGGTGAGACAAGTCCTCCACAGTGACTGGGAATGACTGGACCAGTTTTGACTTGGAGAACTGCAAGAGGCCCCCCAAGGAGTTTCCAGATGGTATTGGGTTGCCTTTTATGTATTTCATTGATCCGCATTCATTGAACCATTGCCATACCTTCTACATAATCCATAAGGTTGGTACCTTTCATTCCTGTCATTACCAGAGGAGACATTATTCCTAGGAATTCCTTGTCTACAATCCCTTCTCAGATGTTCTATTCTATCACAATTAAACATATGGCATTTTGATGTCTCTTCATACCTTTGGAAATTACTTATCCTGCCCAAGATTCAGTATTATAGTCAAATGCCTCAATGTTCATTTCATGCAGGATTGATTCTTCCATTGATGCTGATCTAACCTTTAATGGCACAAGTATCTTTTTCTTTTTGCATTCTAAGTTGGCATTTTATTTATTTTTTTTTGAAAGTAAATTTTATTAAATTATAAAAGTTTCCATTTCCGCCCCTCTTCCCAACACCCTCCCACTCCCCCCACTCCCTCTCCTCCTCCCTCTTCGTCCCTTAGGGCAGTCAGGGTTTCCTGCCCTGTGGGAAGTTCAAGTTCCTCCCCCCTCCCTCCAGGTCCAGGAAGGTGAGTATCCAAACAGACTGGATTCCCAAAATCCAGTATATGCAGAGGAAACAGGTCCCAGTATCATAGTCAATGGCTTTTCAGAAAGACTTCGGGCCAGCCACATTCAGAAAATCCGGCCAAATTCCGAGAATCTGGTTAGATCACGTCCTCGTTCAGTCCCAGTCCAACTGGCCTTGGTAAACTCTCATTAGATCCGTTTCCTTGTATCAGTGGGTGATAGCATCCCTCGCAGTACTGATTTCGTTTTTCATGTTCTTCCTCCTTCTGCTCCTCATTTGGACCTCGGGGGGGCTCAGTCCGGTGCTCCAATGTGGGTCTCCGACTGTATCGCCGTCCTTCGCCAGATGAAGGATCTATGGTGATAAGCAAAATATTCATCAGTATGGTTATGGGCCACGGCCGATTCAGGCACCCTCTCCTCTGTCCAGAGAACAATCTGGGGGATCTCTCCTTGGACCTGGGATCCCATATATAATCAAGTCTCCTGTAAACCCTAAAATGACTCCCTTAGTTGAAATATATTCTTCCCTGATCCCATATTCATCCTTCCTCCCTCCCCCCCCATCCCAGGCCACCGAGCTTTCCCCATTCCTCCCCTACTCCCTTCTCTCTAACCCTCTCCCCTTCCATCAACCCTCCCACCCCCCCATGCACCCGAGGTTACCTGGGACTCTTGTCTATTTCCTACCTCCTGGTTGATAGCTAAATAATCTTCATCAGGTTCATCTTCTTATTTAGCTTCTCTAGGATCACGAATAATAGGCTCAAAGACCTTTAATTATGGTTAGAATCCACTTATGAGTGAATACATACCGTGTTCCTCTTTTTGGGTCTGGCTTACCTCACTCAGGAAAGCGTTTTCTATTTCCATCCATTTGCATGCAAAATTCAAGATGTCATTGTTTTTTACCGCTGAGTAAAACTCTAATGTGTATATGTTCCACACCTAAGCCTTTCCACTAAAATCAGGAACGCGACAAGGCTGTCCACTCTCTCCATACCTCTTCAATATAGTGCTTGAAGTTGTAGCAATAGCAATAAGACAACATAAGGAGATCAAGGGGATTCATATTGGAAAGGATGAAGTTAAACTTTCGTTATTTGCTGACGATATGATAGTTTACATAAGTGACCCCAAAAACTCTACCAAAGAACTCCTACAGCTGATAAACACCTTTAGTAACGTGGCAGGATACAAGATCAACTACAAAAAATCAGTGGCCCTCCTATACACAAAGGTTAAAGAAGCAGAGAGGGAAATCAGAGAAACATCACCTTTCATGATAGCCACAAATAGCATAAAATATCTTGGGGTTACTCTAATCAAGGAAGTGAAAGACCTATTTGACAAAAACTTTAAGTCTTTGAAGAAAGAAATTGAGGAGGATACCAGAAAATGGAAAGACCTCCCCTGCTCTTGGATTGGAGAATCAACATAGTAAAAATGGCAATTCTACCAAAAGCAATCTATAGATTCAATGCAATCCCCATCAAAATCCCATCAAACTTCTTCACAGACCTTGAGAGAACAATAATCAAGTTTATATGGCAAAACAAAAAACCCAGGATAGCCAAAACAATCTTATACAATAAAAGAACTTCTGGAGGCATTACCATCCCTGACTTCAAACTCTATTATAGAGCTACAGTATTGAAAACAGCTTGGTATTGGCATAAGAACAGAGAAGTCGACCTATGGAATCGAATAGAAGACCCAGATATTAACCCACAAACTTATGAACACCTAATTTTCGACAAGGGAGCTAAAGGTATACAATGGAAGAAGGAAAGCATCTTTAACAAATGGTACTGGCATAACTGGATGTCAACCTGTAAAAAAATGAAAGTAGATCCATATCTATCACCATGCACAAAAATCAAGTCCAAATGGATTAAAGACATCAACATTAATCCGTCCACTTTGAACCTGATAGAAGAGAAAGTGGGAAGTAGTCTACAAGATATAGGCACAGGAGGCCTCTTCCTAAGTAGGACCCCAGTAGCACAAACAATAAGAGAAACAATGAAAAAATGGGATCTACTGAAACTGAGAAGCTTCTGTAAAGCAAAGGACACTGTCAGTAGGACAAAAAGGCTGCCTTCTGACTGGGAGAAGATCTTCACCAACCCCTCATCAGACAAAGGTCTGATCTCCAAAATATACTAAGTTGGTATTTTAAAAAGCCAGAATTTCAATTAGTACTCATCTAGCATCTGGGTATGATACTCCTATTTGTACAACCTTAGTTATTCTTTGTAAAATATCATCAAATAATTCTCACTGGCCTTTTTAATCCTGGTATATGATTCAATTAGTTTTTCTGGTACTTGAATCCTGTCCCAAGCATTTCAGGCTGCTTTGTGGCAAATGGACAAGATTTGTTCATTTTAAAGAGCTTAAGTCTGTAGTTCAGCATAAGTGCCTCACCTATTATTTGATTTTGGGAAGTCTCAAGTTCTTTTGCTTATCCCTGGAGTATTAAAATTTTTGCCTGCTCTCAAATTACATTTCCATAGCAATTGTGGCACATCATTCAGGACTTCTGAAACTAAGTAAAGCCAGTCATGGAGGGTAGCCATATTGCTACAAGCCCATGATTTACCATCTCCATAAGAAATGCTAAATGCAAGTTGTAAGATACTATTGCTTGCTTAATTGCTTTTAGATCATTCATTCCTATAGGTATCCATCGACCTTCTTTGGAACCTTTTGGCATTTAGAACTTGATGCTTTTTTAGAGTAGATTACAGGGTAGGAAGCTAAAACCCTGGGTAAGTCATCTCCAACAGCTACAAGTGATTATTACTTGTACCATCATTACTTGATGGTAATGTCCTTGTACCATCTCTTCATGTTCTTCAGTTCTAATAATTTCCTCATTTGTTTCAAATCTTTTTATTACTCTCTTTGTAAATCCTGAATTTCCTGGCTTGTATATATTTCTAGTGATTTCATTGAGGCACCTAGCCTCTGGTACTCATTCTGCACATGTGATTTCAAGGTCTGGAGTTTTTTCTTTAAAGATAACATCTCATCCTTGGACATTATTTTTATAGCATGCAGATTGCCTTCCAGGTTGGATACTCTACCTGCTAATCTATTATATCTTTTTAAGAGATTTTGATTGTCAAATTCAACAATATTAATTCTTTCTGATAATTTCTCTGTACCCTTTGATATGGATTGAATTTTATATGTCAGATTAATTTTATCCTTTTCAATAGTATTAATTTTCAGGTAATCTTTGATATTTGATGGTATTAATCCCGTCAGCTAGCTATTTACTATTAGTAGTATATAAAGACTGTATCATTTCCAAAAGTGCCTCATTCTTGGCTCTGTTATCAAACCATTTTCTTTAGGATATAATATGAAGAAAAAAATTGAGTCCCAGTATCCAATAAATGAATATATTACAATAACTGTATAAACCTTGCAGAATACAATCCATAGTATCAAAAAGAATGTTATTAAAAGTTTAAAAGGTAATGTTGTCTGCAATTATATAACTTTCAGGTTTATTGATTTATTTATTAATCAAATACTTTCCTGTGTTATAAGATCCGGTAAATTGTTTTAAGTATAATAATCTTTATTGTCCAGCAGGTATCACCATTGCAGAGTTGTGACCAATGGCATGAATTGTCCTGTACTGCTTTGGTTTTCTACCTTGGTGCTGGTTAAATACTGACAAATATGCTTGTTTGACAAATTAAAAGCAATTAAATCAAATCTGTACACTGAGCAAGGAGCTCAGAGCCCATGAATAGGGAACTCAAACTGAAAGCTGTGCAAGTTGCCATGTGGCAGGGAACACAGCAGTAGTGGGGGGAATGTATGAGAGCTGGGAAATTTTACAAGTCACCACACACTTAGCTGCCCTGTGGTGGTGGTTATACAAAAAACACTTAGTAGGTGAAAGTAAGTCAGGCAAGTTGGGTGGGAGAACTTCTGGGCTATGAACCATTTAGGCCTTTTAGACAAATCCTCCCAGTAGGTATGGATTTGGGATCCATGTGTGGCACTAGGTAAAGACAGATGCTAAAATGTTATCTCACACTAGCTCAGAATTGAGTATAGTAAAAGGTTATTTATTTAGGGGTAGATTCACAGATCACAGTCCTCTGCTTGAATGGGAAACAGAAACCAAAATGCAGCCAGAAGAGAGAGAGAGAGCACTTTACATCGGCATTTATAGTATAAGATGACACACCCAAGTGGGCAAGTAACTTAAAAGCTACTGGCTGAAGCATTTTCTCCAGCAGTGAAGAAACCCATGGCCACAGCAATTCTTATGAAGAAAAACATTTAATGATGTATTTTACAGATTCAGAGATTTAATCCATTATCATCTTGGTTGGATACAGTATACATGTTATCTTGGTTGCAGTGTGCAGGCAGACATGGAGTTAAAGAAGGAGCCGAGTCCTACATCATGATCCACAGACACCAGTAAGTTAACTGAGTGTCACCCTGAGACTGATCAAAGGATACACCAATCCCACTACAACAGTTGGTATAATACAGTCCTTCTGTATTTATGTTGCTTTCATTGGTTATGACAGAAAATGCCTTGGCCTAGTAGATAGGGAAGAACTCAGGTAGGCGGGAAAGACAGAATTCTGAGAAGAAGGGCAGACGCTATGGCTCTCCTGCCTGAGATGGATGCTGGTTAGACTTATGCCAGTAAGCCACAGTCAAGTGGCGATACACATTAAGGAAGATGGGTTAAACTAATATGTGAGAGTTAGCCAATAAGGGGCTGGAGATAATGGGCCAGGCAGTATTTGAATAAATACAGTTTCTGTGTGATTATTTCAGGTGTAAGCTAGCCAGGCAGGACAGAACAAAGGGCCCACACTCCTCTTGGGCAGCTGGGAAAACAAGCAGCCTTCCCTACAACAGATTGGTGCCTCAACGTGGTTGATTGACTCCTTGTAAAATCTGAGAGAGCTTCAAAAAGAACACAGAGCACAGAGTTTAACAGAGTTTTTGCTGGCAATGTGCTCCAGAAAGTTTTTCCTGACTCAGCAACCATACCAAAAAAAAATAATAAAAATAAAAAAAAAGCTGCACGGTTTTAAAACAGGGCTTCCTGGACTGCTGCCCATGCAAACTCTGGCTATGAAGCATTTCAATGGCTTTAATGGGACTGGATGTTTGTGTGCTTCCTCGGGATCAGGAAGAAAGTACTATGAGACCAGGCCAGTGGCTCAGCACTCCCTACCTGGGCAAATGGCAGGATCAAGTTTACTAGGCGTGCACAAGCAAAATAGCATGGTGAATTCCTGCAGCCATACAGAGAAATGTTTCCAGGCTGCATAGTGCTTTGCGTGGCAGATTTGGCTGTAACTCAGAAGCATTTATGTGCTTCACACTCATTCTTGGGGTTTGATTGCTGAGCACAACTCCTGCCTTGCAGCCCCAGAGATAGCAGAAGTGGTACATCCACCATTTTGAAATTGGAGAGAGGTGGAGTCAACATCCAGAGCAGCTGCAACCAAGCTGCTTAGCATTTAAAAGCTCTTTAAGACAGTAGATAATTAAAGACAATGCAATAGGTCAGATTCAGACATAAAAGACCTCTAAATGGGTCATACTGTTAGATAACGTCATAGGCTTGGGAAAGAGAAGAAAGTCATAAAATAAAGTTAATGCTTTTAAAAGGGGGGGGTTAAGTTTTTAAAGAGATAGAGTACAGGTAGTCATAAATTAAAGGAAGTAAGAAAACTAAGCCACATAAAAATGGAAAATTCACAGAGAGACTGGATTCTATATATTATTGTGTTTTCTTTGAAATTTTTGACTGTGAAAGAGCTAACTAAGTACAGAGAGACTTTTAATTGTATGTGCTGCTAAACTAAACCAACATTTATATTATAAAGGTATTATGACTTCAAAATTTGGGTCTAAGGATATGATGCTTTGGAAAAGATGTTCTTCTTTTGTTTTCACCAAGGATAAGACCCTGTGGATTGCTTCTAGACCAATATGGAATGATAGACCACGCCCTCCTGAAAGGTTTCTGTAAACACCCTCAGAAAATTACTTTACCCAACTGCCTACTGAGATGAACCTAGCATACAGGATACACCATGAAAGGCCTGTTAATAGCGCCCCCATACAGCACAAAGCAGTTTGGAGAGAAAAAACTACACCCATATTTTGTTACACCAAATTTTGTTTATAAATGTTCTTTTACATTTAAAGGGGATATGATATTGATAAGAATAATTTGCATTGGTATGGATTTTGCTTTATTGATATAAATTTAAGATCAATTTTTGTTATATGTATATGTATTTCTGATCTTGATTAAGATATTGTGATTGTGTACATCATCTAAAAATGTAATATATAATTAGGAAATATAGGTTGTTAATGGGTATTCATCAATAATATTCAAGCTTGTAGTCATGTTAGCTAGATTTTCTAGATATATAGAGATATATTTCAGTTAGATAGGCATTCTTCATCTCTTTCAAAGACTACAGAATATGGCATTTAAAATGTTTCAATAACTTAGGACTTTTCAGGACAATGAGACTCGTCTGTTCCTGGTAGCACCAATCTACTTCAAGAGGAATATGGACATCAAAGAGGCTACTTATGGAGTTGGTTAGCCATTTTGGAAAAAAAAAAAACTGCTCTTGCCTGAACTGTTGCATAAACTGGACACAAAGAACCCACAGAGAGAGGACTCTTGAAATTGCCTAAAGGTGAGATGATCCTTCGGGGTTTCTGATTCATGAAAGAGTCTGTGAGACATTCTGCAGGATACAGAAGAAAGTGACTGAACTGTCTTTGGAATTTCCTGCTTCATGGAAATGTCTTCTGGATACTATGGGCCTGAAGGCTGAAGATGGATGCCCCAACAGTACAGAAAAACTTGGGGTGACTGTCCAGGCAGCAAGATGTCTCTGTCATTTCTAGAGTTTTGGAAGTTACTTACTTCTTGTTCACTTAGGTAATATTATAAACTTCTGGAGTCTTTGATAGAGTAGAAGAATAGATAGATAGTTATAGTTATCATTGTCCTTTTTTATGATAAAAGATAAAGTAGATATAAATATTGTAACTGTAATTCTTGCTTAATAACTGTTTTGTTAAATGTAATTTTACTATGTCAAAGTTAAAAGCCTTCTTTGTTTAAACAGAAAAAGGGGAAATGGTGTAGAATGTCCTTCTGTATTTGTGTTGCTTTCCTTGGTTATTAAGGAAATTGCCTTGGCCTAGTTGATAAGGCAGAACTCACATAGGTGGGAAAGACAGACAGAATTCTGGGAAGAAGGGCAGAGTTGCACAGATGCCATGCTTCTCCTTCCCAAGATGGATACTGGTTAGACTCATGCCAGTAAGCCACAGTCAAGTGGCGATGCACATTAATGGAGATGGGTTAAACAGATATGTGAGAGTTAGCCAATAAGGGTCTGGAAATAAGGGTCAGGCAGTATTTGAATGAATACAGTTTCTGTGTGATTATTTTGGGAGTAAGATAGCCAGGTGGAATAGAACAAAGGGTCCATGCTCCTCTTGGGTGGCTGAGGCAACAACAGCCTGCCCACTCCCTACAACAAACAGTGACACATGTCCTCCAACAAGGCCACATCTATTTCAAAATTTCTTAATAGTATCACACCCTATGAACTTTTGGAGGCCAATTGCAATCAAATTACCATATTACACTCCCTATCCTTTATAAACTTGTGACAATATTATTATGAGAAATGCATTTAGTTCATCTTCAAAAGTCCCCATAGTCTATTACAGTCTCAACAATGTTTAAAAATCCTAAATTCAATGTCTTTTCTGAGATTCATGCACTCTCTTAACTATAATAACCACTAATAAAAAAACAAAATCAAAAACAGAACATGTATTTCCAACATAAAATAGCACAGAATATACATTACTATTCTAAAATGTGGGAAGGGAGCAAAGGGAGGAAATACTGGACCAAAGTAAGATATAAAAACCAACTGGGCAAGCTCCAATCTCTGTATTTCAATGTCTGATGTTAAACATGCCTCAGATCTCCAACAGTTTTCATTTCTTTTTCCTGGGCTAGTTTTAGTCCCTGTTAGCACATCTCCTCAGCAGGTATTCCATGACTCTGGAATTTCTAACATTTAAGTTCTCCATGAAATTCTAGACTTCACCTTCACTGGCCTTTCTAGATTGGTACACCCCTGACATATGCCTGACCTCAGTGGTTTTCCTTAGTTGCAGAGCAATATTCAATAACCCTTTTCTTCTGTACCTGACTCTAAAGCCAGGAAAAACATAACCAAAACTGCCACGTTCTGTAACTTGGTAGGACTGGACATAGGCCTCTCATTCAATTACATCTTCATCAACTTTCTGGTTTTTGATGGTTTCCTTTACTGTCTAAGCTTGACTGTCCTAATCAGCATCTGTAGAGCAGGCAGGCCTTAAACCCAGAGATCTCTAGGCAGAACCTTCTTATTCTCATGGCTTACTGGTAAAAAGGAATATAGATAGTTATAAAAAGAAGTAAAGTCTTTAAAGAGACTGGAAAAGTAAAATAAAAGAGTGCAGAGAGTTGTAGCCTAAAGGAGTAAGGAAAAATAAGACCTGTAAAGATGGAATATTCACAAAGATTTCGGATTACATATATTACTGTGCTTTCTTTGAATTGATGGTTGCAGAGAGACATTTGATTCTGGAGTCTGCTAAGTTAAAACAACATAAACGTATCTTCTATTCAAAATTTGAGTCTAAGGATATGTTACTTTGGAAAAGATGTTCTGCTTTTGTTTCCTCAGAGGATAGAAGCTGTGAATTTCTTTCTGGCTAATGCTTTTTGATGGAACATGACCCCCAGACAGATCTCCTTGAACCCTAAAATTATATGCCCAACAAACAACAGGAATCAATTTGGAAAAAACAATGCCAAAATTCCTGGGGGATATGCTATACAGATTAATACTTTGCATTGATATGGATCTTGGTTTATTGATACAAATTTAGGTCAGTTTTGTTATATGTTTATTTCTGCTCTTGATTTAGGAATTGTGTTTGTGCAGTTCATTTAAAATGCAGTGTATAATTAAGAAATATATGCTATTAGATTGTCATCTATCATAATCAAGTTTATAGTCTTGTTAATTGGGATTTCTATATGTACAAAGATATATTTCAGATGAAGAAGTATTCTTTAAACCTTTCAAAGGGTACAGAATATGGCATTTAAAATATTTTAAAAACTTAGACTTTTCTTAAAAATGAGACACATCTGCTCTTGGCAGCACCAATCTACTCCAAGAGAATGATGGGCATTAAAGAAGTTCCTATGGAGTTTGTTAGCCATTTCAACAAGAAACTGCTCTTGCCTGGACTACTTGATGGTATGCTGCATGAACTGGACATGCAAAACCCCCGGAAAAATTACTGCTAAACTTACTTATAGGTGAGATAGTCCTTCAGGGTTCCTGTTTCATGAAAGAGTCTGTCAGACATTCTTTAGTATACAACAGAAAGAAACTGAGCTGTCAATATAGGCAAAGCAGTCTTTCTAATTTCCTGCTTCATATAAAGCCTTCTAGATACTACAGGCCTCCAGGCTGAAGAGGGACGCCCCAATGTTACAGAAGAACTTTGGATGACTGTCCATGCACCAAGATGTCTCTGTCAACTGTATCTTGGAAGTTGTTTACAATTGTGTTCCCTTTTTTAGATAATATTATATCCTTATGGGGTCTTTGAAGATTTAAAAACAGATAGTTGTAGTTTCCTTAGTCATGATAAAGGATAAATTATATATAAAACTTTAGACTCACAAAGATAGGATAGATGATAGAGTATTTTCTTTAATATGTCAAATGTAAATGGACTAAATAGTGCAACTATAATTCTTCTTGATAACTGGTTTGTATATATAATTTTACTATGCTAAAATTAAAACCTTTGTTTTTATTTTGACATAAAGGGGGAATGGTATGGTAAGTCCTTCTGTACACATGTTGCTTTTATTGGTTAATGAATAAAGAAACTGTTTGGCCCTATGATGGGGCAGAATGGAGCAAGGTGGGAATTCCAAGCAGAGATGGTGGAGAAAAGAAGGCTGAGTCAGGGAGATACCATGTAACCTCTGAAGGAGAAAGAAAACCACATGCAGGAACCTTACCACTAAATGACCATCCTCACAATAAAATACAAAATAATAGGAATGTGTTAATTTAAGATATAAGTGTGGTGGGACAATGGTCTTGTACCCTGTCACTTATATTGTATTGTTTTAATAAAATGCCAATTGGCCAGTAGCCAGGCAGAAAGTATAGTTGGGGTGACCAAGCAGGAAGTAGAGGTGAGGTGGTGAGAACAGGAGAATTATTGGAAGATGAAAGGTCAGTCTGCAGTTATCACCCAGATTCAGAGGAAGTAAGATGAGAATGCCTTGCTGATAAAAGGTACACAGCCATGTGGCTAACACAGACAAGAGTTATGGGTTAATTTAAGAAGTAAGAGTTAATAAGAAGCCTGGACTAATAGGCCAATCAGTTAAAAAATTAATGCAGGCCTTTGTATGTTTTCTTTGGGACTGAACTGTTGCAGGACTGGGCGGGACAGAATCCTCTGTTGACTAATGGCACCCAGTGTGGACAACTATATCCACATAAAATCTGAGAGAGCTTGGGAAGTAATTCTAGACACCAAAGAACAGAGTTAACATAGATTCTTGATATCAGCATTTTCTCAGTTAGGCTCTGTTTTCTAGAAGAAAGTGTGTCTCATTTAAGAGTGGCTTCCTGACTTAGTTTTATTTCAAAAACTTGCAGCTCTTTTAAGAGGCCCCAACACAAAACACTTAAATAGTATTGATGAATACTCAACAGCATGCTTCTAGGTAGTGGCATGGACCTTGAAATTCCATAGAGTTCTAGCAATAAACATGGCTTTGGCCAGTACCTCTGCCATGACTCTAGACTCTCAGAAAGCTAAGGAATGGGTGGATCCAGCCATCAATCCCAGACATATTGCTTAGCAAATTAAAGATTCAGGTGGTAAGAAAAGAATGGTATACAGTAAGGATAGATTAAAAGATGAAAAAAGTCCTCTAAATTTAGAATTTAAAAATATATCTAGGCTTGAAAGAGAAAAAAAATGGATGAAGTTCTTAAAAAAAAATCAAAAAAGTGAGAACATGGTTGTGGTGTCACATAGCTTTAATCCCAGCACTTGGGAGGCAGAGGCAGGTAGATCCCTTTGAGTTCAAGGACAGCCTGGTCTCCAAAGTGAGTTCCAGGACAGCCAAGGGTAAACAGAGAAATTCTGCCTCAAAAAACAAAACAAAACAAAAATTAAAAATAAAAATAAAAAAATAAAGTTTAACATAAAGCCACATAAATATGGAAAATGCACAGAGAATCTGAATACTTTGTGTTATTGTGTTGTCTTTGAATTGTTTGATGACTGAAGAAGGAAAATATCTGCTAAAAGACACTTAAATATAAATACTGCTGAATTAATCCAACATATGTATTTTGAAAATGCATTGACTTTAAAATTTAAGTCAAAAGATATGCTACTCTGGAGAAGAGGTTTTGCTTTTGTTTCCACATGAAGTGAGAGGCTGCAGATTTATTCTGGACTAATAAAAATAAGGTTTGATCAAGGAAGAAACCCTGAGAAATATCCCAGATGTCTGAGTTCTACATACTGAACAGTTTCCAGACTACTAACTGAGATGACCAAGCCTCACAGAATACTCCTTTCAGGACTTGATCATATTTCTAAATTTTCTTTAGGTTCCCATAAGATTATCAGCACCCCAAATCTGCAGGAAGTATCCTGGAAAACTATGCCCACATTCCCCCCAAAAATGGATTATGGATATTTTTTCTTTAGAATGTTGGTTACAAGTTTTAATGGATAATGGTTAGGAATAAAAAATATTAGATTCAGAGTTTTTGTTTAAAAATAAGGGGGAAGTGCTATGGGACAATGGTCTTGTACTCATTTATTGTACTGTTTTAATAAAACACTCATTGGCCAAAAGCCAGGCAGGAAGTAGAGGAGGGGTGACAAAAACAGGAGAATTCTGGGAAAAGAAAAGATTTGTCTGCAGTTGTCACCCAGACACAGAGGTAAAAAGATGAGAACGCCTCACTTATATAAGGTACCAAGCCATATGGCTAACACAGACAAGAATTATAGGATAGGATGTAATATATAAGAGTTACTAGAAAGCCTGAGCTAATAGGTCAACCAGTTTATAATTAATGTAGGCCTCTGTATGTTTTCTTTGGGACTGAGTGGCTGTGGGACCAGGTGGGACAGAAACTTCTGTTAACATTTAATAATAGAATTCTGACATAATAGGCCAAACAGTGTTTAAATTAGTACAGTTTCTGTGTGATTATTTGGGTTTTGAGTGGCCAGAAACAAACCAGTATCTTCTGACAACAAAAATTCAACAGTCTTTTGCCTCAGGAGTGCTGGGATTAAAGGCATGTACCACCATACCTGGCTGTGAGGTTTTCTTTAAATCTTTTTCAAAAGTTGGAAATTTAGCTGGGTAGGATATTGCCATGTGGTCACTGTGGCAATATTTTAATTATATTGTAACAAATAAAGCTTGCGTGAAGACCAGAGTGTGGAGCTAGCCACATTAGTCAGACATAGAGGCCAGGGAGTGCTGGCACACATCTTTAATTCCAGCACTCAGGAGAGAGTGTTGGATGCATCTCTGTGAGTTCAAGGCCACCCTGGGATATATGATATTGAATCCTTCTAAAAGAGAAACAGAGCCAAGCATTGGTGGTTCACACCTTTAATCCAAGCACTACACAGGTAGAGATGGGAAGTGATATGACTGGTGGAGAGAGGATTATAAAGCAGGAGGGGACACGAGCTCAGGATTCAGTCTGAGATTTCACAGAGTCAACATTCAGTCTGAGGATTCATGGCATTCAATATGAGGATTCGTAGGCATAGAATAACCTTTCTGCCTGAGTATTTAGTAGAGGACAAAACTAGAGGCTGAATTCTCTGCTTCTCTGATCTTTTAGCTTTAACCTCCTAATATCTGACTCTGGATTTTTATTATTAAGACCAATTAGAATTCACACTATAGACTACATTGATTGTCAACCTTTTTTCAAATTGGTAAAATCTATGATTTTGTTAAAAATACTTTTTTGCCTTTGACTTGTACTACTTCTCCTTTCTCTATCCCCATTTTTCATAGATTATTTTTGTTGTATCCCAGATTTCCTAGATGTTTTGTGCCTTGATTGTTTGTTGGTTTAACATTTTCTTTGCCTGTGATATCTATTTCTTCTACCTTGTCTTTGATGCCTGAGACCCTCTTTTCCATGTCTTTTAATCTGGTTTTAAGACTTTTTGTTTGACATTATGAATTTTTCATTTTAATTTTTAATTCAGTTCAGATTTTCTTTAGTGATTCTATTTCTTCATTAATTTTTTCTCTCATGTCTTAAATTATTTTTATCACTTCATGTAACTGTTTATGTTTTCATTGACTTCATTAAGGAATTTATTTATATCCTTTTTAAGCCCCTTGAACATATTCACAATTAATATTTTGCATTACTTGTTTGTGGTTCATCAATATTGCTTTTCTAAGTCTCTACTTACAAAATGGCTATAGGATTATGGAGAAGTTATATTGTCTTGGCTGATCATGTTTGTGTTTTTTCACTGAAGTCTAAGCATCAACAATTATGATGCTTGATATGCTTCTAGGTATCAGTATGTGGTTTTGCATTTGTTTGGTGAGTATTCTGCTCTTTGGTTGCTGCTACCCCAACTAGATACTAGTGCTTTTGCGGGTCTTCAGGTGACAGAATAGAATGGAGATAGGCTAGGAGAAAAGATTGTAAGGGACCTCAGTAAAGAGATTAGAGGATAAGAGGTTGGGTCCTCAGAGAATTGAATTAGTATTGAAGGAGAGTTGATAGTGAAAAGCTAAGCTAGATCTGCAGCTAGAAGTGTACTTCCCTGGGAACAGATGTAGGATGGAAGGAGGTGGTACTGCATGCAATACAACAAATAGGTCTGGAGGTACTTAGAGGAAAGAATTAGGTGGATTCTGGGTCTGTACCAAGAGTTATTTCAATATTTTTCCATTTGGTAGTAGTTGCTTCATACCTTACAGTATGGTTGATTTAAGGAGAAAGTTGGATAGGATAATAATAAGAATGTATATTTCACAGTTGTTAGATGGAATATCCTCAACACTTCTGTTAAGTTGCTTTAATTTATCACACAAATTAACTCTGTGGATCCTTTATTGATATTGTGTCTAGATGATCCATTTATGAAACTGAGATGTCGAAGATACCCATGATCATTGTATCTGGACTTATCTTTCTCTTAAGATCTCATATGTTTATTTTATGGGTAAACCAACCTTTTCTGAATATCTATTTACAACAGCAATATTTTCTTCAATGATTGTTCTCTTTATAGTTATGTATAACTATATATAATAGTTATATTACGTATGTAACTATATGTAATATAGTAACTATAGTTATGTATAACTTATTTACCACTTTTGCAATAATTTTTTGCTCCAAGTTTATTTTGTTATGCATAAGTTTGCCTACTACTGATTTATTTCTACTTCATTTTCTTGGATTATGTTTTAATCTGTAACTTTTAAGGTATGATTGTCTTTGTCAATGAGCCATATTTTTGTAGGCAACAAATAGTTTTTTCTTATTTATTTAATTCTATCTGCCAATTGATGTCTTTAATTGAAGAATTGAGACCATTATACTTAGAATTTTTATTGAATGTTGACTCATAATATTATAATTAATAACATATGTCTTATAATGCTAAGTACAATTTAATACTATAATAATAAATTATTTGTCTTTATAATTAAAATTGCAATGAATTTTAAATTATAAAATATATGAATGAAATGAAAGTCAATAAAATTGTTACCCAAATAGTAATAACAAAGTAAGTTCAAATTTATTTTAAAAGGCCTATCATTAATGTTTACTGACTGTATAAACCTAATCACTTAAATTTGTTTATGAAAAACTGAAGTCTAGAAAATGAAAACACTGATTGAAGTAGAACAGAGTATCCATGACATCTGGCTTTTAATTTTTAAAATTCATCAGGCTACTTTTTATGTTTTACGTACACTAGAGCCTAATGACAGAAGGATATGACATTACCTTCACTATGTTGTTTTAAGGTTTATCCTCTGATCTCTAATCTCTGTTACAGTAAGATATTTACTGATGACAATAATTATTCTTTTGACATCTCCATGGTCTATATCCTTCTGTCTGAACATTCATGTGGGGCTAAGAATTCATATATTAATTTTTACCCTTTTTCTTGAATCAAAGTCAAAACAAGTAAGGGACAAGAATGGAAAATACATCAAGCTTTTCACAATCTGTCATGTAATTTTCAGCTGAAGAATTCTGAAGACATGCTTGAGAATTACAATTTGTAGGTAGTGCTTATTGAATTTCCTCCACTTTGTTGAATAATTTCACATTAATTATACTGTGATTCTATGTATTTGTATCACAATAGGGGTAGAAACATTAAACTAATGAATATCTTGCCTCATTTGTCAAAACCTAAAACACTAGCATAAACCATTTTTCATTGTAAATGTAATTTAGGAGATTCAGTGATACTTCTTTTATTTGAAAATACGCAAGTAGTTATTACTAGGCCATTTACTAATAAATTAAAATAAAAAAATATTTGAAATATATGGATACTCTTTGAGACTAGATGACTATAAGGAAAGATTAAATGAGAGGCTGCAATATTTTATTTATAAAATCTACAATTTATTGTTTTGTAAAGAACATAAAGACTTTACTGAAAATGGCACTTATACATTTGAACATAATGTTTAAAATGTTATAAAAATTGATTTCCTTTTCCCAGATACTCTGTTAAAACTCTGTCAGTTATAGCATGAACTTGGTGTCCTTCATTTCAAATACCTAAGACAGAATTTCAAATGATGTTTGAACGAGCAAATCCATATTGGAGTTGAAATGAATTGAGATCAGGAAAAATTCAAGAGGGTTTTAAAAAGAAAACACTGAAAAAGACACATATATGCCAATTATCTCCTTTTTAATCTCCTCTATGAAACTAAAAAAGTCCAATTTGCAGCAAGGAGGTTGCACAAGCCTAGAAAATTAGGAAGATAAATATGTTTCACAAAATTCATGGGGTTCTTTCTGATAGAGAAACTGAATTGCTGAATATTTGAATTTATGACTAAATATTGCAACACCATTCATAGACCTGAAATAAAATGGATGACTGATTATGTAGGGATAAATGGTGCACTGTTCCTATGCAGAGGAGTATAAAGATCTCTTATGTAAAAGAGAAGCCTGACAAAATGAATATGTTAAATATATCTTAATGTACCATTTATTGACATCTACCTCCTCATTTTCAAGAAGTTTTGCAATTTCCTCAGACTGGCTACAGGATTTATGATTTCATTCTAACTTGATTTTTTGGAAAGTTCAAGATATATCAATCCTATGAATATATTATACAGTATACCAGTTGTTTTTACTGTCAACTTCACATATACCAGAGGCATGTGGGAAGAGGGAACCTCAATTTATGAATTGCCTATGTCAGATTGACCTGTGTGTATATCTGCATAGAATCATCGTGATTAGTGAACATTGTGAGAGGTCCAAGCCTAGTCATAGTGGTACTATCTCTATTTAGGTGGTTCAAGGCTGTATGAAAACTGAGCAAACCAAAGGAAGAAAGGCATTAAGAAGAGTTCCTCTAGGATGTCTATTTAAGTTCTTATTTAGCTTTCATCTTGACTTTATTAGTGATTGACTATGTGCTGTAGGTAAAACTAAGCTCTTTTTTCCTGAAGCTGCTTTTGGTTGTGGTGTTTACTACAGCAGCAGAAATCAACTAGAGTATATAGCAAAGGTTAAAGAGTATATGGCCCATGATTATTTTGCACTATATAATAATTTTATCTACAATTCCTTCTTTACAGATACTCTTTTTTATGAAGTTAGCAGTGATATTGAGTAGACCTAAGGACTAAGACTCTGTAAAGTGGCTCAAAAATGTAGTGGACACTTCAAACTGATAGCCAATAAGGAGTCTGTAGTCTTCAATACTACACTGGCAAGAAAATGGGTTCTACGGACACATGAATGAAACTGAAAGTAAATTTGTTCCTTGTGATGTCTCCAGAGAAAGACCTTGCCAACACTTTGATTGCAGCTTTGTGAGAAACTGAAACAGATAACACAACTTGGCCATACTCACACTAATGGTTCAATAATACCTGTTTGTTGTTTAAAATACAAAGTTTGCCCTTGTTATGTAGCAGAGAACAACTATAATGAATTGTATATTTTTCTGGGAAAAGTCACTTTTTTTCCACTTCAGATACAGAATATAAAGGAATTATGGGAAAAATAAGGTAGGAACAGACAATTTTAAGATCATGGAAGTTCAGTAACAAAGGATAAATCAAAGCCATGAAATCCTCAGGAATTTTAAACATGTTAAATTGCTAACAAAAAAAATATGATAGTAAGAACATGACCCATTTTGCTTCTTACTTGCTGTAATAAAACACTGAGAAAAGCAAGAGGTTTATTTGGCTTCCATTTCCAGGTCACAGTCCATCACCCAAGATGCTTGGGAAAGGAAACATATTACCAATACCTGAGATAAGAATTTAGGACATGATTCCTTGAATCTGAATTTTAAATGTGTGGTGCCTTGGTACATTCAAGTAAAAGAATCACAGTATGGGCTTCTTTAAGTCAGTGCCACAAAGCATAATATATAACCAAAGCTCTATTGAAAGAAAGAATACCAATTACATAGACTACTTTACTTTATTCTCCACATGAATAATTTCTACCTCACAAAGAAAAGCAATAAGCCCACAAAATGTCAGGGTTGATTTGCTTTATCCTCTGATTTCAGAGCATGGCTGACTTTCAGATTCTGTTTGCTTTATTAATAAGTTCCTAAGTGTTTGAGTGTCTTATATGGGCATTCTCTAGAAGATATGAAGCAAGTAATACAACCTCAGGAACAGCAGATAAACATTAGACTACTGGGTTTATGTAGAGAAAATATGACATTTTCTGCTCCAAGCTTTTTTGGAGGGTATAGTGACACTAAATATTATCACTTTGAAAAATCTTCTGCATCAATTAAATGTCTAATACTTTAAATTATCTTCAGATAAGTTTATGTTATTTAATTTGAATGTGTTTTATCATTTCATTAGGTGATTTATACATTCTACTTCAATTCTATCTAGCGATTTCAGTCGCTATTATGAGACAATTCAATGTAAACAAATAATGTTACTGATTGTTTGAAGACTGAAGTGTTTATTACAAAAAGAGAAGATTCCTATTTCACAGAAAACAGCTTGGGATATCAATGTGCCTGATAAAAGGAGACACAGCAAGATCCCTAGAGTTAGTAGAGGTTATGCACAGCTATCAGCCCTCACTGTCCAAAAGAAACATGCCTTCTGCTAGAAAATCTTGCCTTGTCTAGATTGATACATATTGCATATGAATTCTAGGCTCTTCCCAATAAAATGGATATTTGTCAAAATATTTCCCACTTGCTAAGTATCAGAAATTATCTACATATTCCACAAATAAACACACACATATGCATACACAAACACACGTGTATGTGTGTACAAACACCTTTGTGTTTAATGGAAGTTTGAATGAACAAATATTTTCTTAAGTATGCCATGTCTCAGGAGTACTATTTCTCATAAATACTTGAGGTTATCTTAAACTACAAAATCATTTCACAGAATGCTAGAAGGATATCAGAACTGAAATTATACTTGTAAAATTTTATAATATTTTATTGAAAAGGTAGAAATAGAGGAAATGTTCTATTTATGGAAGACAGTCAATACATAATTCACTGGTTCAGTATGCAATGACTAATGAGGCAGGTTAGCAGACAAACTAAAAAATTGTCATTCAATACACAGGTTCTTTGAATCTTAATTTACAGCATAATCAATTAGATAACTTAGTGATATTTTCAAATTACTTTATCATTTACAAGTATGGAAATTTTTGCCTGAATGAATATCTGTGTACCCAGTGCAAACTTGTTGTCCCAAAAGACAGAAAAGAATATCAGATCCCCTGGGACTGGAGTTACAGAATGTTGTGAGTCATTATATGGGTATTGAGAGCTGAACCTAAGTCCTTTCAAAGATCATACAATTCTCTTCACCTCTGTAACATTTCTTTAACACCATATTTTAGTAGCATATGAGATAATTCAATATAAACAAATAATGTTACTGATTGTTTCAAGACTGAGGTGTTTATTACAAACAGGGAAGATTCCTATTTCACAGAAAACAGCTAGGGACATCAATGTGCCTGATGAACAATTATGAACAATAATGAAATCATTATGCCATATTCTTATGCATATATAGTGAACTTTGATCATATTCACCTACAGCTACTGTCTCTTGTCGTGATACATTTCTATAGATCCTCTTCCTCTTACTATTTATTTATTTAGTGTGTGTATTTGCTCTTTCTTTTCTTGAAAAGAATTTTTCTTCCTGTATATTCTAATCATGTTTCCCCTCCCCTAATAGCCCCCAGATCTTCCCTATCCTTCCCCCATCTACCTTCAAGCCCTCTTTCTCTCTTTCTCTATAAAACAAACAGGCTAGCCAATGAAATAATAAACAAATCAGATTAAAACAAAGGAAATACAAGTAGAGAAGAAAAAGAAAAATCATAAAAAAATATATACACCCACAGAGGTGTGTCTGTGTTTGTACACCACCATCATGCATGTGGATATTCCCAGCAATGTCTACGTGTGTGGATACCAGAGACAGGCAACTAATATCTTTTTTTGTCTTATTCCACATTATCTCTTTTTCCTTCCAGCATAAAGTCTCTCAATGAACCTGGAGCTTATCAACTTGACAAAGCACTCTGCTAATAAGCCCCTAAGATTTATCTGTCTCCATTGCCCAGTACTATAGATGTAGGCAACTTTTACTGTCTGGATTTTTACCTGAGTGCAGAAGTTCTAAATTCATGTCCTCATACTTGCATGGTAAACACTTTACATACTGAGATGTCTTTCATACCTTCCTTTTATTTTTTAATGCTGAATTCAATAAAACAAAGTCAGTATCTTAGATAAGAATAAAAGTTCATAACTGAATAAAATTATTATTAAACAATCAATTCTAGCTCTTTATTGAGTATCCAGGGAAACACATACAAAACATTACATTGTATTTATTAGTAACATATTAGTGATTACAAAGCCCAGAGCAATGCTTAAAATATACTCTAATTTTTGGCTCTTTCATTCAATTTATTATGTCTATGAAGAGTTTAGTTTGGAGAACAAAGTTATTATCAAGACATTATAATCTCTGATGTGATGTAATCTACTTATAAATTTTATGGTTGGAAAGGAAAATATATCTATATTGTTTTGTGTGTACATTTAACTATACAAGATGGTGGACACAGCAGCATATCTCCTAATAGGTGTTATGTACTATTTACAGGTAAATATATTGAGCCTGAAACTAATGTAACCTTGTTCTCCATCTTCCCACTGGTTTCTGTACTGTGACTCTGACAATTTAATATCTTTAACTATTGTTCTGCCACATTTAAGATGCCACTAATGATAAAATTTCAATAACAACCTCAATGTTCTCAGCAAATAATAGGCTACTAATCAGTCAAAAGATGATATCCAAAGCTTAGAAAAGTGCTCTTTTAAACTTATTGAGGTCTGTTGTTTGGGGGATGAGTACTAAGACTGTATTTAAATGGATTGGTGTGATGACTACAGTTCTGATTTTTTACATTACTTTTATTATTATATGTATATGGATAATTGCCTACATGTATGTCAATGCACCATTGTGTTCCTGTGCCTTATCCCCGGGTACTCAACTTAGAGATATATGGGTACTCTAAATCAAGCCCAGGTCCTCCGTAAATCAGCCAGTGTTCTTAACTCTGTGCCATCTCTCCAGCCCTATGATGAATAGTTTTGATTATCTAGTTAATACAATATTGAATCTGGTGAGTAAAATGATGAATCATAACCTGGAACTTAGAAGTAAAATAAACCCCGCCCAAAATTGCATTGTTCAGAGTATTTTATCAGAGCAACAGAAATAAAACAAAGAAAAATTTAAAGGATTAATAAAAACAATAGCTGCAATTATTTTTCCAACTGAGAGAGAGATTTTATTCCAAAAGTGTACCTGAAGATAATTATAATGAAATTATTTAAAGCAGTTGTGTATAATCCAAGATGTTTGCAATTAAATTTAGTTTGGTTGATTAAAACTTAGATGGTTAATTCTTTTGTCTACAGAATTCTAGGAAAATAAATAGAAACTTCCTAACTCTTAGTAAAACCAGGTATTTTTATTACAAAATGAAGAAGGTTGCCTTGTAAAATAACAGTTCCTATGAAGTCTTCCATAAAGAAAGTGTCTTCTTCCTAATAAAAGTTTATTAACACATAAAAGGGATATTCAACTTCTGAATTCATGAAGCACAATGAACCAGTTATCAAGAGAAGTGACCATAACATGTAAAAATGCCTTATATGTAGAACCATTTAAAGTCTCTATAAAATGTCAAAAAGTCATGAATGCACATTTGCTCAACAAACTCAATTAAATTATGATAAAACTTGGAAAAATTAGTGATATTCTGTGGCACTTGAATCACAGTATACTCTCCTCCTTCATTTATTTGAGTCTGACAAAAGTTATACTTTATTCAGATATGTTCAAGAGAATGGTCTCTCTGTCCACTATTACCAGACAGAAATATTGTATCTTTCTGGGAATGATAAAATATGCCATTAGAAATTATTTTCATGTAGAATAGTGGAATTAAATTAGACCTCAATGACAGAAGGACATATGAGAAATTCACACACATGTAAAACTAAGTACTACAACACTAAATGGTTCAAAGAAGTAATTAAAGTGAGAAATTTTAAAATTAAATATTGAAAAGTGACTAAAAACAATTTATGGGAAGCAGAGAAAGTACAAAGAGGAATTTATACTTATATAAGTGAAAAGTATTTACTTGATATATAAAGTCTATAGAAAGACAGTGGGCAAGTGACTCAATGACTGTATTGATTTTATCTGGGGAAAAGACCTATGGAGAAAGAGTCTTTCATCCAAGAATGAGCAAGGTCATTGTTGGTTTACAACCTGGGATATGTGTAAGACAGAAAAGAAGAAGAAAGAAAGAAGTGAACCGATCCGATTATTTTTTTTTCTCATGGTTTGCAATTGTTTGGGAACAGCTAGGGAGGAGGATATATAGTGAGATAAAGAAAGTCTGATAGGGTATGGTGGTGTTAATCCCAGCACTCAGGAGGCAGAGGCAGACAGAGTTCAGTGAGTTTGATTCCAACCTAGTCTATGAAGCAAGTTCCAGGGAGGTTCCAAAGATTTACAGAGAAACTCTGTCTTCAAAAACAAAAACAAAACAAAACAAAAAAATCAAAGATAAGAGAGAAAGAAAGAATGTCTGGTGATTGGTAAACATCTTTTGTTGTGGCCAGCCATTACTGAGGAATCTATACGATGGGGAGGGGAAAACATCAAAAAATAAGTTTCATTGGTTCTAGATCCCAGTTACTTAAGTTTTGGAGAACAGTCATAATTTAACTAAATTGGAAAAACTTTACAAAATTTGTGACTATAGATAGTAAATAGTATAACTAGAAGAGTATATAGAAAATTTGTTCCTCATAAAATATTGTTGTGAAATATTCATAAAATGTTGTGAAATATTTATTGTAAATAAAGTTGAAGAGAAATAATGAAGAAATTAAATAATAATAAAAATTCTCCTAAAATAATTTTTCCCATTGTCTATAGGGAGAAGAACAAAACTGTCCAAAGTCAACAGGTACTGGAAATACTTATTTCCTTTTTTTGTTGAAAATTAGGAATATTCCACTACCATTACTGCGGTGGAAGAGTAATTGAACATTAGAGCAAAAAGAAAATTAAGATAATTTAATTTTTATATCAAGCCATCAAATAGCCATAAGATCAGAAACATAGGTAAAATCCTTAGACTTCTCAATAACATATATATATATATATATATATATATATATTTAAATTGCTGAGAGACTCAGAGACCACTGAGGAAGAGAGGATGGAAAAATTGTAAGAACCAGAGGTCAGGGAGTTTGCTGTAATATTGTGTTTCCTAGTAACATCAGAAACTATACCCATAAAGTCCCCACAACATGACTGCCCAAACATGAACTTAACAAGGAGGACACCAATAGACATGCCAAAATGGACAGGGAAAAGAGCAAAAGACCTCAACCACATACAGGCAACTGAGAAAAACTGCGAATAAAAGAGGTATTCTTTCCTAGTAAAGCATGCATCAACTGGCTGACTGTCCAGTGCCAGTTGGACATTGAAACCATGCATACACACATTTATTGCAGAATTTCATAATAAAGTTTACATAAAATTAAAAAAATAAAGCACTGCAAGTTACTGAGATGATAGAACTTCAGTTAGTTCACCTATGTAAATTCTGAAGGTGATAGTAACAGGAATGAGGAGAAGCAAGATGGAACCCAAAAGCTAAGTAAAGACTGAAAGGAGTTTTATGTTATTAATGACTGTGGAGAAAGGGAAATAAACATTAAATATAGGCTAAAAATATCAGAGGATACAGTGTTTCCCATATCTATGGGAAAGAAAATAAGAAAATGAGAGAAAAATATAAGAATAAAATTAATATAATTTTAATATAAGAATATAAAAGACAAGTATCAACCTAATCATTTGTCACAATTCAATGCAAAGTGAAAAGCCTATATAACCTGGGCCAACACTCCCCAAGATCTTGAGAAAAAAATGGTAAAGGAAGATACAAATTATTAAATAAAATATATTTTACATGTTTTAGGGATTAATAATGTCTGGAAAGCTGGAACTGGAAGCCATAGAAGAGTTTAACACAAATGCTATTAAGACATTAAATATATGATTGCACAAGAGAACGATAAGGGAGGTGTTTTCTCAGATGATTCATCTCAAATGATCTCCATAGTCATTTCCCAGAGACACAAAGAAGAATCCATCCATTCCTCAGAAATTAAGAGAGGTATAGGCACCTGAGAATTCGAAAGTAATCTTTAACTGAGAACTTTTTTTAGCCAGTATGTTTTATCTGACAGACAAAGGCAAAATCTCCTGGGTACCTACTCAAATCATCTTCCTTCTTGGTAAGAGCTTAACAATGCCTTTGTTGACTGAACATGTTGGGACCTCCTGTACACAAGCAGTTTGGACCTGTCAGTCTTCCTTACATGGAATCTAGGCCAAGAAGCTCAGATCGAGACTAGCATAGAATAGGCACTAGAGTGAGAGGCAAAGATGAATATGGACTTTTGGGAGGGTGCTTTGAATAGTGGTGTACATAATTAAGAGAATGATTAATTTTTATAAAAAAATAGAGGGGTGTGAGAGCTTAAACTGCTTAGAGTAGAAAATTTTAATAAGGTAAAAGTTGTAAGGAGTAGAAAAGACAGAACTCCCTTGCTTCATGGACTAAAAACAGAATGAGTAGTAGAAACAGTTTCCTTATGTGAAGAGAGGAGAATATCCAACTAAAAAGACAAAGTGTATCTCTAGAATCACCCACAGGTATATGTTTTTAGGCTAGTTCCTTGTAGTGAAAGCCATTGACACATTCTTCTAGAAAATTAAAGAACAGGGATGTATGCCTCATGGTCATATGATGAAATTGCAGTCTGTGAGTCATCTCAAGATGCTCAGAACAACACAAAGTCTGATCACTGTATACTTCCTAAGGACATAGTTCTACCCTGGGCTTCAAGGGGCAGATGGATACTGCCTTTAAAAATTATGTAATTGTGTTAGAGAGAACAGTATTTTATAGTAGAAACATCTTCAGTAAAGAACAGCATGAAACAAAAATAAACACCAGTGATCCATAAGAAGACCATATGTCTTGGACATCAGAAAAAAGAGGAAATGATAACAGTAATAATAATCACAGCAACAGTAGCTGCTGAGTCTGATCTTCATTGTGTGCCCATTTCAATCTTAAGCATTTTATATTCCATATTAGAATGTTTCTATGTTCCTAGCTCTGAAGCCAGACTTACAGATTTGAACTCAGCCTTGCCATCTGTAAGTACAGGTGAAGTTACTTCATTTAATTAAGCTTTAATCTTTACATCAATAAAGATAATAGTACAGATTCACTGGGATTATGGTAATCTCAAAAAGAAAATGTTCAGAAGGCAAATACTAGTACGCTTGTACCATGTGTACTTCATAGGAGTTAGTGACTCAAAGAAATTTCTCACAATTCATGAAGTAAATGCTGGCATAACATCTATGTCAGTTAGTGAATCTGGTTCAGAAAGCACTAACATATCATCTGAAGCTGAACACTGAGTGAGACAATATTTGAAGATAGGTTACTCTGATTCTATGTGTAAAATGTCTGATCTCTATCACTACAATGAGGGAGGATGGAAATACTGAAAAAGATCTACCATCTTCTGAGACATTTCAGCAGATAAAAAGGACCGTTGGGCAACATTTAGACCCTCTAACCCTTCTTTTAACAGATCATATCCCTGCCTTTCTCTATATGAGTACTTTATTCAGAATTTCTGAGATGTTTCCTACTTCCTAAATCTATGTGCCAAAGGGGAGGCAGTCTGCTTTGCTAGAGTGCATTTAACTCTACTATACAGGCATCCTGAGTATTGAGTATTTGACTATTATGAGGAATGGGCACTGATATTTACTGGATTTGAGTTTTGCTACTTAAGAGTTATGTGACCTTGGGCAGGCATCTAGATGTATCCCTTAAACCTTAAGTCCTTATTTGGTAAGGAAGGGATATTAAGTGATTCTAATTCTAAGGAGATTAAAGTTAAATGAAATGAAGTTATGATAACTGCACTACAGTGAGTATTAAGAGCCCAACAAAAGGCAGCTATTATTATTTTTCCTTATTAGTTAATATACCTTTATATTTGATTACCTACAACTTGATAAAAGGCCAATATAACATACAGTTCTGCTTCTATAATTGTGCCAAATTCCTTGCAAAATAAATAAGTGCCAAAGAAGGGGAAGCACAGACAGGGGCTGTTTTAACTAGACCTGCCAGGAAAGGCCACTCCAAAGATAGGATATTTGATCAGAATGTGGAAGGATGAGAAAGGGCAGCTAAGCAAAGATCTGGGGACAGTATCCCAGTCAGAAAGAATTACACACACAAAATCTGGGAAGAGTTTGGCATGTTCAGGTCAATATGACTGAAAGCAGTGAATAAAAAAGAGATGAAAAGACAAAAGGCCACAGATGGCCTCCATACTCAGGTGCAAGGCTTGGAATCAACTCATGGAAAAATAGTACAACAAACTAATGGGAATTTAGATTTAATGAAAATTAGAACATGAAGAATAATGGGGCAAAATTTGGTCACTGATTGTAACAAACTTATGACATACATACCCTGTTCATCCTTGTGTTCATGAAGAAGCTGAAAAAAAAACTGTCTGCAAAGGAAAGACTAAGTTTATCATCCATAACTTAGTGATAGTTTATCTTGTTGCATACCCTGTGATATTGTCAATTCTTTTTAGGAATATATGGGGCAATGGCCTAACAAGTATCATTTTCTATTATGACATTGACTGTATTATTTAGTGGTATAGGGGCATCTGACTCCTAAAATGTTTTAAGATTTCATTGAAAATATAGAGTAAAGAATACCAAATTTGAGAATCTAAAGAAAAAGTAAACTGTAAATTTGAATAACCTTACCTCAGGCTTTGACTTGGACTTTTCAAGAATGCTGAAATGATGTTTGGGTGTGATGGCATATACCTTTAACACAACACTCGAGAGGCATAGACAGCCAGGCAGAACTCTGTGACTTCAAAGCCAACCTGATATACACACTGAGTTTCTGGAAATCTAGAGCCGTGTGAAGCTTACTATCTCATGGCCCAAGTTGAAATAAGCTGAGTGCTAATAGAAGATGTGGGGAAAGGAAAAAGATAAAGGAATGCTAAGTACAAATAATTAAATAATGATAGGGGAGTGGGGATGAGAAAGAAGAGAAGGTAATGTTTGGATCATTAGGAACAGATGAAAACCTGAGTGGGCGTTTATTATTGACACAATATGATCATGTCAAGAACTCCAGAGTTCCAAACTAATGAGAATTGCAAGTCCTTCTCTTGGTCAGGTTCAGAGAAATGGCATCTCCTTCTCCTGGCCTGAGTATAGATATTGATTGTGTGTACAGAAATAATCAACTGTAGCTTCCTAATCTAGGATGCCTGCAGCCTGAGACTGCTTCCTATCCCTCCTTCTTCTTATCAATGCTGTATACATTAAATATTCTGACCTTCTGAGCTGCAGATAGGGACCACACAGCCTATCTGATTCCAGATTTTCTTTGTGTGTCTACCTTTATTCCCACAGCCCCAATCAAGACAATCTAAAACATGTGTGAATCATGGCAGTGCATTATCTAAAACTAAAGATATCAGTAAAAATTATGCATACCCACTAGGTAGCAAGTTAATTTCAAAATACAACTTAAGAACAATCAAAAAATATCCCAGATCAAAGTGTGTTATCCTGCCTGGATCGAAAGTGTTCCTCCCAGAATATATGTGTCATTTAATGAAAATTGCAGTGTAAAACATAGGATAATTCTCTATGAGTTTGGTCAGCGAGGACAAAAAAGGCTTAAAAACAATACAGGTTATTGTCATTGCCCTTGGTTATCCACCATAACTAATAGATGAGATGCTGTTGCTGAAGACATCATACTCATTTGTTAAAGAACATAGAGGAAGTCAGTCTTGAATTGACTAGGAAACTGCCTTACTGATGGCCAATTTCCATAGTGCTTGAACGTGCTATGGGTCTGCTACAGGAAGAGACTTCAAAGGTCTTTATTCATGATGAAGCCTGCATAATACAATACCAAACTCCGAGCCAAGATGTGCCTACTGGCACAATAGTCACATGACTATTATTCAGAAACCAATGGCTTTCTGATTAGCTTTGAAACCTACTTCACATGAAAAAATATTATGCCTGATAATATAATAATATTCAAAAACACATGGCTACGGAGGTTTCAGGTTCTAGGATAGAGCCTGTTATCATTATTCTGATAAATGGTCAAATTGTCTAGTGCCTTTTAAATATTTATATTGTCTAAGTAAGTGTTTTATTGCTGTAAAGAGATGCAATGACCATGGCAACTCTTAAAAAGGAAAGAGTTCAACTGGCGTCTGCTTATAGTTTCGTAGGTTTGGTTCATTGCCATCATGGTGAGAAACATGACAATACAGAGCGGACATGGTGCTGTGGAAGTAGCTTGAGGATTCTACATCCAGATCCACAGTCAGCAGGAAAAGAAACACTGGGACTGCCTTGACCTTTAGGAACCCCAAAGCCCACCCCCAGTGACATACTTCCTCCAACATGGCAATACCTACTCTAATAAGGCCATACCTCCTAATCCCTGTAGAGTGTAGGCACTCTCTGATAACCAAGCATTCAAATATATGAGACAATTGGGGGGTATCCTTATTCAAACCACCACATATGCTTATAGTCACAGGCCTGTGCTGCTATCATACTTGGTCAGAGAAGATTCTTTTGTTGCTTAGTTTTATTTTTCTATGCCTAGTTCTGTTTCTGTTTCCAGTTGTCACACTGCTTTTTATGATTCAAGGGAAATATATAATAGTCTGATAGATAATCAAGAACTAAGAAATTTGGTCATTGGCCTTTTATGTTAAATGCCCATCTGTAATAGTATAGGAAATATATAAATTTACTAGATTTTAGTGTTTTAACTGCCTTGAACAGAAAAATCTAATGGACTGTTGTGTTGTTTATAGAGCAGCACAGAGTCGGTATATTATACAAGAGAACCAAAATGAGTTAAAATGTGCTGCATTTGTGTGGAATTATGGGAGATTCTTTAAGCTGACATGGATCATCTTTATTTGGGATAAGATTACATTTTGTTTGATATTTATTTACTTTTGGGGAAAGAATATTTTTAAGGGCATGAAATGCTAACTCTTCTTCTGTACTAATGAGATAGTATCAGAATGGGGTCAGAACTTGTTACAGCATTGTCATAGTTGACAACACACATGAAGTACAAGGGTTAAAGCTTCCTTGGATTGTCTGTTTTGCTTTATATTTCCAAACAAAGGAAACTTCTTGCTTTATGGATTTGATTCCAAGGGGTTTAGAGTTAGACAGTGACCTCAAAAATTGTTCTGAGCTACTTAACCTCTATAGACAGCATGAGCAAACTCTGTGTGGGAAAAGATATTTTGCTTCTTTTTGAGAGAGGTTTCTTCTTTTTGTTTATCCAAAATACTATCTATTGAGCAGTCAGTACATCTAGGATGTGGTGACAAATTGCTAGATTTTTTTCCGGTCATGAAGCCACCTCTTCATGTACATTGATACACCAATGATACTGATCTGGCACAGAAGTCACTGAATGAAGCCCGCCAAATGTTATATCTATTATTTCCCCAGTGAACAATATACTTTTTCCTCTTCAACCTATTCTAGTTTATCTTTGTGAGTTGGTGTGCCCCTAATTCCCCTTAATACATAAGACTATATTTATCTTTTGTATATGATACATAGTTCACATTTTTATTTATGTGCTATTATGCAAGAAATGTACATGGTCTTGTGATTATTGGCCTGAAGACACAGTATCTAATTAATTAGAACCTTTGTGCTAAACTAAGTTTCATGGTTTTTATGTTTTATTAATATACAAAGTATTAGGTATTGTTATAATACTTTATAATCAAATTTATTTTCCTTGATTCTTGCTTGTCCTTCCTTCCTAATTCCCCTGTCCTATCCTGTTTTGCTGTATACCTACTATTACTCCCTCTGTTCTATGGCCACAGGTATCTTTAACACCCTATCCCCTCCACCACTTCTCACCCCCATGGTCACTGATCTTGATTCATAGTCTATACCCACTCTCACAATCACTTATATACATACATATTAACATTGAAATTTGATATCCACTTGTGAGAGAGAACACCCACATTTTTGTATTTCTGAATCTTTATCACATCTTTTAATTTTTTATTTCCATCTTACTTCCTTCAAATTTTATAATTTTAGTATTATTTCAAAGATGAATAAAATTCTAGTTTGTATGTATAACATATTTTCATTATTTATTAATCAGTTGATGAACATCAAGGCTGTTTTCACTTACTGAATATTATGAATATAGTAATCATGAACATGGATGTATAAGCATCTCCGTGGTAGGGTATTGAGTCCCTTGGGTATATATCCAGGAGAGATTGGGTCATATGGTAATTCCATTTTTAATTTTTTGAGAAACCTCCATTCTGATTTTCATAAAGGCTACACTAGTTTACACTCCCATAAGTCATAAATAAGCACTTTAATTTCTCCATAGCTTTTCTAAACCAAGATTTTAGAAGTTGTTTGCTTATATGATGAGATTTTTTTAGCCAGTTACATCATATTATTTGAAACTCTGATTGGAAAATTGGATTTCTTGGTCAAAAACCTAGAAAAATGTATTAGATATTGGTCATTTTTTTTAAATAATGAAGGCATACCTAGTGGAAATACTGGAAACTCTTCTAGTTGGTGATTATCCTGGTTAACCATGATTGTCTATTTGACATAGACTAGAGGTATCTCTTTTAAGTCTGGATGATTTGTCTGGATTAGAGTGTCCTGTGGATATGTTTGTAGGGAATCATTATGGTTATTAATTGATGCAAGAGGGTCTAGTTTACTGTGAGCAGCACCATTAGCAGTTAGGTGGTTTTGGGAATCTAAAAGAAAGTTAGGTAAGCATGAGTCAGTAAATAGTTGTTATCTATAGTTTATGTGTCAGTTCCTGTCTTGGGTTCTTACCTTGGCTTTTTTCAATAATGGACTAGGTTGTATGAGTGTAAAATGAAATAAATGTGTTTCCTTTCCTAAGCTGCTTTCTGTCTGAGTGTTTTGTCACACCATCATACAGGAAATTATAGTGCTAGATGCAAATATGTTTAATTGGTATGTATATAAGTTTCACTAATTATTTATTAATTGAAAATTATGTCAAACAACATTTTTTTAGATCTTGAAAACACATAGAGCACTTGGAAAGTCCTGTGAACCCCTTTTCTGTTCTTGAGTTCTGGAAACCTTCAGTGAATTCAATCCTCAGACCATTGCTCTCAGCATCACATCTGCTATGCCTTGGTAAGAAGTTTCCTCAACTCTTCTGGCCAAAACAATTTTGGTTTGGGTCTGTGAATAAGGAATTATTCACTCACTATTGATCAAGAATATTTGCCAAAATAATTGCCATTTTGATACAGCTTTTCATTTATTTTCTACTGAATATTGTATAAGGAAATATCTTTGTCGCATCAGTATATAAATATACAAGCAGGTAATGAAATAGGTCTCTTAAATCCTCTACGGTTTTGAATTTGACCTAGTTATCTAATTCTGTGGGTAATTATTACTCTGTTGTGTGTTTTCACTATTCTGCTGATCATATTCATGAATGACATTAGCTTATCATTATGACAACAGGAAATGGAAAGGATAATGTAAAAATTCAATGACCTTCTATAAAACTTGGAACTACCTTCCAGTAGTATACAAAAGATCTATATTTTCGTATTGTTGTTCATTACCTTTATCATTTTCAAACATACCTTTATCTGTTCTTCCTTTACATCCCACTCTTTGACATATTCTATTTGCTTATGTTGCTTCTTCACTATTTTACATGAACCTCTCTTTCCTTATTTTTGTTTTTGAGCTCTGAGCCCCCTTTTTCCTATTAGAGGCATACAGAGACTTCCCAAGGGAAACTACTAAAGGGTCACAAAGTTAATTTGAAATCAGATTAATTTTCATCTATTTAGTAAAACTTTGGAGATACTCACATGACCATTTACTGTTTCCTTATTTTCTCATTCAAAATTCTGTCCATAGAATCTATAAGATTATGTATCACAGAAAACAAACCATATTTAAATTTATCGTTTGACAGTTTTATACACTTATATGATAAATTTTAGTCATCTTCCTCCCCTGTGTCTCCCATAATTCTCCTCTTTCTCCAGCTGGATCATTTCTTTTTAACAAATCCCCACACCATCTTTCATGTCCTTTGTGTATATGTGTGTAATCTACTGAGTTTAATACAAGTTTCTTGTCCAAGCATGGGTGGGAAGTTATTTACTAGAGGAAAGACAATGTATCTGTGGCCACAACACTAAGGAAGTGACAATAGCTATGGTGACTTAGTCACTGTTCTGTTGCTGTGAAGAGATACGATAACCATGACAACTCTTTTTTGGTATTATTTTAATGACATGATATACTTTGTTGTTTTTATTGAGCTATACAATTTTCTCTGCTCTCCTCCCTTCCTCCCGATCCCTTTCTACCCTCTTCAGTGGCCCCTACACTCCCAATTTACAAGGGAGATTTTTGCCATTTTCTCCTTCCTATGTAAATCTTTGTATGTCTCTCTTAGGGTCCTCTTTGCTGTCAAGATTCTCTGGGATTGGACCACAACAACACTTACAAAGGAAAACATTTGAGTTTCAGAAGTATAGTCACTATCATCATAAACTGTAACCAGGGCAGACATGATTCTGGAGAGGTAATTGAGATTTCTAAATTCAAATTGGCAGGAAGCAGGAAAAATGAGAGATACCTGGCTTAGCTTGCACATTTGAAACCTCAGTGCACCCACACCCACGCATGCCTTGTTCAACAAGGCCACACATACTCCAGTCTTCTAATCTGTGCCAAATAGTTTTACTCCAGAATGACCAAGCATCGATATCTGTGAACCTATGAGGGTCATTCCTATTCAAACCACCACAATACCTGTTGTAGTTTGTTTCTCAGTTGCTATGACAAAACACTGATCAAAAATAACGTTGGGGGATGGTTTATTTTGGCTTAAATGTTATAATCCATCATCAGTGAATCCAAAACAATAGCTCAAAGCCAGAACCTAGACAGAACTGAAGCTGAGGTGAAAAATGCATTTTGCTTTGCTCCTCATAGTTTTCTCAGATTGCTTTTTTAAATACAACCCAGGACTACATGCCTATTGGTAGGACTGACAAAAGTGGGTCAGGCCCTCCCATATCAATCAATAATCAAGAAAATCCCACCCTTGACTTTTCTATAGAATGGCCAATCTTTGGGAGATTTTTCTCAGTTAAAATTTCCTGTTTCCCATAAGAATAATGTTTATATTAAGTTGACAAAAATTAACCAGCACAATTGAACCCGTTTCTACTTGACTCACAAATAATCACCACTAAACCATAAGTTCTCTTTTCTTGGTTATCTTCAAGATCTCCCATAAAGATAACTATATACAACCTAGTACAACATTTAAAGTCCTAAAATCCTTTACAATAACAAAATAAATAAAATAAAAAACTGCAAATTGCTGACAGTGCCTCAGGAAACTAGAATTCATGAGCCCATCTTTCATGTTCATGGAACAAATCTTGTGCAAGATAAACCCAGCTTCAATAAGTTCATGGTTGCAATGTCTATTCCATATACAGAAGACATCTTTATTCTGCATCTCTCCCTATCCTATAGTTCTCACATTCTTTCTAGTCCCTGTTCTGAAATGTTTCGTGAACTTTGGATAGGTTAACATAACTGTCCTATTTATGGTCCTGAATTCTACCACCAATTATCTTAGCACTTTAGCCAATTATGGGTTTATACATTAACCACTGCAGTAAAAAGATTCTCTCATGAAGCTTTGAGCCCACACTAATCCATAGGAATAGACAAAAGTATTTTAGAAGGCAAAGTGATCATTTAGCAAAATAACAGTAGGTTTCCTGTATGACAAGACTTAGCAGTCATGGACCATTGACAAGGTTTGCAGTACTATGCATGACTTCCCTTTTCTGGAGTAATCATTAACTCCAACCAGAGATCAGTTTGTTAACACTATAACAGTGATACCACTATTGTACTAGCAAGCACCTTGGGCCTGGAATGTCATTATCATAGGTCATAGGATTCATAGCTGGGTAAGATTGTTTTTGACATTTTCCCCTCTGTAACCTGCATAGTATCTCTGGAAATATGAAGATTGTAGAGAAGTTTCTAGTTAAACTCCAACTATGTCAAAGAAAATATTTAACTTGTTCTATAGTAGTTTATTGTTAATGATGTTTTTGTGTTAAGAATTGAGCTGGTTACTTCAACTTATTCCATATATCAGAACTAAAAGGTGGATATTTTGTAGAGTAAAAATAGTGAAGAAAAACAAAAATGTCTTGTAGATAAACAAATTAATTGTGTCTGTCTACAGGTCCATATCTGATCACGTGTGCATGTGTTAAACATGCTATTTATATACCTTTGGGTTACATTATCATGTGAGAAAGTGAAATAGCAATAAGGGAGCTCTATTCTGATTGCCTCAAAAACAAATAAAGTAATTGTACAGATTAAATATGTTAAAATTCTCCAAATTATTATTATAAAAATAATATAAATATTTTTAAAATTAAAAGACATAGATCAAATAAAATCATTACTATTCAACAAAACAAGAAACTATTTTCTGAGTTACTAGGTATACATACAGTATAAATATGTATTTTTATTCAATTTAAGATAATATTACTAAAATTATGCAAATCTATTGATTAGATGATCTAGCCTTATACCTATTAGATATTTAAGACAAAGATTAAGACTTTATGTGAAATCAAATGAAATAATTATTCTATTAACTTTATTTCATCACAAATTGCATGTTGTAAGGCCTTTGGATAAGTTAAAACCTTGTGGATATTCAAAATTTAATGTATTATTATTTATAAAATGTTTTGATGGCTGGGCAATGGTGGTACATACCTTTACTCTCAGCACTCAGGAGACTGAGGAAGGTGGGTATCTGTGAATTTGTGGCCAGTCTGGTCTACAAAACAAGTTCCAGGACAGCTAGTGATACACAGAGAAATCTTGTTGCATGAAATAAAATAAAATCAAAAATAAACAAACATGTTTTGATCATTTCTAAATAAAATACAGAAATTCTCATTTCTTTCAAATTTTAAGGCTATATATGTTTTAGACTGCTAAATAATTCATTCATTTTTGTAAGTTTCAAAAGATATATTAAAAGAAATATATTTATGACTTTTGCTAATCTATTATAAAACTGTTTATTACATATGGTTCATACCTCCAAGTTTACTATTATAAATAAAAGTACTACAGATTAAATGTATATTCAATGTATATGAATAAAACTATTCCAGGAGCAATAGCATATAGCTGATCAACTTTGAATAGATGCTTTTATATAGAATATATTTTTAGAAAATGTATAAACATATTTTGAGACAAGTTCTTATTAATAAGCTAATGTTGCCCTATAAGTAACTCATGGTATAGCAAGGCTTGCCTCCTTCTGCTTCAACTTCCTGACTTCTAGGATTATATATATATGATATCATCCCTTCTAAGATAAATGGATACTTATTAAGGAGAAAACAAACTTTGCTCTAAAATAGAATCATTATTATTTACAGAAAGAGGATGTGATGCAAGATTTAAATAGTTATAAAGTATAAATGGATCTGTTACTTCTTATGATAAGAGCATCAACATATTTTAAATTAACTACAAGATGAGATGTTACATTAATATAAAACTAGAATCATATTTCTGTTAAAATAAAATTACTCATAATGTCACAGTCTTATACTAATAGGAATTTATAAAAATTTATTTTTATTTAGAAATTAATAAAAATAAATAAATTTATAAAAATGTTACTGTCCTCCAAGTCTCTGGATTTTATCAGATTATCTTTATGTTGAGTTTATCATGTCACTGTATAAACTTGTATTTCATTCTTATAGACTGCAAAGTTCTTTATAATCATTATATATATATATATATATATATATATATATATATTTTCACTGTAACCTCCAGTGTGATCCAGTTTGGAAATGTGACATTGGTTGTTAACTATGTCATTAAGATAGAGACCTCAAAGCAAGAGACTTAAGAACTTGAACTCTTTCTCTTACACTCTATTCCATATAAAAACATTAACAGAGCAGGTGCTTGAACCGGTCATCTCCTGTGATCAGATTGATGACTACCTGAAATGTCATCATAGAGCCCTCACCCAGTAACTAATGAAAATAAATTCAGAGATCCACAGCCAAGTACTTGTCTGAGCTCCAGGGATCCTGTTGAAGTGAGGAAGGAAGAACTGCAAGAGTCAGTGGTTCAATGTCATTACATGGAAACAGACAGAAACAACTATCCTGGGCTCACAGGACCTCACAGCCTCTGTAATGATAGCTAGGGAGCCTACATGGAACTGATTTAGGCCCTCTACATATGTATAGATCTGAGCAGCTTGCTGTATTTGTGAGTCTCCTAGCAGTGGGATCAGGGCCTGTCCCTAAAGCTTGAGCTGGCTTTTGGGACCCTATGCCCCATACTGGGTTTCCTCACCCAGTCCTAATACAAAGTGAGGAGCTTAGTCTTACCTCAACTTAATATGCCATGCTTTGTTGACACTCATGAGAGGCCTGTACCTTTCTGAGCAGAAGCACAGAAGAAGTGAATGGGGGCAGAGGGAGGTGGGGGAACTTGTGGAAGGAGAGGAGGGATGGGAAATTGTGGTCAGAATGTAAAATAAATGAAAACAGTAATTAATTAAAAATAAAAATATTAAATTCTTCAAAAAACACATAAACACCAAGAAGGTGGTTATCTATAGCCAGGAATCAGTTCTCACTGGATACTGGATCTACCCTGTCTTATGGTTTCTATTGGTGTGAAGAGATAATATGACCATAGCAACACTTATAAGGGAAACACGTAATTGGGGTATCTCACTTACAGTTCAGAGGTTCAGTTCATTATCATCATGGTGGGACATGGCAGTGGTGCAAGCAGACGTGGTGCAGCAGAAGTATGTGAGAGCCATACATCTATGGGAAGTAGGAAGTCGCCTGTGTCATTTGGAGTAGCTTGACCATAGTAAGTTTCAATGTCTACCTCCACAGTGATACACCTCCTCCAACAAGCACATACCTATTCCAACAAGGCCATAACTCCAAACAATGCCACTCCCTTTGGGTGTCATTTTATTTTCAAACTTCCACAATCCCTACGCCTCCAGAAATGTGGGTAGTAAATTTCATTAATTACACCAATAAGTTATATCTATATTATTTGTTGCTATACTAACCAAAAAATGAGTAAGACTTCTCAATTCTTGAATTATTTTGTTGGCATTCAAGTTCAACATGGGTATGAGTTTTTAAAACATGATCCTATGTACAGAAAGTACTAAAATGCTCTCTAAATGTTTGACATTTCGACCTCTCCAAATCAGATGCTAAGTGGATTTATTTATTTATTTATTTATTTATTTATTTTATAATCTGAATACCTTCTTTCAGAATTTTCAATGTGCTCTTGGGCAATCAAGAGAACTTCTTCTTTCACTTTATTAGAAGAGATACTAATAACAAAGTTATTAAAAAGTTATAAATTGCATGGAAATTGTAGTCAATTTTAAAAGACGCTTAGTCCTATTCATGTTAATTTTATATTGATAAATTTTATCAGCATAAATTTTGTTAGTGTTATACAAAACTATTAGAAATTTTTCTGTTTTCTTGCTGTCCATGAGATACGTCTATCTAGTAGAGTCCTGATCCTGATAATATATTCACTGGTACTCAATATCATATCAATAATTTCAAACATTTTATCTCTAATTATTAATAATTAATAATTCTAATTATTAGAATAATCTCTCTAAACTCTTCCACATCAAGAAGTTAAGCATCTCAGCTTTTCGGACATCACTTATCATGAGTCACACTAAAAAGACCCTTTCACAGTCCTTCTTACTATCTGAAAACACTGTGTTAAGACTGCCTGTTCTGTGCAACATCCACTTTTCTTTCTCTGTTGAATTTAATATGATAGCACATCTAGTAAAATGAACCATATATACTTCAAAATAAAATATGTAGATAATTCTTTCTATGAAAGCTGGATATCCCCTAAGGAAACTTAATCTTACTTTCTAGGTACTCTCATTACCACTTATTATTATGCTTTTCTGGGCATGTCTATATGTGTTTGTATGAGCATTGATTTATTTTGTTCTGGGGATCAAACCCAGACCCTCAAAAGCACAAGGCAAACTTTTTACACTGAGCCAAATCCCCACTTTCTCCTTGTCATATCTTTGTCATAATTGTGATAAGTAATCTTGTTAACTTATAAAACTTGGGAAAAGGGAACTGAAAAATCCCTTCCCCAACTCATTGCTTAATCTCGGTCTCTAACTCCAGCAAGCACTGCCTGGGAATTCATAGGCCCTTCTAGCCAGGGAAGCAGGTAGACTAAGTGCAGACCTCTCATTTTTCTTCTCAAAATCTAATCCCCTGGTTTTATCCACTGCTTTGTAGCAGAACAACTGCTGCAGCCTCCCTTCCCCTCTGGCCCAACCTCCAATAAATCATACCGATTTTTCCCCTCCAAACTTTCTTCTGTAAGTTCATTGTCTTAGTTAAGGTTTTTTTTTTTTTTTTGCTGCAAAGAGACACCACAACCATCACAACCATGACAACTCCTATAAAGAAAACATTTAATTGGGGTGGCTAACTTAGAGTTTTAGAGGTCATCATGGTGGAAAGCATGGCAGTGTGCAGGCAGACAGTGCTGGAGTAGCTGAAAGTCCTACTTCTTGCACACAGCAAGAAGTCAACTGACAAACTCAGCAGTATGTTGATCTTAAGAAACCTCAAAGCCTCCCCCTAGTAAGAAATTTCCTCCAACAAGGTCATACTCACTCCAAAAGTCACACCTCTTAATAGTGCTGCTCCCTATGAGATTATCCCCAACTACATTCAAACCACCACACCACTCAGGTCTCTCCCCTGAGTTCCTCAGAACTGCTAGGTTCCATCCGCAGAACACTCTAACTGTCCTAATGGCTTGATTTTACCCTAACCGTACAGAGTTAAAGCCTCAAGTGTAAGACCCAAGGTTATGTTTTAAGCTTTAATTACTATGCCTAAGAAATTCATGAAATAAAAATGTGTCTGATCTGCAAGTCCTTTGCCCAAGGACAGACCATTCCTGAAATGCTGGAGGTTATTGTTTATGGGAGATAACATGCCATATGTTTTTCATTACCCTAAACAAGCTTGTGTGACCCATACACACAGGATGTCCTTGATCACATGTGGGTAATTTTACAGGATGGAGGAAAGTCAGGATGTATGCTCTCCCATGATTGAACTTGATGGGAAATGCAATGAAATATGGGTGGGAAATGCAATGAAATATGGGTTTTCCTTCTTAAGCTACTACAAACTATGATTCTGGGCCATGTTCCGGGAACCTGGGTATGGACCTGGCCAGAGTCAATCCACCTGGCCAGTATTTAATTAAAACTCTAAACTGTGGTAGTGGTCTTACTCTTGATTGGTGGGATTAACATAAGCTCTGAATTTGAAGTCCCTCCAATTCCCATCATGGAAAGTTCCACACACATCCTCAAGAAACTCTATGTAAACCATACTTTCTGTTCAGTTTCCTTCTGTTTCCCAGTGAAACAGAGCCAGTCACTAACCTAGTTTGTTCCTCCCAATGAGTTTTGATAAGTGTTGTGACTATATGGTATTCTTTGGCTTCCAACTGCCAGAATTCCTTTCCATAATTGATTTCCCCTAGCTCCCAACTCCAGCAGGTACTCCCTGGGAAACCTCAGGCTACTTCAGTTCGGAAAGTAGGTAGACTGCCTATCATTCACCTTTCCCTCAGTTCCTCCAAATACAATCTCCTAGTCTCATTCTCAGTTCTGTAGCAGACAACATACTGATCCCCTGCATCTTTTTGCCTCAGTCTCCAGTGTAACACAGAGAATTTCCCTTCCAAATTTCTCCCTTTCATTGCTTTATCCTGACCCCTATTCCCAGCAGGCATTAACTTCAGTTTTAATTGTCTTGACACTGAACAGTCCAAAATGTCTACCAAAATTAGTGAATCCTGCATTAGTTAAGTCAACATCAGATGGATGTTGTAACCTTTTCTCACCATAATCTTGAAAATTTGTAGAAGAGGTTAAGATAAAAAAAAAAAAACATACCTGGAAATGTTTGCCACAAGTTATGCTTGGCTAATCTTTATGCCCCAAACTGCTGTCAAGTGAACTATTTATGAAATTTACTAAAACTCCAATATTTCATATGCTTTTCTCAGGAATTAAACAGAACTGTACATACGCTTACCAAAGTTACCAAAACAACACTAGAAAACTACAGGAATTCTATTACTGCATCAGAAAAGACAACTACTTACAAAGTTTCTGCTAAGCCTTCTCCCTATATTTAAAAACATTTTCTGTTTAATTTTGAGGCATTTATGTATATCAAGGTCAGAATTCTCCTTCTATCAGTAGCCATTTTGAGCATTTTTTTGTTCATCTAAATTTTGGTTTGTTATCATTCATTGGTAGAATTTAGTAAAGAACCTGTGATATAATATTTGTCTTAGTTTCATTCATGTTGCTATGAAAAAACCTCACTACCAAAAGCAACCTGGGAGTGGGGGAAGAGGGTTTATTTGATTTACGTATGTAGAAACACTAACATTTCCCTAAGGGAAGTCAGGACAGGATCTCAAACAGGACAGGAGCCTGGAGGCAATAACTGATACAGAAGTCATAGAGGAGTGCTGCTTACTGGCTAGCTCTCCATGGCTTGTTCAACCTGCTTTCTTATAGACCCCAGCACCACCACTCCAGGCAGGGAAAGCACCACCAATAATGGGCTAGGTCCTACTCCATCAGTCACTAATTAAGAAATTATTCTAGAAATCCACAGGAATGACCTCAGCTAACACACCTACAATGGTATAGAGGGCATCTCAATGGACCTTCTCTTATAATCAAGTTAGCAACTACCCTAATCTTAAAGGCTATAGACTGAAGAAGTTCCCACAGCACCAGGAAACAAGGAGGACCATAAGAGAGACATACATGGATCCCCCTGGGAAGGGGAAATAGACAAAATTTCCTGAGTAAAGTGGGGGTGTGAGGAGGGATGGTAGATGAAAAGTGGGGAGGGTAGAAGAGGAAGAGGGAGGAGAGTATGAGGGACTGGGAAGGTAGAGTTGGGGGAAGGACAGAAAGGAGAGCAAGGAAAGAGATATTTTGGTTGAGGGAGCCATTATGAAGCTAGAAAGAAACCTAAAACTAGAGAAATTTTCAGGAATCCACATGGATGACCCCAGCTAAGACCCTAAGTAATAGTAGAGAGGGTGCCTTAACTGCCCTTACCCTGTAATCAGATTGATGACTACCTTAATTGTCAGCATAGAACCTTCATTCAGTAACTGATGGGAGCAGATGCAGAGATCCACAGCTAAGCAATATGCCAGGCTCCTGGAGATTAGTTGGAGAGAGGGAGGAGAGAGTATATGAGCAAAGAGGATAAGACCATGATGGAAAAAGCCACAGAAACAACTGACCCCAGTTAGTGGGAGCTCACTGACTCTGGGATGACAGTTGGGGAGCCTGTATAGGATTGAGCTAGGCCCTCTGAATGAGGGTGACAGTTGTGTGGTTTTGGCAGTTGGTGGGTCCACTGACAGTGGAACCAGAATTTATCCCTAGTGTATGAAATGGCTTTTTGGAGCCTTTTTCCTGTGGAGGGATACATTGCTCAGTCTAGATACAGGGAGGAAGGTCTTGGTCCTGCCTCAAGTAATGTGACAGATTTTGTTAGCTCTGCATGGGAGGACTCACCCTCTCTGAGTAATGGATGGGGAATAGCAGGGAGCAGAAGGAGAGGAGGGAGAGGGGACTGGGATTGGTACATAAAATTTAAAAACTATTGTTTTGAAATAACAAAAGAAAAAGGAATACAGCAGTATTTGTAGCAACGTAGATCGTGAAGGTACAGCTCAGAAGGTTTCAGAGAGGAACAATATTAGCACCTATGCTAGAGGCCATTCTTGAGATATTTTGACAAAGAATTTGTCTGCCCTCTGTCCATTTCCTAAGAATGTACTAGACACTAATTAAATGTAATGAGTTAATAAAATGTAATGAATTAATTTCTTTGGAAGAGGCAATTTCAAAGCAACATAATATTAACTCTGTGGAGTTAATCATAGTATAATAACTCTTATACAGCTCTATGTAAAATAAGACAATTAATATTAATTTTGAAATTTTATTTTGAAATGCTCGTTCTAAAGGAGATAAGAAGATTAGCAGAATTAAAGAGAGATCTCATGCCCTGCAAGAAATAATTGAAAAAGTGTCCTCAGGACAAGACCTCACCTAGCTAAGTTTCTTATTTATGAAAAATAGTCAGGGTCTATCCCAAGGTGGTATCTAAACTTGGCAGTATTGTGTATGTTTTATTGGTTTTAGAGTCATAAAATATGTAAGAGGG
The DNA here is from genome assembly GCF_982192425.1 of Myodes glareolus. Lineage (NCBI taxonomy): Eukaryota > Metazoa > Chordata > Mammalia > Rodentia > Cricetidae > Myodes > Myodes glareolus. The sequence goes on along the minus strand of NC_142053.1, from coordinate 10,003,077 downwards.
AAGTTATTCCTCCATGATGTCAGAGAGCTTCTGAAGTCAGGCATCATGTGACAGCATGTGACATGCATGAAAGTCCTAAGAGGAAAAGAGGCCCCAAGTGGCTCTTACATGAAACTGAGCCCATTACATGAAGTAAGGTGTGGGTTCCTATGGAGTCTCCATGATTTTGGAGATTTAAGAGGTGTTCGAAATCTGCCAATGAAATCTATATACAGAAGGTAGAAACAACCCCCCAAAAATTTATGATTCAGGGAACAAAGAAGGAGGAGTGGAGCCCTTTGAAATTAAAACCTAACATGTAAATTACAGATTTGAATGTTTACTCTGCTAGAATGTTTATCCTGCTCAGTTTTATTCTTGCTTTAATATAGTATTTCCTTAATATGTCTCCATTCCTCTTTTTGGGGAATGGTAATAGATATTGTAGGCTATTATACTTTGAAAGTATGTGATTTTCATTTTGACTTCTCAGGAAGTTAAAATTAAGACATTTCCTTGAATCTCAGAAAACACTTTAGACTTTTAACACAGTCAATATCATGAAAGACTGTGGTTGTACTAAATGAATTTTGCCTTGTGATGCAGCCATGTGTAACACTGAGGGCTGAGTTGTTGGGATTTTCTGTCCTGCCTGGTTCCCACAGCTGTTTAGCCCCAAAGAAAATCACACAGAGGTCTTCATAAATTATAAACTGATTGGCTCATTAACTCAGGTTTCTTATTAGCACTTATGACTTATATTAACCCATTTTTCTGATCTATTTTAGCCATATGGCTCAGAACCTTTTTCAGCTGGCAGGTCACATCCTGCTTCCTTGGTGTTCTGTGAAGACCTGGGTGGAATCAGCTTTCTCCTTCCCAGAATTCCTCTGTACTCATTGCATCACCACTACTTCCTATCTGGTTTTCCTGTCTATATTTCCTGCCTGGCCAATCAGCATTTATTTAAAATATGATTGACAGAATACAGGCAATTCTTCCACACAAATTCCCCCTCTTTAAAAAAAAAATAAAGGAATATATCCATAGTCCATTTTTGGGAATGTGGGCATAGTATTCCAGGCTACTTCCAGCTGGTTGGGGATGTTGATAATCTTACGGGGACCTAAAGAAAATTTAGAGTTATGATCCAGTCTTGACTGAAGTATCTTATGAGTTTTGATCATCTCAGGCAGTAGTCTTGAACCTGTTCTGGATGAAGAACTCAGACATCTGGGCCATCTATTCTTGCCAGAGATTTCTCAGGTGGTCAGAGATCTATCTGTCTCTGCCTCCCAGGCAAATCCTATGGGCCTGTGTCACCACAACCAGCTACTTTCTTTCTTTCTTTCTTTCTTTCTTTCTTTCTTTCTTTCTTTCTTTCTTTCTTTCTTTCAACTTTGAGAACTTTAATCTTTAGCCTGTATATATTTTTACCACACTATAAGTTATTTAGAGGTTTTATTCCTTTTTGAATTTCTCTTTATTGTATATCTCTCTTTTTCTGACCATGTGGGTCTTTAATTTGCTAAGGAATATGGAGAAGATTAAAGACGTGGCTTTGACGATTAGGTCCAGTCTATTCCTTAGCTTTATAAAATTCCACCCTCATTGTGGAGGTATTGGTTGTAGCCACGTTTTTTTGCCACAACTCTATGGCGTTTTAAGGTCCTTGTCAGCAGGCAAACTTCAACAGTGTGTCCATAAACAACACTCAAAAGTTCCATAGTCTGGACCTCCTGCCTGAAAGAGTCCGAGTTTTCCCTGGCAAGACGGTCCAGAAAGCCAGCATTTTAAAACAGCACCGCTTTTTCCTACTATGGCTGAAAACCGAAATGCTTTATTCTAGTCTTTCCCAAGCTTTCTCAGTCTTTCTGTGGATGCAATTATCCATGTGGGTGCCATTCTGTAACATGAGGGGCCTGCTTGTGGGGTTTCTGTCCCACCCAGTACCCTACAGCTGTTTAGCCCCAAAGAAAATCACACAGAGGTCTCCATAAGATATAAGCTGATTGACCCATTAACTCAGGCTTCTTATTAGCACTTATGACTTATATTAACCCATTTTTCTGATCTATTTTAGCCATATGGCTCAGAACCTTTTTCAGCTGGCAGGTCACATCCTGCTTCCTTGGTGTTCTGTGCAGGCCTGGGTAGAATCAGCTTTCTCCTTCCCAGAATTCTCCTGTTCTCATTGCATTACCTCTACTTCCTGTCTGGTTTTCCTGCCTATACTTCTGGCCTGGCCAATCAGCGTTTATTTAAAATATGACTGACAGAATACAGACAATTCTCCCATACCAGTCATGAGCCTGTGTAGAACAGAAAATGGAATGTGGTGGTTTAAATAACAAATGTCCCCCAAATTCTCAGGAAATTTGAATACTTGGTATTCAGTCACTGGTGCTGTTTAGGGTGGTTTAAATGGTTTATATGTCATTAGCAGTAAACTATGAGGTTTAATGCCTTGAGGGTTTTGCAGTTTTTTTTTTCTCTGATTCCTTGTGTAGTTAAATATAAGAGCTTGAAGCTTTCTGTTCCTATTACCACATCTCCCATCTACTGTCAAATTTCCCTGTCATGATGGATTCTACAGGTTATATCTGGAACCATAAGCCCAAATAAATTTTTCTGTAAGTTACCTTAGTCATGGAGTTTTATCACAACAACAACAACAACAAAAACTAACAAACACACAAAATGTCATATTTCATTTTTTTTAGTATTTGTATGGTTCTACTTACTTAAAAAAAAGATAATAAAGTTGGGGTATACCAGAGGCAAAAGGAGCAGTAGTATCATATCTATAAATTTTATATGTGCATAATGCTGTTAAAAACAAAGAAAAATATTTTTTCTTTTTTTTTATAAATGTTAAAGCTGGTGGAAAGTAAAGAAAAATTTTTAAAAGTCATCAAAATATAATTGAAGAACTTATAAGAACTGTTATTTAAGAAAAAGAGCATTTTACCTACTAAAAATAATAAATTGATGTTATATGTTAGTATATTTATTAAAGGTAGTTCCAAACTGTAATTTAAGAAACATTGTGAATAAATTTATACTTTTTTTCAATTTTTTGAAATTTGCTTAATTTTGCCTACTATAAAGTTAAAACAGGGAGCTTCTTTTGAAACATGTTTGTGTGGTTGAGGAAAACAAATAACTGCTTCTATATAGCATTCAGTTTGGCCAATTTTAATTCTGTATACAGTTATAGGTACTATTTTAAGAGCTTCTACTTCTACAAGTAAACATGTATATTTACTTTTGGTATGAAATGAGCTGTTGTATATTAATTCTTTAAAGAAAAAACTTTCTATACATATCTTAACAAGATTAAAAAAAACAGGTGTATACAAGAAGGAAAATCAGCTATCAGCAGAGTTATGGAAAATTTCTCATTTAATCAGCAAATGGAGAAAAATTAAAACAAGAAAAATGTGAACAAAATTAAAATAAATTCCTTTTCTTATACCCATCAAAAAATTGAATCACATGAAAAACAGGCAAATAGAAAGACTGACAATTGAGTTATCTTACACAAAACAGAAATGAAAACAAACTGATAGGAAGACTTAAACAGTCATTCTACTGAATTGTTTGAAAATCAATGTAGACCAGGTAAGTGTAGGAAACTAAAGTGGGAATATTGGGAAGATTCCCGTTGCTGTGTGACAATGGTTTTACCCTATGAAGATTTGTTTCTAATACTTGTTTAATAAAATGCTGATTGGCCAGTAGCCAGACAGGAAATATAGATGGGGCAATGAGAATTCTGGTGAGAGGGAAGTTTCAGTCTGAAGTCGTCACCCAGACATAGACAAAGCCAGGCATAGAGCAAGCAAGATGTGACTGCCTTGCTGAAAAAGGTTCCAAGCCATGTGGCTAACACAGACAAGAATTATGGGCTAATGTAAGCTATAAGCGTTAATAAGAAGCCTGAGTTACTAAGCCAATCAGTTCATTATTAATGTAGACCTTTATGTATTTCTTTGGGACTGAACAACTGCAGGACCAGGTGGGACAGAAACCTCTGTAAACAGATTTGTGGAGTTTTATTTCAAGAATTTCCAAGAAAACCACTGTGATTCTGGCAGCAGAAGTAGAAAATCACCTATCTTGAATAACCCAAAGCATTCTTTTAGTATGGTTATGAGGAGAAAAAAAAATGCCTACAAACTGACTATATAGAGAAGCACTGATTATATAGGATCTCATTATACCAGGATCAGAAGTTAATAAGCTAATGGGGAACTAATGATGTGATTCCATTTTGAGTAAGAACCATGAGTGTTAAGATTGTATTAGTTATTTTTCTGTTGCTATAATAAATGTAATGACTATGATAACTTAAAGAAGAAAGAGTCTATTTTGGCTTATGGATCCAGATGGCAGAGCAGAGATATGACAAGAGGTCACAGACATGGTTGTAGGAACAAGAAGCTGACAGTTAACATCTTTTTTCATTCAAAAATTAACACTTCCTCCCCTCCTCCCATTCCCCTCCTGCTCCCCCACTCATCCTCCTCCTTCCCCATCCCTCCTTAAGAGAGGGCAGGAAACCCTGCCCTGTGGGAAATCCAAGGCCCTCCCCCCGTAAGCTTCCGCACTTTTCTGTGGACACCCGAACCTCGAAACAGGTGCGCGCTTTCCTGACTCGAGCCCACGAGAACGGACGCATGTCCTAGGGGTTTGAACAGATGACACACACACAAAGAGACCGGCTCATCTGCCAAGAGCAAGTGGCAAATGGCAACTTTATTAAATTCAAGTCAGATATTTATACCAGTGGGCAACCAGGATAAAAAAGGCAAGGCCTCCTCCCAACCAGAAGCAGGAGGAGAAGATTAAAGCTTCCCGGCCCCTCGGGCAGGGTCAGCCAGGGGAGGCAGGCTAAGGGCTCACTGCTAAGACCTTGAATACAGGTGGAATCACCATAACAAAGAGAACCAGGTTCTTGCTAAGTTATCCCCTCAAGCCAGAGCTGGTGCAGAGACTCCAGGAAGCCGGAGGTCACACGGCCCTGCGAATCGCCAGGAGAGAAGGGAAGAAACTTTGCTAGCTACACCCCCCTACATCCAGGACTAGGAAGCTTTGCAACCAAATAGACTAGGGTCCCAAAAAGCCAGTACATGCAGTAGAAACAAGTCCCAGTGCCTTTATCAATGGCTTCTCAGTCAGCCCCCATTGTCAGCCACATCCCGAGAGTTCAGCTTGATCGCATGCTCATTCAGTCCCCGTCCAGCTGGATTTGGTGAGCTCCCATTAGAACAGACACATTGTCTCAGTGGGTGGAGCAGTCCCTCGTGGTCCAGACTTCCTTGCTCATCTTCTCTCTCCTGCTCTTCAACTGAACCTTAGGAGCTCAGTCCTTTGCTCTGATGAGGGTCTCTGTCTGTCTTCATCTGTAGCCAGACAAAGATTCTATCATGATATTCGAGATAAACATCAGCGTGATCATGGGGCAAGGCCAGTTCAGGCACCCTCTGCACTACTGTCTAAGGACCTAGCTGGGGACATCCCCGTGGACACATGGGATCCCCTCAAGAGCCAAGTCTCTTGTCAACCCTAAAATGGCCCCCTTAATGTAGATATCTTCTTCCCTGCTCCTATATTCGCCCTTTCTCTATCTCCACCCTTCCACTCCCTGAAGCTCTCTCCAGTCTTTCCTTTCTCCCTTCTCTCTCCCCCTCTCCCCTTCCCCACCCCCTGTCCTACCCCCACTCCCATGCTCCCAATAGCTAACATCTTGATTCACAAACACATAATACAGAGCAGGAAAGAAAAGTGGCATAAGCATTTAGACACTCAGAGCAGCTACTAGTGATATGTAACCTCTAGTTAGACTGAAACATCTAAACATCACCAAAACAGCATTAGCAACCGTAGATCGAGTATTTAAGTACATGAGACTATGGAGGACATTTGCAATCAAAGTCCAACCCTTAAATGCCATTGGAATTAGCCCAATTTCAAAAAAATATTTATAATAGGTATCAATATTGTTTAAAAGCCCCAAATTTCTCCTGAGATTAAGCGCTATCTCCTAAATGTAACCCCTTGCAAATTTAAAGGGAAAATTGTGTACTTCCAATGTATAGTAACACACCATATACATTTCTATTTCTACAGGGAAAAATGAAGACACAGTGAGGAAATAACTGAACCAAAGCAAGACAAAAATTGATCAGGATAAACATCCAAATCTTGAATCTTTAATACAGTTCTTTATCTTGTGGTGACCCCAACCATAAAATTATCTTTGTTGCTACTTCATAACTGCAATTTTGCTAGTGTTTATGAATTGTAATGTAAACATCTATGTTTTTCCAGCGGTCTTAGATGACCCCTGTGAAAGAGACATTCAACCTTACAAAGTGGACATGACCCAAAAGCTGAGAACCTCTGTTCTCTTTACCTTGTATGGGACTTTAATTTACATGGCTTCACCTTAATACTGGTTCAATTTCCTGTGTGCAGCTCTCTTTGGAAGATATGCTATGACTCTCCAATCTCCAAATCTTGGAGTACCCACTGCAACTCAAGTTTTAATTTCATAACTTGACACAATGGACTCTCACTACCTACACAGGTCCCTCATGCAGGAAACTGCCTGCAGCATGCTGCCTGGCCTCAGTAGTTCTCAGGATCAGTGAAGGAAGAATGCACAATCTCTTTATTCTTTGATACTTTGTGCCTCTAAAGCCAGAACCATGCAGTACCAAGTTTTGTTGCCAACTGAGGATGGACCCTGGCCCTCTTGAAACACACCAATAGCAGCTCTTTTATTCAGTTACTTTTGAGGAGTGAAAACTCCTTAGGCACACTTTGAGTAGCTGGAAGCTTAGCTGGGCGGGAGTCATTCCTTTGGATAGCAGACCTCTCTTAATGGAATAATTCTTCCTTACAATTGTAGCCTCTCTTTCTGAACATTCCTTAGCAGCAACATTAATACTCCTATGTCTTTTCTTTCTCCCAGCTATATATTTAATATTTCATTTTACTTTTTATTATAGAAATGCATAAGAGATACTGATAATAATCTTTCCATCTTAGCCAAACAAACAAACAACAACAACAACAACAACAAAAACAGTCCATTGATTTTTAATTTCACCTCAGGCACTTCATAAAATAAATGCATAAATTAAACATATTCTTTGTTAAAGCATCACAGAATTACTTCTTTAACAGTAGCTATTATTATTCCTTTCTGAAATTTCTTGACCTAGGCCTCAACATTCTGTATTGCTTAGTGCTTTGTCTTCCAAGCTCCTATAAGACTGTCTATTAAGCTCTGCTTACAACATCCAAAAACTTTTCTAGTCCAAAGTGTCATAATGATGCATGGTGTCCAGTGCCTTGGAGAACTGTGAAAGAGGTTCCAAGAAAAAAGGTAGAGGACCTTCTCCCTCAAGTGTTCTTTTTTCCTCTGGATTGTTATTGGACATTATCATTCTTGTTGGATGCCAGAACATGGCTAAAAATGCCAGTCTAGTGAAAGGATAAGCTGAGTGCTGCCCTCAGTGTACACTGAATCTTGATATTGCCTTCTGTCTTGCTTTTTGCTTTCCCAAATATAATCTATATATGTATCAGGCAATTGTGTTAAAGTTGATATGCCCTGAGAATATTCTGGGGAAGGGCTGCTCTGTTAATATTTAGTATGTGTTTGCTGGTGTTTATTTACATGTTTTCATGATTATGCTTTTCTAAACTCAAGCAACTTTCCTTGGATCACTGCTTTCTTTGTTATGTTATTTCCACATCATGAGACCCGCCCCCCCACAAAGACCACTTGTAATCTGAGTTCATATGGTAAAGCAAAGAACCTTTATTGTAAGCTTGAGTTGGGCTCTCCATCCGTTCTAACACAATTGTTAAATCAGGGAGAGGCTTGAGCTCAGCTATGTCAGGGTTTTTAAGGAGAAAAGGATGAGGGTTATGGGAATTCCAAATTCAGATAGGGTTTGAACTACTGATTGGACAGGAGTGAAGTAACAAAAATTTGGTCAAACAGGGATTGGTACTGGCATTGCTTTTAGGAAATTGGCAACCTATATACAAGTTAGGTATGTTGTTCTTAATGTTCTAGAGCATATAGCACTTGTTTGTCTCAATTCTGATTGGTTCCCCACAGAGTATGGTTTGTGGCTTTTCCCAGTTATTGTAATGGTGAGGCTTAGAATCAGTATTGTTAGTTTGCAGCCTGTCATGACTTCACTGATCTTAAGTTAGGCCTTTTAAGTTCCATTCATGTACAAAAAACACACTGAGATTGAAGTAAATATGCCTGCAGTATTAAACTGTTATCTGCCTCATTCTTTAAGGTCCAAGGATCCCAAGTCTCCCAAACAGATTCACATAGGTAAATAAAGTTGACATAAAGTTCCAAAGACTTACATATTTCTTCAAAAATTATGGTCAGGTTTTTTACAACAACAGCCCAAATTTCTGATTCCAACATCCTTATTAGTTATTTTTCTGTTGCTGTAATAGAATACCATGACCACAGCCACTTTAAAAAGAGAGTTTATTTTGGCTTATTACTCTAGCATATTAGAGTCCCTGACAGTGGATGAGAGGCATGATGACAAATATCAGGCGTGGTCGCAAGAACAGGAAGCTGAGAAATCACAATTTGAACTATAAGCATGAAGTGAAGAGAACAAACTGAAAATGTTCCAAGGATTTAAACTCTCTTAGCCTGCCATTTTCGGCATACTTCCTCTAGCAAGGCTACATCTTGTAATTGCCCCTCCCCAACAGCACCACCAACAAAAGATTAAATGTCCAAATTCAATCCAACCACCACTCTTATAGTAACTGTTCCATTAATTATCTTATCTAAGATTCATGACTTTATTTATCCTAAGTAGCTGGCAAGTTACCAGAACCAGGCATAATTTCTTTTGTTTGACCATATATTAAGTCAAATTAGTATCTTTGAGGAGAACATATAACCACCACGACTTTATTAAAGAAGTACAATCCTGAACTGGGCATTGCAACACACACCTATAATCCTAGCACTCAGGAGTTCAAAGGCCAGCCTGGACTACATAGTGAGTTCCAGAACAACTAAGCTATGCCAGGGAACTGTGTCAAAAAACAAACAAACAATGGCACTGGCAGTTAGATGCAAAGAATACTCTTGAAAAATGGCAGATATAACATTAAAATACTCTATTTTGCCTTTCAATAAATATTTGACTACATCATTAACACATTGGAGTAAACTTTAGTCAAAACTTACACATTTCAAAGTAAGAAAGAAAAAAAAAACCCTATGACACATAAGTAAACTAGAAAGCCTCAAAAGTTGCTGTAGAAAATGCTATGGTTTTTGAAGCGTATTAAGTTGTCTTCTATTTTGGGTAATAATTTGGAGGCTTTGGCTAGCACTCCCACCTGCAGCCCGAGTTGCTATAAAAGGGCCTCCCAGTCTACAAACATATAGACACTGCCTTAATACTTGCTCTGGCTTTGAACTGGCTAACGTGTGTATATTAACTGACCATCTAGTAGGAACCCTTCACAAATGTCTCAAACGGTGGAAAAATTAGAGATGTTCAACTTTACAATATACAAAGGACTCTAATAAGTCATGCTGGCTCCAAGAACAACTGCCAGTGCCATTGTCAATCTTGTTTTCAAAATTGTACTTTTTTATTTAAAAAAGTGCTTAATTTTAAAGTATGATGTTGCCATCAACTAGTGTATAAATGTATAATTGGAATTCATTGTAACTTATTTATTTTTAAACAAAAGTATAAGAATACTTTTTGAGTAAAGAAATTTGTTATTAAATTGTTTCCTTGTATCTGATGTAGCATAAAACTTCTGAGTTTATATGCAGATAGATGACCAGCCACAAGTGAACCTCTTCTCAGTTGACAGTCTTTACTCATAGTAAAACAACTTACAATTGTTTAGTTTTGTATCTAATCTTTGAGTCTTAAAATGTTTATAAAGTTTTTTGTACCCAAGAGAACAATTTATTATGATAAAATTGCAGAGCAAATATCGTTTTGTTAAAAAAAAACAAGCAAAAAAACAGAAAGCAGAACAATCCCCAGCCACATTCTAAATATTTATCCTTATACTCACAGATAATAATAGTCTTTACTTTACCCTTATTAAGAAAACTTCTCTTTGCAAAAGATGGAGACTATTCCAGAAAACCACAACCAATCAAAATACAGAATTGTGGAGCTCAGTCCCAGTGGATACAGCTGTGAAAAAAACTCCTGCACCTAAGGCTCAAAGATCATTACAGAAGTGGAGGTGGAAAGATTGTACAAGCCAGAGAATCTGAGAGTTTATTTTGAGTTTTCTGCCTCCTAGTAGTGTCATAAGCTACACTCATAATGTCTCACCAACATGATTGCCTTAACATGGGCTGAACAAGGACAACGACAATGTACATGTTGAAGTATACAGGGGAAAATTCATCAGTTCTCAACTCTATACAAAAAACTGCAGTCAACTAAGAAATGCCAAGAGTGGGGGAGTCCTGAAAACATATACTAAAAAACATTACACAGATCGATCAGGTTGTGATATATGTCTGTGTGTGTGTGTGTGTGTGTGTGTATACACATATATGTTTATATATTTATATATTCATGCAACAACAATTAATGAAAATCAAGTCCATGAAATTAAAAGAGATCAAGGAGGGATATATGGAAGCATTTGGAAGGAGGAAGGGAAAGGGTAAAATGATGTAATTATATAATAATCTCAAAAAGAAAGAAGTGAAAAAATACCCTGTGGGATAATGGTTCATAAAAAGTAAAACATAAGAGGAACTATTTATAGTCTCTTTAACAATGACTCCAAAATGAAAAAAAAATCTGCTGTCGTTTTATCGGACCCAGAGAAAGACCAATATCACACCTCCATTCTCCTTTTGCTTTGAAATGTCTCCCAATGTGAGGAGGAAGTCACAAAATGTTTCTAAAGGCCACATTTCTGAGACCAACTAGAAAATAAACATTTTCATATATATATATATATATATATATATATATATATGTGTGTGTGTGTGTGTGTGTGTGTGTGTGTGTGTGTGTGTGTGATGTTCTTAATCATATTCTACCCTATTAACTGCTTGTAACAGTAAAGACTACTGTTCCCCTTCCTTTTATGAGTTATCCTCTCTTCTACTTTATAACACTGAGCCCTAATGCAATAAGAATATTCATCCACTCCATTATCTGTTACTACATTGATACGTTTAAGTATAAGAACAGTTGATTACTATTGAAAAAACAACAAACTGAAGACTGTCCTCAAAACTGTATTTTAGTGGATCCATGTCATAAGCGATCAAAACAGAAGTATTGCCATAGTTCACTTTACTGCCTTAACAGACTATCTGAACTGAGGTGTTTTCTAAAGGAACAAGGATTATTTTGCTTATGAAATGACTGGAATGTCAAAAAGTATGACATGAGCATATGGTCAGTTTCTGGTAAATCTCATGCTGCCTTGAATGAATTAGAAGGGCAAAGGAATATGGGAAGAAAATAGGTCAAGGACTCAATCACATGATAAAATGTTTTAATCAAACATCACTTCATCTGAACATCTTTATATTAAGGGGTAAAACATTTTAGTATAAAATTTGGTGTACATAAACCATATCCAAGAGCTGAAAATATAGCTTAGTGGTTAAGTGGTTGCTGTTCTTACAGAGGGCTTGGGTTCAATTTTCAAAACTCATATAGAAGGCTATAATCATTTTTAACTCTAGTTCTAGTGGTTCTTATGTTCTATTCTCACCTCCATATATATCAGAAATGCATTTTGTATGCATACATACATATAGGCAAAATCTTCAAATATATAATATAAAAGTAAATCTTTTAAAGTGTATATCTAAGTGAGAACAGATACTACAAATACAAAGAATTAGACTGCATAATACTACCTCCTTAATGTTCTTGCTTCAAAATGGACTGACTACAGTGTAACATATCAGACTCCTATTGACAATCATATTTCATAAACATGAAAATCGTACAAATGATTTAATCATTCCACTTATTCATAACAAGTTCCTACTTGCCCTACTGTCTCCTATCATTGTGAAAGTATCAACATACCTTAAAAATATAAGCAATTTATTTTGAGCCAAATATTAGTAACAGTGATCCAAAATTCAATCTCTATGTTAGAATGAATACCATTATTGTCACTACAGCAAGGCAGGGGAATTTTTTAAATATGTTTATCTTTATTACATCTTTGCTTTTAAGGTTAATGGAGTCTAGAAGCATGTTGCATTTCAAATGTTTTATGGAGATATCAAGCAGATTAAGTCATATACAGAGGAATATAGTATATAAATAAACAAGCTGTTGCCATTGCTCTTCATTCACCCATCAGAGCTTTATGGTAATGCTCTGTTGATGAAGTCAGCATATACTTTGGTCATAGAATATGGGGAAATAAAGTTGGTTCTCTCCTAGACACTTGTTCACTGCTAGGTAGCATCATGTACCAAGAGTTTAAATGCAGTCTGCTTTGTATCATCTTATCCAGCTGTGAACCCAAAGAACTATAACAATTACTAACATGACAAAATATGAACATGGGTACAGTAGTGCCATGGAAGTTATGAATGTAATTAACTGATTTTTGATTGAACTTATTGTCCATTCTACAGGAATGAATGAATGCCTGGTACTAAAATCTGCCAGGAACATAAAGTTGGAGAGTTCCTGGGTCACTGGAAAACTACTACTATTAATTTGCTAAGTAGACATGAAATCAAACTGCACTGTAATTTTATATATTTGCACCCATGTAGTTGTGTACTTCTTATATCAAGGCTCAGCGACTATTTTGGAAGAGTAGATCGAAAGAATCTAAGGACCAGAGATCAGGGAGAACTCAACTGAAAGAGTGACTTCTTCCTATAAAAGATAAAAGTACTGTTTTTTTTTTTCATGAACTCACAACAGTAGATTTTGCCTACATAAATTCAGGCATCAAGATTCTAGGTTCAGTGGATATATAATTACTTGTCTATTGCTTTGATAAAAACACCAGGGCCAAAGTAACATATAGAAAAAAGAGTTTATTTGGGTTTATAATTCCAGAGGTTTAGACTCTATGACAGTGGGGTGAAGGCATGGTATCAGGAGCAGGAATTTGTGTGTTCACATCTTGAACTGCAAGCACAAAACAGAGAGAGCAAACTAGAAATGGCATGAGTTTAAACTCTCAAAGCCCACCTCTGCTGGCATACTTTCTCCAATGAGGCCACAAGCCTTATTGCAAATTTCCCAAATGATGTAATCATGTACAAATTCCTGAGACTATGGGATACATGTTATTCAAACAACCACTTGGGTGGGTGGGGTCATGAGCTTCCATCCCTAACTGATGAATATTGACAGTTAATGGCTTCTGGAAAAGGAAGGGTCAGTTATCTTTAGGTATGTCGTCACTTACAGATTGATTGTGTTCCAGTAGGTTGGGTTTCTACAGTACAAATTGGCTGATTAAATTATTACATAAAATAGGAAATGAAGACTTCCAAACACTCTTTTGAATCCACTATTTCCCTGATACCAAACAAGATAAAGATGCAACAAGAAAGAAAGCTTCAACTCAACAAATTCATTAACAAAGATACTAGCAAACTGAATCCAAAACTATATCAAAAGAATATCATCATGGGCATGTTATATTCATTCCAAAGATATAGTGACACTTAGTCCCATGAAAATGCTAGTGGAAAAAGCAGGAATATAATTTAACTTATAAATATAGGTAGGGATGTGGCAAATAGGACTCTGAAAACTCTGGAAGTAAGACAATCATTTGACAGATAGGAGTTTGTGAAACTAACAAAAAAATATGTAAATCAAAGGACAAACATCACTGAAGTGAAGAAATAGTTCGCAGAACTAAAGAAAAAATTGCAAGCTATTCATCCTAATGGAGAATTTCCAAAATATAAAGTGAAAATTGAACACTAAGAAAATAAAACTCAATTTAAAAAAACAATCAGTTATGAAATTTAGTAGAAAGTTCTCAAAAGAAGAAATACAAATGAGTAATAAACAGGTATGCTATCAACAACCTTAGCTATAAAAAAAATACAGAATCAAACTGTATTAACATTATATCTCACTCAAGTCAGAATTACCATCATTGGGATTACAAATAAGAACAAAAGCTGGCATGGATGAAGGGAAAGCAGGTCCTTTACATACCAAAGGTTGGAGTGTAACTAGTAAACCCACTTTGGAAAGCAGTCTGGACATTTCTTTAAAAAATAGAAATAGATTTTTCTTATGACCCTGCTATACAGTTTCTGGGCCTACACTCAGAGGGATTTCTATCTTACTACAGAAATACTTATATAATCATATTCATTAATGCTGTATTTCCAACAATTAGGAAATGAATTCCACCAAGATGTCCATCATCTGACAAGTGAATAATAAAATTGTTGTACATAGTCACAAACTAATGTTACTCATTTGTGAAGAAAAGTAAAATCATGAAATGAAAAAAAGTTATTCATAGTGAAGTCACCTTGTCCCCAAAAGATGGATTCTAGGAATATAAAAGGGAATAAAGAAATCTGTAAACTAGGATAAAGAAAGGAGGTAGAGAAAAGAGAAATCTGTTATGGGTCAATCCAAACTAAAGATTATGAAGAATCCTCATGAAACTCTACCATTGTGTGTGTGTGGGGGGGGGGGGTAAATAGTTTAAACAAAGGAATATAACATCAGTGAACAATAATGTTACCAAAAGACAAGAGTTATATGTTGTAATAGAAGCAGTAGGCCACTTCCCGGTGCCCGGATAACTTTACCTGAAATAATTACATGGAAACTATATTCATTTAAATACTGCCTGGCCCAATAGTTCTAGCCTCTTTTTTGATAACTCTCACATCTTGATTTCAACCCATTTCTAATAATCTGTATGTCCCCATGAGGTCGTGGCTTACCGGGAAAGATTCAGCATGTCTGACCTGGCAGCTTCGTTGTGGGAGGCTCTCTGCCTCTGCCTCCTTTCTCCCAGCATTCTGTTCTGTCTACTCTGTCTATCTAAGTTGCTGTCCTATCAAAAGGCCAAGGCAGTCTATTTAACCAATGAAAGCAACACATAGAAATAAGACTCTTCTACACCAGTTGTATCAAAATTTCAGTTTGAGATAAGAATTACCTCCTCAGCCATTGTTGCTACTGCTCTTGGTTGCATACCAGAACTAGCTGGTAAAATACTATTATCAAGATATCAAAATGGTTGCTGGGAACAGACACATTAGTCTAGAATGCACCAGAAAACCTTCTCTATGTGTAGGTGTCATAGGTGCTATGCAGGCTGCTGGGAAAGAAGAGGGTCGATGGTCATGTTTTACTGAACATTGGTCCCTGTGCTTTGTAGGCAGAAACTGCTCATTCATTTACCAGACTCCTGGATGTGAAATAATTATACAGAAACTATATTAATTACAACACTGATATTGCTGTGATTGAGTTATATGGTATCTCTCTGACTCTGCCTTTTTCTTAATCTCTGCTTGGAATTTTACCTTGCTCTATTTTGCTCTGTCATATGCCCAAAAAACTTCTTTATTAACCAATAAAAGCAGCACATATATATGTGTGCCTTATGGTATTGTGGCATGCAGGAAAAATATATTCACTGATACAAGAATTCCATGACTGTTTATGAGGGTAACCAACTGCTATCTTGATTTCAATTGGATTATATGCCTACTGTATAGGAGAAAATACATGTTTGGTATTATAAATAGGCTCAAAAAACTGTGGTGTAGAAACCATAATCTCTAAGGAAGAAGTTATTGATGCTGTGTATATAAATGGTCATGTTTCCAGACTGCATTCTAAATTTTTATGTTTATATTCATAGATTTTTTGATGCTTTCAGCTTTGAAAAAAAAAAGATTTTTATTACGGTGGGTAGTGGTTAATGCAAAGATTATTATTCTTCAAAGTGCTAAGAATAAGCAACTTGAGAGCTCAACCATAGATGGGACACCTATATAAAACTCACATCACCAAGGCTCAGAGAATATCATGGATTATGGAGAAGGAAGAATGTAATAGGCACAGAATGGGGACGCGTGATATGAAATTCTTATTTCTGGATATATATGACATCTTTGTTGCACACAAGAACTCATAGCATCTGCGATTACGTACACATGACCTGTACAACATCAACCTATTCAAAAATTCTGTCATGGAAGTGTAAGGGATTCCTGAAGCTCAAGCTCTAGTAAAAGAGCTATTGGCAGTTGAAGGCTGATAAAGGAGGGAGAGTTACTTTTCAATAAGAGTGTAGACATTTATATGTTAACTGGTCTACTGTGAATGACTCCACATGCCTGCACATATGGTCAGCACAAAATGACTTCAGTGTCCTCAATAAATAACAAAACATAAAAAGTAAGGACATGGCATTGAGTATAAGAAGTGATAGTGGGGAGACTATGGGCAGTTGGAGGAGGGGAATGAGGGAAGATAGGATCAAGATAAATTATATGGATGTATGAAGGTTTCTACAAATAAAGAAAAAACAACCACTTCAAATTGTAGAAATAGAAAATTATACAGTTCAATAATTTTTAAATTACTGAAATGTTAGAAAAGAGAAAAGGAGGAGATAGATATTAAGAACATTCTGTTATAAATTACCTTACTCCTTGTACTAAGGCTTGAAAGTTGTTTATGAACTCACCTATAAATTTATATTGCAAACTCTACAGAAACCACTAAAACAATTTTAAGGGAAGTGTAATGCTTATGGTAAGAAGACAAAAAATTGAATCAAATAAAGAATTAAAACCAGAGAGGATAAAAGAACTCTGAAAAGAACAAAAAACAAAAAAGATATAATTAACAGAAAACTAATTATGAAAAATAATAACTATCAGCTACACTATAATAAATAACTAGTAATAAGAACCACTATGAATGGTTTAAATAGACTAACAGATACCATACTAAGGCTTAAAAAATGAGACCCAATTATGTGTTGTCTATAAAAAGCGATATTGACAAATTATAATATACTCTAATGAACAAGGAAAGATCAAAATGAGTTCAAATAAAAACATCTGACTCACTGTAACCCATAAGCCTTTAAAATAATATCCACTTTGTAATTTAAGTAAGAGCAAAAAAACCATTGATTTATGAAAAGGAAAATCATTGTCTAATGGTATTGTTTCATTTCATTTTATTCAGAGATAAACTAAAACAGAATGATTAATAGCATTCATTCACATAAAAATTTTCCTGAGTATCTAAGATCCCATATTAAATATATCTGTTGTACAATAGTCATAGGTAGCACAGTTGATATGTAAGAATTTGATTCTGGAAATAATTTACACTTCAGTTAGAAGTTTAAGAATATAATGTTAAGACCATGATGGGGACACCCACTTGAAAAGCTTACCTGATCTAATGGGTGCTCACCAACTCTGGCCAAAAAGGGAATGAACCAGCATAGCATCAAACAAGAAACTTTGGTTGTGGGTGATAGCTGTCTGGCTGGGGTACACTGTCACTGACAATAGTAGTTATCCCTACTACTTGTACTGGCTTTTTGAAACCCATTCTCTTTGGATGGATACCTTGCTCAGCCTAGATAAAGTAGGAAGGGGCTTGGTATTTCCTCTAAACAATATGCCTTACCCTCTCTAAGAAGTTGATGGGGTTGGGGTGGGGTGGAAGTTGGAGGGAATGGGAGGAGGGAAGTGCATGGGAACTGGGATTGGTATGTAAAATGAAAAAAAAGGATATTTTGTTTTATTTAAAAAATGAATATAGGTAGAATAAATTAAAATATTATCAAGATTTTACTTTGTTTTATGTTTCCTTTTTATATATGTTAAAATACACAATGAAGAAAATATAGGCTGTTGAAAGCTCCTCTCATTTATCTTTCAGAATTTTCTGTTTTATGTGATTGATGTTTATCACTCAGAACAACAAATTTGATTTATAAATATCTTTTAGTGTCATACTTATTTTTGCATATTTTTAAATATTAAAATAAAAATTCAATGACTTTAAAGTACCATAAAATCAAATTACTTAATTCATTCTTAAATATTTATTACTAATTTTGTACCAAATATTCTCTGATATACCAATGGTTTAGCAGTAAATTAGTCCCATATATTTTACAAAACTACCTTTTAGCATACTAAGCTATTAAATGCTATACAATAGTTTTGATGGATTCTTTATATCCCACATTTTAAAAATATTTGTTTAAGGGAGCTAAATTTTGCAGATGTAAAGTTTCTTATGAACATCACATAGCTAATAAAAATAAAATCTGGGTCAAGTTTACAACCCAATTTTGCATTTGACTTTCAGAGTAACTTCAGGAAATGAAGTTGTTCTTTTTACAGGAATTATGTACTATTTTTGAGTAGGAAATGTTACTGAAAGCAAATTGGAAGATGACCAAAAACAGCTACTGACCCCAATCTTGCTTGTTTAATTGTTTAGGTTTAATGGGCATTCATTGATTATTGTGTCTCCCATTCTTCCAACAGACAGATACTGAAGATAGTATGGGAATTAAAATAGCTAATATGCTTAGAGGTGATATTTGGGAAGGGACTTTATTTAGAAAAGTCTTAACACAAAAATGTGAATATTTATTTTGAACCTTTATGAGAAATATTTTAAGATCAAAATAATTTGACAATGAAGTTAAGCAGTATATATTTTTAGAATGATGTGTCATCGTTTCATTGCAGAACATTTTTTTAGCAACCTATCCACCAATTCTTAAGTACACAGGAAGTTAGCATTTGAAAATAATTATAGCCATTACTGACACATTTCTAGTTTTGAGAAAAATATGACACTAGTGTGCCATCAACATAACATAATGAGAACAATAAGTTTCAAACTAACTTTCTATGGCAGTTTTACTTATATCCTTCCTCTCCCTTTATCCCTCTTTTTCTATTGTATTTTTTGTTTCCTTTGTTTTGCTAATATATGAGTTTAGCTTCTGAGTATCCTATAGCAGCTCATAGAATTTTATTCTGACATATAGGACTACTTTTCCAATTACTAACTGGACTAATCCATTTGCATGGAACAGAGACAAAACTTCTATATAACAACAGCAAAAATATTTTTTCCTATATGTCTGTACATTTTGAATGAATCTAAAGCAATTGTCATCAGCTCCTCTATATCTCAAAGAATGCAGGATCCTCAGTTCTTTACTGTATATAACTCACTGTCAATATTTGCTTGCACATCAATTACTCCTCTAAATACAAACACAATATTCTTTTAATATTCACTGCTTACATGAATTTTTAAATATTCCCATGTTCGTATTCTTTCTCCCCATGAAAATTAACCTTTTGGAAAAAAAATCTGGGAGTTCAACTCTCTTCTTAAGACACATCAGCATATGTCCATGACCTTAAACTTCAAACTTCTAAATGTAGAATTCATTTTCTAAATGTAGAAAGTCAAGAGCATTCATTTTATACTAACTAACCAATTTTTCACAGGTTAGAACATTCAGGTATTATCTTAATTCATGGGTAGTCACAATGGGTTTTATGTAAAGTAATGACATGGTGAAAATTGTATAAGCCACCAAAGCTACAGAGAAACCTTGTCTCGAAAAAAAAATGTATATTAGAAATTTTTCTGTAGTAGAAGAGTGAAAAAGACTGGAGTTAGCCATTTCCTTGCATTTCCCACTTTTTTTTCCTGGGGTACATAACATCCCAATTAATTTTAAGTACACTATTCTCCATTTAAATTACTCTTCATCACTGACCTTTAGATTTTATGTTCAAAATGAGTATTGGGGTTTCATCACATATTACTGTGAGGAATTTTGATTCTTCTGTAAGCAATGTGAATATGAGCAGAGTTAAGATTTGCCTTACGTTATATTTTATTCTTTTATTAAAAAATTTATAAGAGTCTCATGCTCTACCAACTGAGCTAGGAGCATTGGGTGGGGGGGAGAATGGAAAGAGAAGAGAAGAACAGAAGGGGAGGAGGGAGGAAAACTTGAGGGAACAGGATAATTGATATGGCAGAAGGACAGAGATGAGAGCAAGAAAGAGATATTTTGATTGAGAGAACCATTATGGGGCTAACAAGAAATCTGACACTAGAGAAATTTCAAGGAATCCACAAGGATGACCCCAGCTAAGACCTTAAGTACTAGAGAAGATGCTGCCTGAACTGGCCTTGCCCTTAATCAGATTGATGAATATCTTAAATGTTACCATAGAACCTTCATCTAGCAACCACTGGAAACAGATGCAGAGACCCACATGGTATAAGAGGGTCTTCTTTCTATGTGTTACCTTCATTGGTTAAATAAAGAGTCTTGGCCTTTTGATAGTGCAAAAAATTAGGTGGGAAGAGTAGACATAACAGAATGCTGGGAAGGAGGCAGTGTGGCAGATGTCATGGCTCTCCTCTGGAAGACGGATGCTGGTTAGACTCATACCATCAAGCCACAGTCAAGTAGCAATACACATTAATGGAGAAGGGTTAAACTAATATGTGAGAATTAGCCAATAGGGGCTGGAGATAATGGGCCAGGCAATGTTTAAATTAATACAATTTTTATGTGATTATTTCTTGGGTTAAGCTAGCCAGGTGGCAGGAAACAGCCCGCTGCTCCCTCGTACAACAGAGTGGCGCTCCAACGTGGTAACTAACTCCACGTAAAACCTAAGAGGGCTTAAAAAAGGAATTCTAGACACACATAAAAAAAAAGCAGAGTTTAACACAGCTTTTTGCTGTTTGCTGATGGGGTGTTGCAGAGAGAATTTCCTCACTCAGCAGCCACATGGGAAAAAAAGTGGCGGTTTTAAAACATCAGCTTTCTGGGCTGTGCTGCCATTGTGACCTCTGACTATTTTGGGAGACAGCATTTGGAGTAAAGTGCTATGATTTTTTTGATGGCAACTAGACTTGCTGTGTGCCTTAAAGGGGGACATTGTATGCTGTGGCTAAGAGGCACAAGCAGTTCCACCATGCTAGTGGTGCAATGCGCATGGCTCAGAGGCAGGAGTGGCTCCACCATGTTGAACTGGGCAGGGAAAGCCCGCAAAATCTGTTTTTGACCTAGGAATGTCACAGCTTAGATTCTTAAGTGCTTAGTGATTTAAAAGCACAAACCATAAATGTTCCTGGACAGTAAAGAATTGCAAACAATGCAATTGGACAGATATACATAAAAGACTTCTAAATGGGTGATGTAGGTGGGCCTTCTGTTATGTGTTATTTTCATTGGTTAATAAAGAGACTGCCTTGGCCCTCTGATAGGACAGAAAATTAGGTAGGCGGAGTAGACAGAACAGAATGCTGCAAAGAGGGCAATGAGGCAGACGCCATGGAGCCAACCACCAGGTCAGACATACTGAATCCTTACTGGTAAGCCACCACCTCGTGGTGCTACACAGATTATTAGAAATGGGTTAATCAAGATGTGAGAGTTAGCCAGTAACTAACTCTCTAGAGATAATGGGCCAGGCAGTGTTTAAATGAATACAATTTGTGTGTTGTTATTTCCGGGGCTAAGCTAGCCATGCGGGAGCTGGGTGGGATGAAAAGCTGGCCTGCCCGCAGCTCCATACTACAAATGGGTCATAGTGTTAGACATATGAAGGCTTGGGACAGAGAAGAAAAAGAATATAGAGAATAAAGTTAATGCCTTAAAAAAGGGTAAAGTCTTTAAAGAGACAAAGTACAGATAGTTATAGATTAAAAGAAATAAACAAAAGGAAGCCATGTACAAATGGAAAATTTACAGAGTCTGGATTATGTTTGTTGTGTTTTCTTTGAATTTTTGACTGTGAAGGAGCTTAATACAGTGAGACATTTTATTGCGTGGTCTGCTAAGCTCAACCAACATATATGTTCTAAAGGTATCATAACTTACAAACTTGGGTCTGAGGATATGGTACTTTAGAAAAGAGGTTCTTCTTTTGTTTTCACAGAGGATGAGACCCTGTGGATTGCTTCTATCCCAATACGGTATGATAGACCATGCCCTCCTGAAAGGTTGCTGTGAACACCCTCAAAAAATTATTTCACTCAACTACCGACTGAGATGAACCTGGCACACAGAATACACCATGAAAGACGTGATTAACAGTGTCGCTATACAGTAGGAAGAAGTTTAGAGAGAAATAACTATATCCATATTCCCAGATATTGTTTATAAATGTTCTTTTACATTTAAAGGGGGATATGATATAGATATGAAAAATTTGCATTGGTATGAATTTTAAGATCAATTTTGTTATAAGTATATGTATTTCTGATCTTGATTAAGATATTGTGATTGTGTAGCTCATTTAAAAACATATAATTAGAAATATAGGTTAATAATCATAGATATTAGTCAAGCTTGTAGTCATGTTAGATTTTTTAGATATGTAGACATATATTTCATTAGATAGACTTTCTTCATATCTTTCAAAGACTACAGAATATGGCATTAAATGTTTTAATAACTTAGGGCTTTTTATGCCAATGAGACTCACCTGCTCCTGGCAGCGCCAATCTACTTCAAGCGGAAGATGAGCAATGAAAAGGCTCCTTATGGAGTTGGTTAGCCATTTGGGCAAGAAATTGCTCTTGCCCAGACTGTTGCATAAACTGGACACAAAGAACCCACAGATAGAGGACTGCTGAACTTGCCTAAAGGTGAGATGATCCTTCGGTGTTCCTGATTCATGAAAGAGTCTGCGAGATATTCTGCAGGATACCAAAGAAAGTGACTGAACTGTCTTTGAAATTTCCTACCTCAGTGAAAAGTCTGCTGGATACTACGGGCCTGAAGGTTGAAGATGGATACCCTAATGGTTCAGAGGAACTTTGGGTGACTATCCAGACAGCGAGCTGTTTCTGTCATTTCTAAAGTTTTGGAAGTTGCTTACTTTCAGTTTACATAGGTAATATTATATCCTTCTGAAGTCTTTGATGGAATTGAAGAATGAATAGTTATAAATATTATAACTGTAATTCTTGCTTGATAACTGTTTTATTTTATGTAATTTTACTATGTTAAAGTTAAGGCCTTCCTTTTTTATTTAAACAGAAAAAAGGACAAATGGTGTAGTATGGTCTTCTTTCTATGTGTTGCTTTCATTGGTTGAATAAAGAAAACTGCCTTGACCTTTTGATACGTCAGAAGCTTAGATAGATGGAGTAGACAGAACAGAATGCTTGGAGAAAAGAGGAAGAGACAGAGAGCTGCCCGCCAGAAAGCTGCCAGGTCAGACATACTGAATCTTTCCTAGTAAGCCACGAGCACGTAGTGACATACAGATTATTAGAAATGGGTTGAATTAAGATGTGAGAGTTAGTCAAAAAGAGGCTAGAATTAATGGTCCAGGCAGTGTTTAAATGAATACAATTTGTGTGTTGTTATTTCGAGGTATAAGCTAGCCAGGCGGCCAGAAGCTGGGTGGTTGAAGCGGCCCTCCACTCCTCTTACAACAACCTACAGCTGAGCACTGAACTGAGGTCCCAAAGACCAGCTGAAGAGTGGGAGTAGTGAGAATATGAGCAAAGAGGTCAAGACCATGATGGGGACACCCACTATAACAGTTTACCTGAGTTAATAGGAGTGCACCAACTCCAGCTAGATTGGAATGGAACAAGCATAGGTCCAAACTAGTCCTTTGAATGTGGTTGACAGCTGTATAGCTGGTGCAGACTGTGGGGCCACTGGAAGTGGCATCAAGATTTATCCCTACTGCTTATACTGTTTTTTGGAACATATTCTCTTTGGATGGATACTTTGCTCAGCCTAGATATAGTAGGGAGGGCCTTGGATTTTCCCCCAAAGCAATGTGCCTTACCCTCTCTGTGGAGTGAATGTGAGGTAGGTTGTGGGATAGGTGGAGGGGATGGGAGGATGATAGGGTGTGGAAACTGGGATTGGTATGTAAAAAGAAAAAAGGTAGTCTGTTTTCTTTTTTGTTATTTTGTCTTTTTTTTTGAAGCTGAGGCCCAAACCCAGGGCCTTGTGTTTGCTAGGCAAGCGCTCTACCAGCGAGCTAAATCCCCGACCCCATTTGTTTGCTTTTTTAAACAAAATAGAATGAAATAATTATTTTAAAGTATGTAATATATTCTGATTACAGTTCATCCTCCTTCTACTCCTCAAAGTTCTTCCCCCCTCCACTCCAATCTGGATGCACTTCTTTTCTGTCTCTCATTAGAACACAAACAGGCTCCAAAAGAATAATGATAAAGAAAAAGGTAAAACAAAAACAAACACATTGGAATAATACAAAATAATCAAACAGAAGGAAAAGAGTCTAAGAAAAGATAAGCAGAACAGATATAGACAGAGACGAACTTATTCACAAACTCAGGAATTCCATAAGAAATACAGAACTGAAAGCCATAACACATATGCAAAGACCTGAAGGTAAAAAGATGAAAAGTATATAATATAAAAATTAGATAAACTAAAAAAGCAACAGTACAACAGAAAACCCCTATTATGATCTTATGCAAAAAGGAAAGAAGAAATTTAAAAAAATTCAAAAGGAAAAAGTCCGAAAAAGGAAAAAATCCAAAGATGACATTAAATTCATTTTCTGTTGGCCATCTACAGCTGAATATGCAGCATGTTTTTCAGATTGTTGCTTTTGCCAGTGAGCCTCGCTTGGAGGAAATTAAATTTTCATTTGCAAGTGGTTTACAATTGGATATAGCTTCTGGGTTAGGAGAGGGGGCATTTGTCCATTTCTCTTCTCAGCAGTAGGATTCCAAATATGTTCAGACCCTTGCAGGCCCTGCACATTAGTTCACACACACACACACACACACACACCCACACACACACACACACACACATATATTGATCCTGTTGATTTAGATGCCCTTGTTTCTTCGGCATCCTCTGTCACCTCTTACTCCTATAATCATTTTGCCTTTCTGCAGTGTTCCATGAGCCATGAGGGGAGGGATTTAATGGAGATGTCCTATTTATGGCTAAGTAGTTTAAGGTCTCTCACTCTCTGCATAATGTCTGACTATGGGTCTCTGTATTTATTCCCATATGATGCAAAAGGAGGCTTCTCTGATGGTGATTGGGCAAGGCACTGCTCTATAAGTATAGAAGAAGGTCACTAGGAGTCATTTTAGTATTTGATTTTATCCTAGGTCTCTGAGCTATTTAGTCTCATGTTCTTGAATACTTTAAGCATTGTTAGGTATGACTTCTCTCTCATAGAGTGGACCTTAATTCAAATCAGATATTCACTGGTTACTGCCACAAGCTTGATGAAACCATTGTAGAAGCATATCTTGCAGGCAGGACACCAATATAGATGAAAGGGTTTCTGACTAGCTTGGTGCTTATGTTTCTCTTTTGGTAGTATACAGGGTCCCTTCCTGTACCAAGGAGGCTACAATGTAGGGGTGAAGGCTCTATGTAATAACCAACTTAACTTTGTGTTCAATGTGTTTTTTAAGTGTTGTCTTCAGTAATGAATCCTGGCCACCAGTTTCTGGAGAGCAGTCTATAGTTTGGGGTTTCCGTGGAACAACTTTGGCCAATAACTCAATTATATGTAACCCATTGCCGGTATTGGAAATTCCATTTGGTGACAGGAGCTGTCCAACTAGGGCCCTCTCTCCCCTTTTATTTGACAATTTCATTTAAATTGCTTTTACATATGTACATAATTTAGGTAGCTTCTATATTATTAGATTTTATTACTATCACTCAAATGACCCTAAATTTCAGTTGTCTCTCACTTTATTCCCTGCTTCATTTTTCTCTTTTTTTCCTCTCTCCACTTGACCCAAACATTTTAGTCCTAAGGAACCTATTTTGTATGCAAGAGCATATAAGATAACAAAATAATATAAGAGAACAAAAACACTAACTAGTTAGAAGGTTCATGCAGTAATTCACATGGTAGACAATGTTGGCATATACTATGGAAAAAGTAATGACAATAAAATGGTGTAGGATACTAACACATCTTAAAGATAAATATAGCAATATCAATAACTGAATTGTTACTAAGAGAGCATGGATGCAAACCCAGACAACTATACCCAGCCAAGCTATCATTCACTATCAATGGAAAAAACAAAATATTCCAGGATAAGAACAAATTTAAACAATTCGTAGCCACAAACCCAGCCTTACTGAAAGTAATAGAAGGAAAATCGCAACCCAAGGAATCCAACATTGTCAACACTGCCTACAATAACTCAGACATCTAATGATCCTTCACGAGCTTAACTCAAAAAAGGGACACATACAAACTCTATTAAACAAATAAACAAAAAATAATAATAACCGGAGTCAACAATCACTGGTCATTAATATCACTTAATATTAATGGACTCAATTCACCTATATAAAGGCACAGACTAAGAGATTGGATATGAAAACAGGATCCAACATTCTGCTGTTTACAAGAAACACACCTCAACCACAAAGACAGAGTAAAGGGTTTACTTTACTCAGAGTAAAGGGTTGGGAAAAGGTTTTTCAAGCAAACAGACCTAAGAAACAAGCAGGTGTGGCCATTCTAATTTCCAACAAAATTGACTTCAAACTAAAATCAATCAGAAGAGATGGAGATGGACATTTTATACTCATAACAGGAACAATTCATCAGGAGGAAGTCTCAATCCTGAATATCTACGCCCCTAATATAAAGCGTCCTACTTATGTAAAAGAAACACTTCTAGAACTCAAGGCAGTCATCAAACCACACACACTAATAGTAGGAGACTTCAACACTCCACTCTCACCAATGGACAGGTCAATCAGACAGAAACCTAACAGAGAAATAAGAGAATTATTGGAGGTATTGAATCAAATGGACTTAACAGACATCTATAGAACGTTTCACCCAAATAGAAAAGAATATACCTTCTTCTCTGCAGCTCATGGAACCTTCTCGAAAATTGACCACATACTGGGTAACAAAGTAAACTTCCACAGAGAGAAAAAAAATATTAGTAACCACCTGTGTCTTGTCAGACCACCATGGATTAAAGTTAGAATTCAACAACAGTGCTACCCCCAGGAAGCCAACAAATTCATGGAAGTTGAACAGGCAACTACTGAATCACCCCTGGGTCAAGGAAGAAATAAAGAAAGAAATTAAAGTCTTCCTTGAATTTAATGAAAATAAAGACACAACATAATCAAATCTATGGGACACTATGAAAGCAGTGCTAAGAGGAAGGTTCATAGCACTAAGTGCCCAATTAAAGAAAATGGAGAAAGCACACATTGGAGACTTAACAGCACACTTGAAAGCTCTAGAAAAAAAGAAGCTGATTCACCCAGGAGGAGTAGAAGACTGGAAATGAACTGAGGGCTGAAATCAACAAAATAGAAACACAGAAAACAATCCAAAGAATCAATGAATCAAAAAGCTGGTTCTTGGAGAAAATTAACAAGATCGACAAACCCCTATCCAAATTAATCAAACGGCAGAGAGAGAACATGCAAATTAATAAGATCAGAAATGAAAAGGGGGACATAACCATAGACACAGAGGAAATTCAGAGAATCATAAGATCTTACTACGAAAGTTTATATGCCACAAAGTTGGAAAATGTACAAGAAATGGACATTTTTTTAGATAAGTACCATATACCAAAGTTGAACCAAGACCAGGTGAACAATCTAAACAGACCTGTCAGTCGTGAAGAATTAGAAGCTGTTATCAAAAACCTCCCGACCAAAAAAAGCCCAGGACCAGATGGTTTCAATGCAGAATTCTACCAGAACTTCCAGGAAGAGCTAATACCTATACTCCTTAATGTATTTCACAATATAGAAACAGAAGAGTCATTGCCAAACTCCTTTTATGAAGCTACAGTTATCCTGATACCAAAACCACATAAAGACACAACCAAGAAAGAGAATTACAGACCAATCTCACTCATGAACATCGACGCGAAAATTCTCAATAAAATACTGGCAAACCGAATCCAAGAATACATTAGAAAAATTATCCATTATGATCAAGTGGGCTCCCAGAGATGCAGGGCTGGTTCAACATACGCAAATCTATCAATGTAATCCATCATATAAATAAACTGGAAGAAAAAAAACCATATGATCATTTCATTGGATGCTGAAAAAGCATTTGACAAAATTCAACACCCATTTATGATAAAGGTGTTGGAGAGACTGGGGATACAAGGATCATACCTAAATATAATAAAAGCAATATACAGCAAGCCGACAGCTAACATCAAATTGAATGGAGAGATACTCAAAGCCTTTCCACTAAAATCAGGAACACGACAAGGCTGTCCACTCTCACCATACCTCTTCAATATAGTGCTTGAAATTCTAGCAATAGCAATAAGACAACATAAGGGGATCAAGGGGATTCGAATTGGAAAGGATGAAGTTAAACTTTCGTTATTTGCAGACAATATGATAGTGTACATAAGCGACCCCAAAAACTCTACCAAAGAACTCCTACAGTTGATAAACACCTTTAGTAATGTGGCAGGATACAAGATCAACTCCAAAAAATCGGTAGCCCTCCTATACACAAAGGATAAAGATGCAGAGAGGGAAATTAGAGAAACATCACCTTTCATGATAGCCACAAATAGCATAAAGTATCTTGTGGTAACTCTAACCAAGGAAGTGAAAGACCTATTTGATAAGAACTTTAAGTCCTTGAAGAAAGAAATTGAGGAGGATACCAGAAAATGGAAAGATCTCCCCTGCTCTTGGATTGGGAGAATCAACATAGTAAAAATGGCAATTCTACCAAAAGCAATCTATAGATTCAATGCAATTCCCATCAAAATCCCATCAAACTTCTTCACAGACCTGGAGAGAACAATAATCAAGTTTATATGGAAAAAAAAAACCCAGGATAGCCAAAACAATCTTATACAATAAAGGAACTTCTGGAGGCATTACCATCCCTGACTTCAAACTCTATTACAGAGCAACAGTATTGAAAACAGCTTGGTATTGGCATAACAACAGAGAAATCGACCTATGCAATCGAATAGAAGACCCGGGTATTAACCCACAAACGTATGAACACCTGATCTTTGACAAGAGAGCTAAAGCTATACAATGGAAGAAGGATAGCATCTTTAACAAATGGTGCTGGCATAACTGGATGCCAACCTGTAGAAGAATGAAAATAGATCCATATCTATCACCATGCACAAAACTCAGGTCCAAATGGATTAAAGACATCAACATTAATCCTACCACTTTGAACATGATAGAAGAGAAAGTAGGAAGTAGTCTACTAGACATAGGCACAGGAGACCACTTCCTAAGCAGAACCCCAGGAGTGCAGACAATAAGAGAAACAATAAATAAATGGGACCTACTGAAACTGAGAAGCTTCTGTAAAGCAAAGGACACTGTCAGTAAAACAAAAAGGCTACCTTCTGACTGGGAGAAGATCGTCACAAACCCCTCATCAGACAAAGGTCTGATCTCCAAAATATACAAACAACTCAAGAAACTAGACACTAAAACTCTAATTAACCCAATTTAAAGATGGGGTACTGAACTGAACAGAGAATTCACAACAGATAAACTTCGAATGGCTAAAAAGCACTTAAGGTCATGCTCAACCTCCTTAGCGATCAGGGAAATGCAAATCAAAACAACTTTGAGATATCATCTTACCGCTGTCAGAATAGCCAAACTCAAAAACACCAATGATAGCCTATGCTGGGGAGGATGTGGAATGAGGGGAACACTCATCCATTGTTGGTGGGATTGCAAACTTGTGCAGCCACTGTGGCAATCAGTGTGGCTGTTTCTCAGGAAACTGGGAGTCAACCTCCCTCAGGACCCAGCAATTCCACTCTTGGGAATATACCCAAGAGATGCCCTATCATACTACAAAAGCATTTGTTCAACTATGTTCATAGCAGCACTATTTGTAATAGCCAGAACCGGGAAACAACCTAGGTGCCCCTCAATAGAAGAATGGTTAAAAAAGGTGTGGAACATATATACATTAGAGTTTTACTCAGCGGTAAAAAACAATGACATCTTGAATTTTGCATGCAAATGGATGGAAATAGAAAACGTTTTACTGAGTGAGGTAAGCCAGACCCAAAAAGAGAAATATGGTATGTATTCACTCATAAGTGTATTCTAACCATAATTAAAGGTCTTTGAGCCTATTATTCGTGATCCTAGAGAAGCTAAATAAGAAGGTGAACCTGATGAAAATCATGTAGCTATCCTCCTGGAGAATGGAAATAGACAAGAGTGCCAGGTAACCTCGGGTGCATGGGGGGGTGGGGGGCTGTTGGAAGGGGAGAGGGTTAGAGAGAAGGGAGTAGGGGAGGAATGGGGAAAGATCGGGGGACTGGAATGGGGGGGGAGGGAGAATGGATGGATATGGGATCAGGGAAGTATATACCTCAACTAAGGGAGTCATTTTAGGGTTTACAAGAGACTTGAGTATAAAGGGGATCCCAGGTCCAAGGAGAGATCCCCAGATTGTTCTCTGGACAGAGGAGAGGGTGCCTGAACCGGCCTTGGCCCACAATCATACTGATGAACATTTTGCATATCACCATAGAACCCTCATCTGGCGATGGAGGGAGATGGAGGCGGAGACCCATGTCGGAACACTGGACCTAGCTCCCTAGGTTCAAACGAGAGGCAGAAGGAAGGAGAACGTGAACAAAGAAGGCAAGAGCAGAGGAAACCTTCATCCGACATTGGATGGCGATACAGACGGAGACCCATATTAGAGCACCGGACTGAGCCCTCCACGGTCCAAATGAGGAGCAGGAGGATGAAGAAAATGAAAAAAGAAATCAGGACTGCGATGGGTGCCATCACCCACTGACACAAGGGGACTGATCTAATGAGAGTTCACTAAGGCCAGCTGGACTGGAGCTGAACGAGCACATGATCTAACCAGATTCTCTGAATGTGACCGGATTCTCTGGATGTGGCTGGCCTGGAGTCTTTCTGAAAAGCCATTGACAACGACACTGGGACTTGTTTCCTCTGCATATACTGGATTTTTGGGATCCAGTCTCTTTGGATACTCACCTTCCTGGACCTGGAGGGAGGGGGGCGGAACTTGAACTTCCCACAGGGCAGGAAACCCTGACTGCTCTTAGGGATGGAGAGGGAGGAGGAGAGGGAGTGGGGGAAGTGGAAGTGGGAGGTTGTTGGGAGGAGGGGCGTAAATGGAAACTTTTATAATTTAATAAACTTTGGAAAAAAATAACTGAATTGTTAAATAGAGGAGTGAGTATATGATAATGTGTAGAGGGTCCAAGAACATACCTTGAAGGCAGCATTGTTAATATGTCTGTAAAATGTGAGGAAAGCAAAGGAAACCAAGAAAGAGCAAAGTCAATATGCTGCAGTTAATCTGAAAAATGCATTGGTCTGAATACAAAGATGGAAAACTATCTCCAGGATAAGAATAATTTTGTCATTATTACTGACAAGGCAAATATCATGTTGAAGCCAGTAGACCAGCATAGTTTGTGACTGTGATGACAGTACTCCTCTGATTTTCTATTCTTGCATAACAAATTAATTTCAAACATAATGCTTTGAAACAACAACACTCATTTAACTATTGTCATTTTTTTCTGGTCTGACTGGGCTCTGCTAGGCAATTTTTACACAGGGTCACTCATGTAGTTGTGATCAGATGTTGGCCAAGATAGAAGTTCTTTCATAGTCTTCTATATTTTGGGATTCTTGCTGATTGCCTGTTGAGACTGTCAAACAAACAAGTGTGAGTGGGCAATCAATAAATTCACAACTTCTGTGAAAGAAACAATTGTCAAACACCTTTGAGTGGACTATCAATAAATTCAAAACTGCTTGTTACATGGCCACTAGCTTCCAAGAATGAACATATTAGACATAAAATAGAAAGAGTAGCCCTCCTCAAGAGCATATTTGAAACTAAAATCATATGTTATTTCTGTGTCATTTGCCACATTATACCTAAGACAATAAAGACAGGCCTATTCAAAAAAGAGATCAAGTAGACCCTGCTTCTCTGTGGGAGAAAAATAAGCAGAAATATTTGAAGCCAGTACAAACCATTTCAGTGGTTAACAATGTTCATGATGTAGGAATATAAGGAAATGAGCAAGTAAATTAAATTAACATAAACAAGTCTTTTGAGGGCTTTGAAATCTTTAGTGAAGATTTGTAATTAGAGTAATAGCTATAAATCAAGAGAAATCAAAGGACAACCTTTGTTTTGAAAGGAAAGGACAGCACATTTTCACAGTGATTGTTCATAACTCACTAATGATAAAAATTTTAATGATGGAAAACTGAAATGCCATTGAGGCAATTATTCGAACAAGTGAGGAGTGGGGTTGGACTTAGCTAGGAGTACTAAAAAGCTAGATTTAAAAGACTAAATCAAAAACAACATTATGACTTAGATAAATAAGTAAAGTTGTATAGTTAAAGTGGGTACAGGAGAGCTGCAACAAGCAGCTTCATGGATCTGATTATCGACTATCAGTTGTAATCTGGCTGTGGAGGAATCTGAGAGTATGAGTGGAGTGACAGATACAAATGAAGTTTGTAGACTCAGCACATTACAGAGTTCATAAGGCTCAAAGGAAGTCGTTCTAGTTAATTCTGTTGTGAAAAATACCATGATCAAAAGCAATTAATGTATGAAAGGTTTTATTTGACCCACCATTTAGGGAAGGGCCATAACTCAAGCAAGAACTTGAAACAGAAACCAAGGAAGAGTGTTGCTTGCTGGATCAATCTTAAGATTATTATTGTTCAGTTTTATTATACATCCCAGAACTTCTTGCCAAGAGAATGGTACTACCCATGGTGAACTGGACCCTCTTATATTAAGTAACAATCAAGACAACCTATACCAAGGCTTGCCCATCATTCAATCGTATCTGAGAAATCCATCAATTGAGATTCCCTTCTATATTAACTCTAGATGTGAAAAGTTGAAAATTAAAGCTAACGAGTACAGAGAACACTCTTTTCCCCAGTGCTCCACTGACTTTTACAATGTTTCTTCTGCCCTTCTATGATGATCACAAGCCTTAAGAGTATTGGATATAATATACATCTCTCATTTATGGATGAATACTCCATAGACATTTTTCTCTGCACTTTGAGAAGTTATTAGTTTCTGTATTATTTGGAAGTACTGTCAACTGCAAAAATAAGTTTCTCTGATGAGAGTTGAAAGTTGCATTTATCTATAGATGTAGAGTTAAGTATTTGGAAGGAAGTTAGACATTTTGTCCATTTTTCAAAATAATTATAAATAATTCACTTCTAGGGCCTATGAGCTGGACATGACTAGGAGGTTTATTACTTTGGCTCTTAGGACATATGTGTTCCTTATACCTTTTTATAATTAGACTATTGACACCTATAAGTTTCAGATATATTTTCTTCTGTTCTATAGGATGCCTCTCTATTATGTTGACTATTCTGTTTGATGTGTATTTTTAATTTAATGTTTTCTATAGTTTTGCTATTGTTAGTTTTAGTTTTTGCCTATGTTTTAGATTTCATTCTTAAGAGATTCTTGTAAATTGCAATATTGTGCAGTTTTCCCTGTATGTTGTCTTCTATCTTTGTAGTTTTGGACATTCCATGTAAAATTTTTAATCAATTTTCATATATGTTGTCCATTTTCATTCTTTCAATGAAATTATCTGGTTTTTATAGTGCCAGTTCTTGATGAGAATATATGATAATGCTTATGAATTATACTGTCAAGAGAAGGAAGAATTTTAAGCCTATGGGAATACTGGGTTGAATAGCCTTACCAAGAACATGCATAATTCTTTTTTTTTTGTTTTTTTTTTTGTTTTTTTTTATATACCTTCCAATTTAATGTCTTGAGCCCCAGTGAGTCATCTCTATTAAAACAGAAAAAAAAGAACCAATAAACTCTTCAAACTTCTTGATTGAAATCAAGGGAGTCCACTTAATGCTTTTGGTGGTGAAACTTCTGAGACTAAAACGTACTTGCCTAAAAGGTAAGGCCTAAAAGCAGCCTTGTTTGCCATCTAATTTTTCTTTTTTTTTTTTTTTAGTAAATTTTATTAAATTATAAAAGTTTCCATTTCCACCCCCCCTCCCAACACCCTCCCACTCCCCCTACTCCCCCTCCTCCTCCCTCTTCGTCCCCCAGGGCAGTCAGGGTTTCCTGCCCTGTGGGAAGTTCCAGTTCCTTCCCCCTCCCTCCAGGTCCAGGAAGGTGAGTGTCCAAACAGACTGGATCCCCAAAATCCATTATATGTAGAGGAAACAGGTCCCAGTGTCATAGTCAATGGCTTTTCAGAAAGACTTCGGGTCAGCCACAGTCAGAGAATCCGGCCAAATTCGGAGAGTCTGGTTAGATCACGTCCTCTTTCAGTCCCAGTCCAACTGGCCTTGGTAAACTCTCATCAGATCCGTTCCCTTGTATCAGTGGGTGATAGCATCCCTCGCAGTACTGATTTCGTTTTTCATGTTCTTCCTCCTTCTGCTCCTCATTTGGACCTCGGGGGGCTCAGTCCGGTGCTGCAATATGGGTCACCGACTGTATCGC
This sequence comes from Myodes glareolus, assembly GCF_982192425.1. Taxonomy (NCBI): domain Eukaryota; kingdom Metazoa; phylum Chordata; class Mammalia; order Rodentia; family Cricetidae; genus Myodes; species Myodes glareolus. Next base: position 9,968,492 of record NC_142053.1, on the reverse strand, counting down.
CGTCCTTCGTCAGATGCAGGATCACTCGGAAGGCCCTCTGGATCAGAACATGCATAATTCTAAAGCTACTATTTGACCTCTGATAATGGATTGATCAATTCCTGTTGTGAGATCCCATTTTTAGCACTTAAATTCTCTCTTGACCTTTGCTGAATGAAATCTCTGAAACAGCAATATGATGTTCTACTGCATCTATTTATACTCTCTTAATATCTCCATATGGCATCCTGGAAAAATACTAATAACATGGAATTTTCATTGATTTATGATAAAGAAAGTCTCTGATTTAAACTTCATTTGCCTTTACTCTCCCAGTTGTCTATATTTTTGGTTTATTCAGAAAAAATTCAGAAGTTTGTGGAAGAGTTGTGCTATCGACATATGTGATGTTATTGCAGAAAATTGATCATATTTGATATTTCACTGTTGATTTCCAGCAAGTCTACTTTGATGTATTTCTGGATAGTTTCACATTTACATAGCTATAATAGAGGTGAAATGAGTAGATCATAGTATAAATATGTAGAGAGAATTGGAAGGTAGGCTTTAGACTGAACTTTGAAAGCACTTATTTTCTTGATTATAGAATAGCATGGATATGAGAAGAAAACAGGTAAATCTTAGGTTAAATCAGTATAGAAGTCATTGTTTCACTGAAATACAGGTTGCCTGAACGTTAGTTAAAATTAATGTGACTAAAAGGGTAAGTTTGAGTTTTAGGGAACCTAAAGAAAAACTTTAAAAGTCTGTACTCTATTTTGTAATAGAAGCCTTAAAAACAAGAACTACGAAGCATAATATCCCTTACAAAAGAAATCACACTCATTTGATGATGATCTTATTTTTGTTATTCTATTAAATGTATTATGGCAATTCATTTCTTATTTTATTGTTTACTTTCATTTTAAAAACCTTCAGCATGCTTGAATCCCCATAAAACTCAAAATAACTTTAATTTTTGGAACATGTTAATAAATGTTAAAGTATTTACATATATACTAGGATTTTTGTAAGCAACAGTCTCATCTCTTCAAGCAAGAAAAATATACATAGCCTTTCTCTGAAACAGTAAAAAATTTCAGTAGATCATATAAGAAAGAGTAAAAGTTGAAGAGTGATTAATGGTTATAATGTATGCAGAGTAAACATAACAGCCCTGATATACACTAGGACATTAGTGTTCTCTGTCCACATCATGTGAGTAGGCGTTAGATTATCGATTATCTGCAATGAAGCATGAAAGTTTTCTAGCTTGCTTTGAAAGGACAGCTCACTCAGAGCATCTTTCACTCTTATTGATTTTAAATCACATTCAGTGACCGACTTTGAATCACCAAGTGTGTTTCCTTGGAGTTAAAACACAAGAAAGATTTAATTAGAGACTTTCAGTCTAGATAAAAGACAGCAACCATATCAGATTTACAATCTGAATGAAACTTCTCTTTTGGTGCTTATGGTTAGAAAATAAAAAGAACATGTTTTAGTTATTTCCAAAATATTTGCTGAGGACTTCCTGAAGCTAAGGGCTCTGCATTATGATATCCCCTCCTCAGTAAAATGTATTAGATGCCCTTACTCTGAGCAGCTACTATGGGGAAGTTTTTCTCTTGTTTTTTTTTTTTTTTTGACTGAAAAGTCTGCTAACAGTTTAAAGGAATGGCAACCCTAAGTTGCATATTCCATGGTCTGTCTGAAATAATTTACAAAAGTCTACTTCAGAGATTATATAACTATTTCACTTTTAAGACTTAAAAGGAGCCCAAGATATTACATGTTAAACAGTTAAAATGTGAAAATAGAAGGAGGTTTCCAGTGTCACCGAGAAATGATTTCTGGTGGAAACTTCAACAATATTTATAGGTCTTGTCACATTGTTATAGTTCTCATTCACAATGTGTACATTGCGTGAAAATTTATGAACCTGTATGAAAATTTCTTTGGGACAAATCTTCCATCATCATAATTATTAGGATTTAGGATATGCATATATTTGATAGACTAATTAATCTCAATTTACTTTCCAGAATACTTGCAAGAGCATGCAGTCTGAATTCTTATAAAAATACATTATCGCATCATCTCAGTCATATAGGAGATTATCAAACTTTCTAATTTTAATGTCAAACAGTAAGTACATTTTTATATAAATCTATATTACATTATTGAAGTATTTAAGTGACCTTTTTACCCTGAGGTCACTTGCCAAAAGTCACAGATCTAGATGTATCCTCTGAAGTAATGTCTCATTTAACTTAGAGGCTGGGCAACCTATTCAAATAATTTCCTTTCTTTTCAAAGTATTGCTGCAATTCCTCTCTATTTAATTGCTTACCAGTTGTTGATTGTAACATGAGGGGCCAACTTGTTGGAGTATCTGTCCCACCCAGTACCCCACAGCCGACAAGCCCCAAAGAAGAAAACACAGAGGACTCCAAAAGATTATAAATTGATTGGCTCATTAGCTCAGGCTACTTATTATGTCTTATAACTTATGTTAGCCCATTATTTTTATCTATGTTAGCCTCATGGCTCAGTACCTTTCCTAGTGGGGCAGCTTACATCTTGCCTCTCTGGTGGTCTGAGCAGAACTGTGGAGGGAGCTTCCTCTTTCCCAGAATACTCCTGTTCTCTTTGTTCCACCTCTACTTCCTCTCTGGTTGACTCACCTATACTTCCTCCCTGGCCAATCAGCATTTATTTAAAACATGATTGACAGAATACAGACAATTCTCCTCTACCACTTCCCCCTCTTTTTTAAAAAAACAAAGAAAAATATCCATAGTCCATTTTAGGAAAAAGTGGGCATAATTTTCCAGGCTACTTCCTGCTGATTGGGGGCACTGACAATCTTATGGGGAACTAAAGAAAATTTAGAATTATCATCAAGTCCTGACTGGAGTATCCTGTGAGTCTTCATCATCTCAGGCAGCAGTCTTGAATCTGTGCCGGATGTAGAACTTAGACATCTGGACCATCTGTTCCTACCGGAGATTTCTCAGGTAGTCTTCCTTGATCAAATTGGATTTTTCTTATCTCACAATGAATCCACAGCCTCTCCTTTCCTGTAGAAACAAAAGCAAAATCTCTTCTCCAAAGTAACATACTTTTTGATTTCAATTTTGAAGTCAACGTATTTTCAAAATAACTATCTTAGATTAATTCAACAGCATTTATCACACACAGAGGACTCCATAAGATTATATATTGATTGGCTCATTAGCTCAGGCTACTTATTATGTCTTATAACTTATGTTAGTCCATTATTTTTATCTATGTTAGCCTCATGGCTCAGTACCTTTCCCAGTGGGGCAGCTTACATCTTGCCTCTCTGGTGGTCTGAGCAGAACTGTAGAGGGAGCTTCAAATTCAAAATTTCTTTGAATATTTTTTTTACTGTATATCTCTCTTTTTCTGACTACATGAGTCTTTAAAGAGAGTATTAGAGCCAATGCTTTGAGAACTGAATCCAGCCCATTCCTTAGCTTTCCAGTCTCGTGGCAGAGGTACTCCTGGAGCCATTTTTATTGTCACAACTCTGTGACAATAGATTAATTCAACAGCATTTATAAATAAGTATCTTTTAGCAGCTGCTGTTCCTTCCTCAGCATTCAAATAATTCAAAGGGAGCATAATAGTATCAATAGAATCTTGATACAGTATCAAGATTCTCTGTATATTTCCCATCTTTATGTGGCTTACTTTAACCTCTATTTCTTTTATTTTTACTTTTACTTTTAGAGACAGGTTCTCTGTATATCTTTGTCCTGGAATAACTCTGTAGACTAGGATGTCCTTGAACTCACAGAGATCCACCTGTCTCTGCCTCCCCAGTGTTGGGATTAAAGGTGTCTGCTAACATACCATGAACTCACAGAGATCTGTCTGCCTCTGCCTTCCAGGTATTGGGATTAAAGGTGTGTGCTACCACACCTTGAAGTCACAGAGGTCAGTCTACCTCTGACCCTTGAAGTCTCAGATGTCAATCTACCTCTGCCTCCCAAGTGTTGTGATTAAAGGTGTGTACCACTACATCCAACTACTCTCTCTCTCTCTCTCTCTCTCTCTCTTTTACTTTAAGAAATTTAACTTTTAGCCTGCATATATTTTTTAACACACTGTAAACCATTTAGAGGTTTTTTTTTCCTTTGAATATTTTTTTTACTGTATATCTCTCTTTTTCTGACTACATGAGTCTTTAAAGAGAGTATTAGAGCCAATGCTTTGAGAACTGAATCCAGCCCATTCCTTAGCTTTCCAGTCTCGTGGCAGAGGTACTCCTGGAGCCATTTTTATTGTCACAACTCTGTGGTGTTTCTAGGTCCCTGACTGCAAGCAAGCTGCATCATTATGCTCACAGACCACACTCAGTCGGACTGCCTGCCTGAAAGAATCAGAGTTTGCCCTGGCAGGACAGCCCAGAAAGCCGGCATTTTAAAACGGTGCAGCTTTTTTCCTGCTGCAGCTGAAAACTGAAAACCTTGAGGTGGCCTTTTATCAACACTATTTAAGTGTTTCGTGGCAGAACCTCTTGAAGAGCTGCAGGGTTTTGCAGCTAAAGCAGAGTCAGGAAGCCTCTCCGAGTGCCATTCTGTAGTGATGAGGCAAGGAGGCCTATCATCCCAACCAGCTCCCAGATGCCTAGCTTTACACCTGAAATAACAACACACAAATTGTATTAATTTTGCCTGGCTCATTAGCTCTAGCCTCTTACTGGCTAACTCTCACATCTTTATTAACCCATTTCTACTAATGTGTGTAGCACCACAAGGTGGTGGCTTACCGGGAAGATTCTAACCTATGTCCATCTTGGACCGGAGCTTCATGGCATTTGCCTGCCTCTGCTTTCTTTCTCCCACAATTCTGTTCTGTCTTCCCCACCTACCTATGGTCTGACCTATCAGGTCAAACAGTTTTCTTTATTAATTAACCAATGAAAGCAACAGATAGATAGAAGACCCTACTACATCAGTTGATTATTTTTAATTGTTAATGAGGTTCAGTTAGAACTGTGTCTTTAAAACATTGATCAATTAATACAGTTCAAATGGGTACAACTATAAAAAGAACATTTGTCTTACTTAATTTCTACCAGTCATATAAACAAGAGCTACAGGGCAAGAGAGTTGGCTCAGTGGTTAAGAATGTGTATTGTTTTTGCAGAGGACCCAAGTTTGGTTCCAAGCACCTATGTAGGGTGGTTTAAAATCTCCTGTAGATCTGTCTCCAAGGAATCTGATCAATTTAATATATACTCTCATTCAATGATGGAAAATAAATTATTAAAAACTCTCTGGTACAATATACATCTGTTCCTTTATATGCAGTAAATAAATGATTTCCACTATAGCTTTCTTATATCCTTCATAATTGTATCTGTGCAGGGAGTTCTTTTCCTTGAAAGGTTATAAATTGACTATAATGTACATGTAAACCACAAAAATGAAATTAATGCATTATGTAAGACTAAAATAATAAAATTTTGTGAAAATTTAAAGTAAACTATTGACATAATTCCCTGGCCATATTTTTTTAAGAGGTAAACTTGATCTTTAAATGTTTCCTTTATATGTAAAATAGATATTATGCAGCATTCTTTTCATATATTCAATATACATGTCTTCTGTGATTTAACATTTTACTATAATCATATTTTAAAAACATGATGCTCCATTGCACAAATACATCTGAATGGAGAGTGGTTAATATTTATAAAGAGAAAATACCACAATCAGTATTGCTTTTGCATTTCTGAATAGTAAACACTCCCCAACTCTGAACTTAGGCAATACAAATAACATAGAAAATTAAAAAAGAATGATAGCATCCAGCTCTATCAAAATAGTCTTAAAGAACTACAAGACAGCATGGGCTGTATCATTTCAAATGTGATATATTTTACAAATAATTTTCAAATAGTTACAGGTTTTTAGGTAGCCCAAATTTATAATTGTATGAAATAAGAGGATCGCTGTATATAAATGTAAGCTAATAAATAATATCATATTTTCTCTGAAGCTATTTTAATAAACAATATAAAATATATAATTTTATAATAATTTTATTATTATAGAAAAAATTGCATATACAATATCAACACAATTATAAAAACTTGAAAACAAGGACACAGATAAACATAAAGACACATGTTTGGATTAGTCTTGGTTAGTGTTGGTTAAAGAAACAGAGTTTTGTCAGAAAATAATAGGATTGCTAATTATTTTGTTTCTCTTTTACAGAATCCATGTGTTTTGTAGCAATTGCAAGTTAAATTCAAGTTTAAAAATAACTTCATTATACAATTGATTCTACAAGTCACTTTTAAAACTGTTCTGAACACAGGCATCTCAATATTCAAACTATGTAACTAGTCGTTGAAATAATATATAATTGTTTGTCTGTTTGACAAATTTCCATTGCTTAAATTTCAAAGTTTTTGAAATTTTTACATTTACTAGTTTAGGGTAACACCATTATTCTCTGCAATGTGTCTCTATATTATAATTCACAATAATGCAGTTAAAAATTGTTGCATTCCATTTTCATGAGCTCTAAAATGTTAAGTCAAGTAATATATAATTATTTAATAGTCATTTTATGATTTATAATCACATACTTGATTCAGCAATGTAATTAATAAATAAGTGTTAAACACTAAATAATTTCAACTGACCCAAAGATAATCCAGATTACAATGAGGTCAAAGATTTAAATACATGTATTCTGTGAATATAAAAATCTAAAAGAAAAATTTGACATTTTAAGTAAATATAAAGTCTACAAAAAGTATCCAAAAGCAATCTGGAAAGATAAAATCACAGCTGGGAGAAGATACACTGGATATCTACAAAAGTTGATTAAATGTTAAAGATTAAAATATTAGTGAATAAATAAGTAAAGAGAAAATATCTAGAATAAAACCAAAAGAAAAAATGGAAAAATTAAATTCAAATCAGATAGTTGTTAATAGATTATTAGGAATACATATTGAAAAAAGTGAAAAAATGAAATATGCAACATGTTAGCTGAGATTTTTTAAGGACATTATATAACATAAATATAAAACATATTAATTACATCCAAAGGAAACATCAAGGAAAACACTTCTAAAGCATAATATAACTAATGTTTTCAAAACTAGTAGTACAAAAACAAAATAAAAAAAAACTTTAAAATAGGTATTAAAAAGCCAGACAACATACAGTGGAACAGAAAGCAAGAATATTAGTTGAAAAATTTAAAAGTCAACTAAGATTAGCATAATAATTCATGACTATAATCTTAGAAAACTGGAGGCTGAGTCTGGTGGAATTTTATGATCTGGTAGTCAACCTAGACTATACAGTATGCATCATGATCATACATACCTACATAGCAAGACCAAGGACTTTCCAAAAATATAAATAAAAGAAAGAAAATGAAGTTACACTGTTTACGAAAGTTTAACAAATAAAAACATCAGAAGATTTCTCACCACAAACAGTGAAAGCAAAAAGAATGCAGCAGCATCCATAAGACATCAAAATAATTTTTGTTTGCATTTCCATAATTACTAATGATGTTGAACATTTATTTATGTACTGCTGGCAATTTTTACATTTTACAAGATGTTTGCATTGAATATTTTGTCAATTTTTCATTAGAATTTTCTTTTTTTACTTTTGTTTAGTTTGTTTTTGATTAGTTGTAGAATTGGAGAGAGAGAAAATAGAGAATCTATAGTAGATGACATGAAAGCAGAAGGAACTTCATTAGTAATTTTTTGGCATCATTTTGACAAAATACCTCACAGAAACAATTTACAGAAAGAAAAGGTTTATTTGAACTCCTAGTTTAAGGGGCATTTCAAATCATATTGATAGGGAAAGCATGGAAGCCTTAGTGGCTGTACAAGCATGTGACAAATTTTCATCACATTGTATGCATCTGGAAGCAGAGAATTCAAGTTGGAAGCAGTACCATGTAAAACTTTCAAAGGCTTCTCTAAGTGACCCATTTCTACCAACAAGGCTGTGTGAATCAGTGCATTAACCCATAAGGGACATTTTAGATTCAAGTCATAACAAGGACTTTATATTAGAAGGAGGAAGACTAATGGGAGGAGAAAAGGGAATAAGATAAGGTAACAGAAGGTGAGTATTAGCAATGCATATGATACATGTCTAAATATGTCATAATGTTACCTATTATTTTGCATATTCATTGAAAATGGATGTGATCCTTATACCAAAACATTTTTTTTTTTTAGAAACAAATGCCAACTAAAGACCTCTTCAAAGAACAGGTTCTACTTGATTTAGTTCTTGCATTAAAATTATTTCCAGACAATGTTCACTTGTATCACCCTCACTGTGGTTGGTCTGATGTGGGATGTCCTTCTGTATATGTGTTGCTTTTGTTAGTTGATGAACTAAGCTGTTTTGGTCAATAGCTTAGCAAAGTCAAGTCAGACAGGAAATCCAAACAGAGATATGTAGAGTAGGTAGAGTCAGGAGACTATGTAATGCCATGTAACTGTTGTAGGAGAAAGACACCGCTGGAATTTTTGGGAAGTCACAGCCTCATGGTGATACACAGATTAATAGAAATGGGTTAATTTAAGATGTAAGGACTAGCTATGAATATGTCTGAGTCATTGTCCAAGCATTGTTATAATTAGTATAGTTTCTGTGTGATTATTAGGGTCTGTTTGGTTGTGAAACAAGCAGCCTCCATTTTCATTGGTCTATTCGCACAGCTTCATCCTTGGATGAAATCCACCACTGCATCCAACTCTTCATATAATACAGTGGCCTCATATACTTTGGATTTATGACTTCCAAATATTTTCAAATTTGAAGGCTGTTAGTAGTGACTTCTACAGCCCTCTTTTGCATCCTGAATGCCTTCACCTAACATAATATCATGCACAAATATCAGTATTACCTCTGCCTTGTCTAATTAGGTGTCATGGTTATCCCTCAAAGGTCAATACTCTTCCATCTGCAATGCAGACACTAATGTTGTATCCAACCCTCCATATATGTTCAGTTACACCCTTTCTTTTCTTTTTTGCTTTAGATATCATAGAAGGAAACTATCTTTATAAATTAGCCTCCAGTCTCATCACTGATTGACTGAAGATTTGTCCCAGAAATCATCCATTTTCTTAGCACCTTCCCTTCTCACACATCTGTTTTTTTCTCTTCTGTCTTTCCCCGCCATCACAGAATTCACAGAAACAGAAATATTACCTTTCTATAACTTCATTTTATTTTCATCACCATCATCAATATGCCCTGTTGATATGATTCAATATTTTTATGTTAGTTCATTTTTCAGGCTCCAGGAAATGTTACAAATGTTTGCAAGTTCTCTGATCTTTTCCTTATGATGATTTTCATTTGAAGTGGTGAATTTATCAAGGGCTTTATTTATTCTGAGGATGGTTAAGTATGGGTTTTCGTTTTTGTTTCTTACTTTGACATCTTTTCTTGTGTTGACACCTTTTCGTAGGCTGACACTGTTTTTTATTTCGCTTCCTTTCTTTCCTTTCCTTCCATTTTCTACTTAACATATGATAACAAACATAAATTGTTGGTCTCGCTGATCTTTTACGTTTTTTTTGATGAACACTGTATATTTGAAACTTTTTCTTTGTACCCCCTACGGATCGTTTTGTCTTCATTCTTGTCTTTGGTACCTATAAAGACAACAGGGGAAGTCCAGAAAGATATTAGTTTACAGAAAGCAGTTAAGAACTTGATTTGATTTCAGACTTCATGAAAAGAGGTATGAATTCATACAATAATAGGGCAGAGATCTGGAGATAAAGTTAATGAAGAAGCAAAGTTGCCATTGTCCTACCTTAAAATGTAATCTGCATCTCAATGGAATAAATGCCTTCCTCTTTTTCCTTCCTTTAGTCCTTGGAGTCGGTGTCAGCTTAGCCCGGTTTTGCTTCAGTGATTTTCTAGTCACCTTAGTCATGATGAAACCAAGAACTGGTCTTTCCAGGAGCTCCTAACACACGTATATGTTCATTTTCAGAACAATGATAAACTAAATCCTTCAAATTTATTGGTGAGAAAACTGTTCATTCTGGCCAATAGCATCTTAGGGATGCATAGACATCACAAAGCACTTCTTCTGACACCTCTAAAGAGTGGAGACTAGGGGGAGGGTCATTATGAGTTTTTGACATCACAAGGTACAGTCTCCCTGGAGAATCTTAAAGGAAAAGGAAATATTAGGAAAAGTAAGTTTCTCTGACACCCTCTGCATATTCTTTCCACACTGATGTTCTTAAAATCTTCATCTCTCTAGGTTCAACTTCCAAGCTGACTCTGTAAGAATAAAAGTTTTTATTTTTTATTTTTTACTTTTTTCAAATTATCTTCTACACTATTTTTTACTATTACTTACTATTATACACGTCTTACTTTAAAGATGTACCATTACTCATGAGCTGCAGGGGCTGGCTCCTTTTAGGACTTTAGACACTTCTTTATTCCCTATCTAGAACACATGGACCAAGATCCAGAAAGATGTCTTGATGTAGAGGAAAATATACAATAGAACAAAGACAGCATGGATAGACTGGAGATAACAGAATAGTGTGAAAACAGAAGAAATCAAAGAACAATTTGTGGAAGAGAATTCTGAAGGAGAAATGGATAGCAGCAAACAACCAGTCTTAACTATTCAGTGGTCTATGTCTGATGAAGCTGCAAACTCCCTTGTCTCTGTTGGTGTAGAAGCCAAAATCAGTGTGTTTTATTATTGTGGGGAGAAAAGTTCCTTAGGACAAGGAAATTTAAAACAATTCAGAGTAACATCTGGACTTAACTTTTCCTGGAATGATCAACCTTGTAACAAGGCCATCAATGACAACAGCAGTGGGACCTGTGAGAAAATACAGAACTCAGTCCACAAAAGCAAAGAGGAAAAAGAAAAGAATCCCAGCAGAATGTAGTTTCTTTGTAAGTGTAAACACCCAGACATCTTCTGAGGATCAGGCTGGCAAGTTATGGGATGAACTCAGTCTGGTTGCCCTTCTAGTTGCCTTTGACATCCAAATCTTATTTGATTCTACTAGCATTTGCAGGACTCATCATCAATGTGTGGAGTGGTCACTGGGACTATACCAAATGGAAGAACCATTATTAGTGAACATGTACAATGCTGTTGTCTCTTTGAGCATAGAACAATGCATTTTGCAAAAACCTTGAAGCCATTTTAAGAGGCTCTGCCAACAAATGGAGATTAGATTCAGAATTCTTGTTAAAAAAAAAAGAGAGAGAGAGAGAAAAGGTGAGTGCTGTGGGACAATGGTCTTGATGGTCTTATACCCTGAAAAGAATTATCTCTTGTATTGCTTTAATAAAATGATGATTGGCCAGTAGTCAAGCAGAAAGTATAGTCAGGGCAACCAGAACAGAAGAATTATGAGAAGGGGAAAGGCTCAGTATGTAGTTATCACGCAGACACAGAGGAAGCAAGATGAGAATGCCATGCTGATAAAAGTTACCAAGCCATATGGTAACACAAATAAGAATTATGGGCTAATTTAAGATGTAAGAGTTAATAAGAAGGCTGAGCTAATAGGCCAACCAGTTTATGATTAATGCAGACCTCTGTGTGTTTCTTTGGAACTGAATGGCTGTGGGATTGGGTGCGACAGAAACCTCTGTCAACAAATACAGGAATATTTAAGTCTGGATAGAGAAGTGATAAATTATTCAATATTTATGATACTAAAAAAACTGATGTTTTAAATAATATTTTTGTTCTTTGATAATTTCATATATGTGTATAATTTGTTTGGTCATAATTGATAGCCACTATATCCCTCCAACTCCCATTGGACCCTTTCAGTCAGTGTCCCTTCAATCTTTCATGTTCTCTGTTTTAAACTAATGACCCACTGAGCCCAATTAGTGCTAATTTAACTGGTTTGATTTTGGACATGCAACCAGAGTTTCTGTAAATTAATGTGTAACAGCCATGCAATATATAGGGCATAGCATTTCATAGGACTCTTTCTGATTCTCTGCTTCTTTCATTTTTCTATTTTCCTTTCCTCAATTTTCCATGAGCTTGTTCATTAGTCAATTGTAGGGAATTTATTTGTATTTTAATATATAAAACTGCCTGGGGATCTGAGAGTAAAACAGTCTCACTGGTTTGTCTTGCAAACCAGAATATGGTAACACACACCTTTAATTTTAGTAGCCATAATGACATACACCTTTAATCCCTGTAGCCATACTAGTTGCCATAGAAACTGGGTGGTGCATGCCTTCAATGACAGTGGTGCATGCCTTTAATCCCAGCCCTAGAGAGGATTATAAAATGGGAGGAAACAGCTTTTAGTCACACAGTGTTCTTCTGAAATTCCAGGAGGTAAGATCGCCATTCCAGACTGAGGTCAAGGTAAGAGCCAGTGGCTGACTGTTTTACTTTTTTGGATCTCCAAATTGAACCCCAGTTTCTGACCCTGAATTTTTATTAATTGTTCTTCAGTTAATAGATTAGTATAGATGACAATATATAGCTGAATACTCCTATTTCTCATGATTGTAACTAGCTAACAATTTTTTGTATTAACAGTTATCTACTGCGAGAAGAAGCTTCTCTGACAAATGTTAAGAGCAACACACATCTATGAGTATAAATACAAATATTTAGAAGGTAGTTTAAAAACACAACCATTTAACAAAACAAAACCTGTAGATGCTTCCCTGGAGCATATCACCTCCTTACACATAGAGTTTTGACCAAAGGCATAGTATCATACATAAAATTCCTCTTGTAGATAATGATGGGGAACTTAAGTCAATCACATTCTGCTTAGGGTGTGTCCCCCTGGGGTCACACAAAACAGATAAAAGATCGAGGTTCACTTGCTGCTTCCTCTTTGGCTCCCTGCATTCCCGGATCACTGGAACCCTGGTTTTGTAAGTATTCCTTTCTTTTGTTTATTAAGGCTAAATCTTTTATATTAAGCTAGTCTGGTTAATTTTTAACTACCGTTTGACCACACCCTTCAAGATAAGCTTTCAGATATAATTAGAAAGCATTTGGTTTCCCATAACCATCATAGGAATATTGCACCAAGAGGCACATCTTATCCAGCAGGTTGGTCTTTTAGCATGAAGGATCTAGCATTGAATAAGATCATTGATATCTTTTTAATCCCACAACCTGCAAAATACTTTCCTGTGCTATGAAAACTTGCCAACAGATGGAGAGTTTCCTGGTTAAAGATTGATTTTTTCTTTATATTTTAGAGTAATAGGGTCTTACTATCTACTCCCTACCTCTTCCTCTCTCCCATATAATAGATGATGTTAAAACAATAATAATAAATGTCAAAGATGTGAGAAAGCTTGAATTGATATATAATGATAAATATAAGGAGTGAAAACACTTTGAGTAACTGTTTACTCGGGATTTTGTCCGTTTTTTAATTTTTTAATTCATTTTACATACCAACCACAGTTCACAACCCTCCCCACCTGTTACTCCCCCTACCTATCCTCAACCCACTCCTCATCTACCCCTTTGAAAGGATAAGGCCTCCCGTAGGGAGTCAACAAAGCTTTGCACATTTACTTGAGGTAGGACTAAGCTCTTTCCCCCTGTATCAAGGCTGAACAAGACGTCCCACCATATGGAATAATCTCCAAAAGTCCAACTCATGCACCAGGGATATATCCTGGTCCCAGTGCCAGGTTCCCCTCATACAGACCAAGATATACAACTGTCACCCACATGCAGAGGGGCTACTTTGGTTCCATTCAGGCTCCCCAGCTGTTCGTCTAGTTTTCCACACAAGCTTGGGTTAGTTGTCTCTGCAGATTTTCCCATCATGTCCTTGACCCTTTTGCTTATATAATCTCTCCTCCCTCTCTTCAAATGGATTCCAGGAGTACAGCCTGGTGCTTGACTGTGGATCTTTGCATTTGCTTCCATCAGTTACTGGATGAAGGTTCTATAATGACAGGGCATTCGACAATCTGATTGCAAGGGATGGCCAGTTCAGAGATTTCTTGATGGAGGGAGCCATATAGGCTTAGGGGAAAACCCAGTGTTCTGAAAATTCCCAGGATTCCTCAAAGATGACCCCAGCTAAGACTCCTAGCAATAGTGAAGAGGGTTTTCCATTTGTTTGCTTTTTGTTTGTTTTAAGATTGAGCAAAAGTCTCACATGGCCCAGCCAGTGCATTTTTATATGTTTAATGGTAATGAAAATGTAACTATCCAAAGACCTATTCAACAATATTCATTTGGATTTATATATAAAATTAAGTTACTTCTAATAATACAGTCGTATTTTAACCAATTGGTATTCATATAAGCAGATCTTAGTAAAGTAGTGCAATAAAGCACTAAATAATAGTACAGGCTATGTGACTTAATATAGTCATAGCTAATTTTAGATATCAACTTGATCAAGGTTGGGGCATCTCAATCTACTATAATCCATGAGTCATGTCAATTAATAAATTGCCTCCATAGTAAGTTCCAGGACAGCCAGAGCTACAATGGTGAGATGCTGTTTAAAAAATAAATAATAAATCAAATCCAAAATATACAGGTTGCATTTGTGAAGAAAAGAAATGAGAGATTTGTATGAAGGGAGTGAGGTGTGACTGCGGATGGTGTGATACCAAGCAGAAAGGCCCACAATTAGATGTTAACCATAAGGGTAAACATTAAGCATCAAACATAAACTTCCTTTCACAAAAGTTATAGCAAGTGAAAGAAGCCAAAAGAGTAAAGTACGATTTTATTTTTAGAAACTTTTAAATGGAAACTAGTCTATAGTGACAGAAAGCAGACTATTAGCTTCTTGGACAGTGGGTGGTTGCAAATATGAAAGAGAGTTATAAATGGCATGTTAAATATATGCAGTTAATTATGTCAGTTATAGCTCAATGTTGGTATTAAAACATCAATAACAAACAAAGAAATAGCAACAAAAAAGCAAAGTAAGGGATAAAAGGGATGACAGTCCAACTGGTTGCCACTAGATTTCATCTTTATATATGGAAGCTTAAGGTCAGGAATCTATGTAAAATCACTACCAATTGCCTTAAAACACAGAAAACGGTTGTTAAATACAAAGGCTGCAGGCAGATAAAAAAAATACAATAATAGTCCTGAGCCTCTTTTCTAGATGCAAAACATATTTTGTCCCCTGACTTCCAAACCTCACACTAACATACGTTATCAGGACCTATGTGGATCTCACTTGGAAAGGCTGTCTGACATATACAGTTCCAAGTTTATACAGTGCTAGAGAAGATAAGGTAGGTAATAAAATATATACTAATGAATGCCCAAGAAAGAATAGCAGGCTCAGTATAAGATTGTGAGAGTTATGGAAATGTATGCAGTTAAGTATAAAAGGTAACTTACTATAGAGCTAATTAGAAAAAACATAGAAATGGGTACAGAATTTTTTTTTAACTTGGCTGTTTAGCTTTGGCTATCCAAAATACCTACTTATAGATAGCCTTAGCATTTATCATACAAAATGGAACACATTTTTTTCAGAATGAAATGATGGTATTAATAACCAGATTTGAGAAAGTAAGAATAAACTCATTTATTGATTGTACTGATCGAAAAAGATGGAATGACCAGGTCCTTTTGGACAATTTATTTTATGCTGTATAGAATCAGAATTCTGTAAGCTACATGGCTTGAAAGATAGCCATAAAAGATCTCTAAAGTTATTAGGAATCCTCTAATCACATGAGTCCTAAGAAAAATTGTTTTATCTACAGTATTATTTGGAAACAATTGGTTTTTCAGAATTATTTCATCTGTTCTTTAATATCAACCTTTTTAGGGAACTAACTCCAGTCAGAGTAGGTAGTAATAAATTTGTAATGAGAATTAAGGGGCAAATGTTTGAGGAAATGAGTCTTAAAAGCAATAACATCGTTGATTTCAATGTATCCACTACCTCTGAGGCAATAAACCACATTAATCATACTGGAGAAATTAACATTGAAATGGATGGTTCTAATTGAGATCAAATTTAGTCTACTTTGCTTTATTCTATTAACAAAAGGTAACAGGTCAGGGTAATTCGGTTTTGAAAACAAATGTCAATTACATAGAGAAAACACTTTGCTACAGTTCACACAGCTGAAGAGAAGTCAGGAATTGAGCATAAACTGTCCTTGAGACCAAATTTAGTGCTCATTCTACAAACCCAATGCTATCCCTAGTATAGTCTTCTACTGATATTTCTCTCATGTTTCTAAACATAAGTCTGTATATGGGATTGTTGATACAATTATAATACTGATACTAGTAGGAATGTTTTCAGTGTTCTTTGAAAAATATCATGTAAAAGTAGGTGCAAAATTCCATTGCCTTTCAACTTTTGGTGTGCTTAGAAAGCATGTGTGGAGCGTGGTATGCTGGAAACTTGCAGTCAGCAGGTGATGCTTGAATTTCTGCATTTTCAACAATCCCTTAGATGGTACTGATATTCCTGGACCATCAACCACTTTTTTTAAACAAAGTTAGGTTCTAGAATATGAGTTCATCTACACTATTTTTGAAACCACATTCAAAAAATTTTAATTTTGTCATTAACAAGGGAAAATACTTGGCATTCTCTTTGTCTCTAAAATAAACAACTTCATATTAAAACCATTTTCATTGGACTTAACATTTTAAAATACATATGAAACTTGGTCACTTATCATTATTACGTTGTATTAGTTCTGTGGACAAACAAACAAGTTATGGATACAGTATTTCTTAACAGATGCAAATAAATGCTTTTAGTTTCTTTACATTAGTTGTTGCATCACAGCATATGTTTTCCCCTATATTCTCCCTCATAGTTTTCAACATAAACACTTATCTGAGTGACTGAAAGGACTGACAAGTTAGTTTTCTGAATAACTATATTCAACGTAAATTATTGGGGAATAATAATTTTGTACATTGTGAATATGTGCCACTGTTATTGGTTCAATAAAAAACAGAATGGCCAAAATAGCTAGGCAAAATTTCCAGGCATAGAGGATGCTGGGAAGAAGAAAGAGATGCCAAGGATGCAGAGCAAGCAGCATGGGCATTACAAAGTAAAGGTAAGCTAACCACTTTATAAAACATAGATTCAAAATAGGGGTAAATCTGCATTTTAAGAACTAGTTAGGAACAAATCTAAGCAATTGACCAAGATTTCATAGTTAATATATTTCCATGTTGTTGTTAGGGAGATGACTGGTAGGACAGAAAAAGAATCATTACAGTAAAGGTTTTTAAATTTATTTGTATGTATATGAGTATTTTCCCTGCATGTATGTCTGTGAACAATATTCATGTCTGTGTCTGCATAGGCCAGAAGAGGGTGTCAGATCCCCTATAGGTACAGACAGTTATGAACTACATTGTGGGTTCTTGGAGTAGAACATGGTTACACTGCAAGAACATAAGTGTTCTTAACAACTGGTCCATCTCTCTAATCCCTTCAAGTTAAATATTAAAGAATATCTGTTTGCCTTTGCAGAATGTTTACTTATTTGGAACACTGTGGTCATCAGAGGGAGAGCAGCATTGCATCTTTTCAGCAGAAAGGATCACCAAAACATTTCTTAGGTAATACATGTGATTGTTTTAGTGAAGCTATCCTCCCTTCTTGAGATCACTTTAAATAAAACTGAATACTGAAATAGTTGGGATGATAAAATGGGAAATATTCTCTTATTTTCATTTATTTAGGGCTCTTGAGAGCCTGGTTACCAAACGACAGTTCCACAGGGCATCCTTTAAGAACAACTAAATTATACTCTCTCAAATTATAAAATATGGTTAAACTACTAAATTTTTGAAGACAAACTCACAGGATTATAACTTTTCCCCAAAGGATAGTGATCTTAAACTAGGCATTTAAACTGACATTTAGAAAGTTGTGTGTGTGTGTGTATGTGTGTGTGTGTGTGTGTGTGTGTGTAGAGGGGGAAGTATATATACAGTTTTAAGAAGTGAAATTTGTTTAGTAAGAGAAAAGGGGATGAATACAAGATTACTAGAAATTATTTACCCTTTCTGTTTTTAATGATTAAAAGAGCTAGACAACCAAATTTTATCTCAGGGTGAACAATAATAAAGAAACCTGATCAACCTTCATGTGGTACCAGCTAGTCCCTTTCTCTACATTGTTTCCAATCTACCACAAATTACTCCCATGCTTTGAAAGAAATTAGATATATTGAGTTATTGTGAAAGTCTTTATAATTCTAATCACAACAACCAATACTGGTGATTACCTATTTTTCTTTAAATCTTTCACATCTTAAAAATGAACATTTGAATAAGCTGATACAGCTTATATAATTTATTTAAGGTTCTTTTTCTTATAAATATTATACTATACAAAGGTATCACTCCGAAATACAGTTACCTTTGTTTGCTGTCATAACCTCACAGTTTCAATAAATGTGAATGGTGTTTTCATTAGAAAAACATAACCTAGACACAGTAGAGTTTTAAATATTTACTCACTAATAACTGGACCCCACGTGGTTCACTTGGAGAAATCTATGTGTTGATTCCTCAAAGGTTTTTGGATATCAATAATGTGCAAATTGATCCATGAGATCATAGGGAAATCCTGATTACTTTGAAATTCCAAAGTGTTTTCACCTATATTTCTGAAGGATCTTCAATTGTTGGAAGGCCCTTCAATGGCCCTCTTTTAGCCGTGTATTATTTTTTTATTTATTTATTTTTATTAATTTATAAAAATTTCCACTTCCTCCCCTCCTCCCAATACCCTCCCACTTCCCCCACTCCCTTCCTCCTCCCTCTCCAGTCCTAAGAGCAGTCAGGGTTTCCTGCCCTATGGGAAGTTCAAGCTCCTCCCCCCTTCTTTCAGGTCTAGGAAGGTGAGCATCCAAACAGACTAGGATCCCAAAAAGCCAGTACATGCAGACAAAACAAGTCCCAGTGCCATTATCAATGGCTTCTCAGACAGCCCCCATGTCAGCCACATTCAGAGAATCCGTTTTGATCACATGCTCATTCAGTCCCAGTCCAGCTGGCCTTGGTGAGCTCTCATTAGAACAGTCCCCTTGTATCAGTGGGTGAACGCATCCCTCTCGATCCTGACTTCTTGTTCATGTTCTCCCTTGTTCTGCTCCTCATTTGGACCTTGGGGGCTCAGTCCAGTGCTCCAATGTGGATCTCTGTCTCAATCTCCATCCATTGTCAGATGAAGGTTCCCTCTGATTCTGACTTCCTTGCTCACTTTCTCCCTCCTTCTGCTTCTCATTTGGACCTAGGGAGTTAAGTCCAGTGTTCCATTGTGGGTCTCTGTCTCTATCTCCATCCATCACCAGATGAAGGTTCTATGGCGATATGCAAAATATTCATCAGTATGGTCATGGGCCAAGGCTAGTTCAGGCACCCTCTCCTCTGCTGCCCAGGGAACAATCTGGGGACCTCTCCTTGGACCTGGGAACCCCTCTAGAATCAAGTCTCTTGCAAGCCCTAAAATGGCTCCCTTAGTTGAGATATATACTTCCCTGATCCCATATCCATCCTTCCTCCCTCCCCCCCATTACATTCCCCCAAGCTATCCCCAGTCCTCCCCTTCTCCCTTCTCTCTAACCATCTCCCCTTACTTCCACCCCCCACGCCCCATGCACCCAAGATTGCCTGGCAATTTTGTCTACTTCCAGTATCCAGGAGAATAACTATATGATTTTCTTCAGGTTCACCTTATTATTTAGCTTCTCTAGGATCACAAATTATAGGTTCAAAGACCTTTAATTAAGGCTAGAATCCACTTATGAGTGAGTATATACCATATTCATCATTTTGGGTCTGGCTTACCTCACTCAGTAAAGCGTTTTCTATTTCCATCCATTTGCATGCAAAATTCAAGATGTTATTGTTTTTTACCGCTGAGTAAAACTCTAATGTATATATGTTCCACATCTTCTTTAACCATTCTTCTATTGAGGGGCACCTAGGTTGTTTCCAGGTTCTGGCTATTACAAATAGTGCAGCCATGAACATAGTTGAACACATGCTTTTGTAGTATGATAGGGCATCTCTTGGGTATATTCCCAAGAGTGGAATTGTGTGATCCTGAGGTAGATTGACTCCCAGTTTCCTGAGAAACCGCCACACTGATTTCCACAGTGGCTGCACAAGTTTGCATTCCCACCAACAATGGATGAGTGTTCCCCTCACTCCACGTCCTCTCCAGCATAGGCTATCATTGGTGTTTTTTAGTTTAGCCATTCTGACAGGTGTAAAATGGTATCTCAAAGTTGTTTTGATTTGCATTTCCCCAATTACTAAGGAGGTTGAGCATGACCTTAAGTGTCTTCTGGCCATTCGAAGTTCTTCTGTTGAGAATTCTCTGTTTAGTTCAGTACCCCCATTTTTTAATTGGGTTAATTAGAGTTTTTGTGTCTAGTTTCTTGAGTTCTTTATATATTTTGGAGATCAGACCTTTGTCTGATGAGGCGTTGGTGAAGATCTTTTCCCAGTCCGAAGGTAGCCTTTTTGTCTTACTGACAGTGTTTTTGCTTTACAGAAGCTTCTCAGTTTCAGGAGGTCCCATTTATTCATTGATTCTCTTATTGTCTGTGCTACTGGGGTTCTACCTAGGAAGTGGTCTCCTGTGCCTATGTTTTGTAGACTACTTCCCATTTTCTGTTCTATCAGGTTCAAAGTGGTCATATTAATGTTAAGGTCTTCGTGTATTGTAAAGGGCCTGTAAATAGCCACAAGGGTGAATAGAAAAGAAATTTGGAGAGTTCTTTTATTATGTCAACCTTTGAGGTTTGCTTGTTCATATTTTGCTATATCATATTGGGTTTTTGTAACATTCCCCTATAATTAGGTTGAAAACCAATGAATAATGTCAGGCTATTAAAGCTTATAAAAATCATCATGGAAACAGATGTGATAAGGACTTTGTGAATCATTCCTTCTCCTCTCCTAACATCCACTTTTCAGCTACATTTCTGAAAGTGTCTTTGAAGTCTCATATCCTGTTTGTCAGTGCTAAAAGAAGATGACTTTTTAACTGTGAAACCTGCTCTTTTTTAGCAAAAATGAAACATGCACCTCCAGAAGAGCTACAAGTTCTGTGCTCCATGTCTCTTGTATAGAAATTGACAATTTGCTTAGTCTCCCCTCACCTACCATCTGGTTAGTAATTACCTAGAGACAGACTCTTTAGGCATCTTTGACTTACAGCTGTTTGAATAATTGTGTCCAGGATAATTGACATAAGTAGTAAAGATGAATTGCACTGGTGTAGTCATTCTCAAAATGGTGTATGACCTACCTCATTAGATTTTTCTTCTGTAAAAGGGAGAGTAATAATCTTTTCTGCCCTTGTCTTGATGTATTAATGCAGACATGTCACCTGCAATATCAAAACATACAGTGTCATTGATATACTGAGGTGAGGTGGTCCAAAATCCCATGCTCAGAGTGACTCTTTGCTTAGTATATTGTATTACATCTCTTTATAGAAATCTGAGAAGCAGTGTAGAAAAGAAACTATATTAGCTTCTTATTTCAAGCTGGGTCTCAAAGTTTCAAGTAAACAGGAACAATGTATATAACTTCTCTGGACTCAGTGCACCTATTTTCCGGCATGGACCAGTTCACTTATCATTAAGCAAACTGGTGGTCCCCTGCTTCTTGGAGGTCACCATATTGATGCAGAATTTATGAAGAAACCCAATCAGCATAGTGCACTACATCCTAGAACTCCTAGACTCAAGTGAGTCCGAGAGTCCCGTTTCAGTCATCCCAGTAGTTGGAACTACAGGTTTGTGTCACCACATCTGGTCATGTATTATCAATTATAAATACTAGTTTAGGATATATCTCAGATCATTTCAAAGTAAAGATATCAAAATAGTCAATCAATTTCTATGATTTTTTAAAGTATATCTGAACAGAATGAAATTGCATTATATCATTTTTCCTTTTCTTTCAAGCACGAGACTAACTGATAAAGACATCTGACAAACACAATCCAAGAACATTTTGTAAGGAGAAGTGATATGTGATTCCCTTTTGTATGCTGTGAATACCATTGGTTAATAAAGGACTGTCTTGGGCCTGCAGAAGGCAGAATAGAGGAAGGCATGGAAAATTAAACTGAATACTGGGAGGAAAAAAGGTGGGGTCAGAGAGAAGCCATGTAGCCCCCCACCAGAGACAGATGCTGGAAAGAACTTTACCCGGTAAGCCACAACCACATGGTGATACACAGATTAATGGAGATGAGTAAATTTAGGATATGAGTTAGCCAGAAATATGCTTAAGATATTGGCCAAGCAGTATTGCAAATAATATGGTTTCTGTGTGATTATTATGGGACTGGGCAGGAATGAAACCTCCTACAACAGAGAGGTATACTTTTGATACTTACAATTTTGAAATATTCTAAAAAATTACAAATGTACTGACTTAAAAATTTGATATTAAGATTTATCTATTAATTTGATTAGGCAGTATGTCCCATTATTCAATTCTACAGTAATCCAGGTGCTGTTCTTAAGGGTTCTTTTTTTTGTAGTTGATGCTACTTAGCATCTACAGATAGTTGAATATTATGAAAGTAGGTTGTCCTGAATAATTTGGGTGTGTCTCATGCAATCACATATATCTGTTCATATTAGCAAGTGTGCACACACAATCTTTTAGGTTCCTTCAAATGTTGATATTCTAATCACCAGATCCAGATTCTATGAATATCACCTTACCTAGAAATTGGAGACTCCACAAATACATTCATAAATATTGGGTTATTCCAGAACAACACATGCTAACAAATCCAGTGACTTGTTGTCCTTATGTGGTAATGTAAATTTTAATAAAGGAAGGAACACAGGAAGTAGTTACACAAAATTAACCTAATGCTAGTGATTGTTGGTGACCACAAGAAACTTTCGGTGGAAGTGTAGCTTAAATATAATTACAAGATTATTTTCTCAGCCTGTCCCTGGAACCACAGTTATACATCCAGCATAACTTAGGAAATATATTAGTAAAATGCAAGTTTTGGTCAAATAAATTTTGGAAATATTTGAAAAATTTGCATTAGCTTTTTTATCAGCATTTTTCTCAGTTTCTATTTTGTATTTCTCCATCTACAAAAGTGGTCCATATAGTATTTTCCTACATAGCTTAAGTATAAAAATTCTCTTTACATAAACTGTCTCAAACAAGCAATCTTTCTTAAGAAATTCATTGGGCATGCTTGTTTAGAATGAATTGTCTTCTATGCTCTTCCAGTTTTGGGACAGATGAACTGTTCTTGATCATAATGTAGGAGTAAACAACGTAGAACTGAAAGTGAGTATATAATAAGTTTAGCTACAGACCAACACAGTCCAGTATATTATAGCAGCTCTTGGAAATTGTCATATACCTGAAAAATTCACAAATCCCCTGGCCATCCCTATTATTTGAGATATGCTTGACTGGAAAAGGCTACAGGTGGTAAAAAAAAAGCATTAATTTGTAGTGACTTTACTCAATAAAAGGACAACTGTTATTCATACCACGGAATCACAGAGAGCAAGCTATTCTCTAAGCTTTACCTAGCTGTGTTCTTTGAAATTTGGGTTGACACCATCTACATACAGGCACATTATTTCTAGCCCTACTGTGGAAAAACAGTAAGGAGAATGCACACAAACTGTTAACTGTCTTGGCCTGTTACTCAACTGATCGCATTTTAAGGGCTAAGCTCACCACACAGGCCTAATTCTTTGCAGACTCAAATCTCCATTTTGAAAGCATGATCCTTCTGGATGCAACTGTAAGACTGTTTCTTCATATGGAAACTGTGCACCCACTTGGTTTTCCTTGGAGACTTGGCTTTAAATTGCTTTGAAGTATTGTATTACAGTTAAACTCTGAGTTATATCACTACAGGATTATTAACATAATGATCACATACCTGAATTTACAAGGTATGTTCTGTAGAGTCACTAAAGTGTCAGGAAGTTTTAGAGTGGTATGTGAAAAACAGGGAGACACCTAATCCCAATTTTTCTCCTATGCACTCCCACAGAAGTGCTTTTTTGGGTTTATTTTTCTTTTCTTCTTTTTGTTGTTGCTTTCGAGGCAGGGTTTCTCTGTAGCTTTGGTGCCTGTCCTGGAACTCGCTCTGTAGCCCAGGCCGGCTTCGAACTCACAGAGATCCACCTGCTTCTGACTCCCGAGTGCTGGGATTAAAGTCATGTGCCACCACCACTGGGCTAGAAATACTTTATTTTAGTATTAGACCAAAGATGAAATTCCCATGTAAAATAAGGTGTCGTTGATTTCAAAACATTATAGAATGCTTAGTTCTGAGTTTTTCCCTACCTGTTATTGTATGCTAGACATTATGTATCTTTTACTGATAGTTCGTTTTATACCCCACTGAGCTTTCCAAATTGAAACCTTCAATCTCTTTATCCTGTTTCTTTCATGGTTGAAGAGGAATACAAATAAATTGAATACACTGCCATTCCTGATAAAATGTCCCTCCATCTGTGTAGCTGTACTTTTATAATCAGTACTTCTCTGACAAGACAAGCATTGTAGCAATTATGGAGAAACAAGGACTAATATTTATCAAAGTATTCACTCTGTAATTTTTACGTAGTATTTATTCTCACCATGCTCCATATTTCATTTACATTTTCTTCCTTCTTCCTTCTCCAAATAGGTAGAGTTGTGCTTTTTTCTAGTTTCTGGGATGTCTAAAATAACTGTGTTTCTGGATAAATTAATTCAGTAAAAATATATGTTATTCCTTAATATATATGCTCTGTCATCTGTGTAGCATCAGCCTTAAAAAGGGATGAAGCAATGAGGCTGAACTTACATCTCTTTGACCATAAATAGGCCAATTACAAAAACATTCTGCCATTCAGAACTTCATAGACCACATCACAAATGTGGTGTATGGTAATTTGTTTAGAATTGTCTCAGAGAAAGCAGACAGCATTTCTCTGGATACAACTATTTCCTTCCCAGAAAGAACATTTACTATGAATAATTTTAACTACTGTACATTCATACTCACACATTTCTCGTGGCAACTGCATTCATTTTATGTTTAGCAATTGTGAGTTTTATAGAAAGAAAAATAGGAGACTGTTAAAAAGGTGCTTCTAAAATAGTTTTTAGAGGGCTGTATTTTTTTATTTCTTAGGCAGAAGCACATTTCTTTGATGCAAAATAATGCTACCAATGATTTTTAGTTTAGACATTTCAAGGACTTACACCGAATACACAATTCTAAATTTTAAACAAAGACACTTAACCTGTAAACTACATAAAGAACCAATACATAGGATAAAAATATTATTTTATGTTATTGAACATAGATAACTAAATAATGAATTCTGAATCAAGTAGTCAAACATATATTAAAATAAATATCTTATGCCATATTATGAGAATATTTTTTAAAATCAAAGGTGATTAGCTAAGCAAGGTCTCATATTTCCTGAACTTTTTCCTTTGCTTATCATTTAACAAAAATAATTGTCTTGTTGAGCTCCTTTCACTTCTTTTGTAGAATCCTTTATGACTTTCATTTTTTGTTTCTAACAACATTAATATCTAAACCACAACTGAATAACATAGTGTACCTGTCTTTTCAGTATTATTTATGATTGTTTGTTGGAAACCTACCATTTACACATAGTGTTAAGTAGGGTGTGCATTTATAATGATGACCAAACCCACAGTCCAGGCATAGCAAAGATTATTACCTAGTAGAAGAAGTGAAAACACAGCTAACCCAGTCTTTAAATCACAAATTTGCATACAGAATATCTTTTGAAGAAAATATTCATAATGTAAAGAAGATATGTAGACACTGGTAGGTGGATTTACCTAGAATATAGATGAAGGCTTCCCTCAGCATCTGACCCCTGAGATAAGATATGAACAATGAAAAAGCATTAACAATCAGAAGGGAAAAATTGGAACATTTTTGGAAGAAAGAGCCTTTCAAAGGTTTTGAATAAGGTAGGAAAAAGAATAATTTAAAAAGTAGATGAACTAGGGACAAAAATGGAAAAAAAATGTACTTGAAGAATTAAACTGTGATCGACCACATAGGTCACAGCAGGGCATGATAGAGATTATAGTTTCTCTCTTAAAAGTGAGGAAGCTGTCTGACTCCATTCTTAAGGTGGGAGCCATTATGCCTTATTATTAAAAGTAAATTTCCATTGCTAACTGTAAGAGTTGAATCTCTCTTTTTAAGTCTCTGTTTCCTGGAACCTAAGTTGCCCCAACCCGTGACTTTGACTTATAACACCCAACCGCCACTTCCCAGTGACATGGTAACTGCATGGTAAAATGGTAATGGCTATTGGAGTTTTGTCCCTTCTTTTTTTTTTTGAGATTATTATGTTCTTCCTTAAAACTCCATTGTTTTGCTTCTGTAAACCTGCTTTCCAACTACTCATTATTTTGCTCCCTAAAATGGTCATAAGAAAAATACTCAGGGCTGCTGTCTTTAACCAAACTTAGGAGGGAGTTGCTGGCCAGCTCTCTGGTGTACCCCAAATCAATCTCGTTTCAAATTCAACTCAAAATTAGTGGTGATGGTCTTATTCTTGCCTGTTGTAATTAACAAAAAAAGTAGAAATCTGCTGAATTATATAGAAATGGTAAGGATAAGGTAAAAGAAGGTATTACAAAAGGATTTGTTTTTAATTTTTTTTACTGCAGTTTTGTTCAGATTAAGTAGAAACAAGTCTACATGTGGGAATACAGATAAAGGAAAAAGTGCAGTTGTCCAGCCAAGAACTTAGAGTAACATGGGTCATTGTTAGATGGTTTACCTTCTTCTAAGTGAAATAGTAACCTTTGTATATGTGTTAATTTCTTCTCTATTCCACATTTTGCTTTTCCTTGATTTACTTTGTGTCTATTTCTGAACATCTTGTGCTTGTGAGATTTATCTTTCTCCCTTGATAACAGTCATCTGAGTACATTTTTGCCTGTGCATCTTAATATCTTTATGGAGTTCACCTGCTCAGTGCTCTGTAACTGATATATGCTATATAGAGCAATATGTAAACTTAATTTCTTCTCCAACAGGATATTAGAAGGTGAGAAGAAAGAAAGGTTAAAGTAGTTTTCATCTTTTCCTCTTCCCCTGCTTATGAACTTTTTTAGTGATGGTAGTTGTGTTCCATCTGTCTGACTGACCTCTCTGTAATCTTTGTAAATACCCTTATTTCTCTTTATTCCATTAGCTCTAGAAATGATCGAGGCTTCCTGCTTTCATCAGTTTCTGGTTGACTAGCATTCATTTTTGTTTTCTTTAATCCCACTCTTTTTCTGTAGCTTGTCTAGTCAGTAAGTTTTCCTTTGAACCACCTAAGATGAAAGTTATTTTCTTCTGGAACTATGACTATTCATGAAAACTAAAATAATAACTTTAGAAGGCATAAACTGAAAAACACTCAAGTTGTGATAGACCATATCCATTGATTGCCTAGCTCTCATATCAAATGAACAATCCTGCATTGTTACAAACCATCTTAAAAATAGATCCCTATAATCTGAAGATGGAATTTTGTGAGTAGCCTGATACAATCACACAAGTCAGAGAATAATGAACTGCCCATGTTTCAAAGCAGTATTTCTAGACTTGTGTGATCAGCATGGTATGTGAGAAACAGACAAAAATATTTGTGTCTTTCTACAATATCAGAATTTATTGAACTTAAATAGATTCACAAAGTATCACGGTCAATTCCAAACTAAAGTTTCTGGAAACAGTCAACAGTGGAGTGCTCTCTATCTGACCCTTGATGCACAATGGCGTTGGTCAGGTGATAGTGTTTTCATTATCCTGGTACCAAGTGTTCAACTTTGTGTGGTCCAGGTGAGAGTGTTACATCCCTGCCTTAGTCTAATGAATCTGGTTTCTTCTCTGGCTTATTTCTCCATGTTCCATTGTTGTCTCATTTTACACATATAAATTTATATTATATTACTGAAAATAAGACATTTATTTTTCTGTGCCTTATAGATGGTGCCAGAGAGATAGTACCATTAATGTAGTCACCCAGGAACACAATCAACCTCCATCATCAAAATGGAGTCGCAAAAGCTGCTTGCAAAATGCGGTCTGCTAGCACAAGACACTGTAAAGAAAAATCTTTTTCACAATATAGAGTAACTTGAAATGTCAAAGCTTGGTCACAATACTTGGAACAATCTAAAGACAACATATTTGTTGCAGCTCTTCTTGATTTTAACCCAAAATGCACATATGCGAATACAAAGTATTTATTTTTATCAGATTTCTCTCTGATTAATATATCTTCCAACTTTTAAAGAAAAAATATAATATTTTTCTTTGCTTTATAAAGAATAATAGTGGATAAATGAGAAAGTGACTTCTAATCCAGGCAGTGGTATGTCATAAGAAACATAATGTCCCTAGACCAGTTTAATAGTCAAAGAGCAATAAATGAGTCATTTGTAGGGATATAATGGGAAGAACATGTGAATGATCTTAGTGTTCAGTTTCTATGTACATTCCATTCACATTGCTCACTCACTCTTAAACGGTTACATTTTCTTTCCAGTTCAGTATATGTATGATACACACATTTCCTAAGACCTCACAAATTACCCAAAGCAAGACATGAAATATTGATGAGATAATGAGCTGCTTTAATAATATATGTGCTATCCTTGGCAATTCCTTTGCTTGCCAATAGCTTTACTATATCTCAAGAGTAAACTAAAAACAATACACTGAATTACTGACAAGTGCTCAATACATGCTGCATTAGCATAGAATATAAGGCACAATTTGTGCATTGTGCCATGAAATAGTAATGAAGAAATAATATATATATTCAGAAGACATTAATCTCCACTTCTATACAAGTTGCCGCTATTTCACAGATTGAATTTTATGCAAAGTGTGTTTTCTAAGGTCTTCAAATTCACTTTTGAATACTCAAGGGCAATACAATAGTGACAATGTCCTTGACAATTGTGCACTTCACAAAGAGATTAACTTCAGAAAAGAAATCCAACTTTTCTTAAGGATAAGTACAAATCAAAAAGCCTTTGTTAAAGACCATTATTCTTTCTTGTGATGAAAAATTCAGGTATACTTACCATTCAACTTTATGCTAGAAAATGAAAAGGAAACTATTAAGATGAACTTTCTGATGTAGTATATAAATGCCATCTAATATGCATGGATATTTGCTATGTTCTTTCCCTACTCATGGGCTCAAATTTACAATTCTGTTGCTTAAAGAAAGTTGCCTCTTTGGAAAATTTAGTAGGCTTGTACTATATGTGCCTGTGTATTTCAAATGGAAGCTTTTCTTTCTTTTTAATCTGTTTATGATTGCAGTATAATCCCAATCGCCACACATAAATCTATTTTCTAGAAACAAAGGACTAATAGACATATGCTACTCTCAAGGAAGATGTATAGACATTTTTAAATGGAATTCTAATGCACTCTGAGCTTATTATAAGCTGAGGAATTTGTACACATTGAAGTAATGTCACTTAATTCAGTAAAATCTGGAAGCACAACCACAACACAGGGAAACAATCTGCTATTGGTATGTAAGTAAAAACTGGAGTCAAGTGAATTTAGCATATTTTTGACTACTTAGCACACACAAAATAGCTCTCAGTTGTTTCATTTGAACACCAAACTGAACCTGCTTGCCCTAGAAGAAAAAAAATTGAAAATTTAAATCCTAAATTCCTTATGCTATATCTTGAGAAGCAAGATCAAAGCACACATTAATCTATATGAGTCATAAAAGTAGACACAAAATAATGCTGTTAGGTTCACAAAGGCAGAATCTAGAATTTGATTCTTTTTATCATTCTTGGAGTCAAACCTATACATTTCTCAGGGCAGTCTAGAATTTTTCCATTAGTGCTTTCTTATAAGGTTTTACACTGACCCAAACCAACCCAAATAATGCTTATTTCATTAATGTTATTTTTTATTAGCTATCAATTCCAAATCTGGTTATGGAATCATGAGACCAGTTAGGTAATTGACCTGGGAGGAAATTATTCACACACTATTACTTCTCACTAATTTTCTAACTTCTAAGGGTATTCCAAATTAAACACACATATCTGAAGATTCAAAACTAATATCTACAAATGACTAAAAACATGGGTATTGGTTGTTACACTCAGAATGATTTTTTTTCCAATTCCATTCATTTATCTGAAAATTCAATAAATTCTTGGCTAGGTAACACAATCCAATAATGTAACAGTGTTATAAATATAATAGGAATAACCAGCCACTTTCTGGTACTCTTTAAATTCCAAATTCACAAATTGAAACCCACATGTGGCACCATTATTGGCCACGAACTTGTGACTAGATAGGTCACAGACAATAGAATAGAATCCATGACTATTATTTTGCTAAACGGACATAGTATTAAACCAACATCTAATGATTTGTTGTTATTCCCATAAATTAATGAATTAATGAATCTTTCAACCCTAATGAGAGACAGTTCAATTTTAACTAGATGGTGGTTAACACAGAGACTGATGACTGTCCAAAATACTAAAAATAAGATACTAAGGAATGATCAGTCCTAACATAGGACATATATACATATACAATCCTCTCAAGGCTTGGGGATCATGGCAGAAGAAAGGGCAAGGACAATTGAAAGACTAAAAGGAGGTGGAGAGCTACAAGGAAACAGTGTTTTTCTTTTCATAAAAGTTCAGTGGCACATATGAAGTCACAGCGTGTGTCAGCATCCACACAGGCCTTGCAAGCTCAATCCACAACAAATCCTAACATAGAGAAGGGAGATGTACACAAAGCCCTACCCTGACAGAACAATTTGGGCAATTTATACTTGTTGGGAGAGAAAGAGTAAGTAATGGTTCTTTAAGAATGATGCTCCTGGTATGTTGACCACACTCAAATGGAAAGTCACATACATCCAAGAATTTATGGGCAGCACAAACGGACTTGATGGATGCAGAATGATAAAATATAACAGGAAGTTGGGTGGGTAGAGAAGGGTACTAGATTTGGGAGAAGTTGGTGGAAGGGTGAATATGATCAAAACACATTGTATGAAATTCTGAAGGAACTAGTAAAATTCTTCTTCAATATTTAAAGAGATTAATTGATAAAATTTTGCAAAACATGATATGGTAATTTCTCAAAAGAAACATTATCACTATAAATTTTGCTTTTATTATTTAGAGTAGTTTGGTACAAATAAATAAAATGAATGATAAAATAAGTATTAACAGAGAAGGGAGGTGGTTAGATAGCAATCCTGAGAGAAACACACTATTACCTTATTTGGTTAAATAAAAAAAAATAAAATGTATGGTTCTATTAAAATATTTTGGTACCAAAATATATCTAGGTTCTATGGCATGGAAGCTGATTCATCTGGGAATACCTGGGAAAACAAAAGTGTAATAATAATAAATATATTTATTCCTATACTTTTTCTCAATAATTATAGTTAATCTGTTTTTGTGATAAATTTTAATGAGAACATATGAATAACAAATGTATTAAAGATGAAAACTCCACTATGTGGTTAGTGAGAAATAAAGTCTAAGTAAAGCTATAGAGTTGTAAGATAACTTAATATACTTAACTTCATATAAGTATAATCAATATTTTTCTCATTTAAACTTCAACTAGATTTTCTTAGGCAGTTTTTGGTACACATTTTAAGAAATATTTTATGTATGGGTGTGTGTGTGTGTGTGTGTGTGTGTGTGTGTGTGTGTGCCAAAACATCCACACAAACTATTTAATATATCTTCATGTGGCCAGACCTGTCTTACATAACCTTGAAACAACAAGAACAGGGAAAGAGCACTGGATTTCATGAAAACACATTTTATCTATATGCATACAATTCTAAATTTAAAAACCAAGAATAGAATATTAGACTGCATTTTGCAAGGATATGTGACATCTTCAGCTTAGACAACAAAAACAGAAGACAACTGTCCTAATTGTAAGACATTGCTGTCATATAGGAAATTGTGTATATGTGGATTCAGTACAATTCAGTCAAACATGGGAAGCATGATGGAATGGTGACTCTTAAGTAATTAAACACATTTATTTGAAGTGTACTTTCTGCATTCCAAATTTTGCACTTTAAATTTTGTACTCCTAACCCATATAATTTTAGAATCCACAGCAGCATGAAAATTGTGGTAACTAGATTTATGTCAACTTGACACAAACTAGTGACATTTTGGTAGAAGGAATCTCAGTTGCGAAAATATCTCCAACAGCTTGACCTGTGGTCAAACCTATGCTACATTTTCTTGATTGATTGCAGATGTGAGAGGGCTTGGCTTACTGGGGGAGGTCTTTCCCTGGGCTAGTAGTGATTTCCTAAGCACTCCAGAGAAGCAAGCTATGGGGCATGAGCATTCTCAGCTTTTATATCCTGGATCCTGCCCTGCTTGAGTTCTTTCCCTGACTTCTCTCAGCAACAAAGTGTGATCTGAGAGTTGTAAGCAGAAATAAACCATTTCTACCATGAGTTGTTTATGGTTATAACACTTTATCACAGAAACAGAAATCTTATTGGGAGAGGCCAGTTCTTGACACAGTTATTCAAGATGTTTTGTGATCAGAATCCACACTTAAGAATATAGAACCATTCCCAGGTAACAAGTACATAAGCTCAACAATGTATTAAATTCTTTGAAGGATGCAAAGATAAATTACATATGGTCTAGCATTAAAGGAATTTGTGAATCAAATTATGATGTATCATTGTGCTATATTAATTCTTACACAAATTTTAGTACTATATATTTATTCTATTAATTACATATTACCCAGAAACCACTACTGGGATATGTAGCATCCCACATATTTGTTGAAGTATATGCAATTATTTTCTGATAAACCATGTATTTCCTGAGGTTGTCTTAAATTCAAGCACATGAGATACAGATATGCAAAGTGTAAAGCAGAATTGTTAAATGGTAGTGTTTTCAAAAACTATCTGCCTTAGCAAAAGACTAGAAACAAGATATGATATTTCATAATTATTAAATGAATAATCTCTAGCACAAGAAATATCATTTTTGTGTTAATGTGATAAACAAAAAGAATCACTCACTGAAAAACTTCTGGCATCATCAAGCATCATCTGACCAAACTGGCAAATGAATCCAGTCCTTGCTCCTAAGATTTTCTAACTTAACTGGGGTACTCTTAAAAAAATGCAATTTTTTCAATCTCCCACTCCCCTCCCTTGCACACAACGGAGTTGTATTCAGCCATAAGTAAATTCAAATCACATGACTTGCAGAACAATGGGCAGAATGACATCTCTCATATGCAGTGTGTGTGTGTGTGTGTGTGTGTGTGTGTGTGTGTGTGTGTGTACAATGAAAACAGAAAAGGAACTATTGGGGACAGGGTAGGGAAGGAAAGGAGAGTAATGGGGTAAACCATTCTGTGAAAATTTCATATTGAAACTCACTATTTTGTATGATAAACAAAAAAAGAAAGAAAGAGAGAGGGAGGGAGGGAAGGAAGGAGGAGAAGATGGAAGGAGGAAAGAAAGAAAGAAAGAAAGAAAGAAAGAAAGAAAGAAGAAAGAAAAAAGAAAGAGAGAGAAGAGAAGTTAGAAAAATAAAGAAAGAAAAAGAAAATTACAGAGGTAATAAGACATATAAAAGTGCTAGAATTACTCAAGGACAAATACCTGTTCTAGCTCATATTATGAAGGCAGATTACTTTTCCTTTGTAATTTATTCATCTCTAATATATTTCATCTCTATATATTTCATACCAAATGAATGCATGATATTTATATTTTTCACCAACGTTGAATGTGTTAAAATTTTTAAAACCTCTAAAAATATCAGTCAGTTAAAACAAAAATGTTTACATTTTCATCTTTTCCCCTGAAATAGTTTATGTATGCATGCAAGAATGTTAATAAAATAAATCCTTATTAATAATTGTAGCAATAATATAAATTCAAGGAACAAACTAATTTTGATTAGCAATTATGTAAACAGACTACCTCTGTTCAAAGACCAATTTTAGCTTACTTACTCAAATTTTAGTCGTGTGCTGTGGAGTAAGTTGTTCATATCTTAATTTCCCCATTGTAAAACAAGTAAATAATGGCTCTGTTCTCTTTTATAAGGTGCTAGTGAGAATTCTATGATACAATTTATTTAAATATTTAAATCACTTAATACAGTGCCCAACACACAGTATGAATGAAATAAATAGTAGCTATTTTTATTACCATTTCCTCCAGGAGACAGAAGCAAATAATTATTCATGTTATGTGAATGTTCATGACCCTCACTGTTTTTCTTGCCCAGATGCTCAACTTAGAAAGGGAGTCTCATTTTCACTACAGAATTCAACCTTCCCTGGTGTTAGTGCAATGGCAGAGATGGCATTTAATTCTCAGAGAATAGCAATTTGTGGTAGTTCCTATCTTCTTGATAAACTCCAGTTGCTGATTAGAACATATGTTGGTATGGATGTTAGAACAGCAAGATCTATTTTGACTCAAAGTTTAGGGATTATTATGATTTTTATTCACAATATATTACCTTAGATTTTTTCAATTTTATTTAACTTAAAATCTGGCCAGTTTAATATAATTATAACAGAAAATTAAATAATTGAATAAATTATTTTAAATCAAAACAAATACTTAATAAACATTCACTATACTAATAGAGTTGATAATATACTCTATGGGTATATATGACATAGTATCTGCACTTCAAGAGTGAAGGATCTGGGACTGGTGAGAGTGGACCATCCCAGGGCAGAAGGTCAAAGAAGGGAGCACAGGGCCCCTCCAGTTACTGCTGCAGGGTCTTCTTTGCTCCATACAACCCTAACTCCCCCAAGCCTGCCCTATTGTCTGTGAGATCCTTGGCCCTGGAACAGTTCCTGCTCCTACACTGAGACTTTCCTCCCAGAGGGGTGAGTGTCTGCCTGCCTGGTCAAGGCCCCTGAAAGGGAGTGCGTGGCTCCTCCTGCTCCTGCTGCAGGGGCTTATTTGTTTCACATGACCCTGCCCTCCACCCAAGTTCTCCCTTTTGTCTGTGGTGTCCTCAGACTACCAGGTTTCCCTGTTCCTGTGCTGAGAAGATCAAATCAGACTGGTGAGTGTGTGCCATCCCTGAGCAAATGATCAGGGAAGGGATCACAGGGCCCCTCCAGCTCCTGCAGCAGAGCCTTCTTTACTCCACAAGACCCTGCCTCCCCCAAGCCTGCCCTATTGGCTGCAAGATCCTTGGCCCAGAAACAGTTCTTGCTCCGGGACTGAAGCTATCCATCCAGAGGGAAACATTAGAGACATAACAGCACACCTGAAAGTTCTAGAAAAAAAGAAGCAGACTTACCCAGGAGGAGTAGAAGACTGGAATTAATCAAACTGAGGTCTGAGATCAACAAAATAGAAACACAGAAAACAATCCAAAGAATCAACGAAACAAAAAGTTGGTTCTTGGAGAAAATCAACAAGATTGACAAACACTAGCCAAACTAATCAAATAGCAGAGAGAGAACACTCAAATTAATAAGATGAGAAATGAAAAGGGGGACATAACAACAGACACAGAGGGAATTCAGAGAATCATTAGATCTTACTATGAAAGTTTATATGCCACAAAGTTGGAAAATGTACAAGAAATGGATTGGATTTTCGATAAATACCATTTATCAAAGTTAAATCAAGACCAGGTGAACAATCTAAATAGACCTGTTAGTCGCGAAGAATTAGAAGCAGTTATCAAAAACCTCCCGATAAAAAAAAGCCCAGGGTCAGATGATTTCAATGCAGAATTCTGCCACAACTTCCAAGAAGAGCTGATACCTATACTCCTTAAGGTATTTCACAATATAGAAACAGAAGAGTCATTGCCAAACTCTTTTTATGAAGCTACAGATACCCTGATACCAAAACAACAGAAGACAAAACCAAGAAAGAGAATTACAGGGCAATCTCACTCATGAACACCGATGCAAAAATTCTCAATAAAATACTGGCAAACCGAATCCAAGAACAAATTAGAAAAATTATCCATTATGATCAAGTAGACTTCATCCCAGAGATGCAGAGATGGTTCAACATACGCAAATCTATCAATGTAATCGATCATATAAATGAACTGAAAGAAAAAAACCATATGATCATTTCATTAGATGCTGAAAAAGCATTTGACAAAATTCAACATCCTTTTATGATAAAGGTGTTGAAGAGATTGGGGATACAAGGATCATACGTAAATATAATAAAAGCAATTTACAGCAAGTCGACAGCTAACATCAAACTGAATGGAGAGAAACTCAAAGCCATTCCATTGAAATCAGGAACACGACAAGGGTGTCCACTCTCCCCATACCTCTTCAATATAGTGCTTGAAGTTCTAGCGATAGCAATACGACAACATAAGGGGATCAAGGGGATTCAAATTGGAAAGGAAGAAGATAAACTCTCGTTATTTGCAGACGATATGATAGCATACATAAGCGACCCCAAAAACTCTACCAAAGAACTCCTACAGCTGATAAACACCTTTAGTAATGTGGCAGGATACAAGAACAACTCCAAAAAAAATCAGTTTCCATCCTATACACAAAGGATAAAGAAGCAGGGAGGGAAATCAGAGAAACTTCACCTTTCACGATAGCCACAAATAGCATAAAATATCTTGGGGTTACTCTAACCAAGGAAGTGAAAGACCTATTTGACAAGAACTTTAAGTGTTTGAAGAAAGAAATTGAGGAGGATACCAGAAAATGGAAAGATCTCCCCTGCTCTTGGATTGGGAGAATCGACATAGTAAAAATGGCAATTCTACCAAAAGCAATCTATAGATTCAATGCAATCCCCATCAAAATCCCACCAATCTTCTTCACAGACCTTAAGAGAATAACAATCAATTTTATATGGAAAAACAATAAACCCAGGATAGCCAAAACAATCTTATATAATAAAGGAACTTCTGGAGGTATAACCATCCCTGACTTCAAACTCTATTACAGAGCTACAGTATTGAAAACAGCTTGGTACTGGCATAAGAACAGAGAAGTCGACCTGTGGAATCGAATAGAAGACCAAGATATTAACCCACAAACCTGTGAACACTTGATTTTCGACAAGGGAGCTAAAGGTATGCAATGGAAGAAGGAAAGCATCTTTAACGAATGGTGCTGGCATAACTGGATGTCAACCTGTAGAAGAATGAAAGTAGATCCATATCTATCACCATGCACAAAAATCAAGTCCAAATGGATTAAAGACCTCAACATTAATCTGACCACTTTGAACCAGATAGAAGAGAAAGTGGGAAGTAGTCTACAAGATATAGGCACAGGAGACCACTTCCTAAGTAGAACCCCAGTAGCACAGACAATTAGAGAAACAATGAATAAATGGGACCTCCTGAAACTGAGAAGCTTCTGTAAAGCAAAGGACACTGTCAGTAAGACAAAAAGGCTACCTTCGGACTGGGAAAAGATCTTCACCAACCCCTCATCAGACAAAGGCCTGATTTCCAAAATATATAAAGAACTCAAGAAACTAGACACACAAACTCTAATTAACCCAATTAAAAAATGGGGTGCTGATCTGAACAGAGAATTCTCAACAGAAGAATTTCGAATGGCCAAAAGACACTTAAGGTCATACTTAACATCCTTAGTGATCAGGGAAATGCAAATCAAGACAACTATGAGATACATTTTACACCAATCAGATTAGCTAAAGTCAAAAACACCAATGATAGCCTATGCTGGAGAGGACGTGGAGTGAGGGGAACACTCATCCATTGTTGGTGGGAATGCAAACTTGTGCAGCCACTGTGGAAATCAGATGGCGGTTTCTCAGGATACTGGGAGTCAACCTCCCTCAGGACCCAGCAATTCCACTCTTGGGAATATACCCAAGAGATGCCCTATCATACCACAAAAGCATTTGTTCAACTATGTTCATAGCAGCACTATTTGTAATAGCCAGAACCTGGAAACAACCTAGGTGCCCCTCAATAGAAGAATGGTTAAAAAAGTGTGGAACATATATACATTAGAGTTTTACTCAGCGGTAAAAAACAATGACATATTGAATTTTGAGTGTAAATCGATGGAAATAGAAAACGCTTTACTGAGTGAGGTAACCCAGACCCAAAATGAGGAATATGGTATGTATTCACTCATATGTGGATTCTAGCCATAATTAAAGGTCTTTGAGCCTTTTATTCGTGATCCTAGAGAAGCTAAATAAGAAGGTGAACCTGAAGAAAATCATGTAGTTATCCTCCTGGAGATTGGAAGTAGACAAGAGTGCTTGGAAACCTTGGGTACATGGGGGGATGGGAGGGTTGTTGGAAGCGAAGATGGTTAGAGAGAAGGGAGTAGGGGAGAAATGGGGAAAGCTCGGGGGATTGGGATGGGGGAGGGAGGAAGGTTGGATATGGCATCAGGGAAACATATATCTCAACTAAGGGAGTCATTTTAGGGTTTATAAGAGACTTGATTATAAAAGGGATTCCAGGTCCAAGGAGAGATCCCCAGATTGTTCTCTGGACAGAGGAGAGGGTGCCTGAACTTGCCTTGGCCCATAACCATACTGATGAATATTTTGTATATCACCATAGAACCTTCATCTGGCAATATATGGAGACAGAGACAGAGATCCACATCGGAACACTGGACTTAACTCCCTAGGTTCAAACGAGAAGCAGAAGGAAGAGATCATGAGCAAGGAAGGCAAGAACAGAGGGAACCTTCACCTGTTGATGGATGGAGATTGAGACAGAGACCAACATTGGAGCACTGGACTGAGCCCCCAAGGTCTAAATGAGGAGCAGAAGAAGGGAGAACATGAACAAGAAAGGCAAGACCATGAGTGCATTCACCCACTGATACAGGGAACTGATCTAATGAGAGTTCACCAAGGCCAGTTGGACTGGGTCTGAAAGAGCATGTGATCCAACCAGATTCTCTGAATGTGGCTGGCACGGGGTCTTTCTGAAAAGCCATTGACAATGACACTAGGACTTTTTCCTCTGCATATGCTGGATTTTGGGGATCTAGTCTGTTTGGAGGCTCACCTTCCTGGATCTAGAGAGATGGGGGAGGAACTTGAACTTCCCACAGGGCAGGAAACCCTGACTGCTCTTAGGGATGGGGAGGGAGGAGGAGAGAAAGTGGGGGGAGCGGGGGGGTGTTGGGAGCAGGGGCGGAAATAGAAACCTTTATAAATTAATATACTTTTATTAAAAAAAATTCATCTCTTCTAAAAAAAGAAAAGCCTGTATGCCACAAAATTGGAAAAAGTGAAAGAAATGGACATTTTTTAGATAAGTACCATATACCAAAATTAAATCATGACCAGGTGAAAAATTTAAATAGACTTGTAAGTCATGAGGAATTAGAAGCTGTCATCAGAAACCTCCCTACCAAAAAAGCCCTGAACCAGATGGTTTCAATGCAGAATTCTACCAGAACTTCCAGGAAGAGCTAATACCTGTACTCCTTAATGTGCTTCACGAAATAGAAACAGAAGAGTCATTGACAAACTCCTTTTATGAAGCTATAGTTACTCTGATACGAAAACCACACAAAGACTCGACCAAGAAAGAGAATTACAAAACACTCTCACTCATGAAGATTGATGCAAAAATTCTCAATAAAATTCTGACAAACTGAATCCAAGAACACATCCAAAAAAATTATACATTATCATCAAGTAGGCTTCATAGAGAGGCAGGGCTGGTTCAACATACACAAATCTATCAATGTAATCCATCATATAAATAAACTGAAAAAAAAACCATATGATCTTTCATTAGATGCTGAAAAAACATTTGACAAGATTTAACAAACCTTAATGATAAAGTTTTTGGAGAGATTAAGGATACAAGGTTCATTCCTAAATATGATAAAAGCAATATACAGCAAGCCAATAGTTAGCATCAAATCAAATGAAGAGAAACTCAACACCATTCCACTAAAATCAGGAACAAGAAAAGGCTGTCCACTCTTTCCATACCTCTTCAAAATAATGCCTGAAGTTCTAGCAATAGCAATAAAACAGCATAAGGAGATCAAGGGGATTCGAATGGGAAAAGAAGAAGTCAAACTTTTGTTATTTGCAGATGATATGCTAATGTACATAAGCGAGCCCAAAAACTCTACCAAAAAAAATCCTACAGCTGATAAACACATGTAGAAATGTGGCAGGATGCAAGATCAAATCCAAAAAATTAGTTGCCCTCTTATACACAAAGAACAAAGAAGCAGATAGGGAAATCAGAGAAGTATCATATTTCATGATAGCCACAAATAGCATAAAGTATCTTGGGGTAACTCTAACCAAGAAAGTGAAAGATCTATTTGAGAAGAACATTAAGTCTTTGAAGAAAGGAATTGAAGATAATACCAGAAAAATGGAAGGATCTCCCATGCTCTTGGATTGGGAAGATCAACATAGTAAAAATGGCAATTCTACTAAAAGCAATCTATAGATTCAATGCAATCCCCATAAAAATCCCAACAAAGTTCTTCACAGACCTTGAGAGAACAATAATCAACTTTATACTGAAAAACAAAAAAAACCAGTATAGCCAAAACAATCCTTGTACTTCTGGAGGCATTACCATCCCTGACTTCAAACTATTACAGAGCTACAGTAATGAAAACAGCTTGGTACTGGCAAAAAAAAAACAGAGATGTTGAACAATGGAATTGAATCGAAGACCCAGATATTAATCCACAAACCTATGAACACCTGATTTTTGACAAAAGAACTAAAATTATACAGTGGGAGAAAGAAAGCATCTTTAACAAATGGTGTTGACATAACTGGTTGTCAACCTATAGAAGAATGAAAATAGATCTATATCTATCACCATGCACAAAACTCAAGTCCAAATGGATTAAAGACCTCAATATATCTGATCACATTGAATCAGATAGATAGATAGATAGATAGATAGATAGGAAGGAAGGAAGGAAGGAAGGAAGGAAGAAGAAAGAAAGAAAGAAAGAAAGAAAGAAAGAAAGAAAGAAAGAAAGAAAGAAAGAAAGAAAGAAAAGAAGAAAGAAAGGAAGGAAGAAAGAAAGAGGGAAGTAGTCTGCAACACATGGGCACAGGAAACCACTTCGTATGTAGAACCAAAGTAGCACAGTCAATAAGAGCAACAATGAATAAATGGGACCTCCTGAAACTGAGAAGCTTCTGTAAAGCAAAGGACACTGACATTAAGAAAAAAAAAAGGCCCCTCAGCTTCTGCTGCAGGGTCTTCCGTGTTCCACGGGACCCCTCCCTGCCCCCACTGCTGCCGCCCTTTGGTCTCCTGGGTCCTGGAAATACCAGCTATCCCTGTTGCAGTGCTGAGGAGTTCTATCCAGAGAGTGCTGAGGAGTTCTATCCAGAGAGTGCTGAGGAGTTCTATCCAGAGAGTGCTGAGGAGTTCTATCCAGAGAGGAGGAGATGGGCACGCACCAATGCAAGAATTCTACCAACAACCTGAAAGACAACATGACATCTCCAGAATCCAGGGATCACGAAACTAGAAGAATTGAACACCCTACTCCAGAAGAAATAGACAAAATTGACTCTAAGCAGATGTTTATGAAAATAATAGAGGAACTAAAACAGGAGGTGAAAATCTGCCATAAAGAATTGGAAGATAAGTATAACAAAAAGATTGAGGAAATGAGTAAAGAAATGGAAGAGAAATAAACCAAAAGGTTTGAAGAAATGAGCAAATCCATAAATGAAATTTTGGGAAACCAAGAAAAAACAAACAAACAGGTAATGGAAACAGTTCAAGATTTGAAAATTAAAATAGAGTCAATGAAGAAATCACAAGCCGAGGGCCGTCTGTCTATGGAAAATCTACGTAAACGAACAGAGACTTCAGAAACAAGCATAGCCAACAGAATACAAGAGATAGAAGAAAGAATCTCAGAATCTGAGGACACCATAGAGAAATTAAACGCTCTGACCAAAGAAAACAGCAAATCCAACAAATTCTCATCACAAAACATTCAGGAAATGTGGGACACAATAAAAAAACCAAATTTAAGAATAATAGGGGCAGAAGAAGGAGAAGAATTGCAGATCAAAGCCCAGAAAATATATTCAACAAAATTATAGAAAAAAATTTCCCCAACATAAAGAACGATATCGCTATGAAGGTTCAAGAAACATACAGAGCACCGAATAGGCTGGATCAAAAAAAAAAAAAAACAAAACATCCCCTCGCCATATAATAATCAAAGCACAAAACATTCAGATTAAAGAGAGAATATTAAGAGCTGCAAAGGAAAAAGATCAAGTAACTTATAAAGGTAAACCTATCAGACTTACACCAGAATTCTCTATGGAAACCATGAAAGCCAGAAGGTCCTGGATAGAGGTACTGCAGAAACTAAGAGACCATGGATGCAAGCCCAGACTACTTTACCCAGCCAAGCTATCGTTCACTATCAACAGAGAAAACAAAATATTCCAGGATAAAAACAAACTTAAACAATACGCATCTACAAATCCAGCCTTACAGAAAGTATTAGAAGGCAAATTACAACCCAAGGAATCAAACATTACTAACACCGCCCACAATAACTCAGGCATCTAGTGACCCTTCACAAGCAGAACTCAAAAAAGGGAAAAACATACACTTCACTATCCCCCCCCCAAAAAAATAACCAGAGTCAACAACCACTGGTCATTAATATCTCTTAATATCAATGGACTCAATTCACCTATAAAAAGGCACAGACTTAGAGATTGGATACGAAAACAGGATCCAACATTCTGCTGTTTACAAGAAACACACCTCAACCACAAAGACAGACATCTACTCAGAGTAAAGGGCTGGGAAAAGGTTTTCCAAGCAAACGGACCTAAGAAACAAGCAGGTGTGGCAATTCTAATATCTAACAAAATTGACTTCAAACTAAAATCTATCAGAAGAGATAGAGATGGACATTTCATCCTCATAACAGGAACAATTCATCAGGAGGAAGTCTCAATCCTGAATATCTATGCCCCTAATATAAAAGCACCCACTTATTTAAAAGAAACACTTCTAGAACTCAAGGCAGTCATCAAACCACACACACAAATAGTAGGAGACTTCAACACTCCTCTCTCACCAATGGACAGATCAATCAGAGAGAAACCCAACAGAGAAATAAAAGAATTATTGGAGGTATTGAATCAAATGGACTTAGCAGATATCTATAGAACATTCCACCCAAATAGGAAAGAATATACCTTCTTCTTTGCAGCCCATGGAACCTTCTCAAAAATTGACCACATACTTGGTAACAAAGCAAACTTCCACAGATAGAAAAAAATATTAGTAACCACCTGTGTCTTGTCAGATCACCATGGATTAAAGTTAGAATTCAACAACAATTCTACCACCAGGAAGCCAACAAACTCATGGAAGTTGAACTGTCAACTATTAAATCACCCCTGGGTCAAGAAAGAAATTAAAGTCTTCCTTGAATTTAATGAAAATAAAGACACAACATACTCAAACCTATGGGACACAATGAAAGCAGTGCTAAGAGGAAAGTTCATAGCCCTAAGTGCCCAATTAAAGAAAACAAAGAAAGCACACATTGGAGACTTAACAGAACACTTGAAAGCTCTAGAAAAAAAGAAGCTGATACACACAGGAGGAGTAGAAGACTGGAAATAATCAAACTGAGGGCTGAAATCAACAAAATAGAAACACAGAAAACAATCCAAAGAATCAATGAAACAAAAAGCTGGTTCTTGGAGAACATCAACAAGATCGGCAAACCCCTATCCAAACTAATCAAACAGCAGAGAGAGAACATCCAAATTAATAAGATCAGAAATGAAAAGGGAACATAACCACAGACAAAGAGGAAATTCAGAGAATCATCAGATCTTACTACGAAAGTTTATACACAACAAGGTTGGAAAATGTAAAAGAAATGGACACTATTTTAGATAAGTACCATATACCAAAGGTGAGCCAAGAACAGGTGAACAATCTAAATAGACCTGTTAGTTGTGAAGAATTAGAAGCTGATATCAAAAATCTCCCTACGAAAAAAAAAAACCCAGGACCAGAGGTTTCAATGCAGAATTCTACCAGAACTTCCAGGAAGAGCTAATATTTATACTCCTTAATGTATTTCATAATATAGAAACAGAAGAGTCATTGCCAAACTCCTTTTATGAAGCTACAGTTACCCTGATACCAAAACCACACAAAAGACACAACCAAGAAAGAGAAATACAGGCCAATCTCACTCATGAACATCGACGCGAAAATTCTCAATAAAATCCTGGCAAACCGAATCCAAGAACACATTAGAAAAATTATCCATTATGATCAAGTAGGCTTCATCCCAGAGATGCAGGGATGGTTCAACATATGCAAATCTATCAATGTAATACATCATATAAATAAACTGAAAGAAAAAAACCATATGATCATTTCATTAGATGCTGAAAAAGCATTTGACAAAATTCAACACCCATTTATGATAAAGGTGTTGGAGAGACTGGGAATACAAGGATCAT
This sequence comes from Myodes glareolus, assembly GCF_982192425.1. Classification (NCBI taxonomy): domain Eukaryota; kingdom Metazoa; phylum Chordata; class Mammalia; order Rodentia; family Cricetidae; genus Myodes; species Myodes glareolus. The sequence goes on along the minus strand of NC_142053.1, from coordinate 9,923,886 downwards.
ACCTAAATATAATGAAAATAATATATACAGCAAGCCGACAGCTAACATCAAATTGAATGGAGAGAAACTCAAAACCTTTCCATTGAAATCAGGAACACGACAAGGCTGTCCACTCTCTCCATACCTCTTCAATATAGTGCTTGAAGTTCTAGCAATAGCAATAAGACAACATAAGGAGATCAAGGGGATTCGAATTGTTAAGGATGAAGTTAAACTTTCGTTATTTGCTGATGATATGATAGTGTACATAAGCGACCCCAAAAACTCTACCAAAGAACTCCTACAGCTGATAAACACCTTTAGTAATGTGGCAGGATACAAGATCAACTCCAAAAAATCATTTGCCCTCCTATACACAAAGGATAAAGAAGCAGAGAGAGAAATCAGAGAAACATCACCTTTCACGATAGCCACAAATAGCATAAAATATCTTGGGGTTACTCTAACCAAGGAAGTGAAAGACCTATTTGACAAAAATTTTAAGTCTTTGAAGAAAGAAATTGAGGAGGATACCAGAAAATGGAAAGACCTCGGATGCTCACCTTCAGGGATCTGGAAGGAGTGGGGAGGAACTTGAACTTCCCACAGGGCTGGAAGCCCTGACTGCTCTTAGGGATGAAGAGGGAGGAGGAGGAGGAGGGGGGACTGGGAGCGTTTTTGGAGGAGGGGCGGAAATGAAAACTTTCATAATTTAATAAATTTAAAAAAAAAACTCAGGATAGCCAAAACAATCTTATACAATAAAGGAACTTCTGGAGGCATTACCATCCCTGACTTCAAACTCTATTACAGAGCTACAGTATTGAAAACAGCTTGGTATTGGCATAAGAACAGAGAAGTCGACCTGTGGAATCGAATAGAAGACCCGGATATTAACTCACAAACCTATGAACACCTAATTTTCGACAAGGGAGCTAAAGGTATACAATGGAAGAAGGAAAGCATCTTTAACAAATGGTGCTGGCATAACTGGATGTCAACCTGTAGAAGAATGAAAGTAGATCCATATCTATCACCATGCACAAAAATCAAGTCCAAATGGATTAAAGACATCAACATTAATCTCTCCACTTTGAATCAGATAGAAGAGAAAGTAGGAAGTAGTCTACAAGATATAGGCACAGGAGGCCACTTCCTAAGTAGAACCCCAGTAGCACAGACAATAAGAGAAACAATGAATAAATGGGACCTCCTGAAACTGAGAAGCTTCTGTAAAGCAAAGGACACTGTCAGTAAGACAAAAAGGCTACCTTCGGACTGGGAAAAGATCTTCACCAACCCCTCATCAGACAAAGGTCTGATCTCCAAAATATACAAAGAAGTCAAGAAACTAAACACTAAAACTCTAATTAACGCAATTAAAAAATGGGTTACTGAACTGAACAGAGAATTCACAACAGATGAACTTCGAATGGCCAGAAGACACTTAAGGACATGCTCAACCTCCTTAGCGATCAGGGAAATGCAAATCAAAACCACTTTGAGATACCATCTTACGCCTGTCAGAATAGCTAAACTCAAAAACACCAATGATAGCCTATGCTTGAAAGGATATGAAGTGAGGGGAGCACTCATCCATTGTTGGTGGGAATGCAAACTTGTGCAGCCACTGTGGAAATCAGTGTGGTGGTTTCTCAGGGAACTGGGAGTCAATCTCCCTCGGGACCCAGCAATTCCACTCTTGGGAATATACCCTAGAGATTCCCTAGCATACTACAAAAGTATTTGTTCAACTATGTTCATAGTTGCCTTGTTTGTAATAGCCAGAACCTGGAAACAACCTAGGTGCCCCTCAATAGAAGAACGGTTAAAAAAGGTGTGGAACATATATACATTACAGTTTTACTCAGCGTTAAAAAACAATGACATCTTGAATTTTGCATGTAAATGGATGGAAATAGAAAACGCTCTACTGAGTGAGGTAACCCAGACCCAAAAAGAGGAATATGGTATGTACTCACTCATAAGTGGTTTCTAGCCATAGTTAATGGTCTTTGAGTCTGTAATTTGTGATCCTAGAGAAGCTGAATAAAAAGGTGAACCTGAAGAAAATCATATAGTTATCCTCCTGGATGTTAGAAGTAGGCAAGATTGCCAGGCAAACTTGGGTGCACGGGGGTGGGGGGTTGGAAGTACGGGGAGATGGTTAGGGAGAGGGGAGAGGGGAGATCGGGGATGGATTGGGGAATGGGAGGGGGAGGGAGGAAGGGTGGTTATGGGAGCAGGGAAGTTTATATCTCACCTAAGGGAGCCATTTTAGGGTACGCAAGAGACTTGATTCTGGAGGGGTTCCCAGGCCCAAGCAGAGGTCCCCAGATTGTACTCTGGGCAGCAGAGGAGAGGGTGCCTGATCTGGCCTTGGCACATAACCATACTGATGAATATTTTGCATATCACCACAGAACCTTCATATGGCGATGGATGGAGATAGAGACAGAGACACATATTGGAACACTGGACTTAACTCTCTAGGCCCAAATGAGAAGCAGACGGAGGGAGATCGTGAGCAAGGAAAGCAAAATTAGAGGGGGCCTTCATCTGACGATGGATGGAGATAGAGACGGAGACCCACATTGGAGCACTGAAAGTCAGGACCGCGAAGGGTACGTTCACCCACTGATACAAGGGGACTGATCGAATGAGAGCTCACCAAGGCCAGCTGGACTGGGACTGAACGAGCATGAGATCAAACCGGACTCTCTGAATGTGGTTGACACGGGGGCTGACTGAGCCTCCAAGGTCCAAATGAAGACTGAGAAGTCATTGACAATGGCACTGGGTCTTGTTTCGTCTGCATGGACTGGCTTTTTGGGACCCTGGCCTGTTTGGATGCTCACCTTCCTGGACCTGGAGGGAGGGGGAAGGAACTTGGATTCCCCACAGGGCAGGAAACCCTGACTGCTCTGCGGAATGGTTAGGGAGGAGGAGAGGGATTGGGGGGAGTGGGGGGAGCGGGAGGGTATTGGTAGGAGGGGAGGAAGTGGAAAGAGTGTTTTCGGATACTTGAATAAACAAGTCTAACGGAAAAAAATATAAATAAATAAATAAATAAAGATTTCATAAACTAAACAAAAAAAGAAAAAAGAAAAAAAGACAACCTACTGAATGAGAGAAGATCTTCACCAACCCGCATTAGATAAATGTCTGATCTCCAAAATATATAAAGAACTCAAGAAACTATGCATTAAAACTGTAATTAATCCTATTAAAAATGGGATATTGAATTGAACAGAGAATTCTCAACAGAAGTTCTAATGGCCAAAAGACAATTAAGGTCATGCTCAACCTCCTTAGTGTTCAGGGAATGCAAATCAAAACAACATTGAGATACCATCTTATACCTGTCAGAATAGCTAAAATCAAAAACACCAATGATAGCCTATGCTGGAGAGGATGTGGAGTAAAGGGAACGAACACTCATCCATTGTTGGTGGAAATGCAAACTTGTGGAAACACTTTGGAAATCAGTGTGGCGGTTTCTCAAGAAACTGAGAATCAACCTACCTCAGGACCCAGCAATTCCGCTCTTGGGAATATACCCAAGAGATGCCAAATCATACTACAAAAGCTTTTGTTCAACTGTGTTCATAGCAGCACTACTTGTAACATCCTGAACCTAGGAATAACCTAGGTGCCCCTCAATAGAAGAATGGATAAAGAAGGTGTGGCATATACACACCTTAGAGTTCTACTCGGTGGTAAAAAACAATGACATCTTGAATTTTGCATGCAAATGGATTGAAATAGAAAACACTCTACTGAGTGAGATAAACCAGACCCAAACAGATGAATATGGTATGTACTCACTCATGAGTGGATTCTAGTCATAAACAAAGGATGTTAAGCCTATAGTTTGTGATCACAGAGAAGCTAAATAAGAAGGCAAACCCAAAGAAAAACATATATTTATCCTCCTGGATGTTGGAAGTAGACAAGATCGCCAGGCAAAAGTTAGGAGCACAGGGGTAGGGTGATTGGGGGTAAGGGGACATGGGGAGAGAGATGGAAAAAGGGGAGGACTGGGGGGAGCTTGGGGTAATGGAATGGTTGAGATGGAGGAAGTGTTGATATGGGAGCAGGGAAGAAGATATCTCAACTAAGGGATCCATTTTAGGGTTGGCAAGAGACTTGGCTCTAGAGGGGTTCCCAGGAGTCCAAGGGGATTTCTTCAGCTAGGTCCTTGGACAGCAGAGGAGAGGGTGCCTGAACTGGCCTTGTCCCATAGCCATACTGATGAATATCTTGCATATCATCATAGAACCTTCATCTGGCGAGGAATGGAGATAGAGACAGAGACCCACATTGGAGAACTGGACTGATCTCCCAAGGCCCATATGAAGCACAGAAGGAGGGAGAACTTGAGCAAGGAAGTCAGGACCGCAAAGGGTGAGCCCACCCATGGAGACAGTGGGACTGATCTAATCGAAGCTCACCAAGGCCAGCTGGACTGGGACTCAACGAGCATGTGATTGAACCAGACTCTCTGAATGCGGTTGACAATGAGGGCTGACTGAGAAGCCAATGATAATGACACTGGGTTTTGATTCTACTGCATGTAGTGGCTTTGTGGGAGTCTAGTCTATTTGGATGCTCACCTTCCTAGACCTGAATGGAGCAGGGAGGGCCATGGACTTCCCACAGGGCAGGGCACCCTGACTTCTCTTAGGACTGGAGAGGGAGGGAGAGGGGGAAGAGTGGGAGGGAAATGTTGGGATGGGAGGAGGCAGAAATTTTTAATAAATAAATAAAGAGTGAAAAATCTGGTAAAAAGAAAGAGGAGATACATGATACCTAAGAAATGAACTGAGAAATTCCATTTTCACCATGTACATTCATAAACATTTCTCTTTTTGAAAAAATAATCTGATCTCAATTATGAACAGGGATGCATGACAAAGTACATGTCTTCAAGTGGTTTACTTAGTTAGATCCTAAGTACCATTTAGAATCTACAACTAGAAATTATGTTTCAAGGGTAAGAATATTGCAAATCAGTCATATCACAAAAAGGAATATTAGTTCCTTCCTATATTTGGTAGGTACTGAATGCTTTGCAGAAAAAGAATGGTATGAGGAAAAGTGAATATTTGGGGAGAATATTACTTGAGGAAAATCTGTGGATCTTGTGGGGAGGAAAAACAAATAAACAAAAACAAAATAAAGCTTAGCAATATGGGATTATTGAAGAAATCTGAGACTACTGAAAAAGAAGCAAGAGCTTACAAGTGAAGAACCAAAATACTCTGAGCAACTGAATATTAGTAGCAAAAAAAAAGAACAACAGGAGAAAAAAAACTTGGATGGGGGAATGAGAAAACGTTAAGACTTTTAGAAGACATTTAGAAAGTTGGAACTTTTTTTTGATTCTTTTCATCCCGTATCATTATTTTATAGTGATCAAAAGTTGTGAAGGTACTCACAAAAATATGCATGAATTGTGCATATTTAGAATTTCTGGTGTAAGCAATTGAAATGATGAATAACGAAGCTAAATTTAATACTGAATGAAGAGTGAAGTTTGGTCAGTAGCCACAACACAGGGACTCTGTCTTATGGAATATTGGCTTTTCCTTCTTGTTTGTCAAGAAATCCAAAATTAATTTGACATTGAAACAGAATACTTGCCTTCCTTTTCATAGTTGAAACATCATTTTTATTATTTCAGATATCTTTTTAAAATTTTAACTTATTTTTTCTTGTATTGTGGTGATAAACTTCAAGTTGTAGCAAACTTTTGTCAATAATAGAAAAAATTTAATTGACAAAAAAGACAAATAGGAAAAATCAAATAGGTAACAAGCATATGAGAAGGAAATTATATAAAATCAAAAGTTTTTAAAGAATTTCAAATATCGTAAATACATAGAATAAGGGCTGAGAGGAGGTCTTAAATTTTGCAATTCAGACCACTGTATAACTTAAGAAATAACTAAAATGTTGTGCTGTTTAGTTAAAAACAAATAAAGAGGATGACTTGATATTTGACTGAAATTGCTAAAACAAGGTGATATAATGAACATTTTTTTTATAAATTGTTTATCTCACATAGTTTGAGATGGAACCAATCTCTTTATCTGTTGTATATTATCAAGATAAATAACATAGTGGCAATACAGCATCTACTAGTCCTAAATGCAGGATAACTCCAGGAAAAGAGGTATGCTTCTATTTTACCTGGAACCTGTTGCTCCAGTAGAAACAGAGAGAAGAATATGATACAAATTGAAGAAAAGCTATTTCACATGGTATTAGCCTCCAGTATAATTCTTTGACATATTTATCTTACAGTACATTCTTTGTGTTGTTGTTTTTTTAATTGATTTTCATTGATCTCTACATTTTTCTCTGCTCCCCTCCTTGCCTCTCCTTTCAGCCCTCTCCCAAGGTCCCCATGCTCCCACACAGTACATTCTTGATAGCTGTCATGGAGCTGTTCCAGTCTATTTTCTCCTTGAAACTTTCCCTAATACTCATAAAAAATGAGAACCATTAATTTTATGTCAATGACAATTAACATTTATTGAGAATTTGCTGTATACCAGATGCTCTTAGTCACTATTTTTTCAATTATAAACTTTTAGGCTAGTAGTGTTTTTCCAGACAGAAACAGAGATATTAAGTCAAATAAAACAAATTTAACAAAATGCACACATGATAAGAAGCATTCGGAAATGTACAACCCAGTTGTGTTGCAAAAATTATACACTTTGCTATATTCAGTGAATTTTGTAAGAAATGTCTATACATTTATCTTAAAGGTACTGTAGGTTTCTATGCATTCTTTTTTTTGTTTTCTGCATCTTGATCTTAATATTCACTCTGCATCCACGAGAATTCCCTAATAATCCCTCACTATCCTCATAATTGATTTTTTACTTTTTTTTTTTTTGATTTTTGAGACAGGGTTTCTCTGTAGTTTTTGGTGCCTGTCCTGGAACTAGCTCTTGTAGACCAGGCTGGCCTCGAACTCACAGAGATCTGCCTGCCTCTGCCTCCCGAGTGCTGGGATTAAAGGCGTGCGCCACCACCGCCCGGCTGATTTTTTACTTTTATACTTTTCTGTGAAGTGATATTTAAATAAAAAAGAATCTATACAGAAGAGAATGTATATGTATAAATGAATTATATAATCAGGCTCTGCTAGACAACAGTTTTGGAAAAGATACTTGCTATCAAAGCTACTTGCTATGTGAATAAAATATAATTTATCTATGTCTAACTTCTGTTTTTGTATTTAGTTCTTGAAATAATCCCAAGTTTTTGAATTTTTAAGGGTAGTAGGCATAACTACACATGTATATTAATTTTGAATTTTGAAATCACTTACAGAATATTACTTATATTCATTCACAGGCACTTCTTTGTTCTTATTTTAAATTTTATAAATGTATTTATTAATATTATTAGTATGTGTGAGATGCATTGCATACACATAGGCATGTGTGTGTGTGCATGTGTATGTATGTTGTTTGTGTGAGTGTGGGTATTTGTGAAGATAAATGAACAAAAAAAACACTAGGAATTTTATTCTCTCCTGCCAGCTTGAGTATGAGAGATTGAACATGTCATCAGGATTGCTCAGCAAGCACTGTTACTTTCTGAGTCATTTCTATGGCCCTTGGCCCAGTTTGTTCTGTTTTGATATTTATAAATATGTTTTGCATCATAATGTAAGGACTCTGTTTTGTTAGTTTAGCAGCAGCCTTTGAACAAAGCAACTCATTAAAAAGCTCAACAGCTAACAAAAGTGTTAATTTATTTCACCTCCATTTTAAGAGTGAAGATATGGGGTTATTAAATAAAGTTACAATGATGACATCAATAAATATCAGATTAATTTTTGAAATTTTTCTATGTCTTTTTCTTTAAAAACATGATGGAGAAAACCAGTGTTTTCTTTTTTATCTTAGGAAGATCGTGAAACTGTACTACTCAGATAAAACATATGTCCTTTATTATTATGAAAATTTGGATGAATTAATCATAGATTTTGTTTCTGAATAGTCAGGAAATTTACCATACCTAAAAAAATAATATCTTGCATTTTTTCATTCTCAATGTATCAAAGACTATTATAATGATAGTGCTAATAAACAGTAATAACAGTAATAATAATGTTTGAAACCATATATTTAGTACTCAGCAGATGAATTACATCTGTTAAACTTTTTCAGTATTGTTTTGTGTGTTTGTTTTAAATTCATCCAAACTTTCCTTTATTCTGGAGAGTTTTCAAGTGCTGGAAAATTTCCCTCCTGGCTTTACTCTGCTAAGCCACTGAACCAAACAGCTTTATTCACCAACCAATAAAAGCAACACATGTGCAGAAGGACATCCCACATCAACCTTCTATATCCATGTATGTGAACAGCAGTAATTAGAATTAGTAGGTTAAAGCAAACAAACAAACAAACTAATTCTAAATTGGTCTAGGAGGGTTTTCTTTCTATGTGTTGCTTTCATTGATTGAATAAGGAAAACTGCCTTAGCCTTTTGATAGGGCAGCCCTTAGATGGGTGTGGTAGACAGAACAGAATCCTGGGAAGAAGGCAGTGTGGCAGACATCATGATTCTCCTGCCCAAGATGGACGCTGGTTAGACTCATGCTGGTAAGCCACAGTCAAGTGGCAATACACATTGATAAACATGGGTTAATTAAGATGTGAGAATGAGCCAGTGAGAGGCTAGAACTAATGGGCCAGGCAGTATTTCAATGAATACAATTTCCATGTGATTATTTTGGGGGTTAAGCTAGCCAGGTGGGACAGGACACAGCCTGCCCTCCTCTTACTACACTAAATGAAGGACATGCTGACTCATATATATACATACACCCTCACACATGTGAATACAAATGCACACATAGAGGTTGTACATATACACAAATGAGAAAAGGTCTCTGTATTTAAGAGCTTAAAAAAGTCGTCAGAGACCTTGTTTCAGTCTCTGAGAATTCATTGCCCAGTTATAAATATACATAAAAATATGTTTCTGTGGGGTCAATTCTTTTAACTTGGAATTTTATAATGCTATCAAAGTATGAGACCTGTATAATGGATTCAGAACCTACTTCATAGAATCTTGGAGCTACAAAATTACAATAGAGTCAGTCTTCTGTGGGGTAATGGAAAAGTTATGCTTTTAGCAATATAACAACATCTAAAAAATACCTGTGAGGCAAGAGCACACCAAATTAAATATAACACTAATAATGTATAATTATAATGACATTTTTTAAATTTTTACTATGTTCCAAATAAGCAAAATAGAACATAAAGCAATCAGGTAGAATTTGTAGTTGAGTTTCCGGGGAGCAATGGATTCAGGTAGTAAAACCTATTTGGGAAGGATGGAACTAGGCAAGAATTGATAAAGTTCTGTATAATCCTGTGCTTTAAAATAATATTTAGCTTTCATTTGAGACATAGTGTTTGTGGATGTGGTCCACTCCATTTCTGTCTTTCATCAGAAAACAACAGGCTTCTAAGAGATAACAGCAAAACATAAAAAATTAAAATATAAAAAGATGGAACAAAAAATGTCATACTGAAGTTGAACAAAACAACCTAACAGGAAGAAAAGAGTCCCAATAGCATGCACTTTTAGAGACCCACTTGTTCTCACAGTCAGGATTTCCACAAAAATACTAAGCTAACAGTTACAATATATATGTAGAAGACCTGTGCAGACCCATGTTTGCCCTGCGCTATATGCTTCAGTCTCTGTGAGCTCAATGCACCTTGCATTATTGATTCAGAAAACCTTGTTCTCCTGGTCTCCTCCATCCCCTCTGGCTCTTCCAGCATTTCTACCACTTCCTCCACAGGATCCCCTCAGCTTTGAGGAAAGTGATTAGATGGAGACTTTTGATTTAGACTCTCTCTATCTCTCTGCATAATGTCTGGTTGTGGGTTTCTACATTTGTTCCCGTATGCTGCTGGAGGAAGCCTCTCTGATGATGATTAGACAGGGCACTGACCTATGAGTATAGTAGAATACCATTAAGAATATAACACTGATTTTTTTTTAGACTAGTGGTGTTTGGTTTAGGCCTAGATCACTGGGTCATTTAGTCTCTGGTTCTTAGTTACACAAGCACTACTGGGTGTGAATTCCCTCTTATGGAATGAACCTTAGGTCAAATCATACATTGATTGGCTATTCCCACAAGTTCTGTGCCATCATTGCCCTAGCATATTTTGTGGATCTAAGGTTTTGTGACTGGGTTGATGGCCACATTTCTCTTTTGGTAGCCTCCAGAGAACCTTCCTGAACCAAAGAGTCTGTAACATAGGGGTGAGGTCCCCATATCGGCACCAGCGTGAATTTTCCATGTCAATGGGTTATTTAGATGTTGTCCTTGAAAATGGGGTCCCACTGTCTGCTTGTAGAGAACAACTTTTTGCTTAGCAGCAACCTGGGCTGTTTGGGGATTTCCATGGGACTCCCTTGGCCAACAACTCAATTGAATGGTATCTAGTCCTACTACCGAACAACTGACCTGAATACAACAAATTGCCAGGTGAGATGCTGTATCCTTCATTCCTAGAAGTCTTAATTAGGAGTTCTTCCTTGACCTCTTCGCTCATGTTCTCACTCCTCCCACTCTTCAACTGGACTTTAGGAACTCAACCCAGTGCTCCACTGTGGGTCTCTGCCTCTGTTTCCATCAGTTGTTGCATGAATGTTCTATAGTGATATTTAAGATATTCATCAATCTAACTACAGGGTAAAACCAGTTCAGGTACCCTTTCCACTATTGCTTAGGGTCTTAGCTGGGGTCATCCTTATAGATTCTGGGGAATTTCACTAGTGTCAGGTTTCTTGCCAGTCCATAATGGGGACACCCACTGGAGCAGTTTACCTGAGCTAATGGGAGCTCCCCAACTTCAGATATACAGGGAAGGAACCAACATGGGACCCTCTAAATGTGGGTGACAGTCATATGGCTGGGGCAGCGTGTGGGGCCACTGGCAGTAGTACCAGGTTTTATCCTTACTGCTTGTACTAGCTTTTGAAGAACCTATTCTCTTTGGATGGACACCTTGCTAAGCCTAGATATAGTAGGGAGAACATTGAACCTTTCCAAAAACAATGTGCATTATCCTCTCTGAGTAGTGGATAGAGGGTGGGTTGGGGGAGAAGGTGGAGGGAATAGAAAGAAGGGAGGGAGGGAGACCTATGATTGGTATGTAAAATGAAAAAAAGATAGTCTATTTTCTTTTTTGTTTTGAAAAAAAATAAAGAATCCCTTCCTTTTAAACATGCAAACAAGTGGTGCTGTCAGGTGTTCAAATAACAAATGTTGCATGTTTATTTTATTGTGGATAGTCTGAAGAAGCCACAGACTACAGACTAAATTTTATTGTTCAGTGATATACAATAATATATTAAAAACAACTAAAAGATATGAGGAGATAGCTTGTTCAATAATATGCTGGCATTGCAGCCACAGGGACCTGAATTTAATCCCCAGAATCCACATTTAAAAGGCCAGTTGTGTGAGTCCATGCTCATAATCCCAGTACTAACAAAGCTCAAAAAGAAAAATATAGGAACTCACTGGTTAGCCATATTAACTTCCTAAATAAGTCTCAGGTCAGTGACAAATTCTGTCTTCAAAACCAATGGGAACAGTTTTTTTTGAGGGAAAACACATACACACACACATACACAGAGGATTGAGTAAAAGCTAAAGGCAAAAGGTTCAGAAGTTCAAGTTTATATTTAGTCCTCTGCTATATAGTGAATTCAAGGCAACCCCAGGATACATTTTTATTTCAATACTTTCATTGTGGATTTTTTTCCCCAGTAACACATTGTTCCATAAATTCAGTCAAATGTCTAATGCACAGACAATTTGGAATATAATTTCATATTTTCTAATTACAAAATAAAACTATTTAAATATGACTAGTATAACTCTTTCAAGCCCCAATTTCTTCTTCTTAAAAATAAGAGTTTATAGGCTAGAGAGATGACTCAGTGATAAGAGTGCTTATTGCTCTTAATACAGGACTTCTTGGTCTAGTTGCCATCACACACATCTAGTGTCTAACAATCTTTTATAATTCCAGATTCAAGCAAGCCAATGTCCCTCTCTGGTCTCTGAATGTGCAAGGTATACAAAAAATCATATAGGCACACACACATACACAAAATAACAAATCTATAAATCATAAAGTAATTATTGAATTAATTAAATACATCAATTAAGTTTTATGAGGGTGCTAGTGAGTTGGTTCAGTAGGCAAAGTGTCTAACATAGAATCAGGAGGACATGATTTAGATCTTTAGTAGCCATTTTAAAAAGACTGATATAGAAGGCACACTTGTAACCCCTGTAGTTGTGAAAAAGAGATAGATAAATTTGTAAAACTTATTGACCATCCAGTCTGTCAAAAATGACAAGCTGTTGGCTAGATGAGAAGCCCTGTCTCAAAAAAAAAGATAGAGAGAAAATGAGGAAAGGAATATAGCCTCTAGGTTCTACATACATCCACACAGACATGCACATCAATCCATACAAACATGTTCACAGAGCCATACCAACAAGTACATATACCACACAACCACATTCAAAACAACACACATAGATGCCAAAATGATAAGAGGGTTATATTGTAGAGGAAATGCACATAAACTATTTTAAAAATATTTAGTACATGGCTAGTAATCAAAGGTGTTTATTACTATAATTCTTGAAATATTTTTTAGTATTTAGTAAGTACAAAGTAATAACTTTGTTACAAAATTTCCCTCTCTTACTAGACTCTTAAGTTTCTCAAAAGTGGACTTCATACCTCTAAGAAATTGGAACAATAAAAATTCACAAGATGCATATGTTAGTCATGTATCAATAACCGGCAAAGCATGTTTTTCATTGTTCTCAAAAATAAATGTGCAAATTTAAAGGTAAAAGGAAAAGAGCCTGATTCTCACAGCTGTGTGTAAAGGTAATAGGGAAAGAGGGGAGAGGGAAAGAGAGATTGAAGATTAGAAGCAAATAAACTTTTTCAATATTCTGATACTTTTATGAAAGAAACTCATAAATTAGAGTATATTAGAATAGAAAGAATAAAATTGCAAAAATTAGTTCAGATTATGTTTTTATGGATCTTAATTGAATACAATGAAAAAGGAACTACAGACTCCTGACTATCATACCAATGTACTGTTGGCAATTACTTTAAGCCAAAAGGTACGGAAAGAGAAACTATATGTGAAAACACACAGTTAAACAAGTTCTGTGGCTTTTATGGCAGACACAGTATCTACTAGCCCTACTTCAGAGCTAAAAGAAAGCACAACACAAATTTGTAGAATTCACATCTATCATCAATATATTCTTTTTTATGTTTATTCTTTTTTTATTTATTTATTAAAAATTTCCACCTCCTCCCCACCTCCCATTTCCCTCCCACTCCACCCATTCCCCCTCCCCTTCCCTCTCCAGTCTTATGAGAAGTCAGGGTGCCCTGCCCTGTGGGAAGTCCAAGGTCCTCCCCGTTTCATCCAGGTCTAGGAAGGTGAGCATCCAAACAAACCAGGCTCCCACAAAGCCAGTAAATGCAGTAGAATCAAAACCCAGTATCATTGTCCTTGGCTTCTCAGTCAGCCCTCACTGTCAACAACATTCAGAGAGTCCAGTTTGATCACATGCTTCCTCAGTCCCAGTCCAGCTGGCCTTGGTGAGCTCCCATTAGATCAGTCCCATCATCTCAGTGGGTGGACGCATCCGTCACGGTCCTTACTTCGCGGTCCTTACTTCCTTGCTCATGTTCTCCCTCCTTCTGCTCCTCATTTGGACCTTAGAAGCTCAGTCCAGTTCTCCAATGTGGGTCTCTGTCTCTATCTCCATCCCTCGCCAGATGAAGGTTCTATGGTGATATGCAAGATATTCATCAGTGTGGTTATGGGAGAAGGCAAGTTCAGGCACTGCCACACCAACTCCAGTGTCGTCTGTGTGACATGATATATGTCATTATGCCGGACAGGAACATTGTGTCCTGTGGGACTAGGCTTCCTGGAGGTCAATGGCAGATGACCCAGTATTGGCGGCCCTTGAGACATAGACAGGTTTCTCGATTAGCTGGCTCTGCAGGATATGGGCTTTGCACAATCTCTTCTATAATAATGATAGTCTTTATATATACAAGACAAGGATCATTCTCCTCAGGAACAGCTCCGAGATAAGGAAGCACAATATGGGAATGCATAAGACTACAGCAGAACCGTTGTCATACCTGGGGTGTATGATGAGCAAGGGAATAGATGGGTTAATGCTGATGGACAAAGACTGTTATATTATACTTTGAACTTTATGGATAGGCTTGCTAGATCCCAACTCCCATGGTGTCTGCTGCATTAGAAGGTACTAAAAAGTATATTTCAGCAGGTGCAGAGAACTGATTAGGTATATTTGGTCACTAGATGAAATGAAGAAAGGGTTAGGAAGAGGAAAGGCCATGATAGCAATAATAAGACAGAAACTTTCTATTGATAAGACCACTTGTCTGAGGTTTATGTTCTCAAGGACAAGATTTTCTCTTCTAAGGATGCTTTATGTCTAACACCTGTCCCTGATAATATGCTTTTCTTAAATATCGCTGATGTGAATAAAGGAAGCTTTCATATTGTGCCAACCAAAGATACATGCATGACCTTCTGATTTGATTTTTGCTTGAATACTATGTAAAGAAAACATGAATTCAGTAAAATCGCAGACAATTCCAACCACTCTCTTGTGTGTTGTGTCTCTCTGTCATTCGCCATACTTGTGCCTTCTATGTACCAAGACCCTGCTTCTCCCATGGTCTGAGTGGCTCCCCTGAGCCAGTCCGTGGCAAGGCACCCTCTACTCTGCTGCCCAAGGAACAAGCTGGGGACATCTCCTTGGACCTGATAACCCCTCTAGTGTCAAGTCCCTTGCCAACCCTAAAATGGCTCCCTTAGTTAAGATATCTACTTTCCTGCTCCCATATCCACACTTCCTCCATCTCAACCAGCCCATTACCCCAAGCTCTCCCCAATCTTCCCCTTCTCCATTCTCTCTCCCCATGTCCCCTAACACCCACCCCACCCAAACCCCCATGCACCCAACTTTGGCCTGGAAATCTAGTCTACTTCCAACATCCAGGAGAATAACTATATGATTTTCCTTGGGTTCTCCTTCTAATTTAGATTCTCTAGGATCATGAATTATAGGCTCAATGTCCTTTATTTATGGCTAGCATCCACTCATGAATGAGTACATACCATATTCATCTTTTTGGGTCTGGGTTATCTCACTCAGTAAAGTGTTTTCTATTTCCTTCCATTTGCATGCAAAATTCATGATGTCATTATTTTTTCCAAAGCTTATTAAATTATAAAAGTTTCCATTTCCGCCCCTCCTCCCAACACTCCCCCCACTCCCTCTCCTCCTCCCTCTCCATCCCTAAGAGCAGTCAGGGTGTCCTGCCCTGTGGGAAGTTCAAGTTCTTCCCCCCTCCCTCCAGGTCCAGGAAAGTGAGTATCCAGAAAGACTGGATCCCAAAAATCCAGTATATGCAGAGGAAACAAGTCCCAGTGTCATTTTCAATGGCTCTTCATAAAGACTCCGGGCCAGCCACATTCAGAGAATCTGGTTGGATCACATGCTCTTTCAATCCCAGTCCAACTGGCCTTGGTGAACGCTCATTAGATCAGTCCCCTGTATTAGTGGGTGATCATACCCCTCGCGGTACTGATTTCCTTTTTCATATTCTTCCTCCTTCTGCTCCTCATTTGGACCTTGGGGGGCTCAGTCCGGTGCTCCAATGTGGGTCTCCATCTGTATCGCCATCCATCATTGGATGAAGGTTCCCTCTGGTCTTGCCTTCTTTGCTCACGTTCTCTTTCCTTCTGCTTCTCGTTTGGACCTAGGGAGTTAAGTCCAGTGTTCCAATGTGGGTCTCTGTCTCTATCTCCATCCATCTCCAGATGAAGGTTCTATGGTGATAAGCAAAATATTCATCAGTATGGTTATGGGCCAAGGCCGGTTCAGGCACCCTCTCCTCTGTCCAGAGAACAAACTGGGGATCTCTCCTTGGACCTGGGATCCCATTTATAATCAAGTCTCTTTTAAACCCTAAAATGACTCCCTTAATTGAGATATATTCTTCCCTGATCCCATATCCATCCTTCCTCCCTCCCCCCCATTCCAGTCCCCCGAGCTTTCGCCATTCCTCCCCTACTCCCTACTCTCTAACCCTCTCCCCTTCCAACAACCCTGCCATCCCTCCATGCACCCGAGGTTACCTGGGACTCTTGTCTATTTCCAGTCTCCAGGAGGATAACTATATGATTTTCTTCAGGCTCACCTTCTTATTTAGCTTCTCTAGGATCATGATTAATAGGCTCAAAGACCTTTAATTATGACTAGAATCCACTTATGAGTGAATACATACCATATTCCTCTTTTTGGGTCTGGCTTACCTCACTCAGTAAAGCGAAGATGTCATTATTTTATACCGCTGAGTAAAACTCTAAAGTGTATATGTGCCACACCTTATTTATCCATTCTTCTATTGAGGGACATCTAGGTTGTTTCCAGGTTCTGGTTATTACAAACAGTGCTGCTATGAACATAGTTGAACAAATGCTTTTGTAGTATGATTGGGCAACTCTTAGGTATATTCCCAAAAGTGGAATTGTGTGATCCTGAGGTAGATTGACTCCCAGTTTCCTGAGAAACCACCACACTGATTTCCAAAGTGGTTGCACAGGTTTGCATTCCCACCAACAATGGATGAGTGTTCCCCTCACGCCACATTCTCTCCAGCATAGGCTATCATTGGTGTTTTTGATTTTAGCTATTCTGACAGGTGTAAGATGGTATCTCAAAGTTGTTTTGATTTGCATTTCCCTGATTGCTAAGAAGGTTGATCATGACCTTAAGTGTCATTTGGCCATTTGAATTTCTTCAGGTGAGAATTCTCTGTTCAGTTCAGTACCCCATCTTTAATTGGATTAATTATAGTTTTAATGTCTAGTTTCTTGAGTTCTTTGTATATTTTCGAGGTCAGACCTTTGTCTGATGTGGGGTTGGTGAAGATCTTCTCCCAATCAGTAGGATGCCATTTTGTCTTACTGACAGTGTCCTTTGCTTTACAGAAGCTTCTCAGTTTCAGAAGGTCCCATTTATTTATTGTTTCTCTTATTGTCTGTGCTCCTGGGGTTCTAAATAGGAAGTGGTCTCCTGTGCCCATGTGTTGTAGACTCCTTCCCACTTTCTCTTCTATCAGGTTCAGTGTGGTCAGATTAATACTGAGGTCTTTAATCCATTTGGACTTGAGTTTTGTGCATGGTGATAAATATGGATCTACTTTCATTCTTGTACAGGTCAATATCTTCTTTAATTATGTGGTGAATCTATCCCTGTTTTCCTAAGCAAATTCTTTGAAAAACTTTATATATGATGCATGAAGTACCAGAGGATAATAAGAGCTAGGTCAAAGCCAAAAGAATTAGAAAAAATGGTTCTGATCTAAGCAATACACATAAAAAGTAGAGATTTTAATAGCAATGAGAAAGCTTTCTAATTTTTTTACATATTAATGGATCCAGAACTGATCTCTTAGCTTATCTTGATTGCCCATAAACTTTTTCCATCTCTAGCACTGATATATGGATTTCAGATTTATTATTCTATACTATATCCTTACTCATTGAAAATCCTATTTTTAATCAATTTGTTTAAAGTTTTAATAGTATCAAATAATCTGTCATTGTTTATTGCTATTAATTTAGTTTTGAACCATAAAATTTCAGCAAATTCACCTAAAATCTCTTATTCTTATTATTACAGTCCAGAAAACAAACTGGCAAACTCTGACTTTGTAATATGATGATTCCATGTGTGATCAGTGTTTTTGTGTTTCCTTAAAGTTTAGGCCCTAGTGATATTCATATGCATTTCTCTGAATAGCCTCAGTTCCACACAAAAAAAAAAGAAAAAAAGAAAAAAAAACATTATTTTTGCCTTTTTGATTCTGGTTTATTCACTAAACTGTGATAATCTCCACTAGTTTTCAGGAAACGTCATACATTTAGAAAGCTCAAAATTGCTGAACATTGATCATTTGTATTGTGAGATTCAGTACACTGTTGGAACACTGTGTTTTGCCTTTGCAAACATTCCTAGATATTAATCCAGATCCCTTTCTGTGTTTTTTTCGTCTTTACTTTTTAGTTTCATCAAACAGGAAGAGACAGCCTGAGTGTTTAATATAAATATGGGTTTCTGTTAAAACTTAGTTGTGATAGTGGCTACTGTTGCCCATGAGCATAGTCTAATATGTCAGTATATAACAGTATTTCCTGCTAAAAAGAATGATTTTTATCTAGGAAAGCACAAAGGACATCAGTTCTCTTTATATGAATATCTTTATTGAAAGTGGATTACTATGTAGGACATCTTTTACCTCCAAGATTCTAAAATCTTAAGTATATGACCAAATTTGTATTATCTATGGTGCCTACAGTCCATGAATTTGAAAGTAAATTTTTTATATGCATGGATTGACAAATGAATATAATACAGAGGAAAATGATATAAATAATATCACAATCAATTTGATCTGAGAGATGATACAAATTATATTTAGCTGTGCCTTTCTGAAGCTCTGATTGAATTGTTACACCCAAGATTTCTCAGCAGATATTGCTTTCATTTCAAAATAAAAAAAAACCTCAATTGTAGGTCTAATGCACTTTTGTATATCATTTTATCACTAAGTAAAATGAGAGGTCTAACGTGAAAATGGGATAGAATAGTGGACAAGCTTATTCATGTCTTTATTGATACACATTTTTCTGAGTTTCTCTTGTAATATCTTAAAGATCTTACTGACTTTTAAGCATTTACAGTGGGAGTACAAGCATAACTTCTTTATTCAGTAGAATTGTGTATAAATTTGAGATTATGGAGTTTTAGTTAGTAGCAACAAATTAAGATATGCTATAAAAATAGTAAATAATCTAAACTTCTAAGAAAAGTTTTATATGAGTGTATATATTTACTTTCTGGGAACCACTTTAAGAAGTCCCCTTCCTGGGCTTTGCCATGTCTCTTATAAGTCAACCATCATTCAAGAAACTGTTACTTAGACTTCTTTGTCTGTAGTTTTTATAATGTCTAAAACAATAAATTATTTGAACAAAAGGTCATATAATTTCTAATCCTTATTTATTTAAAGTAATTAGTCATACTATGCTAGATTTTGCAGATCAGAATTGGGTAAGATATAGGCCATTATCTCATTTTTCATGGAAGTCAATGTTACATGTGAAATCACAGTGCAAACTCTACAACATAAAGAAAAGTGTATATACTAATATTGCTTATAACAATGCAGAAAGTAAATGACGTGATTATTGTTGTAATTACTGTCATTGTTGTTAGTTGTGTACCTTTTGGAGAGTAGGTTTATCCCAAACAAAATAAATATTTTTGTCAACAATAAAATTCCTCATTTTTGCAGAAACTGCTAACCTTGTGATGGGTCTGAAGCTTACCTGGGTAAGGTATAGAGGCACAATGTTTTCCTACATAAAAATGACCAACATATATGATAATTCTGGTGTGAATGTTATTTACAATAGCCACTAAGTGGGAAAAACAGAATTAGCCTAACCATAAAAATGAAGAACCTGGGAAATAAAAACATTAAATCACAGAACAAAGAAATTGCGGAAGTCACTAGAAAAAGCTCCTATACTCATGGATTATTAGAAATAATATCATGAAAATGACTCTCTTACCAAAAGCAATCTATATATTCAATGCAATCCTGAACAAATGCCAGCATCATTGTTTACAGACAAAGAAACAAATTCTGAACATTTATATGGATGTGCAAATAGACAAGAATTGCCTAAGAATCTTGAGGAAAATTACTGTGAGACGAGTTACCATGCATGATTTCAAATTATATTATAGATCCACAATAGCATAAGGACCCACATACTGACAAAAAAAAACTGGCACATAGATCAATGGAACGGAATTAAGGACTGAGGGAAAGACCACAAAACTCTAATTATCTGACTTTTTATGAATATGCCAAAAATGTTCACTGAAAACAAAAAAAAACAAAATAAGCAACACCTACAACAAATGCTTCTATGAAAACTGGATTTCAATATGCAGAAAATGAAAGTAGATCCATACATTTATTATGCACAAAATTGAACTCCAAAAGAATCAAGAAACTAAACATAAAATTTGATACTCTTAAACTTCAAGAAGAAAAAGTAGGGAGTATATCAATTATAGGCACAGGCAAGGACTTTCTGAATCCAGTTCTGTTAGATTAGGGATTATGACAAATCATAGACAAATGGGATCTCATGAAACTTAAAGGTCCTTATAAAGCAACATAATCAACAATCGAGTGAACAGACAGCCCACAGAAAGAGAGAGAATCTTTTCTATTTATACACCCAACAGAGGACCAATGCTTAAACAAGCAAAGAACTCAAAAAACTAAAAACACTTAAAAAAATGAACAATCGTCTTGGCATGGTGGCACATTCCTTTAATCCTAGTACTTGGGGAAGGCAGGGGTAGGAATTCAAGTTCAGCCTTGTCTACACAGCGAGTTCCAGGACAGCTAGAGATACACAGAAAAACCTTTCTTGAAAAAGCAAAAACAACAACAAATAAACAATCTAATTAAAAATAAACAAAGAATTCAAACAGAAACAAATAAAAAAACTATAAAAGGCAAAGAAACAATTTCCAAAGAGCTCAACATTCTTAACCAATAAGGAAATGCAGGACAAAACCACTTTAAGTTTCTATCTCACTCCAGTCAGCATGGTCGTCTTCAGATCGCAAAGTAAATCTCAACAGAAAAACAACTTGGAATACAAAAACACATGCATCTTATCAGATCACCATGGCTTAAAGTTAGAATTCAATAATACAAATTACAGAAAGCTGACAAACTCATGGAAACTAAGTAATGCTCAACTGATTCACTATTAGGTCAAGAAAGTAGATTTCCTAGAATCCAATGAAAATAAATGTACAACATAATACAAACTTATAGAACAATATGAAAACAGTGTGAAGAGGAAAGTTCATAGCAATAAATGCCTACATAAATAATTTGGAAAACTCTCACAGTAGTGACTTAACAGTGTACCTGAAAACTCTAGAACAAAAAGAAGCAAACTCATCCAAGAGGAGTAGATAATGGAAAATAATCAACTTGAAGGCTGAAATCAATAAAATAGAAACAAGGAAAATAATACAAAGAATCAATGAAACAAATAGTTGGTTCTTTGAGAACATTAACAAGATAAACAAACCCTGAAAACCCTTATCCAAACTAACTAAAATGCAGAGAGAGACTTCAAATAAACAAAATGAGAAATGAAAAGGAGGACATAAGAAATGACATTACGGAAATCCAGAGAAGCATTAGGTCATACTTTAAAAACCCATTCTCCATAAAATTTGAAACTTTAAAGAAATATACAATTTTCTGCAGTTATGTTTTGTTTGTATTTTAACAAATAAAGCATGCCTGGAGATCAGAGAGAATGCATAGCTAAGCCACTAGAGGCCATTGAGTTGTGGCATATACCTTTGATCCCAACACTCAGGAGAAAGAGGTAGAGATATCTCTGTTAGTTCAAAACCACTCTTGGCTACACAAGGTTGAATCTGTCTAAAAGAGAAACAGAGCTCACACAAAGGTGTTCCCAGCATTGGCAATCCTAGCACTGGGAAAGTAGAGTCAAGAGTGATATGGCTGTGTGCACAGTGGGATATAAGGCAGAAGGAAACAGGACTTCAGTGCAGTCTGAGGAGCAATGCAGTCTAGGGAGTCAGTATGAGCATTGGTAAAAGTGAAAACTCTCTAATAGCTAGCCTATCTGCTTCTCTGATCCCTCAGCTTTTACCCCCTAATATCTGACTCTAAGTTTTTATTATTAAGACCAATTGCAATTTGTGCTACAATTTTCTATATAAATACAACTTACTAAAATTAAATCAAGACCAGATAAACCATTTAAATAGTCCTACAAAGGACATAGAAACAGTAATTAAAAGTTTCCCAAACAAAGAATCCCAGGGCCAGATGGTTTCACCTCAGAAGTCTACCAGATTTCAAAGAAGAGCTAAGACTAATGCTCCTCCAATTGTTCCAAACAGCAGAATTGGAGGGAATATTGCCAAACTCCTTTTGTGAGGCTAGTTAACCTGATACCCAAACCACACTAAGACACAACAAAGAGAATTACAGACCAATCTCCCTCATGAACACTCAGTAAAATACTGGCAAACCAAATCCAAGAACATATTTTTTAAAAAGTCATCCACCATGATAAAATTGGATTTATTCCAGAGATTTAAGAATGGTTCAACATAGAGAAATATGTCCCTGTAATACACCATAAAAACAAACTGGAAGAGGAAAAAACACATGATCATCTAACTAAATGTTTAAAAATCCTTCAAAAAAATCCAACTCCACTTCACGTTAAAGGTCTTGGAGAGATAAAGGATACAAGGAATGTTCCTAAACACAATAAAGGCAATTTACAGCAAGCTGACAACAGCCTACATCAAACTAAATAGAGAGAAATTAAATATGTTTTCACTAAAATCAGGAAAAAGACAAGGCTGTACACTCTCTCCATATCTATTCAATATAGCTCAAATTTCTAACTAAAGAAGTAAGTCAACTAAAGGAGATCCAGGGGATACAAAATGAAAAGAAAGAATTAAAACTTTTGCTATTTGCAGATGTTATAATAGTATACAAAAGTGTCCCAAAAATTAAATCACAGAACCCCTACAGGTGGTAAACACATTCAGTGATGTGACTAGATATTGGATTAACTCAATAATAATAATAATAAACTCAGTAGCTCCTATATATAAATGACAAACTGAGAAAGAAATAAGGGAAACAAAACTCTTTATAATAGACACAAATAACATAAAAGATCTTAGGATAACTCTAACCATAGAAGTGAAAGACCTGTATGACAAGAAGTTAAAGTCCTTGAAGAATGAAATTGAAGAAGATATTAGAACAAAGAAATATCTCTCATTCACTTATACAGGTAGGGTCAACATAATAAAAACGGCTATCTTACCAAAAGCAATCTACAGATTCAATGGAATCCCCATCAAAATACCAACATAATTCTTCACAGACTTTTAATGAACAAATCTCAACTTCATATGAGAAAACAAAACAAAAAACAGTATAGTTAAAATACTGTACAATAATGGAACTTCTGGAAGCATCACCATCCCTGAGGTAAAGACTTATTGCAGAGCCATATGAATGAAAACAATTTGGTATTGTCATAAAAACAGACACATGATGCAATTGAATTGAATTCAATACCCTGACATTAATCCCAACACCTATGAACACTTGATTTTGACAAAAAGCCAAAACTGTAAAACTCCTACACCAGAAAGCATTTTTAACAAATGGTAGTGGCATAACTGGATGTCAACATGTGGAAAATTGCAAATTGATCCATATCTATCGCCATGCACAACATGAACCAAAGACCTCAATATGAATCCATGTACAATGAATCTCATAGAGGAGAAAGTGTGAAATAGCCTTGAATGCATTGGTATAGAAAATACTTCATAAATATAATACCAATAGCACAGACACTGAGTAATAATCAATGGGAACTCCTGAAAGTGAATATCTTCTGTGTGGCAAAGGATCAATAAGATAAAAGAGCAGCCTTCAGAACACAAAAAGATCTCCACAAACCACAGATCTGATAGCGGGCTGATCTCCAAAATATATAAAGAACTCAAGAAACTAGGCATCAAAATAAAAAATAATCAAATTTAAAAGTGGGGTAAGATGTGCTGAGATATACCATCTTACACCTGTCAGAATGGCTAAAATAAAAAAAAATTAATGAGAGCTTATGCTAGAGAGGATGTGGAGTAAGAGGAAACTCATCCATTGCTGGTAGGAATGCAAACTTGTGCAACCACTTTGGAAATCAATGTGGTGATTTCTCAGAATATTGGGAGTCAACCTACCTGAGGATCCAGCAATACCACTCTTGGAAATATACCCAAAAGATGCTCAATCATACTACAAAAGAATTTGGTCAACTATGTTCATAGCAACATTATTTGTAATAGCCAGAACCTGGAAGCAACCTAGATGCCCCTCAATGGAAGAATGGATAAAGAAAGTGTGGCAATCTGAATACTCAGCTGTAGAAAGGAGTTGCGGGGCAGGCCTGCTTTTCGCCTCACCTTTAGGCAAGTTCAGCAGTCCTCTCTCTGTGGGTTCTCTGGGTCCAGTTTATATAACAGTCCAGGCAAGAGCAGTTTCTTGCCCAAAATGGCTATCAAACTCCATAAGGAGCCTCTCCGATGCCCATCTTCCTCTTGAAGTAGATTGGTGCTGCCAGGAGCAGACGTGTCTCATTGTCATGAAAAGCCCTAAGTTATTAAAACATTAAATGCCATGTTCTGTAGTCTTTGAAAGATATGAAGAATGCATATCTGAAATATATCTATGCACATCTAGAAAATCAAACTAACATTACTACAAGCTTGACTATTATCAATGATTATCCATTAACAATCTATATTTTTAATTATACATTACATTTTTAAATGAACTACACAATCACAATACCTCAATCAAGATCAGAAATATATATACATATAACAAAATTGACCTTAAAATCCATACCAATGAAATTATTCATATCTATATCATATCCCCCTTTAAATGTAAAAGAACATTTATAAACAATATTTGGGAATATGGACGTAGTTATTTCTCTCCAAACTTCTTCCTGCTGTATAGGGGCTCTGTTAATCAGGTCTTTCACAGTAAACCTGTTTGCTAGCTTCGTCTCAGTTGATAGTTGAATGAAGTAATTTTTTGAGGGTGTTCACAGCAACCTTTCAGGAGGACGTGGTCTATCATACCATATTGGGATAGAAGCAATCCACAGGGTCTCATCCTCTGTGAAAACAAAAGAAGAACCTCCTTTCCAAAGTATCATATCCTTAGTTCCAAATTCAGAAGTCAAGGTATTTTTAACATATCTATCTTGGATTAGTTCAGCAGCATTCATAAACAAATATCTTTTAGCAGCTGTTGCTCCTTCCTCATCATTCAAGCAATTCAAAGAGAGCATAATAGCATACAGTATCAAGATTCTCTGTTTATTTTCCATCTTTATTTTAACCTCTATTTCTTTTATTTTTATTTTTCCTTTTTGAGACAGGTTCTCTGTATATCTTTGTCCTGGAACAACTCTGTAGAACAGGCTGTCCTTGAACTCACAGAGATCCTTCTGTCTCTGCCTCCCCAGTGCTGGGATAAAAGGTATGTGATACCACACCTTGAACTCAGAGAGATCTGTCTGTCCCTGACTCCCAGGCATTTGGATTAAAGGTGTGCACTACCACACCTTGAAGTCACAGAGGTCAATCTACCTCTGCCCCTTGAAGTCACAAAGGTCAATATACCTTTGCCTCCCAGGCATAGAACTCTCTTACTTAAACAAAAGGGGGAGGTGTTGTGGGAGTAACTTCCGCTGCCTCAACCAATAGTCGCTGAAATACAAGCCCACAGTGCAGCGGGGAGCGACTTCCACTCCATCAGCCAATAGCTGCTGAAATACCAGTCCACTGGGGCGTGGTATATTTCTCTTTTAAAAAGAGAAGCAGATCCAGATCAGGCCCTCTTGGTTCCGGCTCTTGGTTCCGGTGCTTGCTCCTGGCTCCTGCTCCCGGCTCCTGTGACTAGGCTCCCTTCCTGACGGTTTATGGTGTATGTAAGTTTTACCCCCCAAAATAAATAACCCCTTAAAACATAACTGGTGTGGGATTGATTCGCCGATACTCAGCAGAAAAAAAAACAATGACATCTTGAATTTTGCATGCAAATGAATGGAAATAGAAAACACTATCCCTACTAAGGTAACCCAGACCCAAAAAATATGAGTTTGGTATGTACTAACTCATTAGTGGATACTAGCCATAAGCAAAGGACATTGTGCCTATAGTTCATGATCCTAGAGAAGCTAAGCAATAAGGTGAATATAAATAGACCCACCTGGAAATTGGAAGGAGACAAAATTGCCTGACAAAATTTAGGAGCATGGGGGTGCAGGGTAGAAGGAAGAGGAGAAGTGGAAGAGGAGGAGAAAAGAGATTTGGAGAGCTTGAGGGAATGGGATAGTTGAGAGGGAGGAAGGACAGATATGAGAACAAGAAAAGAGATATCTTGATTGAGGGACCCATTTGGGGATTAGGAAGAAACCTGGATCTAGAAAAATTCCCAGGAATCCACAAGTATGACCCCAACTAAGACCCTAAACAACAGAAGACAAGGTGCCTTTACTGGCCTTGTCCTGTAGTCAGATTGATAATTGAATAAGGACACTTAAAAGAAATCACACACTAGACCAGAATTGAGAAAATAAATGGTTATTTATTTAGGGGTAGACTCACAAATCAGAATCTTCTGCTGGAACAGAGATCAGAAACTGAAATCTACAACTCAAACAGAGAGGCCAGAAAAGAGACCGAACACAAGCTTTACATCAGCATATATAATATAAGATGCCAGGCCCCAGTGGGCGGGAAACCACTCTCTGTAAGACTTCCTACAGCACCTCCCCATTTTGTTTAAATAAGAGAGTTCTAAGCCTAATACAAGATTATATAAAATAAAAACAAATGTATTCAATAATTATCCTATCCTAACTAGTTTAAGTATTGTATAATAACTTGGCCAAGTCATGAGAGGAAAGTAACTACAATTATCTAGTCTTGAACCCCGTTGAAGAGCTGAGAAGGGAAATAATATTACTAGAGTAAGCAGGATGTGCAATCAAACAACTTCCAAAATGTGTAACAAATGACAGAGACAACTGGCTACCTGGGCAACCACCCAAAGTCTCATTTGCAATGTTGAAGCTACCAACTTAGGCTAAGGCCTAGAATGACTGACAGATCATTTTTAGAGGCAGGAAATTTTTCAAAACCATCTTACCCTGCCTTGGCAAGATTTGACAGTCCTGCTTATCCATTTCCAGATACTAAGAATCTTGTCAGTGGTAGAGGCATGGGTATTTCTTTGCCCAAAGGCCAGTTTTGCTAAGAAGAAAACAAGCTCCAATTGGAGTGTTTTTGGTGTTCAACAATCTCTCAGGAATAGATCGGTGCTGCCAGGAGCAATTATGTCTCACTTCAACAGAACCCTAAGTTAGTTAAATGCCATATTCTGTAGCTATTTGAAGTAGTTGAAGATTACCTAATTATGCAGAATATAATCTCTATGTATCTAAAGAAACTGATTAGTCTAATTATAAGTATGACAAACATAGATAACTATTGATCTATAATCCTTAATACCTACATAACTTAAAGACTAACTTCATTTTAGAATATTATACAATAATCAATTGTGTGACAAATGAGGACAAACACCTCAAAATATAAACAATATATAACTATCTTGATAAGAGGTGGAAATGTATATTGCACTATGATAAATATATATCAATATATAAAAATGGTTTTAAGCAGAGGTAGAAGCATGCATGCATATAATATTCAATATAATTTAATTTGTACTAGTAAGCAAGAATCTATACCAATGTAATTGGCTATAAATAATAACTCACAAATATTCACTCTATTACTCTTATTATTAGTGTGAGTAAGCTCATACTAATATATTATCCCACCCAATTTCTCCCCACATTTTTTTCAAAGAGATCCCTGAGCCTATAAAATTTTCCCCCCAAATCCTCAACCATACCAATTATAATCAACCCCTAAATGATTGCCCTAACTCTGAGGACAAACTGTTGGAAGAGGGGACATCGTCTGCTAGAATTACTTCCAGCTGTCATTGGGCAATGTTCTTCTATAGGATCCTGTGAAAGTAAAATGATGGTTAAGTTCCAAGATTAATGTCTGGTATAATTGCAAATAGTCTCTGAGTGTTTGGTGGGGTATTTCTGAGTTTCCTATTGGGAGGTCTGGCCAGAATTTTGTAAAAAAGTATACCATTTCAGCTAACCAAGTTGGGGTCTATACCTGCTAATTGATGAAGTCTCAATTTACCTTTTATAATTAATTCAGAGACTGTTTTCACATAAGTTTTTTAATTTTTTGCTTTGTTTATGTGGTAAAAAGAATAATTCTAAGGTAATATCATCCCTCTGCATTAAAATTCCTGTAGGAGAAATTCTGGAAAGCAATATGACTAGAATATAATTAAGATTTGAATTCACTCGATCCACATGTGCCTCGTGTAATTTTTCATCAACGATTGTCAGTTCTTTTTCTGCTTCTGCAATTAATTCTCTGAGATTATTTAAGTCTTTATCACCATCTAAGGTTTTGTTTAAGTGAATTAATAAATCAGGTGCTATCCCAACAGCCGGTCGTAGACTGGAAGTGTTTTCTAACAATCTTTGAAAGTCATTAAGAGTCCTCAACCAGTCTCTCTGAATTGGTGGCTTTTGTGTCCTAATTTTCTGCAAACCTATTTTATAACATAGGTAACTGACAGACTCTCATCTCTGTATTTTTTCAATAGCAATTTTTAATCTCCATTTTGGCAAAACTTTTTTTACTTCTTCAAATAGTCTTTCCAAAGTATCCATGTTTGAATCAGATAGCAAAATGTGATCAATGTAATGGTAAATTATAGACTTAGAAAATTATTTATATATTATTTCCGATGGTTGACTTACAAAGTATTGGCAAAATATGAGGCTATTGAGCATCTCTTGTTGGAGGAGAGTCCATTGATATTGCCTAGTAGGCTGAAAATTATTATAAGTAGGCACCATGAAGGCAAATTTTTCTCTATCCTTTTCTTTTAAAGGTATAGTGAAGAAACAATCTTTCAAATCAATAGCTGTAAGAGGCCATCCTTTTGGTAATAGAGAAGACAGAGGGACTCCAAACTGTAGAGGGTTGATCATCTGAATTACCTTATCGACAGCTCTTAGATCTATCACCTTTCTCCATTCACCAGATTTCTTTTTTACAACAAATACAGGAGAATTCCAAGGGCTGGTTGATTCTTCAATATGGTGAGCATCTAATTTCTCTTTTACCAGCTGTTCTAAAGCCTACAACTTATATTCAGTTAGAAGACATTGCTTAACCCATATAGACTATTCAGTTAACCATTTTAAAGATAGGGCTGTTGGTACCACTCAAGGTTTTCAAGTTGATTTTTTTTTCTCGTACAGCTTGAATGGCTGGTGACCTTTGTGTATAGTACCTTATAATATCCTTCACAGAATTATGAGTTCCTGGGACTGTAGAAATGTTAATATGGGTATTCCATTGCTGTAGCAGGTCACAATCCCATAAATATATTGCAATATTAGCCACATATGGCCTCAGCTTCCCTCTTTGACTTTCTGGCCCACTGTAATCAACCTATCTCATGCTTTGTTTAACTTGAGATATAATTCCAATTCCTAGTAATTGAACATCTGCCTCTTGAAGAGTCCAATTTGGATGCCATGATTCTGGAGTAATGATACCCACATCTACACCTGTGTCTATCAAATCAACAATTACAATGCCATTTATATGCACCCTTAGCTTTGGTCTTTGATTATTTATAGACGTCTGGCAGAATATGTTTCTTATTTCCTCTTGGAAATTTTGACTTATCCTCCATGTTTATGCCATCATCTACAACAGAATGGTCTTTTACAGAAGGCTCTGGATTTCTTTTAATTTTCCTGGTGACATATCCTCCACCGTTATTGGGAATGACTGGGACACTTTTGGCTTGGAGGCCGGTAAGAGACCCCTAAAGGATTTTTCTGATAGTATCTGGTTGCCTTGTCTGTTTTTTTTTAATCTGCATTCACTGGTCCAATGTTGGCTTTTTCTACATCTTCTATATATACCTGAAAGCTGAGTCCTATTTTTGTCATTCTCCAAGGAGTTGTTATTCCTAGGAATTCCTTGTCTACAATTTCTCAGATGTCCTATTCTACCACAGTTAAAACGTTTGGCATTTTGATGTCTCCTCATTTCTTTTTTTATTTAATTTCAAAATAACTTTATTGGTTATCTCATAATTGCATTCCATATATTACTTTCCATAGATTACATATGGTTTTCACTCCAAATATTACTTTATAGAGATTGTATTACTTCTCATTTCTTGGAGATTGCTTCTCCTCCCCAAGATTCAGCATTACAGTCAAATGTCTCAATGTTCGTTGTATGTAGAATCCATTCATCCGTAGGTGATGATCTAACCTTTAAAGGTCCAAATATCATTTTTGCATTCTAAGTTGGCATTTTTAAAAGCCAGAGATTCAATGCGTACTCTTCTAGCATCTGGGTCTGTTATTCCCATTTGTACAGCCTTAGTTAATCTTTGTAAAAAGTCACAGAAGGGTTCTTTCTGGCCCTTTTTAACTTTGGTGTATGATTCAATTCTTTTTCCTATTCTTGAATCATGTCCCAAGCATTTAAGGCTGCTTTGTGTCAGAGGGACAAGATTTCTTCATTTTAAAGAACTTGAACCTGTGGGTCAGCATAAGGGCCTCCACCTAGAATTTGATCTTCGAAGTCTCGAGGCCTTTTGCATTTTCCTCTTGTTCCAAAATTTTGGCTTCTTCTCTGAAATAAATTTTAAACATTAATTGAGGTTTACCATCCAGGACTCATGAAACTAACTGAAAGAAATCATGTGGTTTTGCTTTGATGATAGAATCCCAAGTCTTTATCATCTCCTTATCAAATGTGGAATGCAAGCCACAAGTTACAAAAGCTTGCTTAATTTCTTTTAGATCATTCATTCCTATAGGTATCAATCTACATTCTTTGTATCCTTTAGGGCCTTTAAAACTTGATTCTTTGTCAGAGTAGATTACAGGTAGGAAGATAAAACCCTGGGTAAGTCATCTCTGACAGCTACTGGCGATGTTGAACCCTGTCCTTGTACCTTCTCTTTATGTTCATCAGCTCCAATAATATCCTCAATTATTTCAAATCTTTTGATTATTGTCTTTTGTAAAGTCTGAATCTTCTGGCATATGTATATTTCTAGTGATTTCACTGAGCCACCTAGCCTCTGGTCCTCATTTTGGACATATGATACCACGGTCTGAAGTTTTTCCTTTAAATATAACATGTCGTCCTTGGATATTACTTGAATAGTGTGCAGATTTCATCCTGGAGATATATTCTTTCTATTAAATTATCATAACTTTTAGACAAATTTTGATAGTTAAATTCAATAGTATGAATTCCTTCAGATAACTTCTTAGTACCCTTAGATATGGATTCAATTTTGTCTGTAACTCTATTACTTTTTCAGGTAACTTCTGATTTTCAGTGGTATTAATCCTGTCAACTAGCTGCTCAGTATTAGTCTGTAAAGATCGTATCATTCCTAAAAGTGCCATATTCTTTCTTAATGTTAGAATATCGAGAATATAACTGAATCCCAATACACAATAAATTAAAGTATCACATTACCTATATAAGCCTCACATAATACAATCCATAATATTAGTAAAAGTTACTAAAAGTTTGTAATATTAAAGCCTTCCATATTGATTTATTAATTATATGTTATGTGATCCTGTAAACTGCAACCTTTATTGTCCAGCAGATGTTGTGGTTGCAGAATTGTGACTAGATGCAATGCAACTGGTGGCAACAGGAATGGTCCTGGGCTGCTTTGCTGGTTAAATACTGAGAAATATGCTTTGTTTGACAAATTAAAAGCAAATAAATCAATTCCATGCATGTAGCAAGAAAACCAGAACTCTCAGGCAA
Organism: Myodes glareolus; assembly: GCF_982192425.1. NCBI lineage: Eukaryota > Metazoa > Chordata > Mammalia > Rodentia > Cricetidae > Myodes > Myodes glareolus. The sequence continues at coordinate 9,892,049 of NC_142053.1, read as the reverse complement.
GGAACAGAAACTGGAAGCTACAGAAGTCAGAAATCGCAATGCAGTAAGGAACCACCCCAGGGAATTCAGCAGTCATGCTTGCACTTGGGAAATTTCCAAGTTTCCACATGTAGTAAATTTCATTGTGGTGGGGATTCTACAAAAAAAAATGCTTAGGTAAAAGCAAGTCAAGCGGGCTGGTCTGGGAGACTGTCTGGGCCATGGACTGGCTAGGCCATTAGGCTGTCCACCTGGTAGGCATAGAGTCTGAATCCACATGGGAACCAAATGGAGAAGGATGCTTCAAAGAAATCCCATAGCTCAGAATTGAGAAAATAGGTGGTTAGTTATTTAGGGGTAGACTCACAAATCAGAATTCTCTGCTGGAATGGGGATCAGAAACTGAAATCTGCAACTGGAACAGAGAGAGAAGAAAAAAGGCTAGAAGCAAGCTCTACATCAGCATATATAGTATAAGAGGCCACACCCCAGTGGGTGAGAAACCACTGGCTCTAAGACTTCCTACTGCAGATGATTATCTTAAATATCACTATACAACCTTCATCAAACAACAGGTGGAAACAGAGACAGAGACCCACATAGGAGTACTGAACTGAACTCCCAAGGTCCAATTGAAAAGCAGAAGGAGGGGGATTATGAGCAAGCAAGTCAAGACCATGAGAAGTTCACCCTCTGAGACAATGTGCCTGAACTAATGGGAGCTCACCAACTCCCACTGTACTGGAAAAGAATAAGCATGGGATCAAATTAGTCCCTCTGAATGTGGTTGACAGTTGGGGCAAAATGAGGAGCCAATAACAATGGCACTGGGATTTGTCTCTACTGCATGTATTGGGTTTTTGGGATACTATTCTCTTTGGATGTATACCTTGCTCAACCTGGATGTAGTGGGGAGGACCTTGGACTTTCCACAGGGCAGGGTGCCTTGCCCTCTCTTCAGATTGGAGGGGGCTGGTGGTGAGGATGTACGGAGGGAGTGGGAAAGGAGTGGGAGAAGGGGAGGAAGTGGGGATTTGGATTGGTATTTTTAAAGTAATAAAGTAACAGCAATAATAATAATGGAGTACAGATCTAAATGGAGAATTCTCAACAGAAGAATTTCAAATGATTATAAGATGTTTAAGGAACTGCTCAACATAGTTAGTCAAAAGGGAAATGCATATCAAAACAACTCTGAGATACCATCTTTCACCTGTCAGAATGACTAACATCAAAAAAAATTGATGACAGCCTATATTGAGAGAATATGGAGTAAAGGGAACATTTAACTGCTGGTGAGAATGCAAACTTGCATAGCCACTTTGGAAATCAGTATGTTGGTGTCTCAGGAAATTGAGAACCAATCTACCTCAAGACACAACATTACCTCTCTTGGGCATATACCCAAAGGATGCTCAATCATACCCCAAAGAAACTTGCCCAACTATGTTCAAAGCAGTAGCATCCATAATAGCAAGAGCCTAGACATAACTTAGATCTCCCTCAACCAAACAGACCCAGAAAGGCAAACACGGTATATACTCATTCATAAATAGATATTAGATACAAAACAAAATATAAACATGCTACAATCCACAAACCCAGAGAAGTTAGACAAAAAGGAAGACCTTAAGAGGGACAAGTATGGAGGGTCCCAGGAAAGGGAAATAGTTAACCTAAGCCCTTCAGAGAAAACTAGGAGGGGGTAGAATGGAGGGGATGGGAATGGGAACATGAGGGATCAAGATTGTCGAGTTGGGGGAGGGATGGAGAGTGAGAGCATTGAAAAAGATATCTTGATAGAGGGAGCCATTATGGGTTAAGGGAGAAACCAGGTGCTAGGGAAATTCCCAGGAATCCTCAAGGATGATCCCAGTTAAGACTCCTAGCAATAGTCGAGAGGGTGCCTGAACTGGCCTACCCCTGTAATCAGATTAATGACTAACTATCTTCATAGAACTTCCATTCAGTAACTGAAGGAAGCAGATGCAGTAACCCACAACAAAGCACTGGGCTAAGTTCCTGTATTTTAGCTGAGGAGTGAGAAGAGAAATCATATGAGCAACAGGAGTCAAGATCATGTTGGGAAAAATTACAGAGACAGCTGACACGAGATAGTAGGAGCTGACAGACTTTAGACTGGCAGCTGGCAAACCTGCATGGTATCTAACTAGGCCTTCTGCATGTGAGCGACAATTGTGTAACTTGATCTGTTTGAGCTACCCCTGGCAATGTGACCAGGACCTATCCTTAGTGCAAGAGATGGCTATTTGGAGCCCATTCCATATGATGGGATACCTTGCTCAGCCATGAAGCAGAGGGGAGGTGTTTGGCCCTGCCTCAACTGAATGTGACAAGTTTTATGACTTCCCATGGGAGGTCTTACCCTTTATCATGAGTAGATGCGGGGTAAGTGTGGAGGATGTGGAGGGAATAGGAGGAAGGCAGAGAGGAGAAACTATAGTTGGCAGTAAAGAAATAAAAAAATTAAAATTGAAAAAATAAAAACTTCATATACCAAAGTAATAGTTTCAGCTGTTACTACTAATATTGAAAAAAGAGGTCATCATAGTTTAACTCAATCTTTCTATTATATTTATTCCATCTAAAAAAATTTTAAGGAAGCTTTTTGATAATACATTAACAAAGATATATAATAATACACAAGAAAAGAGACTGGTTTATGTACAAAATTAAGAAAATAAATACAAATGTGTAAATAAAGCTAATTACATCTTTGTTTACAAAGAAAGTGAAAAATAACAGATTGCGAACTCTTATACTATTAAATTGCATTTTAATACAGTAGTATTAGGAATTCAGGTAATGGGCATGAGTAAGATGGAGCCATACTTTAATATTAGTCAACTTTGACTCCTTCTACGTGTACTTTGTCTTTGAAGCTCAATTCTGTTGGAAAATACTACTCTAGGATCTCAGTCACTTTCTGTACACACAAAACTCTTTCAAGTTTTTGGTTTCTATTACGAAAATCAAAACTTTCCTCTAGTTACTTTTATGAGTAAAAGAGTGAATGCTCTTTACAGGTAGGACACTGCTCTCAACATGCTCTCCAAACAATACCCTTTGCCTAGTAAACCTCATTTTCTAATGCTTGACCATAAAGGAACAATTTCTCCAGCGAAAATATTCATTTCAATAATTAGTTTGTTCAATCACACCATATTTCATTTTGTAACTGAATTGCTTATATTGCAATTTGTATTCTACAAACAGGATGCTTTGTCTTTTCAGCACTATAGGGGAAATAGCTCTGGTGACCATTCATAACTATGTTTTTTCTGATATTATGCTTTATTTTTCTAAATGAGTCTTTCTGTACAACTATTATCTTGCTATGATTGTAAAATCCTCATTGCCATGATTCTATTAACATCCTGTGATCCTTTCTCAGATTAACATAAAATGGAAATTTCACACTAAGCAAATTGACTGGATTATTGTAATTCCTCTGTAATTTCTGAAAGCTGTAGGAATTGAAAGAACTTCTTTCTGGTCTCTTAGTTTATAGTTTTCACCAAATTCTTAAGTATGAATTATTCCACATAGTATTACTTTAGAGACCCTATTCTGCTATAAGTAGACTTTTTGTTAATGACCCAGTCTTTCTCTTCCACCCACAGACCTGTAGTGTTTATTATAATGAAACCATATAGACTGTTTTACTATAACCTTGAAATTCACAAATTGAGCCCCTGATTCCAAGTGCAGTGGTTTTGAAACTAGTTGGTAACCTACTGTGCTCTTACATGCTTGTGTACAAATATAAACACAATTAAAACAAATGAAAAATTAACTGTTTTTACTTAATATGATAAGCATCCTATTTATTTTGTCTAACTATTTTCATTTTGCCACAAAATAATGACTTATAAACTACTACAGTATAATTGTTTGAACATTGCATGGTAATAGAAAAAAAATGTAGCCTAAATAATTGGAACATATTTGAAAAATTATGTGTAATGTTCATAAAAATTAAAGAAGAAAATAACAACCACACTTATAGAAGTCAGTACCTAAATTACTGTGGAGTTAGAAACAAAAATTTGATTATCTATGGACCCTTCCATTTCTTTGTCTATCACTGCCACCTTTTTTATTTATCTTCAGTATGTCTATTTATCTACCTACCTACCTATCTCAGAAGTATGTGTAAATCTGTATATCCCTATATTTCTTTATATTATTTCTTTATATCATTCTTTATTCAACTTGTTTTCAGAATGTTTTTTTTTTCTGAATGTAAAGAGCTGGCCTCAAGATAAATTAGAACAACTCTGAAGAAAAACAAATCCTCCAGTTAGATTAGCTTGAGACATGTGCCCTCTCCCCTAACTAATATCAATTCAAAATTACTGGTTATATTAAGGATAGTAAAGCACCCCTTAGTTCACTAGAAGAAATTAAGAATTAGGAGAAAGCTGTTATTTCAAAAGAAAGGATGATTATAGAAGGGATTTGTAACTAGGAAAGTCATTGAAAGTCAAAAAGGCACACTTGTTTGTTTAAAATAATTTTTACCTTATCACCAAGAATACACATAACTTTTCAAAATCATAAACATTCAAAAATATTCTATTTATCATTATCTTTTACAGCAAGAATAATTCAGTTTTCTCAAGTGGAAACACAATCAATAACCAGGCCTCCTCTAATGACTTCATAATTACTGATTCGTGTTTATGGTACTGGAAGGCACTTTGCATGCTACCAGAAGAGAAAAGGAACTATCAAGCCAATGACAAACCCTGTGATCTACAACAGAGACTTGCCTGTATCTTGTGTAATAATTACACAAACATTCTAAGAGTATCCAACCACTATGTAATTGAATTTAAAGCCCGCTTCATGAGATGGATGAGATGCCTGACACTGCTCAGATGACTAAGAACCTAAGACTAGATAGGTCATGGACTTGAGGAAAAACCAAATATTAGTGTTCTGTTAAAGAAGCATAGCAATAAAATAGGTCCTAACAATATTCTGCTATAACCATAAATCAGTGTCTCACACAGTCATAATCAAAGATGTTACTTCTATTAGCAGATACAAAGAGACACAGATACCTACAATTGAACAATGTGAGAAACTTGGGATTAGTCAGTCCTATGTGGGACGTATTCATCAAACCTTACCCTCAAGGCTCACAAGCTATACAAAAGATGAAGCAGAAAAACTATAATAGACAGAAAGTATGAATGACACCAATAAAACAGTGTCTTCTGGATGCAAAGGAGCCCATGTGAGCTCACAGAGGTTGTGACAGAATACACAGAGTCTTTACAGCTTTAAGCAAGAGACAGTCCAAGAACTGAAATGGAGAGGTAGACACAAACTACAATCCCTAACCAAGAAGTTATCTCCAATTCATGTCTGCTTGCAAAGGGAAATTGGAGTCTCACTGAGTATATTAACCTCATTTAAAGTCACTCCCCATGCCCAGAAGTAGGTGCTCACCTCATTGGTCCTTTTGCAGACATTTTGTTTCATATTGCTTTGTTAGGGCACTTTTTGTCTTCCTGTTCTTTGCTTATACACTATGGTTCCAATTGTGTATTTGTAGGTTTGGTGTGTGTGTGCATTCCTTGTGCTTTGATTTTTTTAAATTCAAATTCATTATCATTTTTTGCTTGTTTGTTTTCAAAACAGGGAAAAAAGAAAGTATAAATTTAGGTGGTTGGAAAGGTGAGGAATAGGAAGAATCTGTAGGAGTTGGAAGAGAGGAACTGTCATCAGAATGCATTATGGAAAAAATTCCATTTAAAAAGTAATGTATTTTTTAAAAATAAAGGAAGAAAAAAAATATCACCTGTAGGTACAACTACTTTATCCTGAAAGTGGAAGTATACCAAGTTGGACATTTAGAGTGAGTAAAACCATCTCACCAGTAAACTGTATGGCTGTAGGTTCTATTTCCAGTCTTGGTCCTCCACTGCTCATATTGGTAATAGAAATTAGACTACATATTCTATTAAGGTTTATCCAGTTTCTAATTCCTTCTAGCTCTAATTATAAATATTAAAGCATATTAAGAAAGAATACAGTATCTTTCATTTAAAACATATATTTAGGTCATAAAAGATAATCTAGTGGAAAGATGGTATCAAGAGATTGGTTACTGAGGTAGTTGTTATGAAGAACACAATGACCAGTTTATTCTACTATTATCATTAATAATTCAAATGAAATATACTAGTGTCTGTTGTATCTGATTTCTTCTCTGGTGGATGGAATTCAGCAAAAGTAGGGTATTCCAGCAAACCCCAAGGAGGACTCAAACATTTGGTGGTATCATCAAGAAATGTAATTGTTAAACACAGAGAGAAAGATTAGACAGACTACAGTTTCACCACTACCATAGAGGTTTCAAAGTGGTAAGCACAATTGTAGGCCCAAAGTGGAGAGTTAGGTGTTCAAAATATGGAGTGTTGTTTTTATGTGAATAATAAAAAGCCAAGAGAAAGGAGTGAAAAGTCAGGAAGCATTGAAATCAAGGAGGAGGAGTCAATAGCTTTAGCAAAACATGTAAATCAAAGGCATAAAGCTCTTTCCTGCTGAATACCAGTTGGAAATCCTTGAAACAGATGGAATAAAAGTACCAAGTAGATGATATGCCAACACAATATCCACTTTTACAAATTGCACTGGTATCAATGTTCTGGTATAAAGTTTGATAGTTTTTACTCATTTGGGAACTTTTCACTCATCTCTTTTGAAATGAACAAGAATACAGTGGTTTAAGGTACAAAGTGGAATGAAAAGAATCAGAACATAGAAATAAGAAAAAATGGTTTATTAATTTTTAAATCAATAGGCATTTATTGAATGTCTATTGTATACAAGGTACTGAATTAGGGGATGATGGCTTAGTCATGAAGACAATAAGGATCCAGTCCATTTGGGTTAGATTCTAGATGAACAGCTCTAGGGACAACAATCAATGTAGGGATTTACCTCTCTATATCTAAGTCGAATGATTCTTTTCAGTTAAAATTCCAGATATTTTCTCAAGCTGCTTGCAGACTATTGGTACTCTTGTTTAACAGAAAATTCAATGTGATAAACCTATTAATATTATGCATATAATAATAGTGGAGATTAATTGACATGGATAACTTTTACTATCTTTGCCAGTGGAATCTGCTATGATTGACAGAATTCAGTGCACTTTATTGTTGTGTCATAACTTTCTTGATAATGAGGTCGTTGTCTGTTTTATATTTACATACTCAGAGGTTCTTTTAGAGGATTTCTATGCATTGAGTAAGTACTCAATCAATATTTTTAATGAATGAATTGATCCAAGCAGACAAGATATCTGTGGCATTTATTTGCAATGTAGTTCATGTGGTAGTGAGAATATAGTCAAATAGGCATTTGATGGTTTAAGGATATGAATAAGGGGCATAAAAATTTTAGAGCAACATTCTGGTAAACAAATTCCATTGACATCTAGTTTCAACAAATTCATTTGTTCTTCGATGTGACCAGAAGTACCAATTGTTTTAGTATCAAATGAATATGACATTGTAACACAAAACCATAAAAAATTGTATACAAAAGTCTTTTAGGCTTTTACAGAATGGGCCAAGCTATCAAATACCTGTCTTTCTACAGTGACAGTCGTTTAGTGCCATTCAATTATGGTTGAAATATGATCACGTTAATCTTCCTTGCTTTCCTTTCTCACCCTTGAAATAAATGGTTATAGTATATTTAGTGTTGTTAAGGCAAGAGTGTTAACAACATGCTGTTTCCCAGAGACAAAACAGACTGGACATTTGACAGCTATATGGTCTCTGTATTTACTGTCTCCATTTAATTATTTGTCCTTATTGGGAGAAGAAATAACTAAACTTTAAAGCAATCATTTATTTGTATTCATTTGTGTGATATATTTAATTTTTATTACCATGTTTATTGCTGTGTATGTAAATAGAGAAGATTATCATTTTTGCTGTCATAAAATATCTTTTATCTGTCAGTCCCTACAATGTCCTATTCTCAGACATTTGCTCACAGACATGCTTATTTGGAGGGGAGAAAGCTCATGAGGCCACTTCAACCCTAGATAGCATAGATAAAGAACGACAGGAACTAAGTAATGTTGAAAGCATGAGAAACAGTCTTATACAGGGAAGAACATACCAACTGATTGTATAATACCAAGTGATCAGCCCTGAATGTATACATCACATACGTACAAATAGCACTATATAGACAGAACAGGTTGTATTTGTATATTTAGGAATATATATACATCCTGGGTGTGTCTCTGTAATTTAAAGAAAATGGACCATGCATTTAAAACAGAATAAGGAAGGATGTACATGGGAGAGTTAGGAGCCAGGAAAGAAAGGGGAAAATGATAGATTTATATTATAGTCTGAAAATATAAAATAATATTTTAAACGAGTAGTAATAGAAAGGCAGCTTCAAAATATATTAGAGTGGTTAAGCTGGCAAGGAAGCATTGGCAGGAACTTGTATTTGTTTGTGAAATACCAAAGACAAACTCAAATATCCAGAAAAAGTAGCATGTAGGTACTTTGGAAAGTAATTGGTATTCACAGTCATTCTTTTTTAGCTCAGGGTATATGCAGGTAATTAGTTATCTTATCCCTTGTACAACTAACCTTTGTTATCTGGAACTACTCCATCCTGTTCTTTAACTCAATCCCAATGACTAGATCTGCCACCATGGCCTGTATCTAAATTAAGAAAGTTGATATTGCTAATGCCTGTATGTTTCAATTCCTTACTTGTCAATTGTATGTACAGAAATTTTCTTGGTAATACAAAATTTGTTTTGCAGACTTGAAATGATTTCTCGGTGTAGAAAGAGCATAGCCCTTCTGGATTCTGACATCTATTTAGGACTCTGGTGAAGTTTAAAACACTGCGAAGTCATTTTGTTGAGAATTCTTGGTTTCTAACTCCTAGAAAAGATGAATTCTGTCAATTCCATTAAAAGTGAATGACTCCTTCTTATTAACCTGGGTTTTTCTCCTATCTCTTTTTTGTCATGTTGCTCCAAGTATTTCATTGAGCCAGCATCAAATCATGGTTTAGAATAACTTCTTTTTAGAAACCATATCTGGTGCGGGAGAATTGTCTGTATTCTGTCAATCATATTTTAATAAAATGCTGATTGGCCAGGCAGGCAGTATAGGCGGGAAAGCCAGACAGGAAGTAGGGGTGGAGCAATGAGAACAGGAGAATTCTGGGAAGCAGGGAAGTTCCTCTGCCATTCCTGTGCAGACCACGGAAGAGGCAACATGTAAGCTGTCACACTGAGAAAGGTACTGAGCCCATGTGGCTAAAATAGATAAGGATAATGGGGTAACATAAGTTATAAGAGCTAATAAGTAGCCTGACCTAATGAGCCAATCAGTTTATAACCTTATGGAGTCTTGTGTGTGATTTTCTTTGGGGCCTGCCTGCTGTGGGGTACTGGGCGGGACAGATACCCCAACAAGCGGCCCCCTCATGTTACATATGGCGCCCAGACGTGGATAACTGAATCCACATAAAACGTGAGAAAGCTTGGAAAAGAATAGAGTAAAGCATGGCTTCTTGGTGGCAGCAATTTCTCAGGTCTACTTTGCTTGCTAGAGGCAAGCAAGGCTCTCATCTAAGAGAGGCTTCCTGACTCTGCTTTAGCTGCAAAACCCTGCAGCTCATTAAGAGGTCCTGCCACAAAACACTTAAACGGTGTTGATGAAAAGCTAAATGCATGTTTTTCAGTGTTCAGCTGTAGCAGGAAAAAAACTGTGCTGTTTTAAAATGCCGGCTTTCTGGGCTGTCCTGCCAGGGCAATCTCTGACTCTTTCAGGCAGGCAGTCCGACTGAGTGTGGTCTGTGAGCAGAATGCTGCGGCTTGCTTGCTAGCAAGGACCTTGAAACGCCATAGAGTTGTGACAGTGAACACAGCTCTGGCTGGTATCTCAGCCATGAGGCTGAAAAGTTAAAAAATGAGCTGGATCTAGCCGTCAAAGCCATGGCTCTCCATATTGCTTAGTAAATTAAAGGCTCATGTAGTCAAAAAAGAGAGATAATACAGTAAAGAGAGATTCAAAGAGGAACAAAACCTCTACATGGTTTACATTTTGTTAAAAATATATACAGGCTAAAGATTAAAGTCATTAAAAATAAAAAACAAAAAACGGAAGTAGTTAGGTAGTAGGTAGGGAGATATAGGGTGTGGTGGTACACATCTTTAATCCCAATGCCTGGGAGGCAGAGGCATATTGACCTCTGTGACTTCAAGAGACAGAGGTAGAGATTGACCTCTGTGACTTCAAGGTGTGGTAGCACACGCCTTTAATCCTAGCACTGGGGAAGCAGAGACGTGTGGATCTCTGTGAGTTCAAGGTGTGGTAGCAAACACCTTTGAGCCCAGTACTGGGGAGGTAGAGACAGAAGGTTCTCTATGAGTTCAAGGACAGCCTGGTCTACAGTGTTATTCCAGGACAAAGATATACAGAGAACCTGTCTCAAAAAGTAAAAGTAAAAATAAAAGAAATAGAGGTTAAAGTAAAACCACACAAAGATGGAAAATACAAAGAGAATCTTGATACTGTATGTTATTATGCTCTTTATGAATTGTTTGATTGCTGAGGAAGGAGCAACAACTGCTAAAAGACTTTTGTTTATAAATGCTGCTGAACTAACCCAAGATAGGAATTTTGAAAATACCTTGGCTTCAAAACTGAAGTCAAAAGGTATGTTACTTTGGAGAAGAGATTTTGCTTTTGTTTCCACAGAAAACGAGAGACTCTGGATTTATTCAGAGTTAAGAATAATCACCTTTGACCAAGGGAGGCCACCTGAAAAATCTCCGATAGGAACAGATGGCCCAGATGACAGAGGTCTACATCCAGAACTGATCCAAGACTGCTGCCTGAGATGATCGAGACTCACAGGATACTCCAGTCATGACTTGATTATAACTCTAAATTTTCTTTAGGTCCCCTTAAGACTATCAGCGCCCCCAACCAGACAGGAAGTAGCCTGAAATACTACGCCCACATTCCCAACAAATGGATTATGGGTATTTTCCTTTGTTTAAAAAAAAAAAAGAGGGAAATGGTGCGGGAGAATTGTCTGTATTCTGTCAATCATATTTTAATAAAATGCTGATTGGCCAGGCAGGCAGTATAGGCGGGAAAGCCAGACAGGAAGTAGGGGTGGAGCAATGAGAACAGGAGAATTCTGGGAAGCAGGGAAGTTCCTCTGCCATTCCTGTGCAGACCACGGAAGAGGCAACATGTAAGCTGTCACACTGAGAAAGGTACTGAGCCCATGTGGCTAAAATAGATAAGGATAATGGGGTAACATAAGTTATAAGAGCTAATAAGTAGCCTGACCTAATGAGCCAATCAGTTTATAACCTTATGGAGTCTTGTGTGTGATTTTCTTTGGGGCCTGCCTGCTGTGGGGTACTGGGCGGGACAGATACCCCAACAAGCGGCCCCCTCATGTTACACATATCTGATGAATTCACTCTATCATCATACTTTATTTCAATTAATGTTAAGTAAATATGACTATATTTATGGTAACTAGTTCATAAAACAAGGAAATGAGACTTTCAAAAGGAATACAATAAAGCTTTTTTATTTCATGCTGGATGGTAAGACGGTACCTTTAAAAAAAATCAGGCTGAATTATAAAGGGGAGGTTTTCTGGCAACTTTAACACTTTCAGTGACAGCAGAACAAAAGAAACTTGTTTCAATAGATAGAATATTAGATGTAAGGGAAAAATATGAAGCACTGATTGCAAGTAGTCTTTTCAAGAATCTGAAATGGCACCATTGTTGGTTAAACAAAATGGTATTTATAGAAAGACTGGTAAATTAAGCCCCACTAAAATATAAATATTTTACTCTGTAAAAGATTATGTTAAGATTGTGAAAGGAAGCAGTTATCAAATAGAGAAGAACTTTCTGAAGCACAGCTCTAGCAAAAAATAAAATATGTAAATAATTCTCAAAAGTAAACAGTAGAAAAGGAAATAATCCAATTAAAAATTGTCCAAAATAAGAAGTTATTTTACAATAAAATATACAAGCATATAAAACATATGCAAATACTATGGCCATTTAGAAAAATGTAAAATAAAGATGAAATGAGATACTATTACATACTCATTAGAAGGAAGAAAATGAAACAAAATAAAAACGCAAATAAAAGAGAGGATATAGAAAAACTACCTCATTCATGCTTCTATTTGGAATTTACAGAGATATAGCTATACCAGAAAAACTTTCCTAAAAGCTAGAAGTTGAACTTCTGAGTATTTATTGCATAGATGTGAAAACCTATGTGATGGTAAAGGTATCAGGTGCTTAAAAGAAATCTCACACTGGCTCAGAGAGATAGACATTTATTTAGGGGGAAAACTAACAAACCAGGATTCTCCACTTGAACGATGGATGGAGATGAGATCCAAAACAATCTGAAGGAGGCAAACAGGAACAAGGGGGATGAGAGAAGGGGCCGGACGCGCTTCCGCATTCAGGTAAAAAGTCCATGAGGCCATGTCCCAGTAGGCGGGTAGTTACTAGCTGTAAACCTTCCCACAGCACCTCCCTGTTTTTGTTTAAATAAGAGTTCTAAACCTAATACAAAATTATATACAATAAGAACAAATATCCTATTATAACTAGAGTAAGTCTTGTATAATAAATAACCTGGCCAAAACATGAGAGGAAAGTAACTACACTTATCTAGTCTTCAACCCCATTGAAGATCCGAGAAGGGAAATAATGTTACTTGAGTGAGTAGGAAGTGCAATCAGGCAACTTCCAAAATGTGCAAAAAATGTCAGAGACAGCTGGCTACCTGGACAATCACCCAAAGTCTCATTGGCAACATTGAGGCAACCAACTTTGGCTAAGGCATAAAATAACTGACAGACTATTTTCAAATGTAAGAAATTTTTCAAAACTGTCCTACTCTGTCTTGGCAAGATTTGACAGTCCTGCTTATCCATTTCTGGATACTATGTATTATGTCAGTGGTTGAAGTATGGGCAATTCCTTGCCCAAAGTCTGGTTTAGCCAAGAAGAAAACAAACTCCAAGTGGAGTGTCTTTGGTGTTCAACATTCTCTCGGGAAAAGATCAGTGTTGCTAGAAGCAATTGTGTCTGACTTCAACAGAACTCTAAGTTATTTAAATGCCATTTTCTACAGCTCTTTGAAGTGATTGAAGATTATCTATCTCTACAGAATATAATCTCTATGTATCTAAAGAACCTGATTAGTCTAACTATAAGTATGTCATAGATGACTATTGATCTATAATTCTTAATACCTATCTAACTTAAAGACTAAGACAATAAACAACTGTGCAATAAATGAGGACAATGATCTCCAAATGTAAGCAATGTATAGGTATCTTGATCAGAGGAAGAAATGTTTACTGCAATATGGTAAATATATATCAATACATAAAAAATGTTTTAAACAGAGGTAGAAGCATGCATGCATACAATATTCAAAATAATTTAACTTTATATCAATGTACAAGAATCTATACGAATGTAATTGTCTATAAATAATAACTCACAAATACCAATTTTTTATCCCATAGTACAATTTCCCCTTTCTTTTTTTTCAAAACTATCCCTGAGCTTATAAAATTTCTCCCCCAACCCTCAACCATATACCAATTATAATCAACACATAAATGATGTCCCTAAGCCTGAGGACAAACTTTGCTGGGAGTGGGGACGTTGTCTTCTGAATTACTTCCAGCTCTCATAGTGGCTATCTTCTTTCTAAGGGATCCTGTAAAAGTAAAATGATGGTTAAATTTCAAGATTAATGTCTGGTAAGACTGCAAATAGTCTCTGACTATCTTGTGAAGGTCTGGCCAGAACGCTGTAAAAGATGTGCACCATTTCAGCTAACCAAATTGGAACCATCTTGTGTAGCTGGTACCCAAAACAGGTCTTGTGGTAGCACTATCAGTATCATGACTTCATATCAACCAGGTGGAGTTGTTGTGGTATAGCCTCATCTTCTTCCTGGAAACATCAGAAATTACTGCAGGAAAATTTATTGTTCATTGAGGAAAACTTAAGCATTAGTTATATAAACATATAAAGGCATATATATTCAATGAAAGATATGATAAAGACAAAAATAGATATGAAGAAAAGTAAAGATATTTTCTAAATTCTTTTTTTTCTGTCCCATATCATGGCTTCTGACATGAGACAGAAACTCAGGACTTTTCTCTTAACAACAGATTTGGAATTAGAGAGAGACCGAGCCAGTATCCAACTCCAAAATCAGCTCTATATATTTATGAATATAAATACATGTATATATATGCATATTTTGAACATTTTTACATATGCAACATAGTCGATTTTCTTGCTGATCCTTATTGGGTAGTATTTTTTTCCATCTGTCAGTATTCAAACTTCCAGGGTCACTTGAATTTTTTGAAGATGTTTTCCTGCAGAGGTAAGAACAGAACCCTGCCACTATCCTATATGCTTTTCGTACCACCTGGATGATTATCATCATTGTGGATGAGCTGTCATTTCTCCTTTCCAAGAGGTTTCTCCTCTTCAAACCAAAACTTTATTTTGATGGTATCCACAATTTTTCTTTTCCTTTGGAAACAAGAGCAAAAGCTCTTCCCCAACACAGCACATCTCCTGGCTTCCTTTTTGACGTTAGCACATCCTTGAAATAAACCAGTTGACTTAATTCAGCAGACTTTTCCATTATCCAATGTCTGTCTGCTACTGTTGTCCCTTTCTCATTGGCATTAAGAAAATTCAAGGTTAATAAAGCAGTATGTACTCTATTTCTGGGGCATTTTCCACCCCTTTCTGTTTGTTTAACACATCCGTTAAAGTTCTATTTGATTTTTCTATAACTGCTTGATCTATAGGATTGTGTGGTATACCTATAATATGCTTAATATTATAATAAGCAAAAAAACCATTTTATTTTCCTAGAGACATAAGCTGGGTCATTATCTGTCTTTATTTGTGAAGGTATATCCATGGTGGCCATAACTTCTAATAAATGTGTGATTACTGAATCAGCTTTTTCTGAGCTTAAAGTAGTTGCACACTGAAAGCCTGAATAAGTGTCAATGGTCTGATGTACATATTTTAATTTTCCAAATTCTGCAAAGTGGAACACATCCATCCACCAGATTTCATTCATTTGAATACCCTTTGGGTTATTGCCTGCAGCTAGAAGTGTTTGGTTATATAAAGAGCAAGTAGGGAATCTCTTTATAATCTCCTTTGCTTGTTACCATGTAATAGAAAACTCTTTCTTTAAATCATTGCTATTGACGTGATGTTTTTCACAAAATTCTGAGGCCTGCAACATGCTTCCTATCAATAATTGATCAACTTCTACATTATCTTGTGCTAGAGGACCTGGCAGACCCATATTGGATCAGATGTCTGTTATGTACATAGGACAAAGTCTATTCCTGATTATGTCTTATACCTGGATAAACAATGAAGTCAATTCTGTACCATCTGGTATAAATTCAGCAGTTTCAATCTGCAAGATAATTCTTTCTTCCCATTGCAAGTCAGTTACTATATTAAGAGGTTCTTTAAATACCTTAACACCATAAGAATGGCCTATCATTCTGCCTTCTGAACAGAATTATAAGGGCTTTGATTCACTTTACTCAATTCATCTAATTTGTAACCTGCCTTTCCCGATTTATTAGCATCTGTATAAAATGTACAGGCTCCAATTATTGGAGCATCATGTACAGTTCGAGGAAGAATCCAAAAAGTTCTCTTTATAAGGCTAAGTCTATCGCTTTGGGGATAATTGCTATTAATTTCTCCAAAAAATAGCACAAGTTCTTTGCTATGGTTCATTGACTTCTCATAACTTTTTATTTCATCAGTATTGTAACTCACTATAACTTCTGCTAGTTGATGAAGTCTCAATCTATTCTTTATAATTAACTCACAGCCTTTTTCCACATAAGTTTTTAATTTTTTACTTGGTTTATGTGGTTAAAAAAATCATTCTAAAATAATATCTTCCCTACGTATTAAAATTCCTGTAGGAGAAATTCAGGAAGGCAATATGACTAGAACACAACTAAGATTTAGATTCACCCTATCCATATGTGCATCCTGTAATTTTTCCTCAACTATTGTGAGTTCCTTTTCTGCTTCAGCTGTTAGTGCTCTGAGACTATTTAAGTCTTTATCACCATCTAAAGTTTTGTTTAAATGAATTATTAGATCAGGTGTTATCCCAACATCTAGTTGAGGACTGGAAATGTCTCTTAACAATTGTTGAAAGTCATTAAGAGTCCATAACTGGTATCTTCTAATTTGTGCCTTTTGTGTTCTAATTTTCTGGAAACGTATTCTGTAACCTAGGTAATTAACAGAATCTCCTCTTTGAATCCTTTCAGGAGAAATTTATAATTCCAATTTAGGCAAGACTTTCTTTACTTCCTCAAACATCTTTTCTAAAGTATCTATATTTGAATCAGATAACAAAATATCATACACGTAATGGTAAATTATAGACTTAGAAAGTTGCTTACAAATTATTTCCAATGGCTGACTTACAAAATATTTGCACAATGTAGGACTATTGAGCAGCCCCTTTCGGAGGACTGTCCATTGATACCTTCTAGTAGGCTGAGAATTATTATAAGTAGTCACTGTGAAGGCAAATTTTTCTCTATCCTTTTCTTGTAAAGGTATAGTGAAGAAACAATCTTTCAAATCAATAACTATAATAGGCCATTCTTTTGGTAACAGAGAAGGCAGAGGAATTCCAGACTGCAGAGGGCCCATAGGTTAAATTACCTTGTTGACAGCTCTTAAATCTGTTACCATTCTCCATTTACCAGATTTCTTTTTTACAACAAACACAGGAGAATTCCAAGGGCTAGTTGATTCCTCAATATGTCGAACTTCTAATTGCTCCTGTATAAATCATTCTAAAGCCTGCAATTTATCTTCAGCTAGAGGCCATTGCTTAACACATTTTTGCTTCTCAGTTAGACATTTAAAGGTAGGGCTGTTGGTACCTCTAGAGGTTTGTTAGTTGCTTTATGTTCTTGCACATCTTGAAAGGCTGGTGACCTTTGTTCATAGTACCATATTACACTCTTTTCAGAATTATGAGTTCCTGTAACTGCAGGAATGTTAATCTGGGTATTTCATTGCTATAGCAGGTCACAGCCCCATAAATTTATTGCAATATCAGTTATATAAGGCCTCAGCTTTCCTCTTTGGGCCAATACATTCAACCCATATTGTGTTTTGTTTAACTCGAGATATGGTTCCAATTCCTATTAATTGAACATCTGCCTTTTGAAGAGGCCAATTTGGATGCCACAATTCTGGAGTAATTATACTCATGTCTGCTCCTGTGTCTATCAAGCCAAATATTACAATTCCATTTATAAGCACTGTCAGCTTTGGTCTCTGATCATTTATAGAATTTTGTCAAAATATATGCTTCTTATTTCCTATTTGAATTTCTGACTTATCCTCCAAATTTGAGCCATCATTTAGGACATTATGGTCTTGCACAGAAGGTTCTAGATTTCTTCATTTTTCTGGTGTGACATGTCCTCCATGATTACTGGAAACAACTGGGCCACTTTTGACTTGAGAGCCTGAAAGAGGCACCTCAAGGAGTTTTCTGGTGGTATCGGATTGCCTTGACTGTCTGTTGTTGATGTCCATTCATTGGTCCAATGTCGTCCTTTACTATACCTTCTACATATACCTGAAGGTTGATGTCTCCTATTTTTGCCATTCCCAGATGAAATGTTATTCCTAGAAATTCTTTGCCTGCAATCCCTTTTCAGATGTCCTCATTTATCACAATTAAAACATTTGGCAGTTTGATGTCTCCTCATTGCTTTGGAAATCACTTCCCTACCCAAGATTCATCATTATTGTAAAATGCCTCAACATTCATTGTATGCTAAACCCAATAATCCATAAATGCTGATCTAGACTTTAAAGACCCAATTATCTTTTTGCATTCTAAGTTTGCATTTTCAAATGTCAGAGATTCAAGAATTATTCATCTACATTCTTGGTTTGTTACTCCTATTTGCCGAGCCTTAATCAATCTTTGCAAAAAGTCAGTAAAGGGTCCTCTTTTTCCCTACTTAACCCTGGTATATGATTTGAACCTTTTCCCTAATACTGGTATCTTATCCAAAGCATTCAAGGCTACTTTGTGGCATTAGGACAATACTTCTTTGTCATAAAGAGCTTGGAAATGTGGATCAGCATATGCTCGTACACCAAGGATTTGATCCTGTGAAACCTCCACACCTTTTGCTCTTCCTTGCTGTTCCATATGTTTGGATTCTTCTCTGATATAAATTCCACACATCAAGGAAGTTCCATCATCCAATGTTGCTGACACTAACGGAGAAAAATCATGGGAAATAGCTCTGTCATTAGAGGCCCAATTCCTTATCATTTCCTTAAAAAATGCAGAGTGCAAGCCAAAAGTAATGACAGCTTGCTTAATTTTTTTAGATCATTCATTTCTATTGGCATCCATCTACTTTCTTTGGCTCCCTTTGAGCTTTTAGAAGTTGACACTTTCTCAGAGTAAAATACAGGGTATGACACTAAAACCCTGGGTAAACCACTTCTGACAGCTGGTGGTGACATTGTATCTTGTTCTTGTGCCTTCTTACCCTGTTTACCAGCTCCAATAATTTCCTCAATCATTTCAAATCTTTTCATCATTGTCTTTAATAAAGCCTGAATCTCCTGACCTGTATATATTTCTAGTGATTTCCCTAAGGTATCAATTTTCTGATCCCCATTTTGCACCTGTGATTTCAAAATTTTAATGTTTCCCTTCAAAGATAACATCTCCTCCTTGAACTTTTCTTGGATATCATGCAGATTGCCATCCTGGAGGAACATTTTGTCTGTTACCTTATCAAAACTTTGTGATAACTTCTGAACATCAAATTCAACAGTATGAACCCTTTCAGGTAACTTCCTAGTAGCCTTAAATATGGACTCAATTTTGCCTATCATGGTATTCACTTGTTCAAATAATCTCTGATTTTCGATTATATTAATCCTGTCAACTAGTGCCATATTCTTCCTTAATGATATAATATGGAGAGGAAAATTGAAACCTAATAACCCAGAAATTGAGGTACCTCCATAGTCACATAGGCCTCATGTAATGTGTTCCTTTGTGATAGTGAAAAACAGCAAAAGTCCCATTAGAAACAAAATCTGCATTTTACCTGTTAACCAGCAGATGGTGCTATTTCCGAGTCACGACTAGAATCAGTGCAATGGTGACACGATATCAGGCACTTAAGATAAATCTCACACTGGCTCAGAACTGAGAGATAGACATTTATTTAGGGGGGAAACTTACAAACTATGATTCTCTGCTTAAATGGCAGATGGAGATGAGATCTTAAACAATCCGAAGAAGCAAAATAGGAACCAGGGTGATGAGAGAAGGGGCTAGACATGTTTCTACTTCTGGGTAAAAAGTCTATGTGGCTATGACCCAGAATGTGGTTAGTTACAAGTTGTAAACCTTCCTGCAGCACCTATGCCCATACAAAAAATGTGTATGAGTGTTTATGATACTTTCCTTGTTAAGAACAAACAAATAACTGTATATAACCATTTATTCTTCAACATTTATATGAAATTTAGCAAGAGGAAAGTGCGTATTATTGATGTAAACAACAATCTGGAAAGATTACCCACCCCGATAACACTGAATTTAAAAAGTCTGTTACTGAAAACGACATAATGTATGGTAAGAATTGTATAGTATTCTTAAAAATGTAAAATTATAGAAATGAAGAACAAATTATAGGTTTCTAGGGACAAATAATGTTTTTGAGGTAAGAGTGAAGTGGTTG
This sequence comes from Myodes glareolus, assembly GCF_982192425.1. NCBI lineage: Eukaryota > Metazoa > Chordata > Mammalia > Rodentia > Cricetidae > Myodes > Myodes glareolus. Next base: position 9,872,138 of record NC_142053.1, on the reverse strand, counting down.
CAGCTACAAAAACTACAAAAATGGGAGAATTACACCAACCACATCTATACAAGTCAGAAAATTCCACAAAATATGCTCATACACACACACTGTATAGAAAAATTGATGAAGTCTCAATAAAGTACAAGAATTTTACTCTTATCTATTTTCTAGTTAGGAGATCATGATAGAGTAAGGTGATATATAAGATGCTTTCACCTTGGCAAATCTGTTGAAGGATAAAAGAGATCTTTATGTCTTACTTTTTGTAGCTGGTACCTATATGAGAAATAACAGCTTAAGCAAATAAATTTGATATACACTTACACCACTGAATGATTGGATGTTCTGTGTAAATGTTCTTACTGATTTTGTGCTTCAAAATGTGTGTGTTTAAATTAACACAAATACATCACTTCTACCTCACTGAGAAAAACAATATAAAGGCATGGGAAATCCTTCTCTTTCCTACTAGATTCACTGAACTGGCTGCTTTTACCCTTGATTACTTGAACTCCCTAAGATACAATGGATGAGCTGTTATTACTTCCATTATTTCAAACCTATACAAGATTTCTAATATGCAATTCTATCTTGACACTCAGGCATTCATTATCATAGCCTTCCATCAGCATGCAGGTAAGTTCAAGTATCCTTATAATTCAAAGCAATAGGTAAAACTCCCTTCATCCAACTTTGTGTGGCTTTCTGCTATGATTCCATGTCTCTATCATTTCACAGTATAACTTATCTAAAATGGTAACTGTATTCTTTGCTATTATTTCATCATTATCTTTTCTTTTTTCCATCCTTTCCAAACCTGCTTCTAAATCCTGATGGTTCTCTGACACTGTGCCTGTGATAGACATTTATGCCTTAATGTTAAAAGACCTTTGTGTGGATTTCTATATAGCTCACCACCCTCTTGTTAAAACATCTTGCCTCCCATGATGACACTTTCTGAATTTTCTTTGCATTGCTTTTGCATGTTAAAATTATTTGGCTTCCTAGCTATTCATTTCTGGTTCTTTGTTGTCTCTCCCTCCTAATTATTTTTCTTAATATCAATGTATCTCATGACTCAGTTGAAAGAACCCTAACCATTAAACATATCCAATGACATTGATATTCTTTCTAATACTAACATGTGCAAAATTTATTTCCCTTTAGGATGTTTTTGTTATCTTCTAGAACAGTCTTCTATTTATGGTTCAGTGTACTCCCAACAATATCCAATCTTTTCTTACACATCTCTCAAATATCAGGTTGTTTCACATTTAGAGAATAGTTCACTTACCCTCACTGAATATATTACTAATTCCACATCAAATTTAACTTTCCTCCTGCTGTAGTTCTGTCACATAATATCTGAGTTCTTTTCATTCTAGTACTTATAATTAAACTGAACTTAAATATTATTTTTTTCCAGTTGTCTGTTCCCAATTATTCTAGAATGCTAACTTGATAAAAAAGAAAGTTAAATTGTGTTATTATGCTCACAGTCTAGAACAGAACAGGTTCTGACATTAAGACTGGAGTCAGTTATTATAAAATGAATAAAGAAATAATGCATCAGAAGTTTAATTTAAAAAAAAATTCCTTTAAAAATTAAAAGACTAGCTGAACCATCTACATACACATCATTTATAGCATTGGGTGGGTAATCAAAACATAATTACAATAGTATGGAAATTCTAAGTAGCCTATCTGTGTATTGCCATGAGATTGTGGCTTACCAGAAAAATTCTGGGAGGTGGTTTCCTTCAGCAGACACCTGGTGCCTCCCTAACTCTGTCTACTCTATATAACTCTTTCAGCCTGGCTATATTCTGCTGTATTATAGGCTGAATCTGCTTCTATATTACCCAATGGTAATAAAACATATTCACAGCATACAGAAGACAATTCCACATCACCTCTCCCTTTCTGTCAAATTAAAAAGGAAGGTTTTAACTTTAACCTAGTAAAATTACATACAACAAAATATTTATCAAGCAAGAATTATAGTCACAATACTTAGTTCATTTACATTTGGCAAATTAAAGAAAATATACTATTATATATCCTCTCTTTGTGAGTTTAAAGTTTTATTTCTAATTTGTCTTTAATAATTGTAACTATTTTTCTTCAACTCCATCAAAGACTCCAGAAGGACATATTACCTAAGTTATCTAGAAGTGTATTGGAAGCAACTTCCAAAACTCTAGAATTGACAGAGACATCATGTTGCCTGGACAGTCACCCAAATTTTTTTTGTAACATTGGACCATCCATCTTCAGCCTACAGGCCCATAGTATCCAAAAGACTTTTCCATGAACCAGGAAGTTTCAAAGACAATTCCACCTATATTTGTGGTTTATCAGTCACTTTCTTTTGTGTCCTGCAGAATGTCTGGCAGACCCTTTCATGAAGCTGGAACTCTGAAGGACCATCCTGTCTTTTGGAAATTTCAGCAGTCCCTTTTTTATGGATCCTGCATGTCCAGTTCATACAGCATACCATCAAACAATCCAGGCAAGAACAGTTTCTTGCCCAAATGACTAGCCTTGCCATATTGAAGGCAAATTCCATAACAAGTTTCTTCAATGTCCATCAACCTCTCTCTTTTTGGTGCTGCCAAAAACAAACATATCTCACTGTAGAGAAACATCTAAGTTCCTAAAACACTTAAATGCCATATTCTATAGGACTTTTAAAGGGTTGAAGAATACCTATCCATCTAAAATGTATCTCTACATCTAAAAACCTAACTAACATGACTACAAGTTTGACTATTATAGATGACTATTAATCTGTATTTAACTATACATTGCATTTGTAAATGAGCTGCACAAACACAATACCTTTAAAAAGAGCAGAAATACATATACACAGTAGAACAGCATAGACCTTAAATTTGAATCAATAGACCAAGATCCATACCAATGCAAAGTATTCACCTCTATATCATATCCTCATTATTTTTTATAGAAATTGACTGTGATTGGCCTAGAGGAATGACTCAGCCATTAAAGGCTAGGCTCACAACCAAAAAATATGCAATCAATACCCTTTAAACAACAACAATCATTTATAAACAATATTTGTGAATTTGGGCATAGTTTATTAGACTACTTTCTGCTGATTGGGGGTGCTGTTAATCAGGCCTTTCATGGGATATTTTATGTGGTTGGTCCATCTCAGTCATTAGTCCTGAAGCTGTTGTGAATGTTGGACTACCTAGGCCATAATTTCAGGGGTCTTGTTCAATCTATACCACCCTGAAAGAAATCCACAGGTTCTCATCTTCTATAATACAAAAGCAGAACCTCTTTTCCAAAGCAGCATATCCTTAGACTCAAATTTTGAAGTAAAGATACCTTTAAAATATATATGTTGGTTTAGCTTAGCAGCCCCCATAATCAAATGTCTCTCTGTAGTCATTTTAAAAAAATAGTATATATAATCTAGACTCTCTGTGTATTTTCCATTTTATTTGACTTTTTTATTACTTTTACTCCTTTAATCTATGTCTGTCTGTACTATTTAAAGACTTTGTTTTATTTTTTAACTGTCTATACTCATTTTCTGCTCTCTTCCAAGCCTATGTATATTTTTTAAACACACTATGAACCATTCAGAAGTCTTTTCCATCTGAATCTGTCTTTATTGAGAATTTGTAATCATTTTCTGACCAGGATCCCCCTTTTTAAAAATGTTAAGTGGCATTGCTAAGACTAAGGTTGATTTGCCTTTTGGTTCTGCCCAGTCCAACATGGTGGAGGTACATTCACCACCAACTCTGTGAGCCATGCTCATTGCCCCCAACTCCAGGGACACAGCAGGTCTATGTTGCCATTAAGCAATTTGTAGCACTTTTCTCACATACCTCATTTAAATGCAGGACCTCCTGTAGAAACCAAAGGATGAATGAAGCAGGAAACTGCTGTCTTTTAAAGAAGTCACATGTTTTTTCTGCTAATCTCTTCTCTTAGCCCTGCACTTCTGCTAACTGCCAGCAAACAAAGCCTATGTGAAAAGGAAAAAAAGAAAAAAAAAACTACCAAGTAGCTGCCCTTTGCTCCCATTTTTGTGGGTCAAGACGACCTCTTTGTTGTGTGCTTTCTTAGGCCTTATCAGGATGTATTTTGTCCCACATTCTGTGCCATTTTGTAGCCAAAGAGTGTTTTTTTCTTTCCCGACTGCTCAGACTCAAATAATAACACAGAAGCCATATTAATTACAGCAATGCTTGGCCAATAGTTTAGGCATATTCCTGAATAACTCATTTCTATTAATCTGGATATTGCCACAAAGTTGTGGTTTACTGGACAGGTTCCAGGCAGCTGTGTCCTTCGGCAGCTACATGGCATCTCTCTGATTCTGCCTACTCTCTATATATTTCTCCTCCAGGCTGGCTATATTCTGCCATACCATTGGCTGAAACAGCTTTCTTTATTAACCAATGGTAATAAAACATATTACATATAGACAGAAACGAAACATTTCATTTACTTCTAACAATGCTTTGAACTATTTTAGGAAAGTGCTTCTCTTTTGAGAGAAACGCATGTGCGTTTTTCACGAAAAGCTTATAAAACAGCAAAATACACTCTCAAAAGAATGTCCTTTTCTTTCCGATTACAGCATGTAGAAAGAAATGGAACACTACATTTACTTCTAACAATGTTTTGAAGTGTTTGAAGAAAGTGCTTCATATTTACAATATTTACAGAATGTAGAGGGGAATCCCACATCAAGACTGTGTTGGACTAAGGGAAATTTTAAAGCTGGACTGAATGCATTTTTACATTTTGATATGGGTACAAGCCTTTTGGGGTCCAGGGAGTGGAATATGGTAGTTTGAAAGTAAATGGCCCTCAAAGATAGTAGCACTATTAGGAGGTATAGCCTTATTGGAGTAGGTGTGGCCTTGTTGGAGGACGTATGTCACTATGGGGATGGACTTTGTGTTCTGCTATGCTCAAACTACTCCCAGTGTCACAATATACTTCCTGTTGCCTTCTGATCAATATGTAGACAGCACCATGTCTACCTGCATGTTTCGATGCTCCCTGTAATGATGAAATGAACTGAATCTCTGAACTGTAAGTGGACCATCCAAATTAAATGTTTTCTATTATAAGACTTGTCTTGGTCATATTGTCTTAGGAACAGAAATCCTAACTAAGACAATAACCTTTAACTTACAACCTATTTTCATCATTAGGTAGTCTGTGTTAGCCATATGCCTTGGGTATGCAAGATGTCCTTTGATGATTAAGAAGATACAGTCTTGGTCTCATACTGGTGGTAAAGGAAAGTGCTTTAGACTTAGAAGACAGGAGCCAAGTGGAATTTCCTTAGGTCATTATGTATATACTCTTGAAATGGAATGTTTATATTTAGATATTTATTCTCCTCCTTTTCTATTTCACTGCCTTACACATGGTGTGACATATATGTGTCAACAAGTACTCTTCTCTTTATTATATATATATATATATGTATATGTGTGTATATATATATTTCTTTTCAAGAAATTTTGCACTGATTTATCAAAAAGTAATTAATTTAATAAAGAAGTAAAATGAATACTACTTTGATAATAATTATTGTTTAGTGGTCACCCATTGAACTTCTAACTCTCAAGTGCTATCTTTATACTCTAATTTATTATTCAGCTGCCACACAGTATTGATAATTTGATTCATTTTGTAAGTAAGCAGTTCAGAGATTGTAATTAGCTTGATCTGTCACAGGACTACTATGATTCTATTAAGATTTTCAACCTGGCTCTGTTATTATTAAACCTATAATCTTTTACTATCATTATTTCATTTATTAATTGCAATCTGCTTTCATATTGGTATCACCTGCAATTTTTTTACATTTATTCCATAAACTTTCATGGTTATTTAGGAGATAGAGGTTCAGAGAACATGTTTAGTATACAAAAATTCTGTTAGTGGCAGGTAGAATTAGGGTGTATACTCTGAATCAATCTTTCATCTACCTAGTACTGTCTTCTAAGGAATAAAAATGAATGCAAATAGCTTCTTGGTTAGGTTAGGGATGGTAGCCTGTGTCCATTTCTTCTACTCAGAGCTAGGCCCCCATCTGACTTGAAACTCTGTAGGCCATGTGGATGCTGCCACAGTCTATGAGTGCCTCACCCTTGCTGTGCCTGGAAGACTTGGCTTCCTAGGAGTCACCCAGCATCTCTGGATTTTATGTTTTTGCCTCCTTTTTTGTGTATATCACTGATCCTTGAATGGATGGGTTTGAAGAAGATATCACATTTAGGACTGAATACTGCATAGCCTCTCACTCTCTGTACATTGTTCAGATGTGGATCTCTGTGTTAATTCCTATATACTGCAAGGAAACGCTTCTCTGGTGAGAGTGGAATGAGGTACTTTGCAATTGATATCTGCTGGCAAACAGAAGTCAGTTTTCATTAATGGAGTATTACTGAGTATCACTGAGTATATCCACAATACTCTAGGGCAGGCTCAATGCCCCAAAATAGTTGAGCAACACAAAACAAACTCCATGTTTTGTTTTGTTTCATTTTCCCTCAAATTTTGGTGGGTTTTGTTATTTTATTTTGCTTCATTTTCTTTAGTCAATTTCTTTTTTCTTGCTAGTCTTTTGCTTGCTTTGATTTTCGCTTTTTGTTTTGGTTTATATTTTCATATTTGTGTTTTATTTTTCTTTTTGAGAGAAATTAATGGCATGAAGTAGGTGGGATATTTTGGTCTCAGAGGGCCCAGGAAAAGGAAGACATCTAAATATATTGAATAAAAAAATAACTAAAACTATATATGTATATAAAATAAAATAAGAGTGCTAGCATAGTGTTGGACCAAAGAAAACAGTAAAAGAGAATTTAATTAAGTAAGCTGCAAAATGTTCCACATTTCCTTTCAAGTGAAGGAAACTTCTCATTTTAGAAGATGAGTGAAATGGAGATTGGATGGACATTAGATTACAAAAGACTATCAATATATTTTTACTTTCATGAGGGCAGGGATTTGTACCATTGTGTCCACTTGTATCTTTAGTATTAATAAATAAGGTAAGTTCTACAAAATAGTGTGAATTCAAAGTTTTGGTACTGCAAAAAACTTGAACTTAAACTAGTTCTGTTTGTTTTGTCCATGAGGGAAATTTAATACCAAATAAGCTGAAGATTCAGTTTCTGGTAAACTTGGGTCTAGAATAATCTTCAAATAATCATTACAGTCATTAGCTGACAGGCATTACATACTCTAATATCAGAAGCTTCTTCCGCAGATGAATCAGGCTTCCCTAAATAAACCACCAAATTTTCATTCATTTATGTAGGTAATAAAATCTTTTTTTGTTAGTTAAGCTATTGTGAATCTGAAGAACAGAATTTTACCAATGCATAATAAGCATGTATGTGAGAGAATTACTTGAAATAAGTATATAGAAGGTTGATGATCATAGAGTAGAGGTCCTGACACTTGATGAAATATTTTCAAAGTGTCAAGACATCAATAATTTGAAGTCCTCTGTTACTTTTCTTCATCTAGGTTTGAAAACTTCTATGGTGCTTTTTGTTTCAATTTCAGTTATTCAGAAGCAAATAGATTTTTTCCACACATCATGCAAAACAAAACACATAATAGATAAAATTTTATTTTCATGCACCCAATCTAAGCTACAATCCCCTTAATGAATCTTTGAGAAAACAAAGGTAGATTGAATCAAAGGTAGACTATTAATCTTTTTTAAGTTATATGATTTACTTAAGTTTTTCATTTTTGAAGCAAAAATCGATAAGGTCTTGCTAATATACATTTTCAGATCACAGATATATAGATTTATTAATATGCTTTAATGTAATCCACTTTCAGCAGACTGTCACTTCATGACTACTGACCACACAAAACACACACACACACATACATACACACACACACACACTTTTTATTTTTTTTATTTTTTTTTGTTGTATTTGTTTTCATTTATTTAGCCAAAAGCTTATACAATGTAATTTCTAAAAAATTGGTACGATTAGCAGTGGGTTTGCAGAAATTCCTAAAAATTTCACAACAGTCTCTTTCAAAATGGTATGGGCTGTTTTCTAGATACCTCTACTTCCAAGTTTCTGATACTATGATAGGAGAAGTGCATGCCCAGGACACCACACAGTTCAGAAAGCTAGTGAAACGGTTTGTGTTTGTTTCCTTGGATTGCTATAGCGAAGTTTCATGGTGGTGGTGGGGGGGGGGGAGTAGGGCAGCTTAAAACAATAACAATTTCTTATGCAAAACAAAACAAAAAGAACCAGAATCAGAGAAACAACCCCAAAACAGAAAGACAAGAAAGCGAAGTTGGAGATAGAGTACAATTTAGGAGTAGTCCCGGCTTCTTTACTTGCCGTGTGTAGAACGCTGAGTTTTTGATCTGTTGGAATTTACAATGTGTCTTCACAGAAGAGGATTAGAGGTATTCTTCTCTTAATTGTTTGGAGCATTAAAGCCTACAGGGGTTGGTCATCAACCCCTTCAGGTTCTAACAGCTTCTACCTAGTACTTTTCTACTTTTTCCCAAATTATCAAAACAAATTGTGGTTTTCTGAGTACAAAAAGCTTCTTGTAGTCGGGTGTGGTGGTACATGCCTTCAATCCCAGCAGTCGGGAGGCAGAGGTAGGTGGATCTCTACAAGGTCAGCCTTGTTTATAGAGCAAGTTCGAGGACAGCTAGGGCTATTACAGAGATAAACCTTGTCTTGAAACACAAAAATAAAAAAACTTCTTGCTGACAGTTCATCATATATATATATATATATATATATATATATATATATATATATATATATATATATATATGAATGAATATGATGACCATAATGACCAGTATCCATTGCTTTATTATTCTGAGTACATAATTATAGTGCTTATCTTTTATATATGATACAAATGCATGCCTTACTACAATCACAAAAATATTCTCACTGAATCACAAGCTGCTTTTAAAAGTACACAGACACACATGAACACAAACACAGCAAGCCTCGTCAGTAGCTTTTGAAAGCTAATTTTCAGTTGTGGTGTCCAGAGTGTGAGATTACTGGCGAATAAGATCACTTCAGTTGTAACTTGCTAACATAAGATACACTGGGATATGATGGAGGGGCCTGTGAGCCAATAAGATGTTCTTAAAAGAAACAATTTCAGATACAGTCATGGAGCAAAGAACCAGAAAATATGCAAGCAGTGGTTGGAGACGTGCTACCAGAACACCTTGATCACTCACGGCTGGAGACCATTAACCAAAAAATTGAAAGTAAGAAATTGTTATTGTTTTAAACACACACACTTTTTAAAGTCCTAGCTAAAATAGTGTATTATACATTAAAATATTAATCTCATCCCTTCATAGTACTAGGGGATAATATTCAATGTTTTTTTCAAAAACTGAATATGTTTTAGATTTTAAAATGGTAGGTTTAAGCATGGTACAAAACACAATTAATTTAGTCATATTTCTATTCAATCTCACACTACTTCGGATAATGCTGGCTTAAAATATAAAGTGAAAAGGGAAAGACAAAAATAAGAACGTTCAAATAATCTGAAAACTTGACACTTCATCCTACAGGAAGTACAGTTACAAATCACACGCTGATTAAAATAAATCCTCACCTCAGTTTTATTTATCTCAAATCTTATTGACAGCACATGTCTGGCTTGAACATTAAAAAAAAAAAAAGAAAAATACTATGTGAAAAGACAAAGAATGTTATACATGGTCATTCTTCTCTGTCATCCCAAGGCTTGGGATGATAGGCAGAGGGACTTCATTAAGTTCAAAGGCAGCCTTATCTACATAATGAGTTATCCTGGGCATATATAATGAGCCCTTGTCTCAAAAAGAAAACAGCAACAAAAAATGAGCAAACATCTGAATGAGATATACAGGTGATATATTTTGAAATTATAGGAAATCCAGGTAATTATTATTAATACTTAAGGGTCCCTTAAATAAATATTCAGAATATAAGTTATAAATTATTATACTTTAAACTACATTTACCTTAATTACCTTTCAAATAAACTAAAACATAAGTTAAGGACAGATTTTGGCAGAGTGAACTTTGAAAAGGATCCAACTTTACAGTATGTGCATGAAACCAATTTAAATGTAAAAATCTTATACACATTAATAACCAAATGAGTGAGAAAATACATCATGATTGTCTGTAATAAAAATCTATCTTTTGGATCCTTATCTCCCTGGCTGCTCCACAGGGGCAGCTTCCCCCAGCTAATCCCTCTCTCCTGCTACGCCATCCCAGCTGTCGGCCTGGAAACCCTCCCGTCCTCTCTCCCTTTTTTGGGGCTTAAATTCCTCCATCCCAGCCGGGGTGGGCACCACGGGTCGGGACAGGTGGTGAGTGCAAAGGGAAGGAAGTCCCTTGGTTCTAAGAGCCTGCCTGCAGTGAGCTAAGACTTCAGGCAAAGTGATTCCTGGTTAGCAAGGGACACTAATCCAGTAGAAGAAGACCCAGCGGAGGGAAGAGACATTGGAGGGCATCTGAAGGAAGAGATGGGCAGGCACCAAGGCAAAAATTCCTCCAACAATCTGAAAAACAACATGAAAACACCAGATCCCAGCGATCTTACGACAGAAGGACTTGAACGCCCTATTCCGGAAGAAGTGGAAAACAGTGTCATTATGAAAGCAATAGAGACTCTTAAACAGGGTATGAAAAACTCACTTAAAGAATTAGAAGACAAATATAACAAAAGGATGGAAGAAATGAGTAAAGAAATGGAAGACAAATATAACAAAAAGGTTGAAGAAATGAGTAAATTCGTAAATGATACCCTGGGAACCAAGAAAAAGCAATCAAACGGGTAATGGAATCAGTTCAAGAATTGAAAACTGAAACGGAGGCAGTGAGGAAAACACAATCCGAGGGCCAGCTGGATATGGAAAACCTAGGTAAACGAACGGAGACTACAGAATCAAACTTAACCAATAGAATACAAGAGATAGAAGAACGAATCTCAGATTGTGAAGACACCATAGAGAAAATAAATGCCCTGACCAAAGAAAACAGCAAATCCAACAAATTCTCATCACAAAACATTCAGGAAATATGGGACATAATAAAAAAACCAAATCTAAGAATAATAGGAGTAGAAGAAGGAGAAGAATTGCAGATCAAAGGTCCAGAAGATATATTCAACAAAATGATAGAAGAAAACTTTCCCATCCTAAAGAGGGTTATTCCTATGAAGGTGCAAGAAGCATACAGAACACCGAATAGATTGGATCAGAAAAAAACATCCCCTCACCATATAATAATCAAAACACAAAGCAGTCAGATTAAAGAAAGGATATTAAGAGCTGCAAAGGAAAAAGGTCAAGTAACCTATAAAGGTAAACCTATTAGACTTACACCAGACTTCTCTATAGAAACCATGAAAGCCAGAAGGTCCTGGATAGAGGTACTGCAGAAATTAAGGGACCATGGATGCCAGCCCAGACTACTTTACCCAGCTAAGCTTTCGTTCACTATCAACGGAGAAAACAAAATATTTCAGGATAAAAACAAATTTAAACAATACGTAACTACTAATCTAGCCTTACAGAGAATACTAGAAGGAAAATTACATCCCAAGGAATCCAACATTGCCAACACTGACTACAATAATTCAGACATCTAGCGACCCTTCACTAGCACAATTCAAAGAAGGAAAACACATACACTCTATTACCCCCCCACAAAAAAATGACTGGAGTCAACAACCAATGGTCATTAATATCTCTTAATATCAATGGACTCAATTCACCTATAAAGAGGCACAGACTTAGAGATTGGTTACGAAAACAGGATCCAACATTCTGCTGTTTACAAGAAACACACCTCAACCACAAAGACAGACACCTACTCAGAGTAAAGGGTTGGGAAAAGGTTTTCCAAGCAAATGGACCTAAGAAACAAGCGGGTGTGGCCATTCTAATATCTAACAAAATCGACTTCAAACTAAAATCAATCAGAAGGGATGGAGATGGACATTTCATACTCATAACAGAAACAACTCATCAGGAAGAAGTCTCAATCCTGAATATCTATGCCCCTAATGTAAAGGCACCCACATATGTAAAAGAAACACTTCTAGAACACAAGGCAGTCATCAAACCACACACGCTAATAGTAGGAGACTTCAACACTCCTCTCTCACCAATGGACAGGTCAATCAGACAGAAACCAAACAGAGAATTAAGAGATTTATTGGAGGTATTGAATCAAATGGACTTAACAGACATCTATAGAACACTCCACCCAAATAGGAAAGAATATACCTTCTTCTCTGCAGTTCATGGAACCTTCTCGAAGATTGACCACATACTCGGTAACAAAGAAAACTCCCACAGATACAAAAAAATATTAGTAACCACCTGTGTTTTGTCAGAACACCATGCATTAAAATTAGAATTCAACAACAACGCTACCCCCAGGAAATCAACAAACTCATGGAAGTTGAACAGTCAACTACTAAATTACCCCTGGGTCAGGGACAAAATTAAGAAAGAAATTAAAGTCTTCCTTGAATTTAATGAAAACAAAGACACAACATACTCAAACCTATGGGACACTATGAAAGCAGTGCTAAGAGGAAAGTTCATAGCAATAGGTGCCCAACTAAAGAAAACGGAGAAAGCACACATTGGAGACCTAACAGCACACTTGAAAGCTCTAGAAAAAAAAGAAGCTGATTCAACCAGGAGGAGTAGAAGACTGGAAATAATCAAACTGAGGGCTGAAATCAACAAAATAGAAACAGAGAAAACAATCCAAAGAATCAATGAATCAAAAAGCTGGTTCTTGGAGAAAATCAACAAGATTGACAAACCCCTATCCAAACTAATCAAACGGCAGAGAGAGAACTTGCAAATTAATAGGATCAGAAATGAAAAGGGGGATATAACCACAGACACAGAGGAAATTCAGAGAATCATTAGATCTTACTACAAAAGTTTATATGCCACAAAGTTGGAAAATGTAAAAGAAATGGACATTTTTTTAGATAAGTACCATATACCAAAGTTGAACCAAGAACAGTTGAACAATCTAAATAGACCTGTTAGTCGCGAAGAATTAGAAGCTGTTATCAGAAATCTCCCTGCCAAAAAAAGCCCAGGACCAGATGGTTTCAATGCAGAATTCTACCAGAACTTCCAGGAAGAGCTAATTCCTATACTCCTTAATGTATTCCATAATATAGAAACAGAAGAGTCATTGCCAAACTCCTTTTATGAAGCTACAGTTACCTTAATACCAAAACCACATAAAGACTCAACCAAGAAAGAGAATTACAGGCCAATCTCACTCATGAACATCGACGCGAAAATTCTCAATAAAATCCTGGCAAACCGAATCCAGGAACACATTAGAAAAGTTATTCATTATGATCAAGTAGGCTTCATCCCAGAGATGCAGGGCTGGTTCAACATATGCAAATCTATCAATGTAATCCATCATATAAATAAACTGAAAGAAAAAAACCATATGATCATTTCATTGGATGCTGAAAAAGCATTTGACAAAATTCAACACCCATTTATGATAAAGGTGTTGGAGAGACTGGGGATACAAGGATCATACCTAAATATAATAAAAGCAATATACAGCAAGCCGACAGCTAACATCAAATTGAATGGAGAGAAACTCAAAGCCTTTCCACTAAAATCAGGAACACGACAAGGCTGTCCACTCTCTCCATACCTCTTCAATATAGTGCTTGAAGTTCTAGCAATAGCAATAAGACAACATAGGGAGATCAAGGGGATTCGAATTGGAAAGGATGAAGTTAAACTTTCGTTATTTGCTGATGATATGATAGTGTACATAAGTGACCCCAAAAACTCTACCAAAGAACTCCTACAGCTGATAAACACCTTTAGTAACGTGGCAGGATACAAGATCAACTCCAAAAAGTCAGTGGCCCTCCTATACACAAAGGATAAAGAAGCTGAGAGGGAAATCAGAGAAACATCACCTTTCACGATAGCCACAAATAGCATAAAATATCTTGGGGTTACTCTAACCAAGGAAGTGAAAGACCTATTTGACAAGAACTTTAAGTTTTTGAAGAAAGAAACTGAGGAGGATACCAGAAAATGGAAAGATCTCCCTTGTTCTTGGATTGGGAGGATCAACATAGTAAAAATGGCAATTCTACCAAAAGCAATCTATAGATTCAATGCAATCCCCATCAAAATCCCATCAAACTTCTTCACAGACCTTGAGAAAACAATAATCAAGTTTATATGGCAAAACAAAAAACCCAGGATAGCCAAAACAATCTTATACAATAAAGGAACTTCAGGAGGCATTACCATCCCTGACTTCAAACTCTATTACAGAGCTACAGTATTGAAAACAGCTTGGTATTGGCATAAGAACAGAGAAATCGACCTTTGGAATCGAATAGAAGACCCGGATATTAACCCACAAACCTATGAGCACCTAATTTTTGACAAGGGATCTAAGGGTACACAATGGAAGAAGGAAAGCATCTTTAACGAATGGTGCTGGGATAACTGGATGTCAACCTGTAGAAGGATGAAAGTAGATCCATACCTATCACCATGCACAAAACTCAGGTCCAAATGGATTAAAGACATCAACATTAATCCGTCCACCTTGAACCTGATAGAAGAAAAAGTGGGAAGTAGTCTACAAGATATAGGCACGGGAGGCCTCTTCCTAAGCAGGACCCCAGCTGCACAGACAATAAGAGAAACAATGAATAAATGGGATCTACTGAAACTGAGAAGCTTCTGTAAAGCAAAGGACACTGTCAGTAAGACCAAAAGGCTACCTTCTGACTGGGAGAAGATCTTCACCAACCCCTCATCAGACAAAGGTCTGATCTCCAAAATATACAAAGAACTCAAGAAACTAGGCACTAAAACTCTAATTAACCCAATTAAAAAATGGGGTACTGAAGTGAACAGAGAATTCACAACAGATGAACTTCGAATGGCCAGAAGACACTTAAGGTCATGCTCAACCTCCTTAGAGATCAGGGAAATGCAAATTAAAACCACTTTGAGATACCATCTTACACCTGTCAGAATAGCTAAAGTCAAAAACACCAATGATAGCCTATGTTGGAGAGGATGTGGGGTGAGTGGAACACTCATCCATTGTTGGTGGGAATGCAAACTTGTGCAGCCACTGTGGAAATCAGTGTGGCAGTTTCTCAGGAAACTGGGAGTCAATCTCCCTCGGGACCCAGCAATTCCACTCTTGGGAATATACCCTAGAGATTCCCTAGCATACTACAAAAGCATTTGTTCAACTATGTTCATAGCAGCAATATTTGTAATAGCCAGAACCTGGAAACAGCCTAGGTGCCCCTCAATAGAAGAATGGTTAAAAAAGGTGTGGAACATATACACATTAGAGTTTTACTCAGCGGTAAAAAATAATGACATCTTGAATTTTGCATGCAAATGGATGGACATAGAAAACGCTTTACTGAGTGAGGTAAGCCAGACCCAAAAAGAGTAACACGGTATGTATTCACTCATAAGTGGATTCTAACCATAATTTAAAGGTCTTTGAGCCTATTATTCGTGATCCTAGAGAAGCTAAAGAAGACGAACCTGATGAAGATTATTTAGCTATCCGCCAGGAGGTAGGAAACAGTCAAGAGTCCCAGGTAACCTTGGGTGCATGGGGGGGGGGGGGTGGGAGGGAGGGTTGTTGGAAGGGGAGAGGGTTAGAGAGAAGGGAGTAGGGGAGGAATGGAGAAAGCTTGGTTGACCGGGATGGGGGGAAGGGAGGAAGGATGAATATGGGATCAGGGAAGAATATATTTCAACTAAGGGTGTCATTTTAGGGTTTATAGGAAACTTGATTATATATGGGATCCCAGGTCCAAGGAGAGATCCCCAGATTGTTCTCTGGACAGAGGAGAGGGTGCCTGAACCGGCCTTGGCCCATAACCATACTGATGAATATTTTGCTTATCACCATAGATCCTTCATCTGGCGATGGATGGCGATACAAACGGAGACCCACATTGGAGCACCGGACTGAGCCCCCCAAGGTCCAAATGAGGAGCAGAAGGACGAAGAAAATGACGAAGGACTGCGAGGGATGCTATCACCCACTGATACAAGGGGTCGGATCTAATGAAAGTTTACCAAGGGTAGTTGGACTGCGACTGAATGAGCACGGGATCCAACCAGATTCTCTGAATGTGGCCGGATTTTCTGAATGTGGCTGGCCCGGAGTCTTTCTGAGAAGTCATTGACAATGTCACTAGGACTAGTTTCCTCTGCATATACTGGATTTTTGGGATCCAGTCTGTTTGGATACTCACCTTCCTGGACCTGGAGGGAGGGGGGACGATCTTGAACTTCCCACAGGGCTTGAAACCCTGACTGACCTTAGGGACAAAGAGGGAGGAGGAGAGGGAGTGGGGGGAGTGGGAGGGTGTTGGGAAGAGGGGCGTAAATGGAAACTTTTAAAATAAAAAAAAATCTATCTTTTGGGGGTTGTGGTGTTAGAATGAGACCTCCATTTGTTGCAGCGAGTACTACTTGTTTGTTCCCATCCTCCTGGCTTGCTTAGACCTGAAATAATCACACAGAAACCATATTATTTAAATCAATGCTTAGCCCATTAGCTCTAGCTTCTTATTGGCTAACTCTTACATATTAATTTAACCTATCTCCATTAATTTGTGTATCACCACGTGGCAGTGGTTTACCAGCAAAGTTTTGGCATGTCTGACTCTGGCCGTGGCTGCATAGCATCTCTCTCTGACTCTGCCCTTCCTTCCCCCAGCATTCAGCCTAATTTTCCCTTCCTAGCTAAGTTCTGATTTACTATAGGTTCAAAGCAGCTTCTTTATTCATTAATAGTAATCAAGGCACACAGAGGAAAAGCCCACATCATATATGTGTTAAAAAAACTGTAGTAATGATGTACTTTCTTCAATATGGGAATAAAGTACTAGTAGCATGTTCTGCTGAAGAATATTCACTTGTTAGAATACCTGAACATATTTCCACATGAAGCAAACAAAGGATTGGGATTGCTTTTAGATCTCCACTGTGAGAATTTGACAGAGTTCCAGGAGAGAAAATTTATTAGTGTGGGATTCTCTATTCAACTTCCAGCAATAGTGAATAAGATGATTTATGTACTTATAAGATGGTTGCTCTATAAGCTTTATCTTCCAAAGAAGATCAGGTGTTAGTTAGCCTTTTATTATTTTGAAAAGATAACTGTTAAGATAATATAAGAGGAGAAGGATTTGTTTTGATTCAGTTCATGATTTGATCACTGTGTTCTTATACAGGCGTGTGGTGAGAAGTAACATCATAGTGGTAGTATAAGATGATAGAGCTACTTACTTTATGAATGACAGGACAAAGAGAGACAAATAAGAAGTAGGTCAAAATACTTTTCATGGAAATATTCTGCTTCCTCCAACCACATAATACCCAATTCATGCTTGGGATCTAGACAGAGTTCTCAAAAGAAGAAATAAAAATGACTAAAAAATAACTCAAAAATGTTTATTATCCCCAGAAATTAGGCAAATGCAAATGAAAACAGCTTTGATATTTCACCTCATCACAGTCAGAATAGCAACGGCCAACAAAATCAACAACAACAAAATGCTAGATGGGATATGGGGGAAAGGGAACCCTCATTTACTGTGAGTGGAATGGTAAAGTGATGCAACCACTATAAAAATCAGTGTGGAGAATTCTCAGAAAGCTAAAAATAAGTCTACCATATGTTCTAGACATACCATTCCTTGGCATATGCCCAGAGGACTGGATATCCTACACCACAGATGCTCAGCCATGTTTATTGCCTCTCTATTCATAACAGGTTGGAAATGGAAACAATCTAAATGCCCTACAACTGAAGCATAGAAAAAGAAAATGTATGTCACATATAAACTATAAAATTGCATTTAGCTGTACAGAAAAATGAAATCATAAAATTTTCAGATAAGTGGGGAGAACTAGAAAATATCATATTGAGTGAGGTAAACCAGACCCAGAAAGACAAACATAACATACACTTCCTCATCTGCAGTGCTCAGCTCCAAATCTTCAGTTCTAAGTATAGTTTTCACGTCTCATCAATGAAATCTCTCTTTAGAACAGATGGAGACTTAGTTACTGTTCTATAGCAGTGAAGAAGCAGGAAAACCAAAGCAAGTTATAAAAAGAAGTATTTAATTGGGAGCTTGCTTATAGTTTCAGAGGGTTAGTTCATGACCATTATTGCAGAGAGCATGCCAGTACGTAGGCAGTAATGGTACTGGGGCAGTAGCTGAGAGATCATATCTAATTTGTAAGCTGGGAAAAGAGAGAGAGAGAAAGAGAGAAGGAGAGAGAGAGAGAGAGAGAGAGAGAGAGAGAGAGAGAGATTAAATCTGTCTGTCATAGGCTTTTGACACCTCAAAGCTCACCCTCAGTGACAAACTTCCTTCAACAAAGTCACACCTCCTAAAAGTTCTACCAACTATGGACCAATTATTCATACTTATCAGCATATGGGGGCCATTATCATACAAACAACCACAAAGACCATAAGAGAAAAACACAGCCAACAAAATGCTGATAACAAGAGAACATCTGGTGCCCAATTTCAAATAATATACCTATAATACAATTCTCAAATATAAGGCTCTGAGATCTTTGCAGAACAAGGGATAAAAAAAAACAACAAAAAAACTAAGAGGCATAGAAATGGTGCGTTTATTATGAAAATGTCTCCTACTAATGTCAGAAAGCATGCACCAATGAATTCTCATCAACATAGTTACCCAAACAAGACTTGAACAATGATGAAATCAATGAACTTGTTAACATGGAAGAAATAAAGCTCACAGAGCCTCAGCTACAGACTAAGAAGTACAGGCAATTGGGAAATGCTGAGAACGGAAAAAATGGTCTTCCCTAAGCAAGGGCTTCTGAAATTGGTTATTGAATACCAAATGGTCAGCCCAGAGATCATGTTTATACAAGTAACATTATATGGACTGATCAGGATGCATTTATAACATATAAATATATATATATTATATTATATAATATATATATATATATAATAGTTAAAGCAAAAGAGGAAATAAATTTGGTAAAAGAACAAGGGGCACATGGAAGGAGTTGAAACAGAAATGGATGGGGGTAAATAATATAATCACAATTTATAAACAAATTTAAAAGTGTTATATAAAAGTAATTAAGGTATACCATACAAGAAAACTGATCCTTAGTTCCTTAGTATGGAAAGTAATGCAAATATTTCTGGTCTGATGGTGTTGCTCCTTTGGAACAACATTCCAGGATGGAACAACGATCTATCCTGAATTTGTTGAAACTTGCAGGTATTAAAGAAACTTTTTTTATTAAAAATTTCTGCCTCCTCCCATTCCCCCATTTCCCTCCCACTGCCCCCACTACCCCTCTCCCTCCCTCTCCAGTTCTAAGAGAAGTCAGGGTCCCCTGCCCTGTGAAAAGTCCAAGTCCCTCCCCCTTCTATTCAGGTCTAGAAATGTGTGCATCCTAACAGACTAGGCTCCCAAAAAGCCAGTACATGCAGTAGAATCAAAACCCGGTGTCATTATCATTGGCTTCTCAATCCGCCCTCATTGTCAGCCACAATCAGAGAGTCCGGTTTGATCACATGCTCGTTCAGTCCCAGTCCAGCTGCTTGGTGAGCTCCCATTAGATCAGTCCCACTATCTCCATGGGTGGACGCACCCCTCGCGGTCCTGACTTCCTTGCTCATTTTTTACTTCATGAAAAGTTTCCCTATAATGTAGAATTTTTTTTAAAAAGAGAGAAACCTGGAGTAAGAAAGAAAAGTTTCTAGGTTAAATCAGAATTATCAAAACAATTGTTAGGAGAAACATTTATGCTTACACTTGGAAATTTAAATTTATCTCAAGCACATGTTTTGTCAAGTGTTGAATTACACATAGTAATGATACATTTGGGGTATTATTGCATCATGTGAGTAGTATATGTTATCAAATTTAACTGATTATAGCAGAGAAGAAACCAGGAATGTCAAGGTCAAGGAGAACCCCTCGGATTTTGTTTAACAGTTTGATAATTTATGTTTTTAAAAAAATTCCTTTCCTGAAATTAGATTATAGAAGCAAATATATCAAATTTGAAGAGAAAAACTGAAATTTAAGGAAAGGGTGGAAGAGATATCATGGTGAGTGAAGATGAGTAACTGCATGAATTGATGTAGAATCTGACAGTTTCCTAGTAGTACAAAAGTAAAGACATTTTTGTATGTTACTATGCTTTGCCAGGATGAACACACTCTATTTCTCCAAATCTGTAAAATGGTTAGTTTACATGGCAAGTGAGACATTTTAACTGTGATTAAAACAAGGGGTTTTTAACATGGAGAGGTAATTGTTTAGTCATCCAGTTAGCCTAATATAATTCGAAGAGTATTTATAAGATGACTTAAAGACCATAAAGAACAGAAAAAGGGAGGGAAGAATAAAATAGATATTTGAATGATTTATTTTAAAGATGGAAAGAGGAATCATTATCAAATGAATAAAAGAAATTTCTATACAAGTGAGAAATAAATATGCAAGAATATTGATTTTTCTCTTGAGTCTCTAGAATGAACCACATCATGATTTTTAATGGGATTAATTACAGATTTGTGGCCTTCAGGAGTGTAAAGTAAATCTGTTTCATTTGAATCAAAGTTTGAAACAATTTAGCAGTGATTTTCACCACATCCAAACTTTTATATTTGCATAGCTTGTCCTAGTTGAAAATATTTTTTCTATAAGTTATAACTAGATTTGATGGAATGACTAAAGGATGTACAAAATGCGAAGTTCACTAAAGACAGGTAATTACTTGAACTCTTAAGGAACATCTACAAATGTATTTGTGCCTTACATAATAACTCTTTTGTTGAAATTCTGTTGCAGGATAACACCAAAACTTGACACACATTTAGGGCAGAGTGTGTGTGTGTGTGTGTGTGTGTGTTGCAAAAGGAATTCATGAATTGTATATTTAATACAAATTTAAAATTGACTAAGTTGTTCATGATATTTTCTTTGAACAGAGCAGCTGATGTTACTACATATTTCTGGACTCTAGTGAAATATTACTTGCAGAAGAAGTTGGAATACACCAAATTCTATATTCTCATAATGAAAAATGTATTTCAATGTATAAAAACATGACTGAAAGGTAATCCAAACTAGTTCCTCTGAATGTGGTTGACAGTTGCATGGCTGGGGCAGACTGAGGGGCCACTGGCAGTGGCACCAGGATTTATCCTACTGCATGTACTGGCTTTTTGGGATCCTATTCCCTTTGGATAGATACCTTGCTCAACCTAGATATAGTAAGGAGGGCCTTAGACCTTCCACAAGCCTTTATTTCTTACAATTTCTGAGGATTAAATAGGGGTGGGGTGGGAGAGTGGGTGGAGGGGGTGGAAGGAGGGGAGGGAGTGGTAACTTGGATTGGTAATTTTTTAAAATCTAATAAATTAAATAATAATAATAATAATAAATAAAGTGTAGTGACTAAGACTAAAAAGATAAGCTTGAATACATATGGGAGAAAACATAAACTCTATCACAATGAATAACTACATGTAGTACTAATTACACATTTGTGCTAATGTAAAGGTCACATAAAGAAAGACTTCGAATTTATCATATCATATACAATTCATTAGTTTCCTAACTATCACAAATTTAGAGTTCTACTCATCAGTAAAAAACAATGACATCTTGAATTTTGCATGCAAATGGATGAAAATAGAAAACGCTTTACTGAGTGAGGTAAGTCAGACCCAAAAAGAGGAATATGGTATGTATTCACTCATATGCGGATTCTAACCATAATTAAAGGTCTTTGAGCCTATTATTCGTGATCCTAGAGAAGCTAAATAAGAAGGTGAACCTGATGAAAATCATGTAACTATCTGCCTGGAGATTGGAAATAGACAAGAGTCCCAGAACCTTCATCTGGCAATGGATGGAGATAGAGACAGAGACCCACATTGGAACACTGGATTTAACTCCCTAGGTCCAAACGAGAAGCAGAAGAAAAGAGAACGTGAGCAAAGAAGGTAAGTTCAGAGAGAACCTTCATCCCACGATGGATGGCGATACAGACGGAGACCCACATTGGAGCACCGGACTGAGCCCCCCAAGGTCCAAATGAGGAGCAGAAAGAGGAAGAAAATGAAAAAGGAAATAAGGACTGCGAGGGATGCGATCACTCACTGATACAAGGGGACGGATCTAATGAGAGTTTACCAAGGCTAGTTGGACTGGGACTGAACGAGGACGCAATCCAACCAGATTCTCTGAATGTGGCCGGATTCTCTGAATATTGCTGGCCCGGAGTCTTTCTGAAAAGTCATTGACAATGGCACTGGGACTTGTTTCCTCTGCATATATTGGATTTTGCAGATCCAGTCCATCTGGACACTCACCTTCCTGGACCTGGAGGGAGGCGGGAGGAATTTGAACTTCCCACTGGGCAGGAAACCCTGACTGCTCTTAGGGATGGAGAGGGAGGAGGAGAGGGAGTGGGAGGAATGGGAGGGTGGTGGGAGGAGGGGCGGAAATGGAAACTTTTATAATTTAATAAAATTTACTTAAAAAAAAAGCAAAGAGGAACAGATTCATCCTTCCTTGGTTTTTCCTCTCTTATCCTGTTTAGAAACCTCTGGCATCAGAACAGCAGTGTGGTCAGTCTTCGTATAGCAATTAAAATTTAGACAATCCCCACAGGCATGCCCATAGACCAACCTAATATAGATAATTCTCACCTTCCTAGACCTGGATGGAGTGGGGAGGACCTTGGACATCCCACAGGGCAGGGAACCAACCCTGACTGTTTTTTGGACTGGAGAGGGTGGGGGAAGGGAAATGGGGGGAGGGAAAGGGAAATGGGAGGAGGGGAGGAGGTGAAAATTTGTAATAATAATAATAATAATAAACAAAAAAGAAACTCTTCCCAGGTAATTCTAGCTTATGTCAAGTTGCCAGCTAAAAAATAATCAGCACAAGTCATGTGGGTAAATGGAAATGATGCCAAAGTATATTTGAATTTGAGACTTACAATACTTGGACCAATTTTGGCACTTGGACAATAAAATATCAGACTGAGGAAATGGTTTTCTAACCATGATATGGATGCTTAGAAATGTTTATTGGAAAATTCAGGGGACCACATCAACACAATTAATAAAAACCCAGAGACAGAAATTGGGATTCAACCTGAAGGACAAAAAAGCCAAACAGCCTGCCACTGGGTCTTCCGTCTACCTCAGTGCAAAATGATGATCCTGCCTCCAGGAATCTCAGAATGAGACTGTCTGAGAACTACCTCCTCCCATTTTATATTCTTCTCTAGGGATGGGATTAAAGGCATGTACTAGCTGGTTTCTATGGCAAGTTAGTGTGGTTACTGGGATTAAAGGTGTGTGTCACTATTGCCTGGTCTGTAAGCCTGACCAGTGTGACTGATTTACTCTATTATCTTCAGGCAAGCCTTTTTTTATTAAAATACAAATAAATATTATTACAGATCACAGAAAATAGTTTGGGGAAAAAATGAGTGCTATTAGAAACTGAATGTGAGAACTCTTATAGATGGCATATTAGTAAAAATTAAGGGCTGTTCCTTGTTGTATGCATTGTGTATCTCACGATTGCAGTAGGATTGCAAATCTGAGGATAGCCTGAGTCACAAATTGAGGACAAGATCAGCCTGAGCTGCAATGAGACCTTATCTCAGAATAAAACAAAAATATGAGAGAGAGAGTATGAATGAATTGTGGGAGCAGCAGTAAGTATCAAAGGTCAACTATGAAAATGTCATATGTAAGGTAACAAAAGAACCTTGTCTTGCAAAGGGTGAGTTATAAATGGGTTTGAGAAAGAGGATTTTAAGTAAAAATACTACTATAAACAAAGTTGAGGGGTGAAAATGTAGACATATTTTGAGAATGTTAAATAACTGAAGAGTCACTTATAGTATAGAGATATTGGAAACAAAGTAACAGTAAATGATACCAGAAACACTGGGAACTAACATGATCATATCTAAAGGCTATGAATTCTAAACATATAATTCTAGTGCTTTCTTTTCCAGCTTTCAGACGCATTTTCCCAATAGCCCCATGATAATATTTATTTAATTGTTTTTAACAGATATTTAATTTAATATATCTAAGAATTAAAATCTTGTTCTTTTTCAGACTTCCCTATCTTGGTAAAATGAAACCAGTGACTCAAATGAAAAAGATGAAGGATATGCACTGGTCTTATCTCTTACCAAAAATTTACCACTAGTCTGTGTAAGTCCTGCATTTAAATTGTGTCTCTAATCAATTTATTTCTTACTGCATCTTAGTACAATTGAGTCTAAATTTTCATATGACTAAAGCAAAATTTTGATACATTTCTCTGTTTCTAAAGTTCCATATCTTTATACTTATCAGACTTTAGGTAGAAATATTTTCACTTCAATGAGGGATATTAGTATATGAAACATGAATAGTAACTTGAAATATGTCTCTGTATTAGGTCTTGTATACTTGTGCTTTCATTTTATGAGGACAATATCTTAAATAGCTATAGACTCAAAGAGGATAAAACACATGGAGTAGAATTTGGCATAAAAATAGCCAATTTTGGGCTGGAGAAAGGGCTCAGCGCTTAAGAGCACTGACTGATCTTCCAGAGGACCCAGGTTCAGTTCCCAGCACCCACACAGCAGCTCACAAATGTCTGAAAATCCAGTTCCAGGGGATCTGACACCTTCATATCAATGCACATAAAATAAAAGATAAATAAATCATAAAAATAGCCAATTTTCAAGTGCTTAAGGGAGAAGAAATTATAAATTTTGTATACTCCTCTTTTTGCTGCAGTTTGTTCCTCTGTATTATTGTGTATGGGTATTGAGTATTGGGTAATGTATGCTCAACACTCAATTAGTCATGCAAGCATGTTTTTCAGTACTAGATGGATGGCACCATACAGATTTAAATTCAGTAAGAGCTGAAAGTACACTGTGGATAAAATTCTTTCCCATGTGACTGATTCTCATCTCTTATTTCATTTACAGCAATCATACAAGTAACACAAAGTAAGCATCTAGCCAAACACATTATGCCTTATGCCTTTTCCATTTTTCAGAGATATATGTGTGATTTCTTTTACTTTATTTAGATGTTGACTCTTAAAGCACATCTTACCTGACTAACAATGAAATTATTTCTCAAAGAACACTTGAAAAATATTCATTTGCATCATTTATATATTCACTTATTTTGCTTTAGTTTTCTCAGTTAGCTTAACAGTTTCTCAAAAATATATGATATATTCATCTGTTAATTAACTTAAGCCCTCTTCCAATCAAAAGAAAGTGGCTTGAGAAGTTGCTCTGTCTTGTTCACTAATATGTCTACAGTCTCTACAGTCTTGCCCTAAAACAATCACTTAATGAATTTCTAGTAAATACATGGGAATAAAGATTTTAAAGGATACATTAGTGGAAAAAGCTATATTTAATCAGCAGTTTAGAGACTTTTGTAATAGTTTGTGTGAAGGGCTCTGGATAAAGGCAGAGAGGTTGTAAAAGGAATTCTTGCATAGAGTACAGGTAATTTAATGGTTATTGAATCACACACATGGGGAAGTCAAATTTAATTATAACGGGTCAAGTAAAGGAATCTGCAAAGATAATTATAACAGCCACACAGAAATTCACTTCACTAAGTGTATCAAAGGACTAATTCTACACCACATACTGTCCTAAGGTGTGAAGACAACAAAGACAAAAGAGAAAGTGTCCAATATAAAATTTGTTACTGTACTAATATTAAAGGATAGAATCTCAAAAAATTTTCTAACGCAATAATGGCTGTTTGCATAGGGTTCAACATGCTTCACACACCTTAATCCCAGCACTTGGGAGGCAGAGGTAGGAGAATCTCTGTGAGTTTGAGGCCAGCCTGGTCTACAAGAGCTAGTTCCAGGACAACTATGACTGTTACACAGAGAAACCTTGTCTTCAAACACAAAAAAACAAAACAAAAAACAACAACAAAAACCACTTCTACATATATACATATAAAAAGAAATACAAAATAAAAAGAGTGAGTTTGGAGTAAGGAATGATAAGAGCTCTGATTATGGTGGGTTTGAAGCTAAAAGTAAAGATTCTCAGAAGCAGTTCACATTTTCCGTAAACTAAGACTAAGATTTTAGCTAACTATATAGAGTCATCAGAGTTATGGACTGGAAGAGATCATGTCAAAAGAGTATACAAAGAATCATCATGTCGAGACAGTATAGGTGAGTAAATAAAAGCTACAGAACATATTCTTTTAAAGAAGGCATCTGATAGGAGAAATAGAAAGGGAGTTTGATCAAAGCTAAAGTAAAAACCAATTTCAAAAAGTGACAGACTATTAGAATGAGAAGGTATCTTATAAAAGGTTACTCAATTTAATGAACTAAATTAACAACAACTTTAGGTATTTAACCCATCCTTCCATTCATCTGCTCACTAAGTACTTTCTCAGTTGCTGCCTATACAGTCTTCTCCTCATGTTGACTTGATCTACCTGGAAAGATATACATTAAACAACCAACCAAGAAGTGTTTGGAGGCCTTGCTGATCAGATATTACAGTCTACCATAGCTGTAATTTTCTCTAAGCTGGGGAACATGGAGGACTCTTTCCCCAACAGCACAAGCTTCTTGCTCTCCACCTAATTTCATCTGGAGGATGACTCTCTTCCGAAGTTACCTGACTTATCTCAAGTGTTACAATTGACACAATTCCCTGCAAATGCTCTTCCCCTGAAGAAATTAGGCAAGTGCTCTGGTAGCTTTGATAGGGCCATGCTTTCACTAACCAGCTATACGATATGAGCATGACACTTAGCGAAAATGAGGGTTTTTCCCTAGGCTCCTAAATCCTGTCTATTTGATATATTCTGGAAAAAAAGTTGAACTGATTCACTGAAACTGTCTACTAGAGGGCTGTCTACATTGTACCCATAGCTGCCCGAACCCTGTTCTGTAATTCTGCTCCCTCCAACCTCATGAACCAGTGCAGCCAGCCATGCCAAAGAAGAAGCAGAGCCATTAAGCAGTTGTTGACAATTGGTAGTTTCTGGGAGAAAAAAAAATCATTTATCTTCAATAGAGTAACACTGAGCTTTATCCTCAGGAGCAGTTTTCAACACAAAGCAGACTCTATATCTTTCTTTGTTTGAGTTTGGTTTTAGTTTTTGTTTTATAAGAGAGAAAAACATCATAAAATGGAGTGGGTAGGGGAGGGAGGTTCTGGGAAGAGTGCAGAAAGTAGAATTAATATGGTCAGAACATTTTGCATGGAAATTTTTAAAAATAAAAAATAAACAAAGCATATGAGACACCACAAAAATGCTAGTAAATGTCAGCTTTAATTCATTATTTCTCTCATGTGCTCTCTCTCTCTCTCTCTCTCTCTCTCTCTCTCTCTCTCTCTCTTTCTCTCTCTTCTCTCACTTATTGCATGTATTTGAGTATAAATGAAAATAACCCGCATAAAGCTCCAGAACCTATTGAATAATCTGCAGCCACATAATAAGAAAAAATTAAGGGAGAATATCTACAAGGAAAATAAAGAATCTGTTCTGACTTTGGCATATCTGAGATCACAGAGCTTTCTCAGGGCCAAATAGAAAGGTGAAAACTGTCAGTATCGCTCACACAATGGGAATCTTCTTGGTCTCATTTGCCTTTTCCACAGAGAATACTAGAGCTGCTTTTCACTAAGGTAACTAATAACAATTACTATTACCATACCTGTCTTAAAAAATGATAACGGGACTTTTTGTAGTTTAAAGAAACAGATTTGTTAGAGATATAAAGGTACTAAATTATAAAGTGTATTGGTACTTGTAAGTGTAAAATCATTCTGGTATTGTATGGGTAAAATAAAAATGACTTATTGATGTTCAGTGAGCTGTGTGTAAGTTGTCCTCAGGGACTCACTCACTGTCAGTTTTCAGAGAACCACCTTCTGTCCTAGTAACAGCCTGGATAATAAAGGGACCTCTATGGTACCTCTTCAGCCAACAACTCAACCAAAGGGAACCCAGTCCCACAACTGAAAACCTTGTCTAACTACAAAAATGGCCAGTTGAAACTCCATATCTTCCATTACTAGGAGTCCTTGCTAGGGACACCTTCATAGATTCCAGGAAGTTTCCACTGAACTACATTTCCATACCACTCCCCAAGTGACCCCCAACTCCAGGTGTCTCTCTCTTCACTTTCTCCCTCCATTCATTTGCCAACCTCACCTGATCCCTCTTTTTCCTGTCTCCACCTGCCCCCAGGTAACCCACAAAATCTACTTCACCCCCATTTTCTAGCTTCTTTGGCACAAAAAATCTGCAGTCTAGGAAAGAGAAATGTGGACAGCAACCTAACCACAAAACCATCCACCTACAATCTGTGCTGACTGCTAAATGTGTTGGGACAATGGTGGCTCAGAAATGGTAGGAGCTACTAACCTCACTAAATATTTAGTTAAACCAAACTAACTCATGTTTAAATCAAACTAACTAGTGTTTGGTTTAACTTGCAGTCCATTTCACAAGAGGAAGCCCATGTCCTATACTGCCTGGATGGCCAAGAACCAGAGACTGGATAGCCCAGAGTCCCAGAATCAGAGCCTTGTCTATTCATCATCAGAGGGGCTTCCCTGTCAGCTGATAGGAGCAAATGCAGAAACCCACAGTCAGACAATATTTAGAGAGAAAGAGAGTCTAAATTGGAGGTCTCCACTGGGCCTGCTCACTTTGTGATATAGAAAAGATCCCAAGAGAACATGCCCCACGGAATAAATTAATCAGGGCTTCTAGAGGTTCACAGAGGCTGAAACAGCAAGCACAGGGCCTTCATGGGTCTATACAAGGTTCTCTGTGTATATGTTACAGATTGATGCTTTTGTGGGTGTTATGAAACAATCTTTTTGTACACCGTGAAGATGTGTTGCTCTCATTGGCTTAATAAAGAGCTAAATGGCCAACAGATAGGCAGGAAGAAGTGAGGCAGGACTTGCAGACAGGAAGAATAGAGAACTCTCTGGGAGAAAAAAAGGAGAGTAGCCAGCTAGACACAGAGAAAGCAGGATGTGCACAAGATGAGGTAACAAACAATGAGCTACATGGAAGCAAGTAAATTAATAGTAATGTGTTAACATAAGTATAAGGGCTAGTTATAAACAAGCTCGAGCTATCAACCAAGCATTTTTAATTAATAATAACTTTTTGTGTTTTGTTTTTTGGACCTGGCTGATGGGACCGAATATTTCATCTACCTGTGGAAATCCTAACAGGTGAAGCCAGTGTTTCTCTGACTACTTGCCTGCTCTTTAGACTCTTTTCCTGCTATTGAGTTGCCTTGTCGAGCCTACTAAGAGAGGCTTCCTCCTTGTTTTATTGTGTCTTGTTTTTATCCTGCTTGACTGTAAACTTTTGGAGGCCTACTTTTTTTCTTGAGGAAATTGAAGGGGAGTGAATCTATGGAAGAGGGGAGGTAGGAGTGTAACAAAAATTCTAGTTGGTCTTAATAATAAAAATCCAGAGTTTTGGGTAAATGCTTAAAATTGGGGTAATTATTGAAAGATCAGAGAAATAAAGGAGGCAGCCACAAGAGAGATGTTTTAACTCTACTGAATCCTCAAAACAAAGTAGGCAAGATCCTGTCTCCAAGAATACACAGAGTGCCCTGAGTTCCTGTCTTCTCCCGCCTTGTATTCCTCTCTCTACCCAGTCATATCCCTTCCTGTCTCTACCTTCCTAGTCCTGGGAGTAAAGATGTGTGACTCCCAAATACTGGATTAAAGGTGTAAAACACCACAGACTGGCTCTGTTTCTCTTTTAGATTAGATCGATCTAGTGTAGCCTAGGGTAGAGTTGAATTCAAAGAGATCCTTCTGCCTCTCCCTCCTGAGTGCAGGCATTAAAGGCATGTGCCACCACTGCCTGGGCCCTGTGAGTAACTTGTGGCTTAGCTCCACACTCTGATCTTCAGGTCAGTTTTATTAGTTAGATCACAAACAAAATATTACCTTGGGGGGATTAAGGAGTGGGGAGAGGGGAAACTGTGGTTGTGATGTCTTGTATGAGAGAAGAATCTATTTTCAATAAAGAAAGAGAGAAAAAGCAATAAAATAAAAGTTATTTATGTCTTTATTAAAGAAGGTAAAACACCAACTGTAAAGAATAACACAAGCTACTATAAGTAACCCAGGAATATATAAAATAAAATAATATATATTACAACATCAAAAAATAAAATAAATATGGATCTATTCCTACTGCTTTTAATGGCTTTTTGGAACCTATTCTCTTTGGATGGATACCTTGCACAGCCTAGATATAGTAGGGAGGGCCTTGGATCTTCCCCAAAGCAATGTGCCTTACCCTTTCTGGGAAGTAGATGAGGGGTAGGGTGAGGGGTAGGTGGAGGGAAAGGGAGAAGGGGAAGGAGTAAAAATTGGGATTGGTATATAAAATAAAAAAAGATAACTTGTTTTCTTTTTAAAAAAAAATAAAAAGAAAGAAAAAAGAAAAAAATGTTCTTTAAATAAAATTTAACAAGTTAAGTCACTTATTCTGGATATACTGAAATAATGATATGGCATTTGTTCATTATTAACTCATGCCACATTTATAGACCCATCATTGTTGAAATATCTTTACATCCTAATGCTGAATCCTAATTGATCATGTTAATTTTTCCCTTTAAATGTGCTATCAAATTTGTTTTCCTAATGTTTTGTCAAGAAATTTTGCTACCTGCAGGGCAGTGATGGTGCATGTCTTTAATCCCAGCACTTGGAATGCAGAGGCAGGCGGATGTCTGTGAGTTTGAGGCCAGTCTGGTCTACAAGAGCTAGTTCCAGGACAGGCTCCAAAGCTACAGAGAAACTCTGTCTTGAAAAAACAGAAAAAAAAGAAAGGAAAAAGAAAAAAAAAGAAAGAAAGAAATTATGCTACCATGATAATCAGACATGTTGATCTATAATCTTCTTTATTTTGTAATGCTCTTGTCTGGCATTGATATGATGGTAATTCTATCTTCATAAAATGAATTTAGATGTGCTCTCACTGTCTCAATTTTTGCAAAAGATTAGAAGGAATGTGTGATGTGTTTAGAATAAAAAACTGGGAACAGGACATTGAGGTAGATGCCTTCATATCTAAACAATACAAGGGAATGCAATAGTTCTTTAAAATCAACTTTAAACCAATATTTAAAGCCTTTGTGTACCCTTTTGCTAGTAGCAAGAAATTGTACTGCTCAAATTTGCAAATATTTTCACCCCTAGTGCCTTGTTTCCTTATCTTGCGTATAGTAGATAAATACTGAATAACTTTGAAAATGAGTTGGTTTGAATAAAAGTACAAAGCCTGAAAGTATGATGCTGATTTCATATCCTCCAACCTCTCTTTCTAGATTTATTGCTTTGATACTTGTTTATTATAGGTTAAATATTAAACTGAATTTACTAATTTTGTTTTTGAACTGTTGACTTAGTATTTATATGCCTTATATACCTTTGAAATAAAAGAATTCATTTTGACTCATGCTCAGAACACAGTGGTGCAGGAGAATTATCTGTATTCTGTCAATCAAAACACTGATTTGTGGCGCGCTGCTTGACCAGCAAGCAAGAACGACCACGAAATCGAGGATTCTTCTCTGATCACACTTTATTGGAGCCTTTTGGTTGAAGGGAGAGCAGGAAGCGAGAGAGAGAAGGAGAAGAGAGAGAGAGAAAAGGCGAAAGAGAGAGAGAGCAGGAAGCGAAAGAAAGAGAAAAGTGAAAGAGAAAGAAGTCCAAGTGGCAGCTGCTTTTCTAGGGTGGAGAGGCTCGGATACTTTCCTGATTGGTGAATACCATTCCACTGAAGCCTGGGGCTTCAGGCTAGGGAACAAGGCTCAGTTATGCAAATACAGGCCAAACATCAAAAGGATCTGTTTACCTCCAAGCTGCAGGACCACCTGCGCCATATTGTAATGGTGATTTCCTGACGGCTCCTTACACTGATTGGCCAGGCAGGAAGTATAGGCGGGTCAACCAGACAGGAAGTAGAGGCAGGATGATGAGAACAGGAGAAGGCTAGGAAGGAGGAAGCCCATTCCTCCATTCCATTCCTGCCCAGATCATCGAAGAAGCAACATGTGAACTGACAGCTGAAAAAGGTACCAAGCCATATGGCTAACATAGATCAGAATAATGGATTAATATAAACTACAAGAGTTAACAAGAAGCCTGAGCTAATGGGCCAATCAGTTTATAATCTTATGGAGTCCTGTGTGTGATTTTCTTTGGGACTTGCCAGTTGTGGGGTACTGGGCAGGGCAGTAACCCCCAACAAACAGGACCCTTCATGTTATAACACATTGAGCACTAAATAAAATGACAACTCTCAGCATTAACCTTGAATTTCACTGTGAGATCTCTTTCAGTCTCCTATTAGATATTTTTCCAGGTTAGTGTTAATGTTTCTAATGCTAATGTTGCTATCATTTACTTTATCTTCTTTAATATTATTTATTCATATGCTGCATTTACCTCACTAATGAGGATTCTGTTTGTTTTAAACATAAGGAAACCAGGCCCAATCATTTAAGTATTCATCACAGTTTTAAATAATAAGTAAACCCAACCCATAAAACCACAAAGGCTAAGATTTGCTATGATAGCAATGACTGGCTTTTCTTTGGTTTAAAGAAAATGAACCATTATTAACTAACTGTTTTCATAAAATGGAATATAAAAATTTAAGATTGAAAATAGGCTAGTCCCTGTTGAATTACAGTGAATTTATATTAATTTTCAAGAGTAGATTTTATGTCTTCCCAACACCATGTGACATCACTTACACAACTTGAAATCAGCAGTAAACAGATAGGATGTTTTTACCACAAAAGGTATCAAATAGTAAAAATAAATCACATACCAAACTTTGTTTTCTTTTTCTTTTTTTGCCAAAAATTACCAGATGTATTAGCAGACTATGAGAAAGGCAAATATAAAACCCTAAGACTGAAATGTCTAAACTGTTAGTACTTCTTTCCCTTATTTAGATAGAAGTAAATTGGACCAAAGTAGACAGTGGAGGAAAAATGAAAAAATAGAGATGGGAACAAAGAAGGAGAGGGAGAAAGAGATATAGGAAGGTAAGCAGGGACAGCAGAAAGAGGGGGCATCAAAGGGAAAGAAGTATATAATAAAGTGTGAGGTATTGTCTTATAGTCAAAACTACCATTTGGGATATACTTTGTGCCATTTATCCTTTATCACAAGTATGAACAGTTTATGCCTTTAACCTCTAATTTTAAGCAGTTTATCTCAAGATACAATTTTATGATTTATGCTTTGCACATCATGAGTACAGAATATGTCTTCAGAAGCCAATAGCATAGTTTTTTAAATCCCTTCCATTGGCATAATGACATAGTTTAAAGAGAAAAAAATGGTAAAATAAGAGAACTTCTGTTCTTTGAGTCTTTATATATACTGTCTTCACTGGGATTCAGGAAAGGATTATCAGAAAATGTTTGTGTGTATGCATGTGTTTGTGTGTGTGCTTGTGTGTACAGAATAAAAGAGAGGGTTGCCTTAAGAATGGCCTCATTTCAGGGCCTTGTAAAGGCCTTAGAGTGCTCAGGGAAAGCCCTTCATTGGCACTCAGTGCAAAGACATGGGAAGTCTCACTGAAAGAAGCTAGCTGCAATCACTGGCTGCTAGAGCAATAAAAACAGAGACTTTGTTCTCAAAAGCTTGCTGAAAGCATAACATTGGGCTATTGAGACAGCTCAGTCTCTCTCACACACTCCCACTCATCTTTGCCAAGGTGCAGGACAGCCCAGCTCAGCCCAGCACACAGAGAATTGCTGCCTCTGAAAGAAACCAAGTAGCTCACAGGCAGCAATAAAGTTCTTGAAAGAATGTACCAAAGGAAAGTTTTGGGTCTTTAATTTGTTTACAACTTAAGTCTGGGGTTTATCAGCAAGGAGGACTTTGAGGCTTTCAGGATTTATTGAGGGATTTTTTTTCATTCTCTCTCAAATGCCATGTAAATCTCAAAAGGTGACAGGAGCTTCAAGGACATGGTTTTCTCTGGAATTCTTGATTCATTTAAAAAGATATGAATGAAAGCTATATCATATGGATAATATTGTAGACTATAATCCTGAAAGAATGTTTCCCAAATACTCATCACTGTCATGGTAAAGAGTACAAAATTAATTCTGGGTTCCTATTTTTCTAGATATGAATGAATGAATGAATGAATGATCTAATGAATTAATGAAATCAGGTGTCTACCTGGTAGTGATAATGCTTAAAGAAATAACACATGTAAAATCCTCACTTGCAGGAGAAAATATTGTTTTACTAATTCATCCTTATAACAGTTTACCAATCAACAATCATGAGCCAGATCCTATGACAGCAGTTAGGATCATGTCTCAGTGACTCTCAAAGCTGAACATGCATCACTTGGAAGGCTCACTAAAACAAAGAATTTTGGCTTCAACCCAATCTCTTATTCATTAAGGCTGGAGTACAGCCCAGGAATATGCATTTGTAACAAGTACTCAGGAGATCGTGTTGGTTAAAAAAGTGGACTTTTTAAGTAACACTCACTGTTTATAAAATGAAAAACAAGATACTGATTAGATACACAGCAGTAACCAGCAAGTACTACGGAGAATACTTCTGTGCAGACAATGAAGAGGAGCACTTCAACCAGGTCTTCAATGAAGATCGAAAAAGGATTTCCCAAAAGGCGGGGTATATCAACTGACTATTACATTATGATTTTATTTTCAGCCAGGTGAAACATCACAAATATATCCCCAAACAGAGAAAAAAATAGGTCTACAGACAGACATGGGAAATATCAAACCACGGTGGTTTTTGAGACTAGCAAGTTATCTGTGACAGTAGTTGGAGCAGGTAGCAAATGTTACCTACAACACGTGACATAAACTCGGCACAGAAAAGGCACTTGATTAGCATGGAAATAAATTAAATTGCAAATAAATATCATACAATTTATGAGAACTTGAGAAGAACATATCATGTGTTCTTAGGTTCAGTTCTTCAAGAGTTATCAAAATCATTTATTAGAA
Source organism: Myodes glareolus (assembly GCF_982192425.1). NCBI lineage: Eukaryota > Metazoa > Chordata > Mammalia > Rodentia > Cricetidae > Myodes > Myodes glareolus. The sequence continues at coordinate 9,836,909 of NC_142053.1, read as the reverse complement.
AAGGCAATACACTTTCAGAATGGCGAAGCAATTCACCAGAAACAATGTGATAGAGAACAGCTAAGAAGGCCTACAAGATTCAAAGGAATTTCTTCTGGATTCTTGAAATGGTACAGAGTAAAATGTCTACAGTTTCGCCTAGGATTAAGGTTAATGTTTTTGCCTTACGTAACCAGGTATTTCTAGGGAATGCTACATACGCCAAGCAAGTCAATTGGTATAATCCCCTAGAATCAGCTGAAATGAAGTGAACAAAATGGTTGAAATTAGCCTCTAAAGTTTCTGAATCTGGGATTGTTGACCACCAGGGTGCCCAAAAGAATTTGAGAGAAAGAAGACACCAGACAAAAAAAAAAAAAAAAAAACAGAGATCAGTGAGAAGTATACTACTAGCAGAGTTTCACTCTGCTACCAAACATCCCTAATGCCCTGTCCTTGACAGTCCTCACATTCTTGATGCACTAAATTCGTCAATAGCATTCCTGTAACATCTCTTCACCTCTCCCATGCCCACCCACCTTCTTCCCTCCCTCTTCCCTCCCTCCCTCCCTCCTTCTCTCCTTCTCTCCCTCCCTCCCTCCACTCCTCTCTAAGCCAAGTTCAATTTCTGTCTCTTGCAATCTAATCAGTTGTGACTGCTCTTGTCAGCGATCACTAGAGATCTAAAGCATGGCATTGACTCTGAATGGGCCTATATTCCATAGGACGGACCTCTAGTAGAAGCTTCTCGGAGACAGTGAGGTTTGTCTGCCTCAGCACAGTAACAGGGTTTTGTCAAAGTGAAGAGACAGGGGGTCTTCCAAAATGCAGAGTAGAGCAAAAATAAATACTCTAGCATTTATTTTTAAGAATGTGGTTTTAAACACTGGTTAGGAGCTCTGTCTGGTAAGGTGGAGGATTTTTTACACAGAGTGAAACATCAAATCTGAATAAGTCAAACATACCAAGTTTCAAGGTTTGGACTTTCTCCTATAAGACCTGCAGGGCCAGTGAGGAAAGCAAACAAACAAATCAGGTGCCTGGTTTTATTCCTCTCACTGTTAATGGTCTCTCTCTCTGGTGTTTGGTGATAGACATTGGGCTTTAACATAGGATACAAAGGATTCCCTTGACCCAAAAGCACCTATAATAGCAGCATGAAGTATAGTTCTTCAAGTGCTGTCACGATAGGAGAACTAGGCTGGAAGTCAGATCTTTGAATATCATGTCCTTGTCTTTAAAATCAGAAGGAGAATTCCCATTGTCCATTTCTCACAGGGTAGCTATTCAGAGAACTAAAGTCATAAAGACAGAAGTTCTTCTCGCATTATAAAGAATTTTTGAGAAGTTTGTAAAGATTAATACATGCTTTAATCCTCTATTTTGGCAACTTTGCACCAAGCGTTTTCTGAATCACCAGTAGCAACAAGTTTTATTGGTTATGCACTTTTTCCCCAAGCAGCCACCTCTCTTTAAAGAAACTGCCTTCTCCTACACATTCTAATCAGGCTTGTTTTGTAAGGCTTTCCCTCCCCACCCTTTATATTTCTTTTTTCATTTCAGATCAGACAAGCTGCAATTACAAATTATTTTCAAGACATTTTTAAAAGACTGGGAAAGTATGTACATGCTCTAGTCCTTGGAGATCATGTTTTCTTATCAGGTTGTCTCTTCTTTATTAATGCTGTCCCAGAATCCCTTTCTTTAAGTATCTTCTTGTCTTTTATGGGAGGGAGTCTTGTCTCACAACTGACAATAAGCTTCCAAGAGTCATTCATCTTCTCTTTCACGCACACAACATTTAGCATTCTTTCAAGTTTCCGTCAGGAGAGTGCACTGACTGCAAATCCGCTGGGCCCCAGCCTGATGTTGGGAGCAGGACACACCTGTCTGGCACTGTCAGTTCTACCCTGATTTATTCAGAGATGTAAGTAAATGCCCTGAACAGCTTCAGTCCTAGGAAGTCCTTGTCAATGCAGTGATCTATCTATGCCTTCAGGGAAGCGTCCAAGAGATGTATTTAAATCTGCAGTCTTCCTTTACATTCCTTTTGGATGAAGCAAAAGCCTGCCTCAAGCTGCAGGATGGCTACAGTGTCTTTGCTGTAATGGGATGTGCAGAATTCTAACACTGCCACATTTTACTTCCTGTGCTGCACTGTGTCAAACCAACACATGTCCAGAAACTTTTCTGTTAACAGACCTGCATTTTAATAACATGATTCCAAAAAGTGTCCATTTTCCTAATTATTTCAGAATTATGTGGACAATAATTACCAACTTCCATTAGCAGCCCTAGTAGTAGTTAGAGCAAATTTCAAATGCATCTAGCAAGTGCTTTACACTAATATGTCTGCTTCATTAACTTCAATCAAAAGACAGCAGTGGCTCCTCATAGCAATAAGTTTGCTTTGATACATTCTCATCAAATATTGATCTGAATAGTCTGTAGGAGTGCTTAGTCAGGCTGTGTGAAATTTATTCACTGAATACATTATTTTTATCCCCAAAATGCCAGTTGTTATATGATAAAATCCATTTATTTGTGTTCAAACTTTACTAACAGCCAGTGCATCACTATTATTTGTGTGATAGTACACATCTTTGAAAATGTTTTCAGAGCAAAAACTTGAACAGAAAAAGACAGAACTCAAATTTATATCAGAAGATAAATGATATACTAAGTGTTCTGCCACTTCTTTTTTCTGCACCAAGTGTTCCCTATCCCCCAAGTATGTTTACGTAAACGTGACTTGTGTTAACTTGAACTTACATAGACTTTGTTGAAATGGAGTTGATTTTTAATTGCTTGTAAATTATTTTAATACAGAATAGACTTCTAATATTTAAAATGACACAGATTCAGGAAGGAAGGGGCATCTCTCATTAATGTATGTATTGTGGCGCATAGCTCCCAATTTCACATGTACTCCTCAGTTGCAGCTGAGGCCTGTGAGGTAGTGGAGAAGTGAGCAGAATACAGAGCAGAAGAAAGAACCAGGCTGAAGAGTTCTAAAGGAGGAGATAGGCAAGGTTAGTAAATAGACTCTGACAGTCCTGTAGAACTGACAAGAGACAAGGCACAAGGCATGAAATGGAAATTAGAAGGCCATTTAGCAATCCAAAATGGCAACTGTTCTGAAAGCTAACAAAGCTAACTGGAAATCAAAATCTAAAATATGCTTCCCACCTTATTTCATTGGGGATTTGAAAGTGACGTCACAATAAATTATAAGTGTTCTGTCTCTGATGGAGGAGAAAGAGGATGAGTGAGAAAATAAGCCATTTTTCAGGATAAGGAATAAAACTACATTAAATGTGCTCAGTGATCAGATGGAGTCAATTGACTTTAAGTAATTTGATATACAATAGGCACAGACATTGAGATTTGAACAATTAAAATGTTTATTATTTACCTGTTATGTGCTAGGATTTTATTCTAGGTGGTAAAATGCTGATGAGCAGAACATGATAACTACACTGTGCCTATTTTCCTTGATAATCTATTTGACTCAATTGTCTAAATGAGTGGTTCAAGTAGACTGAAACAGTCTGAAATATTACATTCAAATTTCCACACCCAGTACCTAGATAAAACCTTTACCCAACTCTGTGGTAATATATGCCTTGGCAGAGTTTAAAACTGTGGTAGTAACAATTCAAGAATCAAAATAGTGAAATTAATGCAGACAGGATTGTAATTTCCAAAAATAAAACTGATCCAGGTTCCAGATGCAAATCAAAAGGCAATGTGAGAAAAAAGAGTCATGCCTGTGTTGTCAACATGTATACAGAGGGTATATGCTTATGAGAGTGCCTTTTAAAATGCAAGTAATATCAACAAAATCAGGTGTCTTTATGCTTAGTTTATGTTGAAAAAGCTTTGGACTTATTAGCTCATTTATATGCTGATACATTGATTGTCCTGGGTTGGCAATATAACTTCTGTGACACAGACAGACATGTCAGGTCCAAAGAATAAGTGACTTTTCTGAGTTCACATGGCTAGTAACTATCAGAATCAAAACTCATTCATCAGACATTTTTTTCCAGTCTGATTAAGTGGTAACTCACTTCAGCTGTGTAGAATGTACCAAAGATAGGGAGTCACGCTTAATACAAGAATGAGAACTGTACATGAAATAGAGATGAGATTCTTTAATAGAAGGCAAAACAATAAATTCTTTCCAAAATTGTACATATGTTTATTGAATACCACAGATCCTTAATTGTAAACTGAAATTTTGCTTTCTGGGGGTCACTGGAGGATTGCACTTCATAATCGAACAATGGCTTAATGAATGTAATTTAGTGGCTCCACTTGCTAATATGACTAGTTCCTACTGTTTATTTCATTTCAAAATTGGACACTATCAGATATGGAAACATAATTACACTGTGTAGAAATAAGCCTCAAGATTTCTAGACCTGACAGAAGAAAGCTTGTGGGCATGTAATTAAGAGAGTGGGGGTGACCTACTTTTGCTGAGTTTCAGGGATCAACCTGTATAGCTGCCTGTGGATCAATTCATCTCCTTGTCTATTTTTCTCTTAATAATTCTGACCTCATTTCTTATTGTTTGTACTAATGAATTAATTTGTAGTTTAGTTATGTTGATTTAGAAATCCAAATAAATGAGAGATTGGGAAGTGTCAATTAAGCAATCTGTGGCATTCCTATCACAATGATTGCTTTGTTAGACTTGTTTTGCATTCAGTATTTGAAATTAATTTAGGGACAGAGGTAATGAGAGAGAATGGAGCTTGTGACAAGGTCATTGTAAGGAACTGCTCAACTTGTAAATCATCAAATGAAACTAAGAATCTTCCATAAAGAACTGTCAATATTGAAGTTAACCACCTGAGAACATTCAAAATTCTCGATGGCTCTCCATTTACAAAGAATAAAGATAAGTTTCTTTATTTTTGTGTTCCAGGCGATAACTGAACATTCAGGAAAGGAGTTGGTAAAAATAATATGAGAACTATGAGGCTTCTTGATGGAAATATTCAAGTGCTACTATAAATCTGAGGCCCCAGAGAGGCATCAAGGCTAGAAATCTATCAAGGATACCTTAGCATAAAATAGGAATTTTCTGATGATGAGAGAAACCCTACATTTATACTGTCAAGTATAGTAGCTACTGGCTATATGTAGCTACTGATCACTTAAAGTTAGCTAGCACTACTGAAAAAGTAAATATGTTAGCTTAATAAATTGAAATTTGTGATGGATGTTCCACATGGAGAGGACAACTAAATTTCAGCATGGAAAAGAATCATGCCATGATGATTGGATAAATTGGAACTCAGAGATTTTATTAGCCAAAAGAAAGTTAAATTTCAAAATGAGTAAATAAACAGTGTGCAATACTGCTGAGTTCAGACAGAATTGAGATTTTTATAGAGAAATGATTTACTCTTTCCATAGTTACAAAATAGACACTAAAAGCATATCATCCAGAAGTGTATCATCTTTAAAGGCACATAAAATGTTTTAGTAATTACTATTCATTTTTTTTAAAGTCTAAGATTTCTGTCTCTAAAAAAGAAAATTCTATTCTTTTAGTCTGCATATGCTACATTTCAAACAGGTGTTTGGAAACAAGCAACTTAATTCAGGCAGTGTTCTGCTCAGTAGCAGGATGCTAATGAGTAGTTCTCAAAGTAACCGTTTGTTTGATCAAATTTAACCATTTAGAGTCTTTTCAAGACAATTTATGTGCTCTGTGTAGCGAGCTATAAACTTGTCTGGAGGATAGATGTGGAAATTGTATTCAGCAAAAAGCCCAAAGTAATAACATGGATAGTTTCTTGACCACCTATTGAAGTCACTAAGGCAAGGGTTGTGCATCCCTGAAAAGAAAGCCTTTTGAGATCAATGCCTGTGTCTTTCATACATTGCCTGAACCTTCTTCAAATTGTCCATCTGCCGTTTCTTTCCTTGACTAGCTTGAACTCTTTACAATTCCATGTAAAATCCCCATGGTTCACTAACTTTTAAAGAGCAATATTTCTTCCTCACCTCATTTTGTGACAACATGCACAATGTAATCACACAACTGAAATATCTTGTCCTGAGCTTGAGAGACTTCAGTAGAGTAGAAAATATGCCATATAGAACTCTCCTCAAAAGAATTCACATTAGCTCATTGTGTTACAGTCATTTGGGGGGAATACAAAGGCAGACATTTTAATTCACTATCCAGTCACTCTTAAGTGATATGTCCAGAGAGGTCTGTTTAGCAAGCACAGTTCAAAGATCTGTTTTCTTATTTCCCAAGGCTATGCACCCCAATAGCTTCTCCCTGCCACTCGCGCTTGTCCCTGGTGATTTACTCCAACTGCTGTATGACCCTGACTAATTCAATCCACTTGCTTACAAATAGCAGTCTCACAAAAGCACTGAGGTTTGACGGCACGGAGCTCCTCTTTTAGTAGTATTAGCACACATTCTACAGTGTGAAAACTGATACAAGATGTGTGATTCTTCCTACAAAGGGCAATCTCATATTGAGTTGTTCCCCAAGGTCTTCAAAAGGAGAGTGCAGTGGGTTAGGAAACTGAAAAATAAAAAAGATATTATTCAAAAGATATTAGAAGGATAATAACATCAGGAAGATGTCATTACTCCGGAACATGTAGTTAAAGAGCCATACAAACCACCTTAATCTAGCCCTCTAAGAGATTATTTAGTGAAAATATCTCTGAAATAACATGATCATTCTCAGTGTAATTCATACAAGTTTCCACCAATGTATTTCAAGGATAGCAGCTTCAATATTTTTAATCAAATTTAATCCCTGTTAGCTATATTAATAAATAGTATATTAATCTCAATAGTGCTTGGAAAGTCTTTCCATTCACTGTGCTTATTCAGTATAATACATGAAATTTGGGGCTCTGGTATTCAGTCAACAATGATACTTGCTTATATCCAATCTACCTCAATAAAAATTTAGTGGATCTCTTCCCTTACTATCAAATATAAATATAAAAATGTCACTGTGCTACTACACCGAAGTAACTAATGCCTGTCTATATCACAGAACCATCACCTCCTCAGAGACTTGTGCGGAAACAAGGAAAACTATCTTCTACTCAAATCCAAATTATTTTCAATCCCTAGGGCAATCATCATGCTTGATTACACAAGGTATGCTACTTAATTGTCTAGAAGACATTCTTTCTCCTTGTCCAATGTATTTTTTCCCTTAAAGGGGGCTAGGAGCATAGCTCAGACATTGAGTCTCATTTATATGAAATTTTGAGCTTCCTTTTAAAAATACTTTGTTAGAATATATCAATTATACTGACTTATGGGCTTAGTTATTGTCATAGGTGTGTGTGTGTGTGTGTGTGTGTGTGGTTTTCTTTCTTGTTACCCACTCTTGTCCCCTTCCAGTCCCACTGATTTCCTTCCTCTTTCCAACAGTCCCACACCTACTTTCACACCTTACTTGTGACCCAATGAACAAGTAGGAGAGTTTGTTGAGAGGAGTAAGTCACCTTACCTGTGTCAACATCCCTAATGAAAATGTCTCTTCCTACCTCATCAACCATTGATTACATACATACATACACACCTACAAACATACATTCACACATACACACACGCACACATGTATGTGTGTGTGTGTGTGTGTGTATATATATATATATATATATCCTCTCAGACAGGATGTCCATAGGGCCAACTTTGTATAGGTTTTGTGCAGATAATCTCAACTGCTGTGAGTTCGAAAATACAATGGGCATATTATATCCAGATGTCAGAGTTCCACACCACTCTTCTTTCTTCCAATGTCTCTTAAGTTTTTTCAGCTTCTACTTCTGCAAAACTGTTCCATAGGTCTCAAAGAGGGTATATAGAAGTCCCACTTGTGGCTAAGTATTCCATAATTCCTTATTCTCAGCATATGAGTCTCTGCAGTTATTGCTAACCTAATCACTGCAAGAAGATTCTCTTGACTAAAGCTGATGGAAACACTAATATAAGGGCATAAATGCATAGAAAGCAATTATACAGGTACATAATACCCATTTAGCAAAACAAAAGCTTCATGCCCAACACAGGCTTCCCACTATTCCATTGGTGAGCGCATCTTTCTTGGTTAGTCGATAGTGTTATATGCAGAGTGCATATCTGAGGAAGGTTGTTGGTGGAGTTCTTCCTGAGTGGCCTGAATAACACCTTCTAGCACCATGATAGCTAACCAGCAGAGGACCTTTGCCATGCAGTTTCACCTCGATTTCTCTGTATCATGAAATAACAGCAGGTGGTGTCTTCAGCAATGGAGTCTTATCATTTAGGTCTTGGGGTCTTATCATTTAATTCTAGAGCCAACCAACAGCAGTGTAAAATGTTTTGGAAGCCTCCCTAATAAAACCTATATATGAAATTTATTCAATACTCTTTCAGTAAACATAAAATAGATATTATATAATTTTATTTTAATAATTTTCGAGTTTAGTTATCTCAAGCAGCTCTAGCAAAACTACTATTACATGTTGAATGGCCCTTAATAAATTTCCTTATAAAATCAGAAACAGGTTTTCCTGATTTTATATGTAAGATTGAAAGTACTTGGCTCGAGTGAGAAGGAAACATGGAACATGCAACAAAATCTGCTTAGGAGTTTATTGGGGGGGGTGCGTGCATACAGGCCTGGGGATGCATGTACAGAGAGAGAGAGAGAGAGAGAGAGAGAGAGAGAGAGAGAGGGTGTGTCCAGCTTTTAAAAGTTGCCTAGCACATGCTGCACGGGAGGTTGGCATGACTATGTCACATTCTGATGACACAGATAATGGGCAACTCAAGCATGCGCACAAGGGTTTAGCTGAGTCATACATGGATGTAACCATGCACAAGCACATGTGGGTCATATGGGCCCTTTAACATTCAGGCATCTCTGCTCCCAAGACCCATCTGCACGTGCTTGCCTTTAGAACCTGGAAGTGCAGCCTTATCTGTGGCTGAATAATTACAAAGATGTTGTGGTTACTAACACATAAAATAATAGTTCAGATTTTTATATAAAATTTGTTATATATATTATACATGTATATTTTTACAGTTGTAATAATCTCTGAGTGAGACATTCACACACACAAACATGTGCACATGCGCGCACACACACACACACACACACACACACACAATGCTGAAATTAGAATGTCCCCATGGATATATATATATATATATATGTGTGTGTGTGTGTGTGTGTGTGTGTGTGTGTATGTGTGTGTGTGTGTACATTTTCTATAATAAGTAATGTAGAAAAGAGGCCATCACTTGAGAGGGAGATGGGGAGAACTTGAGAGAAATTAAAGAAAGCAAGCACAGGACGGGGTTGGAAAAAGAAAGGGAAGGAGAAAAATTACATAATTGTATTATGTAATTTATTTATTTATTTAGTATACATTTAAAGGACTTTCCCCCTCCAAGTGGTGTAGACTCTCACAGTCCACTTATGATTAATCTGGGGAAAGAATTTGAGACAGAAGTCTGCATATTGGTTTCTCCCCAAGGCTTTTTCTGGCCCAGGAAGCACCCATATTTTCTGAACTAGATTTGCCTTTGGATATTCAGCTATCGCTTGAGTTGCTACCTCAAAACCAGAGTGAGTTCCCCCCCACAAAAAAAGAAATGATTACCAAGGAGAAATCAAAACAGTCCATAGGAAAACTAGTGCCCAGTCAGAACTTGGGAAAATCCTGGAGAAACTCTGAGGGATCCCACTCTTTAGGTTCTAAAGCACAAAAGATGACAGACAAACAGCAAGGTACTAAAAAGATAATCTCTCATCATCCAGTATAATGACAAATCCCCTGAGGCCTTGTAAGTGGCCTTCTTCCAGACTTGAAAATGTTGGGAAACTAAAGGAAGGAACAATTACTGGAACTGAGAGATTTCCAAAAAACTGGAGGAAGAACAGGAAACAAAGCCACGTCCTTGACAAGGTTTATCAGCAATTTGCTTTGGGCTAGGTCCCTGCTGGATCCACTCAGTTTTGCCCTAGTCTGTGTCCTTCACCTCCTCTCCCTTTCCCAAGGGCATTGAGACAAATCTTGCTTTCTTTGAGATCTCCCAGGCTACCAACTCTGGAATGTGCACATTACTGAGATTTTAGTTTTTGTTTCTCATATATTAAAGGCAGTGATTTCAAATAATCCCTTTAAAAAATAAAAAAAAAAAACTCCAACAAACTTCAAAGCACTTCTTGAAAGGAGGGTTGGGCCTTTCAGGTTAGAATCAATATCTTAAGTGTTAGAAAACAAAGCTGTGGTGTACAACCTTTTCTTCCAGAACTTTGACCACATCTCCCATTTTTTTCTTATAAAACTATCTTGTCCTATTTCAGAAAGAAAATATAGGATGGTTAATGGACAACCCTTCTACAGTTTCTAGCTCTCTAACGTTATAGCCTTTCCTATACTTGTACCAGTGCAGACTCCCAAGTTTTGTTTGTGTTTATATTTCTGTTCTTGAGACAAGATCTTGCTACGGGGCCAGATTAGCCTTGAATTCAAGATCCTCCTACCTCAATCTCCCAAGTGCTGGATTTATAAGTGGGCTCCCTCAGATACTATGGGATTTCTGTCTTTTGTAATCTATAAAAAATGGGATCTAAATGTGCTTCTTTTCCTTTTTGTGCATTTTCATTGACATTCACTTCTTAATCAACTTCAATTCATCCAATAATCGTACTATTCCTCTCAAGTCATTGTCATCTACATCACTTGGACTTAAACACTACCTTCTCATTTATGTCACTTATCTCTAAGTTTTAGATTTTCCAACAACAAAATTAAAACATTAATTTATGTCATACAGAGTCATTTTGGAGCTTTAAAGGTTTATCAATAAAATTATTTAAAACCAAACTTCTTGAATGTTGTCTATTGCTAGCAGCAGCAGCACTAGTAATGTTAAGTAACTCCAATATGAAATCATTAGTCCTCAGCACTTTTCAGTCTATTAATCACACAAAATTTTAGTTATTATATTTACTTATTTTTGAAAATAGAGAATGGTTTTTTATTGTTGGATAATTTCCTTCATAGCCTTAGTGGTATTTGTTTGATCTTTCATGTGTTTTATTTGTTTGAGGTTCACAGGAGGTGGTTAGATTACTATAAGCAGTCTGGATCTTGCTTTAATACATTTTGGAGTAGATTTATCATTGAATCTTATTGAAAACTGGATGCTGAACAGTGCCAAGATACTAGGATACGTTGCTTAAAGCTGTTGTACTTTGTATTTACAATTCACTCTAGTAAACTCAGACTTTAGAGTTTAACCGTTTTGCACAAAAGATTTGTGAGCCTTGCATTACACATTGCAAGTTCCTTAAGGGTAGAAACCATGAAACATCTACTGGATAGTTTTGTGTTATCTTGCCACAGTCTGGAGTCATTTGGAAAGAAGGAACCACAATTAAGAAAATGGTTCTAACAGATTTGGATGTGGGGAAGCCTGTGGCACATTTTCTTGATTGAAGATTAATGTGGGAGGGTCTAGCTAATTGTGAAAAGATCCATCACTGAGCAAGTGGTCCTGGCACTATAGGAGAGTAGACTGAGCAAGCCATGAGTAGTAAGCTGGTAAGCAGCATTCTGCTGTGGTCTCTGCCTGAATTCCTGACTTCAAGTTTCTGCTTTGAGTACCTACTCTCATCTTGTGGGAAGTGTTTTCTTGGACTATACATAGACACTGTGGTCCAGAGGTGGCCAAGGTTTTAGCTTGTGCTGACAGCCAAACTTGGTAATGTTTAATAGTTTCTTAGGTGTTACTTATTTGGCTGGAATTAAGAAGTCACAGAGAGCAGCTGAGGCTGGGAACTCTACAAGGCTATAAGAGACCATTGGCTAAAGTAAAGCCCCAGTAGCAGTGAAAACCCCAGGACTGAAGGGGTCTTAGAGAGATCTTAGACTTGGCACCATGTGCCATGGTTATGATCCTTGAAGAGAACTAGGAGAGGCTATTTGTGAAGGTCCATACTAGCTGCAGTGAAGATCCTGGAGTTTTGGAGAAGCCAGTAAGTACTATGGGATGAACACCGGGGAAGGGGAGGGGGCGGTTGTGTGGTAGAGCCAGTCTCATTTTGGACTTAGTTTCATATAATCCATTAACTTTGAGAATTTTGTGGCATATTTAGAAGGTGGATATATAGTTTTATGTTTAGGAATTAATGGATGGCAAGAAACTGGAGACAGTGAGTAAAAGGAATCTATGAAGTACGTGAACTGCACAACAGAAAAAAAGAAAACAGGTTGTTAATGAATGCTTATTATCATCAATTTAAAAAGTAAACATCTCTAGTAGGTGATTAAAATCACCTGAATGTTAATAGTTGAAAATAGTAAAGAGAAGAGATTTTTAAATTACTCTCATAAAAATGGAAGTTCATTATAAATGAATCTCAGGATAAATGAAGTGGCATCATTTTTACAGGAAGGATGTTTCTGTATTATGACAAAACAACTGAAGATGAAAGGGATACATTTGAGGTATAGGCTAGAGCATTTGATATTTTCAATCTGAAACTTTCTTCTCTATATTAAAAAAGAAAAAGGTATCACCTATAACCATTCATATACAAATGACATAAAAACAAAAGAGAAATTGGGGGAAGATATAATAGTGGGAAGGACAAAAGCGAAGAAGGGAAAGCATATGGAGAATAAAGATGGTCAAAGTACACAATAGATTTCAGAGAAAATGTCTTTATGAAACCAGAACTGGAATTGTACAGATAGCTCAGATAGTAAAGTGCTCTCTATGTAAACATGAGGATCAGAATTTGCATCCTTTGTAATCACATAAATGTCAGGCAAGAATGGTGGCTTACCTGTTAATACCAGTGCTCAACATGCAGAGAGAGGGGATTACCTGAGTAAGCTAGCTAGCTAGAATAGTTGAAATTCAGAGTTTTGAGTTCAAGCAACAGAGACTATGATTTGGTAAATAAAGTGCAATGGAGGAAGAAGTATGACATCAATCTCTGGTTTCCATACACATGTGCACACTTGTACACAGACACCCACAAATAACCAAACAGGCATACACACATACATGCCATTCATAAACATATAAAATGAATAGGAAATTCAGTGTTGTATGCAATGAATATATGCCCAAATAAATAGAAGGTAGGTAGATAGAGAGATGGCTAGATAGAAGATGGGTTGGTACAGTGACTTGGAATAGGGCTCATATTAGACAAAAAGGTTGTAGTAGCTGATAGAAGGATAGTTAAAGAAGATTGACCATAGGAATAAGATAGCTTGCCAGGAAGAACTAAAGATTCAATATATTTCATAATCACAAACATAAGAATGTCAAAAAATTATCAGCTTTCTATTAAGCTACAGTTTTTTTAGAAGTGGCTTTTAGATTGATCTCAGAAGTTACAAGGTGAATTAATGCAATTTGATTACATTTTTGATTGATGTACTTTTAAGTAAGGCAATATAAGTTGTTTGGGGTTATTGACAAAGCAGTTGTTGAAATTATTATCTATGTAAGGAGCTTGCTGAAAAGAGAATGAAGAAAAAATACTGCTTTATTGCTGGCATGTACAGGGCAAACTTTTGAATATCCTAAAGACATGAAATAACAGTCATGATAGGAATGACGAAGTAAGAGGCCCTGGTAATAAAATGAAGCACTGGAATTATACACTCTGCAGGTGGAACTGTAATAGAAAGAGAATGACAAGGCCGAGATTGTTGCTTTAGGAAAAGCCAATAGTGCAGAACTAGAGAAGAACATCATTGAAACTTAAGGGCAGATAGACATACATGGAGGAATTTATATCTTCCTAGAAGGTTGGAGGGACTTGTATTGTAAAGGAAAACTGTAGATCAGTTGTCAAAATCAATACATGAATGAGCAAAGTAGATGACAGCAATGCAGAGACAGAAAGAATTTTGGAGCTCTAAGATAGAATTTTCAAGATAGCAAAAACATGTAATGACAGAATAGAGGAATAATATTCTTGAAGAGGCCATGGAGAGCAATAGTGACACTATCAGTGCTCTGAGTCTACTGCGTGAACAGTTATATAGAAAAAGTAATTGGCAATCAGGAGGCAGTGTAATCTGTTTGTGCCTCTCTCCATGCTATTATTTCCTTGGAAAAGAAAATACTCACAGTGAAACTAAAAGTTGTTTCTTTACTATCTAACTTTAAGAAAAGCTTAAAGGTTTGTAACTGAATACAAAAGATAAGAACCATTATTTGACTCATGTCCTTTAATTCTTCCATAAACTCTCCCTAGGAACATTCGCTACTCCCTTTACTCTACCGCTTCATCTGAAAAGATGGTCAAATAAAGTAGTGTCCTTCTTAACGCAAGTTTGTATTAAGAAAAAAGGAAGTGGAAGAGATGCTCCAAAAAATGCTGAAGCTAGGTCTTATTTTTTAAAAAAGGAAAATCAGAGTAGCATTTTCCCCTCTCAGGAAAACCCCAAATCCACAAATGCACAGCATCTTTTCATATTTCTTTCCTTAATATTTTCTTGAAAATACATTTGTAACAACCTGTCTAATCACCATCCTTTTGAAAACCACAACCTTCTCTCTTCTGGTCAATAGAAGCAAACAACTTACTGTGTTCCCTGTTTCTATTCCATTTAACATACTATCAACTTTGCATTTTATAGCCTGAGTGATTTCTCTGCACCAAAAGATAGCCTATGTTGTTCTCTTCACAAAGAGTCAAGATTTCCCCATTGTCAGTTCCATACGTACACAACATAGCTGTTTACCTTATGACTCAAATAGAAGTAACTATTTTCCCTGACATGTCAATACTAAATTCTAAATTAGAAGCTCTCATCTCCTGTTCACTTAATTCCTTCTGCCACAGCATTTATCAAACTATTTTCCCTTCAGACATAAATGGAGTTGGTTTCCCTTTCCACTGTTGTGACTATAAAAGCAATGAAAATGAATGGGCAAGTATTTCTGTGGAAATATAGAGTCATTTGGGTAAGTGCCCAAGAGAGGTACATCTGGATCTTGAGGTAGATCTTTTCCCAACTTCCTGAGGAACTGCCACACTGATTCCATAGTGGCTGTACAAGTTCACATTCCCACCAGCAATAAATAAGTATCCCCCTTTTCCCACATCTTCACCATCATGGGATACAATTTCCTTCATTGATCTTGGCCATTCTTACTTGAGTAAGTTGAAATCTCAAGTAATTTCAATTTGCGTTGAATTAGCCTGATGTTTAAGGATGTTGAATAAAATATATAAAATAGAGTATATCCTATAATGGGGGTAACAACACCACACCATAGTCTAATTATGTGCAAAAGTATGTGAGTACTATTATTAATAAAATACCAATGAGTTTTAAGCATCTGTACATACAGGAGCTATGTATAAATCAAATATTTTCCTCAAACATCAAATGTTAAAATTGTAACTTCATGTAGAGATCACGATCATTGATTGTAGAAGGCCACTGATAAAGT